>NW_020664418.1:40272231-40338222 GCF_002925995.2 Terrapene triunguis | reverse complement strand
GGACGGGGCAAGCCCCCATGTCCCAAGCCCATTTCCCCGGCAGGAGCGCGGGTTGAGGGGGTGGACTGCAGGGGGAAGGAGTGGGGAGGGACCCCCACTCCTCCTGGCCCAGGGCCCCACAAAACCATACTTCCCCTCTGTGGGGGGAGGCGGCCCCTCTGTCATTGCCCATCCACCCGACAGCCCGGGCCTACCCAGTTTTTCTATCCTAGCTATACCACTCATTCAATGTGATAGCAATGGGTGCCAGCAGAGGGATTCAAAAGAGAAAAGTGATACGGTCAACCATCATTTGAAAGGCAAATGTTTTTTGTTTTACAGCGTAGATCCTAAAAACATACATTTCAGGAAAATGAAGGGAAATTCAGAAAGATGGACAAGACTGGGTGAGAAATTAAATTTTCTTTAAAACTTGTCAGTAGCACCAACAAACTACTTGGGTTCTCATGGAAATCTGAGGAAATTTGCTTGCAGAGGGGGGAAAAAGTCATACACACATACTGCAGAAAGTAAGAAAGACAGAATTTGGCAGCATTTCTTGCATGTGTTCAGGGGCCCCACCCGTCTACAGTTTTAACAAGACACTATACTTTGGTTAATGTGTTACATAAGGAAACATGGGAACCAATTTCCAATGGAGCTTCTGGGCAGATTTTCAAGGGTTCAGCTCCTATTTACCTAAATAAGGGCCAGACTTTTCAGAAATACTCTGTTTACCCAGTAGCAAATACTGCCGGATTTTCAAGGACCTCAACTGATGTGATGAGCTCATTTGACAAATCTGGCCCTTATTCGAGTGCACAGTTTCACAAAAATATATTTAATTTAAAATCTGATTTTCCATCCAAAAAAGGGACAGAAATGTTTTGACCAGCCCTAACATAATGAACATATAAAATATATGGTCTTGAGGTTCACAGTAATTGTTTAGCTTGCTAAAGTGACCTCTAAAATAAAAACGTGTCAACGTTTTGTGTTGTAATACAAAGCAGTGGTAGCCAGAACACAAAATCTGATGCCCTTCTATATTCAGCATCCTATGCTTCGAACTGGCTATTAACCCATTGCCACAGTTACTGATGTTCAGGTTTAATACCTGTCAATAAAGAAAATACTTCTGCTTCTCCCAGACACAATGGTTGCTATCTTTTTGACTGACACTACCTAATTTGAGTGGGTTTTAAATTGACATTTAGCACTGAAGACTTCAGGATTCAAGCTACTGTCTTGCTCAGCAGACTTGAGCTGGTGCTTAAATTAAACAAGAGCTCACGAGAGGCGAGTATCAGCACTTCTTGGGAATTGAAAAAAAAAAAAAAGGTTCACACATTCACGTGGAAAAGAAAAGAAAAAGATGCTCTAACGGCAGGAATGAATGTGAATACTGAAAATAAAGGGCTTGATTCCCTCCTGCCTCATCAAGTCCTGTGCAAAGTGAATGGAGATAATATTGAAATCAATTCTCCACTCCCACCCCAGTGATGGCATTTTACCTTGCCTAGGTGTCAGTGACTACATATGGTGCAAGGACATGGAGTTTGGAAGACGGAACAAGGAGAGCCTAACTGGACCTGTCCTATTTTCTCCCTCCTCTCATTCTCTACTTTCCCTGCAGCATTACAGGAGTGTGCCTGCTTCCGGTGCTACTCTTCCTGGCTCAGAGCTGCTTTGCAACATTCTGGAAGTTCCTTAATGCAATTCTTCCATCTTCCAGATGGGATCCATTCTTGCGAGCCTGTGGGAGATTTAAAGCGATGGGAATCCTGAATTCAGAGGATGTGTCAATAAAGAAACCAATGTCGGGGAAGGACAAATTTTGGGGCCCTCTCTAACTTAATACATTAAGGGTCCAATCCAGTGCCCAATGAAAGGAATGGAAAGCCAGTGCAATCTGATGTAGTCCCTTTTAATTTTCGATATCAACAGAATAATTTAGATAGTAATAATCTCCCGAATGCATGTAGCATCTTTCATCTCTAATTATGCCAAGTCAGACATTGACTATACAAAGGCCATTCACTCAGCTCCAAAAGGCAACAATTACTGGGTTGAAATGGGGCAGCCTTTAATGGCAACTTTATGCAACAGTTAAGGGTAGGAAGTGAAGGAAAATGCCGTAATCCACTGGCACGTAGAAGGAATTTAGGGAGATGGCTTATTTTACTTTAAGATGGCATTTTGCCAGGATATACAAATTAATGTCTAAACTGCTGGATGTTTTATGACCACAAAACACTCCTCCAGAAGGCAGCAAGTTTAAAATGGTAAACAGGGACTTACATAAATATGTTTTCCCCAACTGCACTATAATGTCCCATATGGCATCCAATCCTTCTAGTAACAAAATCCCCATTGGCTTCAGTAGTGAAGATCAGACCCATGGGCAGCTGAACAGTATAAACACAGAATTCCTCATAATAGAGGTTGTTAGCAGGGGTAATGGGAGAGAATGTCACTATTTAGAAGTTAACATTTATTTTATAGAAATAATTTACCGTTTAGAAAATATGGATATCATGAGGGAAGCTTTACTGTCAGTGAAGGCAGAGGAATAACGAACTGCGCAGGTTCCCCTGGGGGGGAATTCCCCATCCAACATTGTTTCTTTACGATGACTACGGAGAAACATATGTGTAAAGTAGGTAAACTGCTTTCGAACTGCTCCCTGGCTTGGAATCTTTTGAGATGAAATCAGATTTGTTTTAAAGAGATGAAACAGTATGATGTTGGATACGGGGGAAAAAAAAAAGTAAATAAACAAGCACTGAATCAAATGCCTTTCACAACTTCAATGATCTAACGCAGTAGTTCCCAAACTTGTTCCGCCGCTTGTGTAGGGAAAGCCCCTGGCGGGCCGGGCTGTTTACCTGCCGCGTATGCAGGTTCGGCCGATCGCGGCTCCCAGTGGCTGCGGTTCGCTGCTCCAGGCCAATGGGGGTTGCAGGAAGCGGCACGGGCCGAGGGACGTACTGGCCGCCGCTTCCAGCAGCTCCCATTGGCCTGGAGCAGAGAACCACAGCCACTGGGAGCCGCGATCGGCCGAACCTGCGGACGCGGCAGGTAAACAAACCGGCCCAGCCCACTAGGGGTTTTCCCTGCACAAGCGGTGGAACAAGTTTGGGAACCACTGATCTAACGGGTTTTGGGGTTTTTTTAATCTCTTTGGCTCCTTTTGCTATTGTCATGATCTTTGAGCTAAATGAACTCTTGGTTGATGAAATGAAAAAATTTGTATCCTGTCATTAGTAGGAACAGATATCAAAAGACAGCAGAGCCTTGTCTATGTTAAGGCAAAACTGTCTTTTCTTTTAAGAATCCTTGTATAGAGTGGGGCTCGCTGATTTGATATTCCTTCAGTTACCACAAAGTTGTTCCTCCTTATTTTCCTAGGGCTGGTTACTACAGCAACAGTCTATTTGCGATTAGAAGCAACATATTGCATGCATCATAAACCCAAAGCACTGCTACTGTCTCTAGAAATTTGAAATACAACATAACAGGAGCCCATCCCGATGAGATATCCTTTTGTTAGCATATCACCCCTTGCTCTTTGCAAAGATGAAATCCAAAGAAGCCCCACCTCTGTCTCAGCAAGGTGCATATACATGGGTCCAGCTTTAACCACCCGAGTACGCCTGTATTTCAATGGGAACACACACATGTTTATGTACCTTGCCAAGTCAGAGCCTTGGGCACTCTCCCCAACACCATGTGTCAGATTTTCCAAAAGTGGAGTGGGAGCAATTGTGCATGCATGAATTTGCACTCTTAAACCTGTAACGGGACCCACGTGGAATCCCACTGAAGTCCATGATGATGAGCACAGGCACGAGGATCTGCCCGCATGGATCCAACTGCTGGATCAGGGCCCTAACTAGCACACACACTTTTCCAAATTGTACATGCAGCTGTGGTAAGGGTAGCTAATTAAACATAACTTCATATGGCATATGTGCATGTAATGACATATCTAAATTTTGTGGGACTATAATACACTAAGTTTGCAAAGTGTTTGCATTTTAGATCCAGTGGGACTATTCACAGAGAACGCACAGCTAAGCATATGCACAAGTCTTTGCAGGTTTTGGCCTAGACAGAATGGTCTAACTTCATCCTTTTCTCCATCAGTGGAGTTACACCAGGAATGGATGGCCCATCAACTGCAATATCTGTATTACTGTAGTAACAAATTTCCAGCCGTGAGGCCCACACAGTTGCAGTCCTAATTTTTTTTTTATCCTTCCCTTAATTCTATCAGGTTTCACAATACTTTTCAAATCCATGCTCCACTCTCCCCCACCCCCCCACGCCCCATATTATGGCGGAGTTTCCCCACCACAAGCGTTTCCCAAATATCAGTTTCTCTCTAGACAGGTGGCCAGAAAGTCTCACTCTTGTGCAATATGAATAAAAAGAAATAGACACAGTACACTAGGACAGTTCCATCCAGTTCACTGTATGAGCACTCTTGAAGGAATTCTTCTCCTTTCTGGTCAAGTCAGGAGTGAGCAGATATTAACTAATACCTAGGAGTCCCATAAATGCCTTGCCTAGCTCAATCATAGACCAGACACAATATGCAGATTACTGAAGTGAGCCATATGGCAAAAGTTACATAGTTTGGCCAAGAAATGATCATTTCTTTGCAGCTGTCTAATGTGCCAAGATGATTGTCTGGACTATCATTATTAATTAGTTTCTCTCCTAAGGCAGTAATCTGTGCTCACTTTACTCCTGATTTAAAATGATAGAACTTATCCCAGAAACCTGTTATCCTGGATGCATACAGCACATCCCCTACAGAGTGAACACTTTATTATAGGAGAAGAAGGTTGAGATAAAATACTGCACGTTGACAATACGCAGGGAATAACTGAGGGTGTATAACACAGTGGAGAATGAACCAGTCATGACACTTAACTAGCTTTGCGGAGAGCTGATATGCTTCTTTTTGCCAAGGTCACTGAAAATGCTATCGTTTGACATCACTGAAAAAGTCAACTAAATTCAAAGCTGAGCAAATAAGTCACAATCAGTATTTTATTTAACCTTTATTCCTGCTCATGACAAATACAAAGCAGAGCCGGATTTCTTCTTGTTTATTTTGTATTCATATTTATTCAGAGAATGATTTTCACTCTTTTACTCTATGAATTGATCACAGTCTGAAGAAAGCATTCAATAAACAGTATTTAACAAATCAAATTGTGATGCAGGGGTGGGATGGGTCAGAAATTACTCATGGATACTGCTGGTCCCCGACTGGATGAGTGCACACACACTTCTGGCACAAATAACCACATTTTGAACTGCTAGGAATGAGTTTTCATGGACATTCATGCCATTTTAACAAAAAAACGCTGTTTGCAAAAAGTGAAAAACCAAAACAGTTGGGAAGCAAGGTTATGAGGAAATTCAAATGATTGTTGAGTGGATTTTGTTTTGGCAGTATTTTCCCAGCATCAGTTAAACCATCAACTCTTTAAAGGTTATGTTAACGCAGCAAGTTTAATGCCTCGAACAAAATTCCTGATGGCCCCTCCTCCTTACCACCCTGCGCACATACTTCTCCCCAGTTCCAATCTCAGAGTGGTC
Organism: Terrapene triunguis; assembly: GCF_002925995.2. NCBI lineage: Eukaryota > Metazoa > Chordata > Testudines > Emydidae > Terrapene > Terrapene triunguis. The sequence continues at coordinate 40,332,627 of NW_020664418.1, read as the reverse complement.
ATATCTATCTTGCCAATGTATCTACTCCACTGATTTAAGCAAATTGCTAATTTTTCAAGATTGTTTTTATGATCAATAACTCTGAAATTATAAGACTTAATTTAAACTCATGGTTTGTGGCATTGAGAGAGTTGCTCCAGAGAATTCGGCTTTGTATTTATCTTGAGGCCATTTGTTATCCTGTATTTTACACACAAAGTGATATATTTCCAGTCCTCTTTGTACAGTGGAACCCTCCCACAAAATTCAAGAAAATGCTCAGAGCATAAAATTCCAGTGTGCAGAGCTAAATGCTGAAATAATGATTTTATGACCATTTAAGGAATAAATGGGCTGTGCCGTGAACATGCTAGAACCTTCTTAAGTAGATGCAAGGGGCGTTAATCTAGGAGAGGACTACAACAGCTATGCTCTTTAGACAACCTATCCAATAGGTGTCCCCGCTGTTTCACTAAGTTTGGTATCATGGGACATATTCAGAAAGGCAACAGAAGCTGAGCAGGGTTACACGGGTGGCCATTCCAGCCAGGTGTATTTTATTCTATTTGGTAACTCAACCAGAGTGGTCATAGCAAGGTGGTTTGTTGATGGGATTGCCTTTTGGCTTCCAGTCACAGTAGGTCGGGGGTGAAGTTTCTGTAGCCATTAAATACCATGCTGAGGGACACAAGAGAAACACAGGCAGGCAGGCAAATTAGATAAGCACATGCCTCAGTGCTTTGCTGAATTGGGGCCAGCAGAACTGGTGGCTAGCTACTACCGAGTCCTATGGAAATGGAGCAGATACTGTATAGACAACAGATGGACACAGAGTCTAGAAGCTTTCAGAGGACAACTTCACTCACAAAGTTTTCTGAAGCACGGTCAGTGCGGGGTTCCTCACAGAAACCCATGAGCTCTTTACCCTAAGGCTAGGATATTTCAGTTGATAACCAAAACCTAGTGTTACTCCTTAACCCCATCATGTAACACCATGCAACTAACCCCAAGCTGCCTGAGATGGACTGAGTAATTTTGCAGCATGATCACAACCATTGGGAGTTAGATGCCTAACTCCCCATATATCACAATAGACTTACCAGCTTTGCCATCCTGCTCCCCTATAGGTAACATTTTCTGGGGTCCTTCCACAAGATGCTGAGTAGGAACACCTGCTCTACAAAGAGAACTTTCTTTGTGTGTGGGGGTGTGTGTGTGCTCAGAATAGCTTTTCAAAGGAATTATTAGAAAACTTGCAAGGAGAAATGCCCCTCAGATCCAGTGCCTTCATACAGTAATCATTGGACATGTCAACTAACACACTATGGAGGCAGCTAAAGTACACTGGATATGTGGTTAATTACTGTCTTATAAGCTACTTTGATGTTCTGTAGCTAAAGCTCAACCACAAGTGACCAATATCATTAGAGTTTAAAGGACATGGGAAATTGCTGTGAAAAGAGAACAACTTTCCTAATCATCCACTGCCTCATTATGGCTGCCAACCCAAAGGATGACAACACATCACCAGCTTTCTCTACTAAGAGCAAAGACCCCTGCATTTCTCTGCCATGGTATTTTAAGTGGAAGAGGGGCAGGGAGGGCACAATGGGGATCAGTGGCCGAGAGATATTTCTTGTAGTAGTTAGTTCTTGGTAGATCAAAGCCAAGGTACCTTCACAGACATAGAAGCACAGAGAAGAACCCCAAATTCACCCTTTCTATTGATGCCGGATAAACCAGACAACAGAATGAGCTGCAATAGCAGGAACACCTCAACTGCATTCAACAAACTTCAAAGTCTTACCTATATACAGGGAGGAATCTTTCCGTCTCACGTGGTCATCGATGTAGGAAACTCCTAGTGGCTGTACAGGGGTAGCACCAATGCCTAGGAGCACTTGTGCTCCAATGAGAAGCAAGTACATCATGTTGGTGGTAGTCCTATTCCTGCAGATAAGATCCGGGTCTGGTCCCTCGTTGCTGGTGGACCCGTTGGCAGCACACACATCCCTCCCTTCAGCCCCCCAGCGTATTTCCCCAGATTCATATTCGTACTGATGGGTCAGAAATTCAGGCAACGCCGAAAGGAGGGCGCCCAGAGCCATGACTATTCCTCCGCATCCTATCAAACGTGGCCTATGCCCCCGGGCTCCAAAGTAGCTCACAAAGAGAATGAGGGCCAGGTTCCCAATCTCAAAGCTGCTGGCTATCACCCCCACGTCAGCGCTCTGCAGGTTGAATCGCCGCTCCAAGGTAGTTAAAACACTCACCTACAAAGAGAGAGAAATCCAGAGACAATTACTTAAAGAGCACATAACCTACATAACATAAGAACGGCCATACTGGATCAGACCCAAGGTCCATCTAGCCCAGTATTCTGTCTTCTGACAGTGGCCAATGCCAGGTGCCCCAGAGGGAATGAACAGAACAGGTAATTATCAAGTGATCCATCCCCGTCCACCCTTTCCAGCTTCTGGCAAACAGAGGCTAGGGACACCGTCCCTGCCCACCTTAGCTAATAGCCTGTATTCGGTTTACTCCATTTGCCGATCTTACCATGATGACTCACAGCTGTTAGTAGGTTTGGGCCTGATCCAGAGCCCTGGGAAGTCAATAGGAGTCTTTCCACTGATTTCAGTAGACTTTGAATCAGGCCATTACACTGCAAGTCGTCCCTTGGAATGACTGACTGCTTGTGAAGCAAGGGGCTATGGGACATGACCAAGCGTGCTAATATCAGATGCTGTATTAGCAGCACTAGGCAAGGCAACCATAAAGCCTTCTAGACCTTGGTGTAAGACCACGGGCAACATTTTCAGAAATGCTTGCATGACTTCGGCACCTAAGTCACATTCACAAAGAGGCTTGGAGTCCTAAAAGCCAAAGGCTCCAGCTGCCATAGGCACTTTACAAACGTTGACCCCCAAAGCTTGAATCTCATTGGCGGCATGGGTATCACTCCAGCACATCCTTAGCACTGAGCAGCACAAGTGGTGAACCCCTCAAACTCACCCATGTTCCTCAGTACTAGTTTGAGTTCCCATCAGAAGTAGATGTGTTTTGGAGGAGCTGGTGTGTGCGGAGCGCTCCTTGCTACTGTGCACTAAATTGCCTGTTGTCATTGGCCTAACTTTTCACCCCTTCCCTTTTGAGACTGTGGTTTTAACACTGAAACCCAACTCTCCCATGGAGCAGTTGAAGAACGCACACATCAGACAAGCTAGGCACCCGATCCCTGTCTGTCTGAACTCATGGCCTTGCTGACACACTGACACTTGGCTCACACGTCGGCAGCGTGTCACATAACTGACTCAAGAAGCAGCCACAAAGGTAAGGAGTTGAGCCCTGACAGAAAGTTTCTTTTCAAAATAAATAAAAATTAAGTTGAACAAACGTTTTAAACGAATCTTTTACGATTAATTAATGGCTGGGAGCTTCACTTACTGACAAGACAATTTCAAAAGAGATAGGCCAATTAAGATTTACATAATGCAAAGAAATATACTTGTGGGTTTTATGCAACATCAGTTTAGAGCCAAGAAGATGCAGCACTGGGTACACAGCTGCTCTCTGCCACGCTCATGGAAGAAATCCAACATTCTTTTATTTTCATGGTCATGTCTCCTTAAAAAAAGGCAACCCAATTCCATCTTGGAAACAGGTCTGTTGTTTTTTTCCAGAGATGGAGATTATATTTTTAAGGTCATCCTAAGACATGCAGTTAGGATTCAAATAAAAAAAAAAAAAAGTGATAGCGATCTCATAATATAAGACAGCCCCTGGACAGTATAAAAATAGTCTCCCACTGGAGGCGATCAGAATCTTTGCTGATATACCTCAAAAAGCAGGAAATGTTCTGTCCAACTTTAAAGTATTCTGACAGCAGCTCTCCTCTCAGGGCAGCTAGACCCTATTAGGATACACCAGGATGCTGTTATGCCAAAGAAATGCCTCTTGGCAATAAAATGGACGAACAGAATAGCCTACTTCTGTTACTTTACTTGTGTGAAAGATAAGGACCTCGGTTTCCTGAGCATCCAAAGACTCCAGTATGAAAAACAATGTTCATCATTTTTGCAGATGCAACTGTCCTCCCCCGAATCCAAACCACTATTTTTTTTGTGCTTGTGACTTGGCACCCCCTTTCTAATATACCAAGAGCTGCATTTAGGCATCAGTATAACAGGCAGCTAGAAGTAGCAGCCAGTACGTCCCTTGGCCCACGCCGCTTCCAGCAGCTCCCATTGGCCTGGAGCAGCGAACCGCGGCCGGTGGGAGCTGCGATCGGCCGGACCTGCGGACGGGGCAGGTAAACAAACCGGCCCGGCCCGACAGGGGCTTTCCCTACACAAGCAGCGTCCCAAGTTTGGGAAACACTGGGATAGAGAATTTACCCTTCCTCTGGGATCAGCAATTTCATCTGTCCAGAGATGTTCTTTGCAGTTAACACAGGAAAAGCTTCCCTAGAGCTTCTCTTCTGGGGATCCCCACTTCCCCTATGGGGCAGATCAGAATAGGAGTGACAATTCTTAATGTGTGTAAACTGAGTCACAGGGAGCCAAATTAATCAACGAGGCAAGTATGAGGACGAAGTTACTTGAGTTACACGGCTAAAGTCAAAGGGAGAGTTTGCAAAGGTCAGAAGGCAGCTAGGGTCCCCAACTATCCCTTGTGCCTTTGGCAGTCTCTCCCAACAGGATCCAACCTGGCTGTCTAAATTTAGCCCCTTACCACCCACACATATTTAAGCACTTTAAAAGGTGGCCTGATTTTCAAAGATGCAGAGTCACGTCCTCCTGAAGTCAAGATGCCCAGCGGGGAGCTCAGCACTGCACAAAGTCTGGCCTGATTTTAAACAGTTTGATGTGAAAATTCCAGCTGAGGTAACTTGCAGAGCAGGCCAATGGCAGGCCCAGAAACAGAACCCAGGAGTAGGGTGACCAGACCTCCCGATGTTATTGAGACCATCCTGAGATTAGGGGCTTTGTCTAATATACGCAACTCTATCCTCCCACTCCCGAAAAAGTGTTCCCCACTTTTTCACACTTGCTATCTGGTCACCCTACCCAGGAGTCCTGATTCTTATTCTGCTTCTTCAGCCACTAAATGTGGGGCGTGGCTTGGTTTCATCTTTTCCTTTCCTGAAAGCTAACATCCCATGTGGATGTGGCCCCAAGTCTCAGCAATTCTCACGTTCCACCTAATAATCATGTCCATTCAAACACACGTCTGGATCCTCCCCGCCCCCATCACAAGCCCAAGTTACAAGTGAACAAGGAGAGCGGGCTCTTACTTTGTGACACAAGGATGCGGAACATGGGAGACTGGATGGGTGTAGCCAAGGGTTATAGCCAAAGGGAATGTCTGCAGGGAAAGTGCTAATCCCTATCCTCTGTGAGAAGCAGATGGGAGTTCTCTCTTCCCTTGCTTGGCTCAGCCACATTTCCCATACAGCTCCCCCTTCTCCATGGCTGGGGCACCGGGCCCCTCCCTGTCCCATACTGGGTGCAGTGGTACTGCCCAAGTGGCTACTAACGCTCTCACAGTTGATATAAACGCTGCCCTTAGCTAACTGGCCTTGGAAGCAAAGGGACGGGGAAATTGGCTGCACTTCTCTGGTAAGGGCCAACCCCATCATACCAGCTGCAAGCATCCAGGGGAAACTGGCATCTGCAAGCAAAGTAGCTGACATCAGTGCCAGCACAGTGGCCTCCGCCATTTCCCGAGTCATGGAAGAGCAGTAGTGAAAGAAAGGGATGTTGTTGGGGGAGGTGGGGGGACTGTCGACATGCTGATTTTTCACCAGATGATGCAGAAACGTGACTATGTGATATCCAGGATGGCAGCAGCAGAAACAGCTGCAGCCCAAGTTCTTGCTTTGACATTGGCTATGACCTATAAATATTCAGGCCCTCTGCAATATTGCTGTGAGCCTAGCGGCGACATTATCTGAGATTACAAACTCAGAGTCTGCTCAGGACAGCCTCTTGCACCCTGGAAACATTTTTCCATCTCTGTCCATCCCATTTCTTTTTATACAGCTTCTTAAGTACAACAATCTCAAAACGCATTAGGTTTCCTTTGTGACTCAAATAAACAGCTTGGGTTGTGTCTGAGACCACGTCATTGCCAGATATAACAAGAGAACTGTTTGTTACTGTTCATATTACCTATGGATGAGCCTACCCCCCCCCCCACTGTATTAGGAATCAACTCTTACTCACCATCCTCATTGGCTTAGAGTTACAGAAATGTCTGTCTCAATCTCTAGGCATGTTAAGAGCAACACAACACATACAGTCATATCAGTTACTAAACACACAGTCTAATCCTTACTAGCGCTGGCTGGAAAATAAACTTCAAAACCTCAACTTTTCATGAAATAGAATTCTTATTAGCATTCAAAAAATTTTATGAAAACACATGAGAAAAAGAGAAAGACCTGAGTCCGAGAAGGGACTCAAGCCTGGTCTCTCAATAACTACCAGTCAGGTGGCTATTTTGGGGGTGGGTGGGTGCACCTCCAAAAATTCCATCCTGAACCCGTGAAACTTTTCTGTAACAAGCTGCAATGAATTTTGGATTTTCCATCCAAAAAAAGTTGGAAAAAAGTTTCAGCTAGTTCTAATCTCTATGCATCATGCACACCACATATATGTATGCACATGGATGTGGGTGATATAAGCATGCTTCAAAAGTCTGGATAGCTCCACCCCTGCCTACATCTCTGCTTCTGCTACCTCATGTCCTACACACTTCCCAATCTTTAATTAGAAAAGGTTCAGAGAAGGGCAACTAAAATGATTAGGGGGTTGGAACGGGTCCCATATGAGGAGAGTTTAAAGAGGCTAGGACTTTTCAGCTTGGAAAAGAGGAGACTAAAGTGGGATATGATAGACTAGTGTTTCCCAAATTTGGGATGCCGCTTGTGTAGGGAAAGCCCCTGGGGGGCCGGGCTGGTTTGTTTACCTGCCCCGTCCGCAGGTCCGGCCAATCGCAGCTCCCACTGGCCACGGTTCCCTGCTCCAGGCCAATGGGAGCTGCTGGAAGCGGAGCGGGCCGAGGTACATGGGAGCCGCGATCGGCCAGACCTGCGGATGTGGCAGGTAAACAAACCGGCCCGGCCCGCCAGGGACTTTCCCTACACAAGCGGCGTCCCAAGTTTGGGAAATACTGACCTGACCCATTCCATTCACCTTCCATCAGTCATCTCCATTCTACTTCCACCTGCTCATACTTGTGCCCAACCTTTAATATTGTCCTGTATCTCGAAGGATTTGATCCTGCAAGGGACTTAGTGCTCATGGGTTCAATGGGCCTCAGTAAGGACATGTGGCACTTGGTACCCTGAAAGTATACCTTTAGGCCGGATTCTGCTCTCCATTATACCAGTGTAAACAAGATCAGAATCTGCTCATTTGTCTTCCTACTCATTTATGAACGAAACATCTAAGATGCTATACCCATAATTAAAAGTCAAAAAACTCTAGATCCATTATGTGCAAGCTTACATCCACGTAAGAGTAACTGCGGTTTACTCCCTCGGTTAACTTAGCCAGGAAAGCCCAATTATGTACTTTTTATAACAGAAGGGATTTACTCCTTACTTGATTCCAAGGCACTTCAGCATTCACAAGGATCTGTGCTGCTCAAGTCTGGTTCACCAGCTCCATAAAATATCCCTCAGTGTTTAGAACCAGAGGGGAAAAGATCTCATATAATAAACAGTGACAAATTACTGAGACAAAAATCAATAATCACCTTAAAAAGTCAAAGCTAAAGCAACATTTCTTTTACTCCCATCACGAACACCAGTGGGGCTTTTGTTATGCAAGTTTTCAATCATACATGCTGGTTATCATTCCACTCTGCACAGATCTATATATCTTGGCATCTTTGAGCCAACGTGACATTGCTTCTATAGTGGGTTTATTTGATACTAATGTTCCGTGGGAACGCATGTCACATAAACCTGCTGTACAGTCTTGCACTGCTTTATCACTGCAAAATGAAACGCGGGCTAGGGGCACTATGATGGAGTCAGACCTACAATGCACTGAAAATGAGTACAGATGAGTCTCATCTTACGCCGTGGTTACATTCCGCTGTCAGCGCGTAAAGCGAAAATCGCGTATAGTTAAAATTACATTGAGTGTAATGGTGGGTGGAATCACCTGCACTACAGGTACAGTATTTAAATTGTTATTTTTCTCTTTTTGTTTTGTTTTGGCCGACCCCACAAAGCTGAATTCGCACATGTTAAATGCGCGTAAGATGAGACTCGCCTGTATCATATCGTTCATATCTCCCGTGATCAAGTCATATTCCCTCCTCCCTCCCCGCGAGTCTGAAGAGAAGTTCATTGTATTAATAACAGAGGGTTATATATAGAAAACACATCGGCTTTATGCCTGGAGGGCATTTCTTTAAAGGCTTCTTTTTTAATGTAAAATACATTTTCTCAGCGACGTGGTAAGGGACTGGCCTTGAAGAGACATGTCTGCGGTGCTACAGGGTGTGAAATAATTGCCTGGTAACTATATCCCCAAAGGAGAAACAAAAGAGAACAGGTTCCTAGAGCCTGCATTACAGATCCATAGAGGTTCAGTGAATCTTAATCATCGTCATGGCAAATCCCAAAGGGACATCATCTCCTAGCAGATCAGGCACCATTACCAGAATCTACCGGTACCGGAATGGCCCTTTCATAAAGTTTCATTGGTCATTTTTGACTCCGCAGCAGAGAAACTCTTGGCCATTTCAGCTACAAGGACAATTGACCAGAGGATCACAGCTAGTCAGCTTCACGATAAGCAACCTCACAACATGAACGTACTGACCACAGAGGGCCAGAGCTGGGACTAGAACCCAGTACGTAGTCCTGACTCAGTTTCCCGTTTTAACCACTAGAGTGCACTGAACTTCACTAGCAAAAAGGATTTTTTTTTATTTTCAGAAATAAACAGGTATAAATCCTGACTGGGATCGCCCCTCGGCGCCTGGGATAACACTGCCCATCATCACTCTTTCAGTACCCTCACATTTGGGATGTGAACCCAGTTGATTTTCTGGCCTGGAAAAACAAATCTACGTGGTAAATCCACTATCGTGGTCTGTGAGACTTATTGGTCTTTAATAATACAAATATGGTGAAGCCAAAGGCCATTTCAATTCTTGGTTATTGTTAAACATTTCATGTTCATTTGGCTGGATGTAAGTGGCACATTCACCTTGACAGCACTAGTAAAGTGCAGTGCTTAATACCTGATTGAAATGCACTAATGGAGTCCTGTGCAGACTGTTTATACTGGGGTAGCTAAGACATCGGGGACTGACCTTTGCAGCAGTCCCTGATGAGAGGTTCCTATTGGCCCTAATATGGACTTTCCGATTTCCCTTGTGCTCAGTGTGCAATTGCGTGGAGTAGAATGAGGACGTCTTTAATTTGAATGAAGGCGTTGATTTACAAGTCAGTTCAGACAAGATGAAAAGTAGGTCTTAGCCACATGACCCAGACGTGAAATGGACAATAAGAGTCATGCAATAGGGTAGCACTCTGCACTACAATATAGTTGACCCAGGTGAAATTCCAAATCCTGGGCTCTCACCTTTCATGGCAGCAGGGAACAGCATACCCACCTCATTAGCAACGACATTCCTTCTGGGTGGCTGGCAAGCTTTGAAATGAAACCATCCCATCCTCTTTAGTGGGAAGAACAATGGTTGTGATGTCAGGCCTAAAAAATTAGGGCTATAAAAAAGGGGTGAGTGGAAGGTGAACCTCAGGACTCTAGTAGGGTGACAGAAGAGCCTTGCCCGGGGGGTGAAGATACCTGTGCACCAAACAAAGCCCTGCCCCTCCCCTCCTTCCGTGTATTTGATCACTAGAGAGGCAGAATTCCCCATCTACATGATGTGTCTTCCCTACAGCAATGGGAAGTCTTTCCACCCACAATCTGCTTGATTTTACGCTTGCAAAGGAGGAGTTATGACACAACAAGAAATAATTACCACAGAAGAAGCCACAACCAGAGCCTTGCAGGGAAACATGCCACGCAGAGGCTTTAACATCGTTAGCCTAATTTATGGTCGAGAGACAAATCCAGGGCTACAGGCTGAGTCACAGTTACACCCACACTGCAGGCAAAGGTGAACGAGGCCAACAGAGCTGGTCATGGGAGCTTTCCCAGCTCCCAGGCAGGAGCAGGGAACCAGGACAGAAGTGACACACGCCGGCCGTTCTCAAGCAGCCTTAATAAAGGTTTAGAAGGAAGCAGAGTTCAGGCCTCGTGTTTGGAGGACAGTAGTGATTATACAAGGGCTACGTACTAAGAGGGGAAAACAGACAACATGGGGAGCAGGACCTATCTCCTCCGCTGCATAGGTTCTGACAATATCGCTGATGTTCAGTCCTGTTCCCGAAATATTTAAGCCAACTAGGGGAGCGGGGGAAAGGGAGAAGCCTTTTTTAAAATGGACCTAACAAGACAGCCAAGTGGCGTTGCTGACCCTTGTGACTCTATTGTAAGCCTCATGTTCTCTGGCGTTTTTCTTAAAGCCTCAGCATCTGGAATCAGGTTATTACCCGAGATTCTCAGCCTCCTTCCAAAGTGAGTTTGTAGCACTGGAGGTCTGGGGAAAAGCTTGAAAACGTGACTCTTCTCCGCGAAGAGAAATCAAAAGAACAGCCTTTGAGTAACGTTCTTGTGATTTTTGAGCCACTCAGAACTTTGAGGGCCCTGGCTCATGATTTTTAAATACTTGAGGTGGGCAATGACACAGCAAATAGCCTAGTGACTTCATATCGAATGAACCTCATTTTTCCCTTGCCCTCTTTCTGCCATCTCTCACTAAGACTGGGAGCCCCTTTATGTAGCTGCAAACGGCCATGAGTAGCCATGAGGCCGTTTAAATAATTGTTCAACATCGGGGGAAGAAAAGGAGTCTTGTGGTAAAAGCACTGGTAACAAGGGATAGGAGTTCAAGGCCCAGCTTTGTCAGAGGCTCACCGTGCCTCAGTTTCTCCCATTAAACGGAGACACTGATAGCCACCTCCATCACCAAAGAGTGCAATCTCAGCTCTGTAAGGTTTTAAGAGGGCTCACATACTGCAGCAAGCAGCCCTCTCAGAAAGCCAGTACATAAAGGCTGCTGCTCAGGGGCTGTACACAGAGGGTTGAATTTTGCCCCAGCAGGCTGCATGTGCCCTCTTAGGGGGGCAGTTTGTGCCATGTGCTGAGTGCCCCATGAGAGCTAAGAACACCCATCATGGTGCAGCTCTAGGGCCCTTGAAAGTTAAATATATTTAAGGGAGTTAAATTCTTTTCTCCTCTACTTACCTGCCAAGATCCGAATTCAAGGCTCTTGTGTTTCTGCTGCAACCACTGATGACATCTCAGTGGCAGGTATTTTGCTCCCCCACAGTGCTCAGAACTCAAGTCTTGGCAGGTGAAGGGGGGAAAAAAAATAAAGCTTTCTATGCACAGTTAAATAAAACAAACCCGATCAGAGACTGACTCAGTACCCAGATGGCTACTGCTGCCAATGCAAGCCCTAGCTTTGCTCTTTTCTCCTTGTACTGCCTTCGGACCGCTCAGTTTCTCCTGCTCCTCATATCGGGGACAGATAACACAGGCCACGCAGTATCTGAGGGCAATAGCTGCAGCACATGCAGCGGGAGTACCCAGGCTGTATAACAGGAGCCAGCCATCCCCAAGGTTATGTTCTACAAAGCTGCACAAATTCCAGTCCGAGATCCTCTCTGAGCAAGGGAATGTGAAGGGACACCGCTGCATGCTGTGCATTAAGCTCGGCAAAGCAGAGCCGCAAATATCTCAGTCAAGAGGGGCATGCATACCCTGAGCCTGGAAGCTGATAGTGATGTTACGTGGACGGTAATCAAGAGATTCACAGACTAGACCGGGGGTAGGCAACCTATGGCACGTGTGCCAAAGGCGGTATACAAGCTGATTTTCAGTGGCACTCACACTGCCCAGGTCCTGGCCACTGGACCGGGGGGCTCTGCATTTTAATTTAATTTTAAATGATGCTTCTTAAACATTTTTAAAACCTTATTTACTTTACAGACAACGATGGGGGGAGGGATAGCTCAGTGGTTTGAGCATTGGCCTGCTAAACCCAGGGTTGTGAGTTCAATCCTTGAGGGGGCCATTTGGGGATTTAGTTGGGGATTGATCCTGCTTTGAGCAGGGGGTTGGACTAGATGATCTCCTGAGGTCCCTTCCAACCCTAATGATCTATGATTCTATGATAGTTTAGTTATATATTATAGACTTATAAAAAGAGATCTTCTAAAATCGTTAAAATGTATGACTGGCACACGAAACCTTAAATTAGAGTGAATAAATGAAGACTCGGCACACCACTTCTGAAAGGTTTCCGACCCCTGGACTAGAGGGATCACACTGGGTGTTGTTGGGGAGTTGATGTGACAACAGAATGAATGACTCATCCCCTAAACCAACACAGAGAAAGTAGGAAGATGGGCATCTGCTAGATGTCAGTCTCTCCCGCAGAGCAGGGAAAACCAAATAGCTTTGATGCATGATAGGAGACTCTTTGCTCCATTCTATACCCCGTCCCCCTTGACTTCCCTTGTCTTCTCCATGTCCCTCTTGCCTTTAAGCCTTTCCTCTCAGCTCCATCCCCCCTACTAGCTCGTCACTCCTTCAGTCCCTTTCTATTTATCTGCATCCTCAGTTCTTCACTCTTCCTTTTAAACAAAGGACCCTGTGGAGCTAGTTCTCCTTCCTAGAACACATAGGTTCTGCCTAGTCAGAGGGGTAGCCCTGATACAATTTAATGGCCACCATCCTTATGTTTAGGCCTTAAAGCTGCTAGAATCCGATAAGTCAGGTGCTCTTGATTTTAAGTAGGGTTACATTTTTCAAAAGCACTTCAGTGCCTTAGGCTCCAAAGTCCCATTTTCGAAAGTGACTTAAGCACTTAGAATGAAGTCACTGTTGAAAATAGGACTTCGGTGCTTTTGAAAACCTAACCCTAGATCTCTTTGTAAAAGCTACCACTCTGCCACTGACTGAGTAAGGCAGCCCCCAATGATCACAGCTTATGAAAGATTTGAAAAGCAAAGAGCTAGATCCTCAGGCCGACCTGATTTCTGCACAGTGCACCTGGGGTGAAAGTCACACGAGTAGCTTTCCTCCCCCAATCATGGGGACAGCTGAGCACTAGCTGAAACAGCAACCACAACCTCCCACATCCCTGGCATGACACCCCCTTCCCACCTCTCCTCCCCCCAGTGTCTCCAACACTGGGCTGTGTGGCAGGAGCAGGCACCATAGGGCTGGCTATACCAATTCTACAGCCCCCGGAGATTCCTTTCTTCAAGGTTAGGGAAGCTCCCCATCCCTCCCCCCCACCTCCCATGGGACAGCCCAGAGAGTCTAAAAGTTTTAACTGAGGTTAGTTTTCTATCCTAGAGCTGTGCTGAGATTTCCACTGACAATGGCGCTAATTCAGGCATAGTAGTTAGCACCCCTCTCTATCTATGCACTCTATGCCTGTGGTCATGATCAACACCCCATCAACTCTTCCAGCCACAGACTACATTTCAAACTAATATATAAAAGTGGCTTTTACACTGCATTTGTAGGTATCACTAAACAGTGGATCCTTCCTTTGGACAGGGCCCTGTGCCTACACTCACAGCACCTCTGTTCCATCACAACTAATATGCTTTTTTCCCCCCCTTTTGGAAGTAGAGTGACAAATCACAATATTGACCATATTACAGAAATGCAAAAAACCCGACTAAGTGCCATGAGACACAGTTTGTAATTGTGTGGAGCACATGCCAGGGTTTGGTCCATATAAAATAGTGTGAGCATCCCAAACCTGCACCAGTGAAGATTTTACAGCGTCAGATAATGGTGGTTGTGAGAACCTCACACACTAATATATTTATCTTCTCAACACCCATGCTATTATCCCTGTTTACATATGGGGAACCGAGGCAAAGAGAGATTAAGTGACTCACTCAAGGTCACACAGGAAGCTTGAAACAGAGCCAGAAATTGAACTCAGCTCTCAGATCCCAGGCCAGTACCTTAACCACTAGACCAGGCACCCGTTCTTTGTTCCTTAACCACTGGTACCATGAGATATACACGGGTGCCTGCTCCCATGACTGCCAGGTGCCGCATCTGCTCGAATGCCAATGAAAGCTGATTTCTCTGGGCATGGAAACTAAAGGCTTGACTCATGAAGGGAGACCGTTTGGATGTGACAACTCCAGAGAGCACAATGCAGAGCGAGACTCCGGCTTTAAAACACTACCAAGTGCGGCAGGAATGTTGAGCAGTCACTGCCAAAACGTCACTATCAACATTTTCTGCATAGTGAGTACCGGCTTAAAGCAAACAAGTTACTGTTTCCCCATCATTTAATCTCTCTCAGTTGTGTGGGGGGGTGGGAGGGGTAGGGATCGGGGGAAGGCTATGGAAACATGTGATGACACTGTCCTGGATATATTACATGAATGTAATTTTTTGTGATGTCGTTTGGATACAAAGAGTTCCAAGTGTAATCAGGACGCTGGGAACCAAATCGAAAAAATGTCTGAATCTATACACTACAAGCCACTGAAAAAAGGAGAAAGCAGAGGTCATTTAGTTTTCAACTTACATTTCCAGTACCTTGGAGTTTTGTTTAGATTTATTCAGAAGCACACTTTGCAACATCACAATGATGACACGCCATGAAAAACTGGATAGCATCCTTGGCCAAATTCTCCCCTGGTGTAAAGAAGCAAAATTCCATCAGTGACATTGAAGCGGTGCCCATTTACAACAGGAGAGAATTTGGTCCTCTGTTCAGAGCCCATTTTCTTCAGCTAATAGCAATCCTTTGCCCATCTTGATCGCCACCTGTTCAAGGATCCCAAAGTGCTTGCAAACGTTAATTCAGCCTCCCAGCTCAACACTCCCAGGAAACAGTCATTTTTACAGATGGGGAAACCGAGGCACAGAGTGGGGAAATAGCTTGCCATGGGTGCATAGGAAACCTATGGCAGAGCTGGGAATACAACCCCCAACTCCCATCCCTGTGCCAAACCCACAAACTCCACCTCCAATGTGTGCTATTTTCTATATTTTTATATTATATAATTCCCAGTGTTTTTGGTAAGTAGGAATAAATACATGAAGACCAGCATTTCCCATTGGCTCCAAGTGCTCATTATACACCTGGATCCTTCATGATGGTGATGCTTTGATGATGTAACTGGGGAACAGACAGGAGGAGCAGATGAATCCTGCCATGAGTGCACAGGACTGGACTAGATGACCTCTAGAGGTCCCATCCAGTCCTACGATTCTATGAAAACACGGGTGAGAGCATGCCTCCACTTGCCAATGCAAAGTGCTCAAAAGTCACAAGACTGGCTTTACAACCCTGCGGTTTAAAAAATATTTTTAAAAATTGGGGATTTTTATTTGCTTTCTGGTGTCTGAGTCTTTAGGGGCCACTCCATTCTTATTTTCAAGCTTTTCTCCACCACCACGAGGGAGAGAAATTTACTTTAAAAAAAAAGCTGAGATTCTCATGTAGTCACAGGAGTCCAGGAGCTGGGGCTTAAAATAAAAAACACCAAAATGTTATGAGATTCATGATGCGTCACAAAGAGAGGCCAACACTGCCTCCTACCGGAGAGAGAGTAAACTTCCAGGAGACTCCCCTCCAGTAGTTTCCTGAAATTCTTCCATCAGGAGTAAGGTTTGCCTCCTGCCTGCTGAAATCCCCAAAGATCTGTGGGTATACACACAGGACTAACCACAAAGAAGCCAGACGTCCCCAGACCCACTGTGGCTTCCTCTAGGTTCCTGGAAATGCAGTTCCAATGGAGCCACATTACCAAGATTTCCCCTACCTGCCATAGCACCATTGTAAAGGGATTCCCCAAGCACAGAGTGGGCCCCATTGGGAAGTTAACCACCACCCTCCTGCCTCCCTTTCAACCTCTCCCCATGCTCAAATCCCCAGATCTGAAGAGAGCACATATGGTCCAAAGTCTGAAGACTGGGGGTGGGGAAAGGGGAAGCCCAGATGCAGCTGATCCACAGACCCCTCCACTCCATCCCAACCAACAGAGTGAACACTATACACACATCTACCTATCAGACATTATCTTGCCCCTGGATTCTGTTTTGGAGATAAATTCCTACTGAAAGAAACAGACAAACACGACACACATTTACACTGTGGTAGCCCCAGTCATGGATCAAGGCTCTATTGTGCTAGGCGCTGTACAAACATAAACACAGAGATGGGCCACACCCCCAAAGAGCTTACAGTCTAAGTTTTGAAAACATGACGCAAGCATAAGTCTTCCTAGAGATCGTGTCCACGGCTTCCCACGAGCTATCAGGTACCATTACTGTAAGAGACTAGAGATCTATTTAAATGATAGATGGCAACATAAAAATACCGGCAGAAGCTTAGCCAGGTTAGAACTAAGTTGATTGCTCCAAAAAAAAAAAAAAAAAAAATCAATACTGCCTCAGCTCTCAGAGCCGAAATCATAAAATTAAAGTAATTCCACAAGACAAAGACTAGAAATTTGAAATGCTCTCCTCCCTAGCAGTGAGATAGCCCTGGCTCCCACCAACACAACGCTCCTAGGTGTATAGAATGACACCCTGCAGCAGGCCCTTGGCAACAAAGTCACTCATGGAAGAAAACATACCAGGGCTCCAGAACGCTAAAGATTTTATCCCAACAAACCAGCTCAAGTTTCAAATTGCAATCGAATAGCCAAGGCCACACGCTCAGCAAAACAGCATGCAAGCGCCCCAGAGGCTGAAGTGCGCTATCCTAAAGCAGCCAGCAGTAACTCCCACCAAACAGGGTTATGGAAACTGATCTGTTTGTAGAGGGACGCATGAACATCCACCAGGCAAATAAGCCGTTTGCTGTGGATGAGTTTGCCTGGCTGTACAGGCGAGGTTACAGCACATTTCATTGGCTCAGCTCCTGCTTTCAAGCACATTGTAGTGGTGGACTCGACTCCCAATCCCTTATAGGAAGGGATTAGAGTAACCATGGGCAAACTGTCCAGAATGGCTGGTTCCCCACTCTAGGGAGGTCTCTAAATCTAGTCTCCCAGCAAAGGACTTCAAACAGAAAAGAGAAAAACTAAGCTAGCACTGGGATTCCAATGCTCAAACTAGCAATAGGGCATTCGATACAACACCACTTTGAGGACAGAAGTGGAGCATCGGACGGGATCATTGCCCTCCAACCCCAGAGCTGGAGGAACCAAAACCACCAGCAGATTCCCTGAAGACGCATTGCTGAAGAGGGTGCGCCACGCTTGTCAGGATTAAGCCAGTGCCCAGGATCTATTTTGTGAACTACAGTATCTTCTGAACTGGCTGATAGCGCTACAGCTAATGCTACTGCCCTTAGGGAACAGCGACCAAAGATATGTTTGACTCCCCCTTTAAGACAAGGCTTCCCTTCTACTAAAGCTACCAGCGCTCAGCTGCACTAACTTCAGACATAAGGGCTTGCATTATAACCAGCAATATGCTGCAGGAAACACAGAGCACGTCTCCCATGAAGAGGCTGAAAGGCCTCATTGTAATTAAGTTGCCCTTAGTACTGTCTGTCCAACAAGGCACAAAAACAAAAAACACAGGCTTCTCTCTGCTGGCACTAGAAGCCCAAATAAATGTTGTCCTTCTAAATTCCACATGAAGAATCTATACTGCTGAAGACTTTTTGCGGCTTCCCGCCGCCCCCATTGGCCCGGGACGGCGAACCGTGGCCAGTGGGGGCCGCGATCGGCCAAACCTGCCACGTCAGCAGGTAAATAAACTGGCCCGGCCCGCCAGGGTGCTTACCCTGGCGAGCCGCGTGCCAAACGTTGCCGACCCCTGCTTTGATCAAAGCAAATAAACGAGATCTGAATAAAATCCTTTCTAATTTTGGATTCCAAACAATTTTTGTTTCAAATTATATTTCAATTTTATTTTTTAAAATGTAAAGGCCACTTAAAAAAGTATCAGTTATTCGCACAGCTTTCCTTGTGAAAGCTGGTTTGCTACTGTAGGGATTCCATGAGCTTTGGGCAGAGCGCACTCTGATGCTGTAGCATCATGCACAACGGCTGGCCTTATAAGAAAAAGGAGCAGATGAAAAAAACCCTCAAAATAAGATGACACAATATTGACGAACAGATACAAGAAATACAAAGTAAGCTGACATTATTGCCTGCTAATCGCATAGTATCTCTTTAAAAGAAAGGAAAAATGCAGAGCGTGACATTCCTTTTGCATTTTGCCCTGTTCGCCCAAATATACCATACTCTGAACTTAAGCAGCTGAGAGAATTCTTCCTGGTGCTGCACTGAGGCCAAAGTTGCCACAGTCTTCAGGACTTCTGTCTGAGTCAAGACTGCACAATTCGGCCCTAACTCCTCCATAATAATGACACTCAGCAATACACTAGTCCTCTGTTAATGCCATGCCAATTTATATTCTCTGGGTGAGAGGCCAGAGTGGGTAGAAGTAGCAGCTAATTCACATCCTCCCTTTCAAAAAGGCATTTGCAGCACTTTTCCTGTTGCAGCTCAATGAAAAACACATTCATTGTTTAACGCGATGGGCTGTAAACCTGTGTGGTACAGTATTTTCTCATTCCATTGTTCCCTCGCAGAATGGAAGTAATAAAGCAAATCTGCAGCTACATGAAATTTAGGGCCCTGTCCTGATCTTTAACACAGAAATGTGTATCCATCAGCTTGTCACAATGAATCTAGGCATCGTATGAAGCATTTTCTGCCCACCCAGCATTTAGGGGCTCATAGGCATCTGAGAGTGTTTGAGCCTCACCAAATCTAATGTAGACTCCAAATGCATTCAAGGGGGGAAATATTTCCATTTCTGCTTATGTGAATTCACATACAAATTCATCTGTTTCAGAGCGCACATGACACCAGGCCACAGTTGAACCTAGGTGCCAAGTGACTGTGCCACATGGTTTCAGAGACAGTGAAGAAACTGAATAACCCCATGTGAAGTGAGTCACCCATACTTTAGATGCCAGTGAGGGGGTGGGAGAAGGGAAAATAGATTCAGGTTTCCAAAAAGAGATAGCTTAGGATGTGAAATAAATAGGATTGCCAACTTTCTAATTGCAGGAAAACTGAACACCCTTGCCCCACCTCTTCCCTGAGCCCCGACCCCCCCACTCACTCCATCCCCCCTCCCTCCGTCACTCGCTCTCCCTCACCTCACTCATTTTCACCGGGCTGGGGCAGGGGTTTGGGGTGCAGGAGGGGGGAGCGCTTCTGCTGGGGGGGGGAGTGGACTCCAGGCTGGGGCCAGAAACGAGGGGTTCAGGGTGCAGGAGGAGGCTCCAGGCTGGGGCAGGTGGTTGGGGTGCAGGGAGGGGTGAGAGCTCTGGCTCGGGATGCAGGTTCTGGGGTGGGGCTGAAAACTGGACACCTGGCAACCCTAGAAACATAGAAAAATAGAACTGTGAAAGTTAAAAATCAAACACCCATCTTTTGATCAAATATTGTAGTACAGAGGTGGGCAATCTGCAGCCCGTGGGCCGCACGCGGCCCGTCAGGGTAATTGGCTGGCGGGCCACGAGACAGTTTGTTTACATTGACCATCTGCAGGCACGGCCGCCCACAGCTCCCAGTGGCCGCGGTTCGCTGGTCCTGGCCAATGGGAGCTACAGGAAGTGGTGCGGGCCACTGAGACGTGCTGGCCGCCACTTCCCGCAGCTCTCATTGGTCAGGAACGGCGAACTGCGGGCACTGGGAGCTGTAGGCAGCTGTGCCAATGTAAACAAAGTGTCTCACAGGCCACCACTACTGTAGTATAACATTTGTTATTTCAAGTATTCACTCACAGATAATTAAAATAGAACAAATCACCACCCGTGCTTGTATCTAGGCCTGGCACGTTTTTTTTTTTAATTTCAACTGATATTGATATTTGTATAATTTTTCCACATTTGTGGGAAATTATAGGTGGGGGTCAGACATTCGGGGAATCAGACAATTTAATGACAGACGTTGCGATTCAAAAAGTTAAAACTTTATAACCAAACACAAAACTGTCAACATCGCAAGCCAAAATATACAGAGTAAATATCCTGAGAAAGGCTGAAATCAAACTAAGAAGTTCTTTAACAGCATTGTTTTGCCTATCTGAAATGTCGATTATCGATGTTTATCAGTTTGTGTGGGTACGGTGAAATCAATGTTTACTGACATTTACTAATAAAAATCTAATCCTCCCAAGCCTAATGATATGTGACAATTATATGCCAAATCTAGAATTAAAAGGGAAAACACATCAAGTACTTTAGGCACAAAATTCAGCCTATTGGACATTACTTTAAAATGTATTTTTGTTCTGTATTTGTACTGTACTTAGTACAATAGGATCCTGATCCAAAACTGGAGCTGCCAGGCATTACAAATAACTATATATAATCTTCAAAGTAACATGCTCCATATATACAGAGTGGGTGTCAATTTTATTTTGGCCCAAGTTTATTTTAAATGCCAACTAAAGTATTTCTACAATTTCCCCCCCAAATTTTTGATAAAAACAGCCTGGTCTGTTTGTTTTTACAAAAATCCCTCCCATTCCCTATGACAGTGTTTCCCAAACTTGGGACGCCGCTAGTGTAGGGAAAGCCCCTGGCGGGCTGGGCCGGTTTGTTTACCTGCCGCGTCCGCAGGTCCGGTCGATCGCGGTTCCCACTGACCGTGGTTCGCTGTTCCGGGCCAATGGGAGCTGCTGGAAGCGGCGGCCAGTACGTCCCTCGGCCTGCGTCGCTTCCAGCAGCTCCCATTGGCCTGGAGCAGCGAACCGCGGCAGGTAAACAAACCGTCCAGGGGCTTTCATTACACAAGCGGCCTCCCAAGTTTGGGAAACACTGCCCTATGGTATCAAAAACAAACATTGACACACCAACCACCTGAAAGTGAAACTGACTTAATTACTTCATACACTACAGTGATTGGTGTAGTATAAGGACCTCGAAAGAAGAAGAGTTATTCAAGCACTTTCATAAAGTGACTGAACTTTTTAATAAACACCATAGAGTGACAGTAAACTGGCTGTTTTAAATTTTTCCACTTCCAGTAAGCTCAGGTGCTATTAGTAACATAAGTGAAGAATTTAGATTGTTTTTATGATGTCAGGGCTTTCCAATGACATTTAAATCATTCTTTTTAAAAAAAATCTCAAAAATTCTATTGTCAAGGGGAGGATTGTGGAGAAAATAACTCATTATGTAGGACCTAAACAAATACAAAGTTCTATGCTCCCATAGCTGTTAGCTAAGGCCTGGTCTACACTTAAAACTTAGGTTGAAGGAACTATTGTGCTGAGTAAAAAAAAAAAATCATGCCCTCGAGTGCCATCGCTGTGCCGACCCAGCTAGGTCGACAGAAAAATGCTTCCATCAACCTAGTTACTGCTGCTCAGAGAGGTGGCGTTCCTACCGTGACAGAAAAAATGCTAGTCTGCATCTGCACTGTGGGCATAGAGGCATAGCTTTCTATAGCAGTGTCCATAATGTAGAGATGACAGAAAAAAAGCCAACCAACCAAACAAAAATACCATGCTGTTCTTACAGTGGTGCTGACATCCAGGAGGTAGATGCAGAAAACAAAAAATAAAGATGTGTTAATTTCAAGGTCAATTAGAAATGCAGGGAAATCAGATCTGTGATTGCCAAATGGGAAGGGACATCATCAGGGAAAACACATTTTGCTTTTCTGCTTCCTAAGCAGCAGGGAAGAAAAACAATACATACCCAAACAACTCTTGTCTCTTTAGTTACTGAGTTTCCCCTTTAATGCTGTAAGCAGTCATTTCGAATCCTTGATTATTTGAAGTGAGAGAGCCTAGGAGCCCCATTGTGCCAGATGCTCCACAAACCAAGCTAAAAGATAGCCGCTACCCCCAAACAGTTTAATTATTATATGTATAGCTCCACCAACATGCTAGGGTTTCAAATGGGGCTTGGAAACAAGAAAAAATTGTTGGCTACTGGACTCGGGAAATCTGAATTCAGTTCCCAGGTCTGCTTCTACACACTTACTGTGTGACACTGGGAAAGTCATGTTTCTCATCCCTAAAACAGGAAGTATTATTGCACTCTTCTCCCCTTCTCTGTCTCTCTTGTCTATTTAGATTGTAAGGTCTTTGGGACAGGAATTTTCTCTTCCTATGGGATTTTAGTTGGGACTTCCAGGCACTTCTACTGGTGGGGAGAAGTGCCAAAGACTCCATGAATTCCACTAGGCAATTTTCTGTTGCTATTGATTTTACATAGAAGGCACTCAGATATCATGATGGGCAGCAGTATAAAACCCAAGAGAGATCAATACTGTAATACAAATAATCAGTATGAAGAGGAAGAATGGCTGATGGTTATAGTAGGGTGATGTCAAACCAGGTCTCCTGGGTTCTATTTCTCAGTCTGCCACTGAGTTGTTATGAAACCTTGTAAGTCTAAAACATCTCAGTACTTCACAATTTTGTTGGTCCACCTAGACAACAAATAGTAGTTCTTAACTTCTTCAATCAAAGGCGTGTTTGGCGGAGAGGTAGAGTGCAAAGTACTGTCATGTAGTACGTATCGATTTCATACTATCGTATGGCTATCCATTGAAGTACCTGGCCAGATCCTCATCTAGTGTTAACCTGAATTTGTTTGAAGTCAATGGAGCTACACCAGTTCACATTTGCTAAGAATCTGCCCCATTAAGTACTATTTAAATTGTGTGTGGAATACGCTTATGTTTGCTAGTATGGAAGGATGGTTTGGAAGCAGGGTAAATACATAAATAAGAGAACAATTCTTCTTTCATACTGTACATACAGAACAACTCCACCAAAGCAATGAAGTTCCTCTTGAACCTTTGATTCCTCGTGAACCTTTGAAACATGAAGTTGAGAGAAGAGAAAATCCCCCCCAAAAAGGATATTTGTCACCAAGTGACCAATTTGCATGGAAAGGGAAGATCACTTCTTTTTTTCCCTAACAGAGCAGAGGGACACTGCAGCCCAGGTGGCCCACCGTTCAGTGGTGCTAGAACTAGGGGTGCTACCGCACCCCCTGGATTGAAGTAGTAATAACCACCACCAAATACATAGTTTCCATCAGCAGCACCCTCAGTATAAAAACTGTTCCAGCACTACTGCCATTAACGCAGAAGGGGCTAACAAGGCTAAACTCTGTTTACAGACTTAACACGAGAGACTCCTGCAATGCAACTCTTCTCACTTAAATTGCATTAATCTGCACAAGCAAGGTCAGAACGAGACTCTTGGATCCAATTCATTCTGCTGTCCTATTCAAGGCCTCTTCAACCACTAATTATGTTTATAATACTTCAGGCCATTAAAATACCCACAGATATGATTGGCCATTGCCATGCATATGTGAGGCAGAGATATTTTGGAAGCTCAGGCTGGCCAAAGACAAGGAAAGCAGTAGAGGACTTTGGTCTTGTGATGGATCTTAGTACTTTTAAGCAGCTGATCATTCTTCCAGAGATCAAAAAGTACTTCTTGTGCCCCTAAGGAAAACAGCAGCAGAAGCTACTGTTAAGCATTTTTCTACTTAAAAAAAAATTAATTCATGAAACTAATCAGCC
Source organism: Terrapene triunguis (assembly GCF_002925995.2). Taxonomy (NCBI): domain Eukaryota; kingdom Metazoa; phylum Chordata; order Testudines; family Emydidae; genus Terrapene; species Terrapene triunguis. Next base: position 40,308,971 of record NW_020664418.1, on the reverse strand, counting down.
CAAACGCCTGCTATAGGATCAGACATTTAATCCTTTACACATTTAATCAAAAACCATAATCAAAACATGCATTCTGCAAAAGACAAAGAACAGACACGTACTGTAGCATTCTTCATCTTTATAATGCTACCCATATAAATACTTAGCTATTAGCAGCAAGTAAAAGAAGGTCCCAAACCAAAATCCCAAATACGATCTCCCCCAAACTTTAGGGGTGTTCAAAATCCAAACCCAGATCTGGATCAGAATGTTGCAAATGATTTGCAGTGGTTTGCAATGCAAAAGCTTTACAATGGGTCAAACCCAAACTCCTGATCTAAACATCCCCAGGAATTTGAAGACGTTCAGCATCTTGATCTGGATGGGTTGATCCCCATTTTGCAGCCACAGACCCTCTCTGGCCCCAAAATAAGAAACATCAGAAGGATCCTCGCACAGTAAGTAGAAATGTTATCAAACCAGCAGGTTTTGTTCAGTGCCAGAATGACTTTCAGCTGCAAAATGGACAATATTCTCTAATGGGAAAGGAGCACCAGAGACAGCTTTCCAGAAATAACACAGCCAGCAAAGATGAAAATTACAGAAAAATGAACCGTAAGCGACAACCAGACAATTCAAGGCAAGTTCCATCCCAACCAAAACATTTTTCACTTTACGTTATTTTCAAAAATGCCCAAGTGGCGAACATATTAACTTTACAGCTAGCTCCTCAGCACTGCTAAGAAAGAGGTTTTAATGCAAATTCTCACTATAGGAAAATCATTACTTGAATCAAAATTATGTGATAAACTAGCAGGAGAAAGCTTGCCTTGCGGTTAAGCCGTGGACTGGAGCTCTAGGTCCAGTTGCTTGCGCTGTCACAGTCTGACCTTGGATTAATCAGGTGGGCCCTGGTCCTGCAGTATTTAACTCAAGGGAAGCTTTGCCACTGAGTTCAATGAGTGTAGGATCAAGCTTCTGTGCCTCAGTTTCTCATCTGAAAAATTGGGATAATAGTTCCCTCCTCCCATCCTGTTTAGTTGTCTTGTCTAGTTACATTGCAAGCCCTTTGGGGGCAGGGAATGCCTCTTACTATCTGTCTGTACTGCACCAAGCACCATGGGGGCTCAGCCGGGGCTTCGAGGTGCTACTGAAATACTGCTAGTATACTCAAAATATTTCTAAGAAATGTCTAATGAAGGCCTGGATTCAGATCCTCCTCCCATGGGAGTTTTACCTTTGGGTTCCATTGGAGCATGACTGCAGCACTGGAACATCTTTTTCATTTGTTAGTGACATATGGTAAAATAACTGCATAATTAGTACCATGTTTGCTACTCTTCCGTGTCTGTGTGGTTTGGTTTTTTTTAAAAACTGAAGCAAGCAAAAGATGTCAGAGCCAGTTGAGTTATGCTGGTCACTAAGAACTATACTCATGTAGCTAAGAGCAGAGTCTGGTTGAGGGGCTTTTTGATTGTGTTTACCGCCGCTGGAATCATTTTGAGGATTATTTCTTCTTGAATTCAGCATTTAAAAAGCTTTGTAACATAATTCTGGATAAAAAAAATGAGAACAGGCTGAGTATTGCCTCAGATACCAAATGCAAGCACATTCCAATCTCATGCAGACCTAAAGCACACTCAGTTTTGCACATATATTAAGGGGGCCTGTTGCCAGCTCCAGCTAATATTTATTGCACGGTAAAGCTCTGCAGAGGGATTTGAGTACAGTCCTTTAAAGTTTTCTTTCAGGAAACTAAAAAACAAACAGCTTTGCGTTCATTTCCATGTGAGCTCCAACATACTAACAGGTTCCAACAGTTATTTTTCCTTTGCATCCTTTCCCCTAACCAATCCTCCTCCATCACTTGACAAAACACACGAATAGCTGCATTCAAAGCTGTTTATACCGTAGCAAACAGACATCTCAGTAGATCCCTGTAAAAACAGGTGCACAAAAGCATAGTATTTTTCAAACGTATTTCCCATATGCATGCCCCTTATCTAAACGGCCCTTGACTTCAGCAGATGTTATGTCCTCGCAACTAGGTCAGTTTGCACTGGAGCGATCTGAGGCTAAAGGCAGAGGAGAGAAAATTAAATTGTGCTCCTGCTCCACAGACTGTGGCTGTCAAACAGATCTCTTCTCGTACGCTAAAGCAATGAATTCACCACCAGTTAAGCAGAGATTTGAGTGGCAGGGCGATAAAACAGCTTGGTGATCAATGGTCAAGTGCACTTGCTGCATTATCTCCACTTAAACTATTCCAAAATATAATGAAAGTAAGAGTTCAGGGAAATAACTGTTGCCAAGATATCTGGATCAGCCTCATCTACATCACTGTCACTATGCATGGCCAGCATGACTGATCATACTGCTGCATTCGTTTGAAAGATCTTGGCTCCGGCCTTTCATTGCTTGTGCTATTGGCACTTTATTCGTCACACACACACACAAGTAAAGATAGTAAATCTCGGTTTTCACCTGTGGGCCTATGCTGCAGAAGAAGGGGAAAAAAAACCCAGCTTTTCAAGTTGCTGCTTAAAATCTTGAGCAACTTGTTGGCAGCCTTCTGCAGCAGGAAAGCCTGCAGTTGATGAGCTGTGCTTTCACCGCTGTCACTACAATTACTGATAAATTCTATTTTCAAAAAGGACACAGGACAATTCGACTAAGCCAAACAAATTTTTCAGCAAACATGCAAACAACAGGGAGCATGCACCAGCCTCAGAAATTAAGCACACAGGGTAGGTTATCATTTGCATACGCGATGCAAAACAGGCTCATAAGGAGGATAGGTCATTTCACACACAGTCATTTCACATATGTAAATTTCAGCAGACAAGTGCAGTGTAACTGACAAATGCTCTGGAAGGTAATGATCATCAAACTTTCCATAAGATTTCACATATAATCTCAAAGAGACAGGCTGATTAAACATATACATCTACTATTGGAGCCCTGGGGTATTTTGCCACTGACCTGAGCAGGAGGATTGAGCTATATAGATTATTAATATAGTATCATAGCCATTCATGGTGCTTTACAGACACATAAAAGCAAGAGAGCCCTGACCCAAGAACACAGCAGCTACAGGACATATAGAGAGCATGTACACACACAGCACATGCTTGTGTGGGTATATAAATAAGATTAGATAATACATATGCAGAATCTGCACGTATGCAAGAAGTTTTTTATTTCCCTAAGAAACCAGAGACCACTAGCAAATTCCATAGTGTCAAAGCAAAGCACAGCCAGGAGTGAGTTATTCAGTCAGGCCTAACAAGCAAGCAAGTGTGCTTTGCTTTGACACTGTGGAATTTGCTAGTGGTCACTGGTTTCATAGGGAAATAAAAAACTTCTTACATACGTGCAGGTTCTGAAGTTAAGTTTTCCAATCATCCTCACTGTGTGCATGGCACAGCAGAAATGAATTCTGAGCAAGCCAGTCTGTCACTCCCCCATAAAAAGGTAACCCCCCCCCACCTCCAGGAGTTACAAATAACTGAGGAAAGTTATCTTGTCAAGCAAAATGGAACCATGAATGCATTATTTGGTTATTTCTAACAAGGCAAAATATGGAGTTTATTCAACTGCCCAGCAGTATTACATATTGTAATTATACCACATAGCATTTCTCTATTTGCTTTTCCTTCTCTGTTCTCACTGGCTTCCTTCTCAGCCAGAGTTGTCACTCAGGGCTCAGTCTTGCAATCCATGCATGCTCATGCAAATAGTCCTTACTCATATGAGTAGTTCCAATGGGTTAAATTCTGCTCCCAGTCAGCTCCGTGCAATTCTGTAGTACTTCCATTAATTTCAATGTAGTCACTCCTGATTTTCACCACTGTTACTGAGAATAGGATTTGGGACACCTTGTCTGAATAAGGACCTTGACATCAGTATTTTACAAAACATTTCCCACCCCTGCTCAGGGACAAGTTCAGTTCCACAGGTGCTAGCGCAGGTGGGGAAATGCTAGTGCAGATGCAGCCATTTATATATTGCTCTTCAAATGAAATTCCACATTTGCATCTGTTAGTTGTACTAAAGACTTTCTGGCGTTTGTTGAGGCTGAATAATAAGTGATACAGGAAAACAGCAGCTCTAACCACTGGCCTTGGTTCACGCTGTGGTATTTTTCATTGGCTAGTTGTCTAGTGCTGTTTATAGATCTGGCTAGGTGTTAATGCAGGATATCCTGCTGAACAAGATAAAGTCTGACTATATCATGCTGTTAAAAGAGATGGAGGAGGGTAAAGTTTAGCAAGGCCTATGTAGAATTTATACCCCCAAAAGGCAGAGGTGCCAGAGTCTCCCTGAATTCCATCTGGAGCTTCACTGTTGCTACTGATTTTACATGGTCAACGTTCAGATACTGCGGTGATGGATGTGCATAAACCCCCAAGATAGTAAAAATTCATATAAATTACCTCTACTGCTGCCACTGAAAGCAAATGGCACTAGGGTGCCACTGAAAGGGAGACCATCTAAGTGGTATTTTATTCCTTGGTTTATTAGTTTAGCATCAGGTTGTGCCTCACTCATTCACACTGACAGGTAGCTCCCACTGAAATTGGGGTACCTACCCATGAAGTAAGATATTACTCAATGTGAGGAAAGCATGGCACAATCTGTCACTTAAAAAATTAAATATCCATAGAAGCTCATATAATATGATTTCATTGCTGAATTTAAAATGTGGTGCATTTTATTATACATATATAAAGCTACATGTATCACTATATGGAAACAACTGCAAATGTTTATTTAATATGATAGGGTATATTAATGGTGCTTATGATAGTTACAGTTCACTTTAAGTTACATACTGTCTACCATACTATGTGGGATGAGAGAGATTTTCAAGAACCTATTTAGAAACGCAAGTGCCATGGGCCTTCAATTGGATCTATGCTCCTAAATCACATAGGCTGTTTTGAAAAAATCCCACTCATATTTACACACACTGAAAGATGACACCTTTTCAGTTCCAGAGGCTGTCCCAACACATATACAAGAGCGTGCATGTTTATACAGAGGTATCCCTAAATTGTTCACCCAGAAAGCAAACTCAGTTTGATGTACATCATTTTCTCGCTCTTTTACTCTTACCTCTGCCTTTGATACCAGACACAATGAGTTTTGCACCTTCCCATTATAACAGACCTCATTATGTAGCTTCTGTGATAGACAATCTACAGCACTTTTACCTAACAGTGAAGATTTGTGGTATTGTTGTACTTACCAGTGTATCACTTGACTAGCACAAGGAATACTAGTAACACGGGGGAGATGGAATAAATGCCCTATTCTATCTACTTCGTATCTATTCAACAGAACTCGGGCACTGTGACATTTGATCTCAGTTACCGGCCAGCTGGAAACCCAGCAACCCTACCAATCTATTCTGTACGCCCATTAAATGCGCTCGGGTTTTGAAACCAGCCCTCTAGTCTCCCTAGAGTTAGACATGCACGCGAACAAGAGACACAGAAGAAGGGTAACCCCTCAGCTGTGCTGAGTCATTTACAACAGTCAAGCGTTTCACAGCTTAAACACGATTGCTCCCATTGGGGTTTGCAAGCCACGTTACTGTGGGTTAACGGAAACCCCCTTCCACTTCCCCTTCTCTTTCTGTGCAATCACCAGACACATTCACAGCAGCAGCAGGGGCCGATAGGAAATTCACCTTTACGCATTAGTAGGAGAAAGTACACCAACTTGCAGCTGTTCATCAGGTACTGTAACTTTAGCCACCACAGCGGTGGAAGATGGCCCTCGAGGAGAGGGGACGAGGAAAAAAAAAAAAAGAGAGAGAGAGAGAGAAAGAAAACCGCTACCCATACAGCCTGGGGCACAGATCTGGGCCACACACTTTACTGCATCGAGCTTGTCTGTTGCATCAAACAATTGCGGGTTGTCAAGTAGGACGGACAGAAAATGTTCTATCAATTACGCGTGTGTGTCTGTCTGTCTGTCTTCCATTTACTGACGGGGAATGATCAGCGAACCGAAAGACACGAAGTGAAGCGGGGAGCACACAGCTCCGGCACTACTAAAGACAGAGCAGGAAGCGGAGGCAGGAGTAGATTTAGCAGAGATGGGTCACCCCGGCTAGGCTCGGCGATACCGAATCAGGCTACCTGAGGATCGAAAGCCCAGCCCCAGGGGAGCTCCCGGCCCTTTCCCCTCTGCAATCTGGGGCGCCAATCCCTCCCGGCCCCCTCGCCGATGGCTGGGACTCCCCATCCCCTCTGCAGCGCTTGCTGAGAGCCGATTGCTTGGGGGAGGGAGAGCGGCTCCTAGACATGCCCCGGGGCCGGGGCACACACTCACCAGGTAGGCGCCCACGGTGCCCTGCGCCAGCATCAGGGCGCACTCGGACACCAGGAAGATCTTGATGTTGGAGAAGCAGGAAACCTTCTTTTTCCGCTTCTTATTCCGCTGCGCCTCGTCCCCCTGCAGCTCGCCGCCCGCGGAGCCCCCGGGCTTCTTCCCCGGCATCCTTCCCCGCGCCTCGGAGCCCAGGCGCTCCCCGCTCCCGCCGCTGCCGGGCTGCCAAGGGGATGGAGGGGGCGCAGCGGGGCTCCCGCGTCCCCGGCTGCTCGCCTCCGCCTATGCCGGAGCGGGGTGTGCCAATCACAGCGGCAGCTGCCCGGCTCCTGCCTCTCTTCTGGCTGCCAGGGCCAGCTCCCCGCCGCCGCCTCCTCCTCCTCCTCCTCCGCTCGCCCTGCCTCCCTCCCTCTCCTCCTCCACTCGCCCTGCTGCGCACGGGCTGGCAGCGCCGCTGTCTCTCGCCAGCCCGGCTCCAGCCGAGCGCGCTCCCCCTCCTCCTGCGGCTGCAGCCGGGGAGTGGCTGTGTGTGGGCAAAGAAGGGGGTTTGAGCCCGGGCTAAGGGGGCTGCTGGGCTGGCCTGTCCCGGGACAGGCCGGGCAGGGAGCGATGCAGCGGGTGCAGCCCCTCCCGGCGTCCCAGCGGCAGCTCTCAGCAAGGGGCAGTGCCCACCGCAGCGCATTTCCCCAGGGTGGCAAGAAGGATCCAGCTGCTGAACTGATCCTGCCAGCTCTGCTGCCCGGGCGAGCTCCAGCTGCCCACCCGCTCCCTGGCACCCACCAGCCTACAGCTCCTGGGCACTGCCTGGTGGACCCCGGCTCCCTAGCCCATGCCAACCCCAGGCAGACCCACAGCGCCCTGGCACTGACCAACAGACTCCAGGCAACAAATAGACAATTCTCGGGCACCAGCCAAGGATTCAGGCAAACCCACTGCTCCCCTGCACATCGGTGGAGTCTCCTTTCGCACCTGCACTCCCCAGGCGGCTGGCTATACATACTGACTGCCATTAGCTTGTAAGAGCCCCCATAAATATCAGGCTATCGGATTGAGAATTTTTTTTTCTCCCTTTCTTAACTGCTTGGTTCAACTCGGTGCTGCTCCATACGGCACTTTGTGGGAGGGGGAGGGATGTATCCCAGGCTACAAACATTACAATTCGCTCTAGTTTTTGGACCCTTGTGACTTTTTCCTAGTGCAACCTGCTTTACTGCCTCTTAGGAGCAAGACCAGAAATGTTAGATGTTCCAATCCGGAAAATGGGGAGGGGGGGATTCTGATACCATGGTGAGGGGCCCAATACGAAAGTCTAGGTAGAGAGAAAGCAACATGCAGAAGTTTGTTTGAACACAAACCTCAGCAAAAAAAGGGAACTGTGGACAATAGAGCCAGATCCTCAGCTAATGTGAACGGACACAGCTCTACTGATTGCAGCAGTAGAGGTACAATGAGCTACAGCAGCTGAGGATCCAGCCCCATCTCGTTTCTTGTCATGCCCCAATGAAAGCACTTGCTTTTATGTGCCTGAAAACACATGGACTTTCGGCCACTAAGAACCCTACCAAAGGCAAGTTATGCTGCTTGCAAACAATTCAAATTCACTCCCAGTACCTCTTTCTATGCCCCTGACAAGCTCTTATTCTAAGGTACGTGCATCATATGCATGACCACTTCTCCTAATCGTCACTTGCTTTACATTATCACCAGCTCCAGAGTTCTAATTTCAAGAGATCTCCTTTTAAAGACCACTGTATAGCACTTCTACCATTACAGATCACATTCCTTCTCCGTCCAGCAGCAAAACCTGAGCTCCCGCTTTGCTCTGAGGGCATACCTTTCAAGTTTGAGTGTGACTTCTCATATTCTGTCATGGTTTTTTACCTTATTAATTCCCCGACCACTGGTATGTGGACCAGGCATTACTGGAAATTCTGGTTTTGGAGGATAGTACTTGCATTTGGAAATTCTGCTTGATGGGCTTTTTGTATGGATAGCTGGGTAGTGGCCTGTGACATAAAAGTCAGCATGGATGATCTGGTAAACCCCTCTAGCCTTCAGTTCTATAAGGATGTAGGAGAAGTGTTGTAAAAAGTGCCTAAATGACTCAGGAACGCAAATCCCATTTTCAAAAGTGATATAGGCACTGATTGAAAGTCACTTTTTAAAATGGGACTTGGTGCTTTTGAAAATGTTCCCCGTCATCAATCAGGGCATACGATAACCACTCACTGACTTAAAGTAGAGGGGGTCTTCACTTTTCATTTGAAAAATTGCCTTTTTGAAAAGCTGGGAGGGTTGCAAAAAGTCAATGAGCAATTAATAACTATTTCATAAACTATTGCAATCATATTTAAAATAATTAATTTTATTTCTCTTTAAAATGAAAAAAGATCCATTTCAAACACTTACGAAAAATACTTAAGTCGTTTTCATTTCAAACTAGTTTTTCCATTCCTTGACCAGCCCTCCATTCAGGTTAGTCCATATAGTTGCCTAGCACAGGGTTCAATGACTAAACAAAGAACAAGCACCTTCCTCTGAAGTATGCAACTGTTGGGGCAGGATATCAGAGGAGATGGACCTAACATGGGTCTAACAATTGTGTTAATCTTTCTTCTCCCTCCTTAATAAGAGAGGGTGAGAAGCTTCAACCCCTGGGTTCAGGGAAGGGAGAGTCTTAGGCTAGGTCTACACTACAGCGGGGTTCCGACCTAAGATACGCAACTTCAGCTACATGAATACCGTAGCTGAAGTTGCGTATTTTAGGTCGGCTTACCTGGCGGTGAGGACGGGGGAAAGCCGACCGCTGCCGCGCTGCCGCCGACTCCGCTGCCGCCTCTTGTCGAGGTGGATTTCCGGAGTCGACGGCAGAGCGATCAGGGATCGATTTTACCGCGTCCTCACGAGACGCGGTAAGTCGATCCCCGATAAACCAATTGCTACCCGCCGGATCGGCGGGTAGTGAAGACGTAGCCTTAGGTCTCCTTGGAGTGTCACAAAAGATTTCTATGTTAACATTTCAGTTGAGGAGGCAGATGCACTGACACATTTGTGACAAGGAGAACAGCTTCCTAAGGAATCCAAGTTTCATACTGATTGCCTGATACTTCTGGCTGGATTGCAGGGCATTTTTATCCCAGCAAATGGCAGACATCAAGTACTCTGTCCTCCAGAGACAGTGTACCTGATTCTCTTCTCATTTATACTAGTTTTCAAGCATTATATAACTCCATTGACTTACTGTGGAATTGCTCTGGTGTTAAGCAAAAGAATTAAGTTCATTATATTTTCAGTCAGATACATCAATAGCCCTGGAATTCCCTTTTCCAGGTTTCCATAAATCTGTTGCATTGAAATATTTTAGCAGAGAATACTTTGCTGTCTTGCTGAAATGTGTTCTACTGATACTTATATTTTAGTAAGATATGTCATGTTCCCAGTCTTCCAGGCCAGAGGAAACCATTCTGATCTAATCTGACTTCCTGCATAATACAAGCCAATAATTTCTACATCAACCCGATAACTCCTATTTGAGCTATAGCATCTCTTTAGAAAGATATCCAATCTTGATTTAAAGATTTCAAGTGATGAAGATCCACCACAACCCTAGGTAAGTTGTTCAGTTCTAATGGTTAATCACCCTCACTTAAAAATTTGCACCTTATTTCTAGTCTAATTTGTTTAGCTTCAGCTTCCAAACATTAGATCTCATTATTCCTTGTCTGCTAGAGTAAAGAACTGTCTATCAGCAGTTTCTTCTCCATACAGGTACTTGTAAAACTGTGATCACGTCACCTCTTAACCTTCTCTTGAACAAATCAAATAGATTCAGTTTCCTTAGTCTCTCACTATAAGGTGTGTATTCCAGACATTGATTCATATTTGTAGCTCTTTTCGGCTGTTTATCAGTAGTCTGACTGAAGAATTATGCCTTTGTTGTAGGCTATTTTAAGCTCTAAACACACAACTTTTCTTTTCCCATTCCTAAAATCAGCAGCTATTGTTCACATCATCAAACAAACATTTTCCTCGTTTCTAGCCACATCTTTACCAGTTGATAGACTGTTAGTCCTATCTTCTAAAATCTTTATCTCAGGAATTTATATAGTCCCCCTTTACCATAACATCTGAACACTTCACAGAGGGGTTGTGAGGGTAAATACATTAAAAGTCATGAGGCACTATTACCCCCATTTTATAGATGGGGAATTGAGGTGCAGAGAGACTTAAGTGACTTGTCCAAGGTTACACACAAAGCTTCTGGGAGAGCAGGAATTGAATCTGAGTCTCAGTGTAGACAAGAGTATAGAGTCAGATAGAGTCGTATTGTAGACAAGCCCTGAGTCTAACCACTGGACGAACCTTCCTCTCTGGCTAAACACCTTTCTTTGACTTTCATCCACAAATAGCAACCATAAGTTTTTGCAATAACCTAGAGAATCCAAAAATATTCGTAGCAAAGTAGCCAAGGGCCAGACATTTAAGTCATATCAAATATTTTCAGGAATCTGCTTCCACCAAAGTTTTATTATAGATTATAAATTACTTTAATATAAGCCTCCAAAAAGCAATAAAATTGTGATTTTCCCCTCACTGAATAATGACATGAATTTAAAATTTTATTGATGTCAAGGAAAGAAAATATTGCAATGCCTCCATAATATGTTCTCCTTTTTATAAAAAAAAAAAAGGGAAAATGATTCCTTAAGTAAGAATCTCCTGGTATGGTATGTGATTGGGACAGCATCTCCTGTCCAGCTCCTGATAGTGTGTGCAGATCTACACCATTTACATCCATAGAAAACTACTGTTAAGAGTTTCAAGGAGCCCGTTGATTTCTCTTTGGTGTTAAACTGAAAGCCAGCTCTATAATAAATCTTGACTTCCCCTTCATGCTTTGCTTCAGGAAAATATAAAGTAACCATTGATGCTTATGTTGTTATAGTATGTTGGTCATTAATAAGTTTATAAGCTTGGTGAAAAACAGATACATATAGAACACAGAACTAATAAAGAAAGCTAATTCTGTCTTTTAATGATCACCACCTCCGCATCATGAGAATACTTTTCTGTGCACATAAATCCCAATAAAGCCAACGGAGCAAGGATATGGGGGAGACTAAGCTTTGGACATTTTGCCCATTTGTTTCTTGAGGAAAACTAGTTTCTTTCTTTAAAGGTGAAGTGAGATTATCATCACCTGCTGAGGCCCAAATAGGTTGAAAGAAAGGAGGAAGAAGAATGGAAAGGTGGCTCAAAGGGTTTGAACAGGCACCCAAGCTCTCCAGGATTTCTGCACTATGCCACACCCTGAGCGCTTCACCATCAGAACCTGCCAAAGCACAGAGCAGATGAAATACTTCACATTTTTCCTTTACCTTCCATCCAGAGGCAGTAATTCACAATTCTACTCCCCGAGGTCATCAGTGGGGAAACTGAGGCACGGATTAAGTGACTTGTCCAGTGTCACACCCCGAGATAGTGGCAATACTAGGAATAGAACTCAGAAGATCTAGTTCCCAGCTCAATTTTTTCTATATACACCTCCATTGAGCTAACAGTAGCAGCACTAGGGTTGTAATTAAGCCTGAGTAGGCCATCTTTAACCTCAGCTCGGTCATTTCTTTAAAATTAGTGCCCTCAAACAGGCCTCTGTGTAAATTAAATCTGTACATTCCAAGCCAGACATGGCCTGGGTGAAAGTGGGATTTTGTGCTGCCTCCTGTCATTTCCTCACTCCCGCCCTCCACAGCTCTACCCTGTGTTATTTGCTCCTCCTAAAGGGCATCCTTTAGGCTCAGTCCTCTGCCGTGCCCTACAATTCTTTGCTTTATGCTACTTTTAAAGCAAGTATTGCAATGGGTGTTACAAAGGATTCTGGGACACCTGTAACCCGGAGGTGGACACTGCAGAGGATTGAGTAGAAGTGGATGCAGGCCACGTGGGCAACAATGCCCCAAACAGCTGTTCAGAACTGACCAGTTAGCAGGTGGTTGCAGTGACAATCCGCCAATGCCCCCTTTAGATGTGGGGCCATAGGTAGTCTTCTGCTTAGCTTGTGCCTCAGGTCAATCCTGGTTCATTACAAACCAAGCCAAGATCTCTCTTCCCTACCAGCACATCAAGTTGTAGAGCAGTGGTCCCCAAACTCTTTACCTCAGATCCCTCCACCCTATCAATGCCCTGACCTCCCCCCTCACCACGGTTGGGAGCTGGAGGCCAAGGCTGGGGCCGGACTCATGTCCGAGCCAGGGTCCAAGGCTGGGGCTGGGGCCGCAGGTGGGCTGCGACTGGGGCCATGGCCTGGAGCCAGGGGCTGAGCCAGAGCCACACTTGTGGGTGGGGCCGGGAGTGGAGCCAGGAGCCAGGGCAGAGCGGCATTCCCTCCCCGCCCCTAATGGGGGCTGGCCCAGGCTCCACCACACCCCCTCCAAATGTTCCTTCATGCCCCCATAGAGAAGCATGCCCCCCAGTTTGGGGACCACTGTTGTAGAGGCTAAAAACTCTCCCCCTCTCCCCCAAGTTCGTACATCAACAGTAGCTGTCACCATTAATAAAGACTTCAGAACTCACACCTAGCAGGCAATTGTATTAACAGCTTGTGAGTCCCCTGTAGAGGGGAAGGAAGTGAGCACCTCCTTTATCTGCAGGGTGACCAGATAGCTCTGAAGTTACACAGAAAGCTGGTCAGTACCATCAAGTGCCATCCTGCCAGTCCCCTTCAGAGTCATATTTACAGACCCCAGACCGACATTTTAAGCTTCAGCACCTCAATGGGATAAGATATGCCTTACACTACACTAGAAAGGGGATAGGGCAGAAGGGCTCCTGGTGTCCTAGGTGCCCCCTCAGGAGGCAGCCCAGGGGAGCAGAGAGAGGAGTTCAGTTTGGGCTGCTGCAGTGCTAGGACTCTCAAAGGGGACAGGTGTGTGCGGCAGGGAGGAAGGGGGTTGCTAGAAATTCCAACTAGAGCACACTGCTGCGAGCACAGGCTACCTCTTTTCCAAGGCTTCTCGGCATACTGCTCCTGGTAGCACTGGCAGTATTATATAGGCAGAACGGTATTGATGAGCCTTATGCTGCTCTTATTTCAACTGGCGTAAACCAGCAGCAGCTCCACTAATGTCAATGGAGATTCCCCAGTGCGCTGAGAGCCAGGCCCAATGGCACTACTCAGATGGTGCATTTCTTTTCCCGTGCAACTTGCTATGGAGAGGCTGAGTTTAGCTCAGCATGAGCCATTTCGATGAAGAGAAAAGCCTCACATGGTTACAAGTACCATAAATCGCATCTCCTTAATATCTCCCCACGCTGCAAAGTCCCACTTGGTATATTTGTATGGAAGAACAATGTCATGTTAAGTAAATAAGGGATAACTTCAGAAATGGTTCAAAGCTGGAAACTAAACTCCCCCTCCCACACAAAACAAGCCCCTCAACCGCCCCCCCATGATGCTAGATGAAAGCCTTCCATCAGGACTTGGACAGAAGTTAAGTTCTGCAATTCTCTGATGCAAAATTCTGTGGAGGAGTCTGCCCTGTAAGGTGGTGACCGAGAATGATTTTAATTACTTGCCAGTGCAGAACGCACGTGTGATTAAGGCATACATCTTGTTAAAGAGTTGCAAGGAAGTCCAGTGAATTGACTACAACAGAGATGCTGATGGGGAATCAGCTTTACGTTGCAGTGACTTGTGGATCAGCAACAAGAATTACAGGGCACCAACGACATGCTAACTTTCTTAATACTATTGCTTTTTATTCAGATGTCAGACTTGATCACGTCACAATTTTGAGTTCTGCCAGAGACTTGGGCTCATTAAAAAGGCCTTTCCTTCAGACAGACTGATTAGGTGCCCTGTTCCTTTCCCCTAGATGATGAAAGGCTGGAGAGCATCTCACTAAAACTAAAAATAATAATAATAATGTGGAAAATTAAGACAGCCATTTAACAAGAGGTACAAGTTCACCTTGAAGTCTCCCACTTAGCAAGTGGTCATAAAATAGGAGAGATTCACAAATGAAAGAACCGGATGACAGTCTACATTTACACTGTATAAACCTAGCTCCGAACCCATAATTATGTTTCTCCAACTAATCAGGGCCCAAACCTGTGAGGTGCTGAGTATCCTCCGCTTCCATTGACTCCAGTGGGAGATGAGGGCAGATTGTACTTTGCAGGAGGCCCTCAGCACCTCACAGGATCAAGCCCCAAATGGAAGCCAGAGTAATTTTTGGATTAAATCAATGTAACCTAACAAATACAGTATAATTGCAGCATACCTGCAAATATTGACATTGGCCTTACATTGCATTTAATGGGAGAGGTCATTTGCAGATTCAGAAATTGCAGAGCAAAGTACTAGACAATAGACTACAGCCTTCCATCCTGTTAATCAACATTTCATAAAGGAAATTATAATCCAAACTATAAATCAATATTCAATAAAAACATTTGCTTAATTGCTTTCTTGTAAAGGAAGAGAGCTGGAAGCTCTAACGCTAGACAATGATTCTATCATTGTCTATCATTATTAGACCCATTTATAGCAGGGGAGACAGAAGCATATATTGGACATAGAGTAAAGGTAAATAAGTAGCAGTACTGCAGTATACATGTTGGAAAATAAAATGGGATTAAATGCTAGTTTAGTTCAAAGGGGTTTTACCAGGACACATTTCTTTGTATTTTGAAGCACTTTGGAGACAGAGCTTAAAGCCTTCCCAGTGAAGTGACCTCAGTGCAGCATGTGGTGCCCAGATTCATGTGCATTTACAAACCCAGTACAATACTGGTAATAGATAAAGGTTTCTACATAGCCTGTCTTCCACCTACTGTTGGAATAGCACTTTGGCTGTGTTCTTGTCCGGTCTTATTAGCAAAGCTGCATCAGGCCTAGTCAGCACCTGAATGGGGGTATGTTTCCCTCAAAGTCAGTCCAGAGAGTGGGGAGTGCAAGGGTAGTAGTGGTGTGACCTTGCAGATGAGAATTCAAACCAAGGTCTCACACTTAATGATACCATGATACTTTGTGTCCAATACAAATGCTAGCCCTAGCATGTCAGGAGCTCTTTGTGCATGGTAGCTCCCTACTTTGTTTCTTTGCTTTCAACTGGATACAGAACGGTTAAAGTCATGTAAAGACATGTAAGTGTTGTCAGACAGCTGTCACTTCCCCCCATATAGATTAATGCATTTCAGCATTAAGGGAAGTAAAGGCCTCTATAAGTAAGTTGAAAGTACTTTGGGATAATCAGGGATGGAAGGCAATTGACAGCAGGTGGAATTCCCACTCTACTGTGAATAGGATATACACACACTCTAAAAAAGCCAAGCTTACCCTTTCTTGGGGGTTGATTGTGTTAGTAAGAAACAACAGCAGCTCATCATAAACCTACACCTTCTCCCAACACATAGCAGCTACTAATACCAGCACCTTCCCTGCAGTACTTCTCTAGTCTTACTGTCCACCCTTAAACTGGCTTCAACCCTCTTATAATCTGGTTTGAGCTAATTGAATGCACATGCTAACATGACTCAGCAATCATTACTGACCCCACATGTTCAAGCACCTGATAACAGGATGACTTAACAGAGGAATCCAGTGTGTGCTAGAGTCTGCTAACGTCTTACAGAATTACATAATTGCAAACTACATTACTGCACTATGGTCAGCATTTGGTTAAATCCGCAAATTGCATGCAGGACTGGACTGTTGAAAACAATGTGAAGACTTGTACTGCATAAATAAACAGCAGGAAAATATGCCTTTTTATTTTTGGTTCACAACAAAAACTCAGAGAAAAAGCAGTCTGAGCCTTAGGTGTGATGTCTTTGGTCATGACATAATTTGCCTATTAGGCAAATATAGGGAATAGTTGTTGTTGTTTTAAATAAAGACTTCTTTGCAATTGTAGCAACTCCCTACAGGGCTAGAACTCAGGACCTATATTACTATAGTACAGAAAGCTAACATATGAGCTAAAGGAGCAACTCTGTTAAGAGAGCAGTATTAGGCTACCATCTTATGTGGACTAGCCACTAAAACAGGCTACTCATAAAACACATTGAACCAGTAGGTTACACACAAATGAACTCAAATAACACAAAGACAACCATGGTTGGCTGCTCTTAGTTGGAGAGTGAGTGACCAATGTAATTTAAACCCTATTAGACCAAATTTATCCCTCTGTAACTCACGTGAGGGCAGAGCAACAGGATAAATTTGGCCCCATTATGTCTATCAGTTAGTAGCCAGACAACCTGCTGGAGTTCCCCATTTGATGGTGGGGTCTGCTGTCTATATATTACTGCTACAGAGATGTGAGTTAGATTCCCTGGGATGCAAAACCAGTAGTTCTACCAAGGAATCACTCTGACTGAACCAGTAGGAGATCAGTCAGCTTTTTTTCTATTTTTTAACCACATTGATTCCGTGCATATGACTAAATCCCAAAGTCCATGGAATTTTGCCTGAGCAACGACTAAGGAAAAACAGAGCCAGGACTTTAGGTTTTGGCTCATATTGAGTTCAGGTGTCCCGGTTTTTGCCTAAGACTGAAAGATGTAATTATTTTTATATTCTTATAGCTACTACTAAACAACCAGCCAAATCATGTTCTAATGTGTATCAGCCTCTTTAGTCATGGTATATTAAGTACTAGGCACAAAGATCTGCCACTTTCCATTTTGGAAGATGCTAATTCTGTCAGGTAAGGTCAGTGATACTCATGAAGTAGTATCAGATTAACCTCTGCATGGACAGCAGTAAACACAATGAGTCATCAACCAACAATAAAAGACCCAAGAAAGTTATGAAACACCTAATTGAAATAGCTTGATTTTGAAATAAGGAGAGAAGCGAGAGAGAGAGGAACTGTATAGGTTCCATCCTTTGTTATGATGGCTTCTTAAAAAGTGAAATACCTGCCCTAAGCCAAGTAATATATTGCAGTTCTCATTAGCCAGAGTTGGAATTCTCACCAGCTGTTGACTAGTGGACTCTAGGAATTGAGTAGAGGTATCGATGGCTCCCTTCTAGGACCACTTAATATGATTGGTGGATATTAACTTGCATCTGTTCAAGTGTTATGGAGGGTTCCAGTTGTGCAAACTGGATCAAGCTAACCATTTTAAAAAGCACCTTTTTAATCATCTAGGCACGCCCTCGGCATATTCATTCCATATAACTGGTCACAGAAGTCACATAGTGATGTGTCCTGAATTGAATGGCAATCTATTGGAGAAATAATCACCAAAAATAGCTTTTACAAAATGGCAGTGACAGCATTTCTGGAATGAACACTCGAGTGAATATTTATTTGTGCCAAAATTCATGATGCTTTTACTCTGTCTTAAATTCAACTATAAACTCATTGGGCACAGGGTCTCTCTCTTACTAAGAAAACTCGGTACAATAAACTGAACATTCTTGTAGATCACATTTGCTCTCCAGAATATTTGCAAATAAGTAAACGGATGGTGTTAGGAATACCAGCAAAGCAATCAGAGAGATTGATTAGTTTTATTCCAGAGAGTATTAGTTAATATTCTTTCTGCTCTTTCCATCCAGCTTTCGTCCTCGGGCAGGAACCTTGCCTTCCTCTGGGTTTGTAAAGCACTTGAGATGACTGTGGCTCTGTATACTGAAATATCTATAGCACTAGCTACTGTAATAAATAATATTGCATTGTGATATTCAGATCCAGATCCTCAGCACTTTTCCATTAAATTCAAATCTGAATAGAAAGACGATCTTGGGGTTAAGGCATTGGATTAGGGCTGGCTTCATACCCTTCTCGACACCAAACTTCCTGTGGGACTCTAAGCAACTCTCTTCTCTGTATCTCAGTTCTGCGTCTGTAAAATGAGGATAAAAGATAATCAACCTTCCTTTGTCTGTCTTGTCTCTTTAGACTTCAAACTCTTCAGGGCAGGGACTTTGTGTGTGTGCACGACACTTAGCACAATGGAGCCCCAGTTTCAGTAACCGCTGCTGCAGTACAAATAATAATGCAGAACCTGAGGAATACAGAGGAGGGAGATGTTGTTCACCCTGCTGGAACTTTGATTAGCCAGGGGAAGATAAAGAAGATTCACTTGCTCTTGAACTTACTCACAAACATATAAACAGGGAAGGGCAAACAAAGGGTCAATCAAAGGATAAGAACAGGTTGTTTAACAGCAACTTAATTCCTCACCAAGCCAGCAAATGGTTTTCTCAGTGACCCCCAAAACAAGCTGTGCCTTTGGGAAAACAAATGCAACAATTCATTACTTTCTTATTATCTTCCAAGCCACAGAGTTAATAAAGCCAGTATTTTCAGCTACAATAACTGCAAAACTTTCATGTGAAAACCACAGCAGAAAATGACAGGCCTTAAAGGCATGGCATGGGAGGGTAGGGAGTTATTAAGGGAGATTTGCGAGCTTGTTATCTGGGTCCTGGAGCTTCCCAAATGTAACCTCATCTGGCTCCAACTCTAGAACACACAATGAATGTAAAGAAAAGGGAGCAAAAATGAACAGAAGCGGCAAGGAGAGGAAAAACTGGCAGGTACTTACTAAAATTACATTTCTGCTCCAGTTTTCATGGCTGTTTTAAAAAAAGAAAAAAGTGGGTTCATTAAAATGTCCAAGAGTCTGTGACATGGATGTTGGAAGTTACAGTTAATTTCATCTATGGCCAAGCCCTTGGAATTTCATAGGTTGAATTTGCTCCTCAACAACAGTTACAGACAGGTGTGGGGGATTTCAACCGGGTGACTCAGTGGGAAATTCAATTCTATGGCTACCTCCTTCCCCCTGAGGATATACATGTGAAGGCTTTGGATTATGATTATATCTATCAGATCACTGAGTTTTCATGATGTGTATATATATATATATATACAGAGAGAGAATAGTTGTCAGCTGATTTCTCATGACACATTCAAATACCCCTGTCCTCCTTGTGATTTTTATTAATGATTTATTTGTATTATGATATTGCCAAGAGGCCCCAATTGAAATCAGAGGTTCACTGTGTTAGACAGTATATACAGACTTAGTAAGAGACAGTCCAGGCCAAACGAGTTTGCAGTCTAAACAGAGAAAGAGCAGAAGCATCATCCCCATTTTACATATGGGGAACTGAGGCACAGAGAGGTTAGCCCAATATTACACAAGGAGTCTGTGACAGAGCCAGGAACTAAACCCAGATCTCCTGTATTGTAGCCCACAATGCCATCCTTTCTCCCTTTAGCGTAGAGTATCCTCTTTCCTAACTAATTAACCACTGTGAAATTTTAGTCACACCCAACATCCTTATTTGTGCAAATCATCTCACTGGTAGTATGAGGTCCCAAGCTATTTTCATCAGAGAAATTTCCTTGAGCTCAGCAATGTGGTTCAGTGTCCATGCAGCCATGGTGACTGGTACCTTCTCCTTAAGAATGGCAACTGAAGAACAGTAGTAAATCTACAGCATGGCTAGCAGAAATAAAGACTTCACACATGCTGGGCCTAGGGTGACCAGACAGCAAGTGTGAAAAATCGAGACGGGGTGGGGGGTAATAGGAGCCTATTTAAGAAAAAGACCCAAAAATCGGGACTGTCCCTATAAAATCGGGACATCTGGTCACCCTAGCTGGGCCTGACTCTCCACTATCTTGCACACTGAGAATCCATTTAAACCCATGCAAAGTGGCTGTAAACCCATGCAAAGTGGCTGTAATATGGAGTGCTTCTCCAATCAGTCTCATTATCCCACCAACACATGTCCTCTTGACTTAGGGGAACAATCTCTCTTCATTCATTTAATGTCAAGGTTTGTCAGCAAAAGAGCTAAGTAGCAAAGCGGTCAAAATATTTCCACAAACTGTTTTTGTCAAAAATTGGCCTTTTAAAAAATGAAACATTTTGTGAAAAATTGTTGAGATTACTGGGGGGGGGGGAGGTGTTCCCCATTTTTGCTTGTGAAATTTGCCACAATATTTTTTATCACCAATTGGATCTAAATTGGTTTTGAAATCACTATTGAAATGATTCATTTCCTTGGTTTTCAGTAAGAAGATGCAGCTTTCAGTAAACAAAAACAAACAAAAAAAACCCCTGTTGACAACGATGCTGTTGAAAATCAGGTTGATAAAAATTATGATAAAAATGTTGATTAAAAACTATCATGGGAGATTCCATGAAAAATGGAAAAGAAGTCCATTTCTAACCTTGCGAAAGGGAAACACCTTCAAAATTTCAAACATTTCCATGAAATTGTGTTCCCCTTCCCCCACCCCACTAATTAGCCAGTTGTACGTTGTACACCCTTGGCTATTAGGAACTGGAGTAATAGCACTATTGAGCTTACATAGGTCTCTCAGCAGCCATCAGATGATAATGACTTTCACTGCCAACTTGGTTTTGTGTGACTTCCCTTCCTCCCCTGCCCTCCACCCAAACATACAGTCTCTAGTGGGATACACTGGCAGGCTTCCCCTGATTTATGAGTACTTTTTATTTGCAGAGAGATTAGGTTGTGGTGAGTCGGATCCGTTTAGATTTCCTTGATGGTTCGTGGTTAGTTTTAATGCAACGTCACAGTAAATCAGGTGTCTGTGCTTATCTACGGCAAAGTGAAACTGATTCATTAGCTAGCAGAAGAGACTTTCCTAGAACAACAAGTCATTAAGCTTGAAAGCTTATTTACAATAGGCTCCAGTGGAAGGTGGCATTTATAGCATGCAGTCACCCCCTAAGGAACCCGCAGGACTTTGCTGCTTCCTAGGAGGGGCATTCCGATGGGGACATTTGTTTGCTTATCTAGTAATTTATTTTCCCAGCTCCGATGAAGGATGTAGCTTTCATTGAGCTCCTGTGTTTTAATCAGTTTTCCAGCTGGCTATACCTGGAGGCACAAGAGTGTCAGGTGACTTTGCCCAAGGTCACAGACTGAGTCAGTGTATTTGGAACCCCAGAATCCTTAGGCCTCTCATCCCTTTGCTTTAATGGCTGCACCACAGAGCTTCAGAAAGAATGTTCTTGACTCTTTTAAGTGCAAGGGTGCATGTAGTAGAAGGGACTTGAGCTTTCTTGGTCCCAGAGATGCATGCCACTTAAATTCATTTGTGAGCGACATTATAGTACAAAAAATCCTTATTGAGCTTAGACCTGGCTGCCCTGGAGTCCCCACTCCACATGGCAGCATATGAGAAAGCCAGTCCTGTCCCTAGGCCCTGGTTGGTTAGGGAGTGGGCACATAAGAGGAACTGGCCTCTGTGCCCTGCAGAGTCACAGCTGGCTAGGAAAATGGCATGGCAGGGAATCCCAGCCCTAACTGCCTGCTACCAGCCCTTCTCTCATTTGGAAATCAGGAATGCCACTCTACTGTGAGGCATGGACTGCAGGCGGGGGGGCATGCTACTGTTGCTGGGACACAGCAGGCCCTGAGACGGAGATAGACCCAGGAAAAAACTTGGGTGAATGGCCACTACAAGTTTGCACTGTGCGCAAGAATTGGACAGAGCCAAAAGGGAAGGAGCAGTGTGATCTGTCTGTTTGATGGAGTTAGAATCCATTTTGTTAAGCATTTTGGATTTATAGCATTCGGCACTCATTAATCGCTCATTTCAATGATGCTTTGGATCTGTCAGTGCTGATCAAGGTGTTGGAATAGATCTGTACACTGGAGTGATGCCTGGCTGAGTTCCTGCCACCAAAAAAGTTGTAGGAGCCTTCTCCTTCCCAAGGCAAGAGGGTGGGAATTTGGAACAGCCTAGCACACTAAGGAGCCCCCACCACAGTTATTTCAAAATGTCTCGACCTGTCTGAGGTGTTTCCTCCAGAATGAGAAAGTGGATTTTGGAAATACCCCAGCATTAATGAGATTAGTAAGGAAAGAGAAGCTTTCCGGGGCATCATTTTTATCGCCTCTCATCCCTCTCTGTGCTTTGTTCCACACTGCCCCTTATGCTTGAAATATCCTTCCAAAAATCCTTTCATTCAGGCCCTATCATTGCCTCATTCCTAAAAACTCACATGTACTGTTACCTACAAAAAATGAGTGTATTTTCAAACTGGTCAGGAATTTGATGAAAAAACATTTAGCTGGAGAGAATGACAAGTCATTGAAACCGAAACCGGTCCTGGGAAAGGGTTAATTTCTACAAATCTCCGCACTTGAAAATCTTTTGGGAAAAAAAAGTTTCAAAATTGCTGAAATGTCCCATTTTGACATTTTTAAAATGAAAAGTTTTTGGTTCAAAATGACTTTTCATTTAGAAATTTCAGTTAATTTATGCTAACCCCCCCCCTAAAAATAGGTCAAAATTGAAACAAAACATTTTGAAATGATCAAAACAAAACATTGCCAGTGATCCAGTCAGGATTTATTGGTAGGGGGCATTGTTGGTGTGTGAACATTTTTGAGATTTCAACTTTTCTTCCCGATTGAGGATGGGGAAAAAATTCAAAATGTCAAAATCTCACATTTCCTGCCCAGCTCTATTGGATTTACACTCAAACAACAAACAAAATGCACCATTGGTCTGCCTAAACTGAGTAACCTTACAATCATACAAATGTAACCTTGTCCTTTCTCTTCCTGATGTATGTTGTATGTTCTTTGAGGCAAGGATCCGTGTTTATGTGTTTTCTGTTAAGTGCCTAGCACACCTGGGAGATAAGGGAGGGCTATTAAATAATAATGATAATAATAGACCCTTGTATAGCTGAAGTCCCTTTTAGCATTAAATAGAAGGATGAAAGCCTCCCAATGTCTCTTTCATCTCAAGCTTCTATGGTTATAACAGATGCATCTGTTCTAAATGAATGCCATGCATGACAAATAATACTGAACATGAGTACACGTGCTTAGGAATTCTGTGAATAATTGGCACATTTTGATTAACTCCATGTGCTGACACTACCATGTAACCCATGAAATGCCTAGATGTGGGCCAGATTCTTACCTGAGGTAAAACAGCAGAGCTCTATTAAATATGGCTACCAGTGGTCTGGTTCCTCATCAGCACTGCCTTAGGCTGTTGACTCGGTTGTATCTCATTCCAGGTCAGGTCTCTCAGGTGCAGTCAGAAGGGGACAGAGTCTTTGCCCTCCAGCAGAGTCCCTCTGGATACCTACCCCTTATGGTGTCACAGGGGAACAAACGCACAACTGAGGAGCCAGAAAATAAACAGGTGGGTGAGGTAACATCTTTTAGTGGGCTAACTTCTAGTGGGGAAAGAGACAAGCTTTCGCGCTTACACAGAGCTCTTCTGCAGTCAATCTCAGCCAGGCAGGTGGCCTATATTCCAGGCTGCCTTCTGGCTCAAAGTCTGCTGATTCACCAGCAGAGGGGCATAGTACAGCCCTCTCCACCTCAGGGGCCTTGGACCTTCTTTTAGGCAAGGGAGTAGGCTCTGCCGTTTACCAGGCCTCTAGCTTCGTAGTGCAGCCCTCTGCTCTCTTTCCACACATGCCCATGACTGAGCTGAGCTTCTTCCCTTCGCACTCCTCCTCCATTCTTGACATGATGTAGAGTTGAGCTGGGTCAGGGCTACTCCAGCCCAGAGCAGCTCCTTAATACCTGTCTGCCTGGTGCAGGGTTTAGACCCCCCCTCACAATGGCACATGGCCTTCCCTCTTCCTTGGTTACAGAACTTCCATTACTGGAAGAAGACCCAATGCATTTCTCTGCAGCTGAAGTAGTTCAGTCTTTGGCCTGGTCTACACTGGGGGGGGGAGGATTGATCTAAGATATGCAACTTCAGCTACGAGAATAGCGTGAAGCTGAAGTCGACGTATCTTAGATTGAATTAAAATTACTTACTTCGCGTCCTCGCGGCGCGGGATCGACAGCCGCGGCTCCCCCGTCAACTTTGCTTCCACCTCTCACACTGCTGGAGTTCAGCAGTCGACGGGAGAGAGATCGGGGATCTATTTATCGCGTCTACACTACACATGATAAATCGATCCCCGATAGATCGATCGCTACCCTCCAATCCGGCGGGTAGTGTAGACATACCCTTTGTAATATTACCTAGGACATACAACAGCTGCATAGGAACACACTGCCTCCCATGCCTCGTTGCTGAAATGTTCTACTTAAGATTGTGAGCTCTTTGGGGCAAAGGCTGTCTTTTTGTTCTGTGTTTGTACAACACCTAGCAGAATGGGGTCCTGGTCCTTGACTGGGGCTCCTAGGTGCTATGATAATAAAATAATAATTATTATCATACAGATGGTTCAGTGAATGTCTCGTTCCCATTCATGGGCATTTTGGTCGCAATTAATTTTACCTAATACTCTACAGAGGGGAAAATTGTACAGCTGTTAGGGTCCAAAGCTATGGGGTGTTGCGTGCTCTTCACAGGAGAGGACCCTTTGTGTCTCTGTGTTATACCTCTTTCCCCAACCCTCTAGCTGTCTTGTCTATAGATGATAAGCTCTCAGGGGTAGGGACTGTCTACTTTGTGTCTGAATGGTGCCTGGAACAATGGGACCCTATTCTTAATTAATTCCCAGGCAATATCATAATAAACATTATTATTAATAATAATAGTCATCATCATCATCAGGTTAATGAACAGACTATGAAGAGCCTTCTGTGCGCCATAAAGTTCTG
Organism: Terrapene triunguis; assembly: GCF_002925995.2. Lineage (NCBI taxonomy): Eukaryota > Metazoa > Chordata > Testudines > Emydidae > Terrapene > Terrapene triunguis. The sequence goes on along the minus strand of NW_020664418.1, from coordinate 40,284,055 downwards.
TCTATGATATAACACAGCATATTTATTAAAAATATAAGGAATTAAGGAAGTGCTTTTTAACAAAATAAACCCATAAAATAATGACAACAGCAGTGAGCAAATGCTCTTTTATGGTTGCAAGAGCAACCACAAACTATAAACACAGGGTTCCTAAAAACAAAATGAGAGGACTGGAAGGAACATTGTGTTTTAGATGAGAACAACTGATCTCTCTGAATAAAGATGGAATGGGATTGGCAATACACTGAAGGAGAATGTTAAATGGACACAAGCTATTAATTTTCACTGAGGGTGAAATTCATCCCCATGCAAAGGACCAGCGCAAGGTATTAAGTGGTGTATGAGCCTATGCTGACCTCTTGCACTAGGGTGAATTTCACCAGGAATACACAAGTTCTTATTGAAGTAGAGAAATATTTTAATTTCACCTTTAAGTGGGTTAGTTCCTGAAGTGTTTACCCAATGGGCAAAAGTCTTATTGACATCAATGGGAGATTTGCCTGCTAAAGGACTGAGTAAAATCTCAGTCAAGATTTTGCCCCTCTTTTTATAATTAAAATATTGACTTATGGGAGAAAAATCAATCTATTCAGTTTCACAAACAGCTATTGTTCCTAAGCTCTAGGCCTTTCTCACACTGTTTAAAGGACAGACTTTAAAAAAGAAATGGGCCGCACACCTTCACCAATTTGGACTGTTTGGAATCTTGCCATGTCACTGCACCAACATGCAGCGAGCTTTTAATTTCAAAGGGTGGGGAGGACTCTGGGAAGTGGAGAACGTAATGCTGGAGAAGGTTTTGGACAGATGCTGTGAAACTGGAGACGAGGTACAATTGGGAAGATGGAGAGAGGCCAAAAAGGGGTAGGGAATTGAGGGCAAGCAACTGACAAAAGTAAAAAGAACAGATGCCAAATATTTTGTTTGTCTGTTATTGATAGGTGGATTTGTCTATTGATCCCAATCTTGAAAACATTTACATACATGAGGAATGTGATTTTCCTTAATGGTTAATGGGTCCTCATGGAAGCAGACTTCTTCATAAGAACAGAAGAACATCCATACTGAGTCAGATCAATGGTCCATCTAGCCCAATATCCTGTCTTCCAACTGTGGCCAGTGCCAGATGCTTCAAAGGGACTGAACAGGACAGGGCAAATTCAAGTGATCCATCCTCTGTTGTCCAGTTGCATCATCTGGCAGTTAAAGGTTTAGGCACACCTGGATCATGAGGTTGTGTTCCTGACCATCTGGGCTAATAGCCTTTGACAGACCTATCCTCCACCAACATATCTAATTTTTTTTAATCCAGTTATACTTTTGGCCTTCACCACATCCTATGGCAATGAGTTCCACAGATTGATTGTCCATTGTGTGAAGAGGTACTTCCTTTTGTTTGATTTAAGCCCGCTGCTTATTAATTTAATCATGTGAGCCCTAGTTCTTGTGTTATGTGAAGGGGTAAATAACATTTCTCAATTTACTTTCTCCACACCAGTCATGATTTTATAGACCTTTATCATATACCCCCTTAGTCACCTCTTTTGTAAGCTGAACAGTCCCTATCTCTTTAATCTCTCCTCACATGGAAGCTGTTCCATCCCCATAATGATTCTTGTTGCCCTTCTCTGTCCCTTTTCCAATTCTAATATATCATTTTTGAGATAGGGCGACCAGAACTGCATGCAGTATTCAAGGTGTGGGTGTACCATGCATTTATATGGTGGCATTATAATCTTTTCTGTTTTATTATCTATCCCTTTCCTAATGATTCCTAACATTGTTAGCTCTTTTGGCTGTTACTGCACATTGAGCAGATACTTTCAGAGAACTATCCACAATGACTCCAAGATCTTTTTCTTGAGTGGTAACAGGTAATTTAAACCCCATCATTTTGTATGTATAGCTGGGGTTATTTTTTCCAATGTACATTACTTTGCACTTATCTGCATTGAATTTCATCTGCCATTTTGTTGCCCTGTCACCCAGTTTAGTGAGATCCCTTTGTAACTTTTAGCAGTCAGCTTTAGATTTGCACATTTTGAGTAATTTTGTATAGTCTGCAAATTTTTGCAAATTTTGCCACCTCACTGTGCATCCCTTTCTCCAGATCATTTATGAATATGTTGCACAGCATAGGTCCCAGGACAGATCTTGGAGGCAGGGCCGGCACCAGGCACCCAAGCTGGTGCTTGGGGCGGCACCTAGAGGGGGGCGGCGGCGCGGCGCTCTGGCCGCCGGGGGGGAGAGCCGAGCCCCAGCCGGGGCTCGCTGCCCTGCCCCCGGCGCTCTGGCCGCCCGTGGGCGCGGTGGGGGGGGGAAGGGGGGCGGCCGGAGGCTTTTTCGCCTGGGGCGGCGAAAAAGCCAGAGCCAGCCCTGCTTGGAGGACCCCACGATATGCTCTCAAGGGCATAATTATTTGTAGGTTCGGCACCTTAGATGGCAAGTTTTTCAAGGACTGGGGGCTCTTTCCCCTTTATATTTGGAAACCACCTGTCACATAGCACACTGTGGATCTATCTCAGGGTGTTTTACTGCACTCACCCTTGTAGCGTTTGAATGCCTTCCACATTAGCTTGGCAATTGTGAAGCCTCTAGTGGATTTCAAGGTGTCTCTGGCTCTTCTCCCATTTTGAGTTATCCAAAACTCTGCTTTGGGAAATTTCTTATAGTGGGGGGAACTGGGAAAGGCAGCATGGGCAGCTGATGTTGTGAATGCCATTCTGATTGTTATGGAAAGGTGGTCAGGCTGGATACAGCTAGTGGGAAATCCAACCCAATTGAAGTAAATGGCAAAATTCCCTTTGGCTACAGTGGGGGCAGGATTTCCCCCCTAATCTTTTTTGGAAGTTTGTTCCATAGCTGGATCCCTTTGACTCAGAATGCTTTATCTGGGGGCAGGTCTACACTACGGGGCTAAGTCAACCTAAGTTACGCAACCCCAGCTACTTGAATAATGTAGCTGGAGTCAACGTACCTTAAGTCGACTTATGGCGGTGTTTATACCGGGCTGGGTCGACGGAAGAAACTCTCCCGTCAATTTACCTTACGCTTCTCATTCTGGTGGAGTACCAGAGTTGACGGGAGAGCAATCGGCGGTCGATTTAGCTAATAGACTCTGATCAAGTCATCACTTAACCTTCTCATTGTTAAGCTAAACAGGTTGAGCTGTAAGGCCTGGTTTCCAATCCTTTAATCACTCTCATGGTTCTCTTCTGCTCTTTCCAGCTAAGAAGGCTTGGATTGGTCACACCGCTTGGTTGGAAGACCTCCAAAGAAAACCCAGGAACTGGGGTGTGTGAGCCAGTAGGTGGTGTTCTTCCCTTAAAACTCCTGGATCCTGCAACTCCCCCCTCACATGAGTAATCCATACCTATGCAACTACAGTAGTCTCATTGAGCTCAACAGGACTACTTGTGTTGGTAAAGATTCGGGTCATTTTTGATTGTAAAGGAACCTTTTGATTTTTCCAAAAGCATTGTATTTCCACTCCCCACAAGAGAAGTATCTCTGGACATAGCTGTGTATATTTGGAATTTACATGGTGTGGTACAAAAGTCTTTTTCCCCCTTTTATTTCCAGCCTGCTGAATTATAAACCTGCCAGAAGAGAAGGTTTACTAGAAATATGTTGTTGACACAACCTTAACAGTAGCCATGCCTCAAGATGAAGCTGTAATAGCTCTTTTCTTTATATGTGCATGGTAATGAAATATGTGACAAATGTATTACTGGGGACTTAACAATCCTTGATAATGAGACCATGTCATAGCTCTTTGAATCTGATTTAAACGTTGATATTTATAGGGGTAAGGTTGACATCTGTCTCTGTATGTGTTTTTCAGCTGCATTTTTTTCTATCTCCCCTGAGAATGCAGCTGGCTTTTTAAATTCTGATGTGTCCTAAACAGAACAAACAAGTGGTGCCTCATGGTGATTTTATTATCTGCACTTACAACAGGTTGATCCTGAGTTCAGAAATGTCCCCATTTCCGAAGTTTTAGTCATGAATTTTTAAGCACATTTTATTTATGGCCTTGGAAGTGAAGTGAAATATTGAAGCATTTAGCCAACATTAACCTTGTGTAGACATTTTCCCATTTATTTTTAAAGAGAAAGAGCATGCCTCCTCTTTGCAATGAATATTCCAGCTCTGAAGCTCCCGGGCAGTTATACCCTTAAAATGGGCCCTGCCTGGGAAATGATTAATAACGCTAACTAGAGTCATAGGTGTACAACCTCTTTATAGATGAATCCACAAGTGGCTCAGACTCCGGTGAAAAGAGGAACACCCTGAAGAAATGATGGTTCTAATTCACATAGGGAGGAGCAATTGTTTATGTCTAGAATTGCTTTAAAAATAAGAATCAGAAAAACTCACCTATAAAATAAATTGTAGTCAATGGCAACATTCCCACTGGCTTCAGTGAAAACAAGCTGGGCCTTCTCTTTGCCAACAACAATTGGTGTATCCACAAACGTACAGCTACCCCTTTTATTCCAAAATTGTTTCCACCTGGATTAGGTTCTAAGGAGATGGTTTGCTGAAAGGGAAGAGAGGCAGGGAAACAACTGCCAGAATCCACAAGTCTTATTACTGGCTATTGTAATGAAAATACATTCATCACAAACACCTTAAAACGGGCATAAGGGAAAATTAAATCTGGATATTCTTCATGTCTCCCAGCAATTTTTCTAGCTAGGTTACAAGATTCAATTCTTTTCAGTTGTTTAATAATAATAAAAAAAAAAGGCAGAGAGAGGGTAATTGTTAGAATGAGCAGTGGGAAATGCAACAGTTTGACAAGAAATTACATGTCTTATTTGTCTCTGCGTAAGCAGCTCCTTCAGGAGATGTGTGGAGAGTAGAATGCATTGCGCTTCAGAGCAAAGGCTTCTGTTATTTCTCAGAAATGCTGCCCCTCGGTTCTGTACTGGCATCCTCTCCGTTGCAAATCCCAGAGATGCAAATGCAAACCCAGGCCCTGACTGTGAACTGAGAACAGTGTTGGAGTACCCCTGCTTGGTTCTCAGTGCAGGACCGAGACTAAGGGATCCAGGCAGAGCTGGCTTAGCTGGTGTCAAATCTTCTGGGCATGCTTTCCATTTGCATAGCATTAAAAAGACCACATATTTCACAGTTCCGTTATCAATTAACATGGGGCATGCTGGAGGCCAGTTTTCTACCGCTCTACTCAATTTTTCTCTCCTCCTTGATATTTACACCTTTCAGACATATGCACATGGTTCTCATATTTCCCTGTCATTCTCTTTTACCCAGGCTAGACACATTTAGTCATTTATTCTTGCCTCATTTTCCGCATGTTTGTGGCTTGCCTCAGATTGGTTTCCAGTTCTCTGGCATCTCCTGATGTTGGGGTGCCCAAACCAGTATTTAGATGGACTGTTACCAGAGCCATAGAATGAGGGGCCACCACCCCACCATCCATTATGTGAGACGCTTGTGTATACAACTCTAAGTATTATTGACTTCATTTGCTGCCTTATTGCCCTGAAGGCTCACAACCCTTCAGATTTACTTCACGATACTGGTAATTCCTTCTTCCATGTCATTAAAGGTATTGGGCAAATTGACATAGCTCCATGGATTTCAGAGGAGCTGCACCCATTTACATCAGCTGAAGGTCTGCCCCATTAAAGTGGATCCTGTCACACCCCAAAGGACACTTCCTTTCAGCTTGATTTATTGCCAGGAGACCTAATCTTTTGTTTACAGGCCTTGACAAAGATTTCAATCCTGGTGCCAATGCTCCCATCCAAGCTGGTTTAGCTCAGTGGCTCTCAACCAAGGGTTCACGAACCCCGGAGGGTACACAGAGGTCTTCTGGGGGTACATCAACTCATCTAAATATTTGCCTAGTTTTACAACAGGCAAATATAAAAAGCACTAGTGAAGTCAGTGCAAACTAAAATTTCACACCGTCAATGTTTATACTGCTCTATAGACTATATGCTGAAATGCAAGTACAATATTTATATTCCTATTGATTCATTTTATAACTGTATGGTAAAAATGAGAAAGTCAGCAATTTTTCAGTAATAGCATGCTGTGACACTTTTGTATTTTTATGTCTGATTTTGTAAGCAAGTAGTTTTTAAGTGAGGGGAAACTTGGTACGCAAGGCAAATCAGACTCCTGAACGGGATACAGTAATCGGGAAAGGTTGAGAGCCACTGGGTTAGCTTACAGGCATGCAACAGAATGCCAGGTATTAGCAGTTATAAAACTAAGAATATTCCTACCCTGATTGTATGTATGTACCTTGTGATGTAAAATCTCATAAAAGTATCAACAGATTATTTGTTGGCGCTTTTGTTTTACAGAAAACATAGCCTGCCCTAGGTTAGCACACGAGGGTTGAATGTGGATTTAAAAAGTCATATGTCAGAGGGGTTGAGCTCCCACAATTCCAGCTGAAGTCAATGGGAGGATTAAGTGCTCGGTGTCTCCGGGGAAATAAAATTAGACCCTAAGGGAATATTTAACACTATATAGGAGAAGGAAGTCCTGTCTAGTCCTTCCAGAATCTTCCTCTGAAGCTGATTGAAAAATTGGCTGTGTGCATGGGTACAGCATGCAATCATTCTTGGGGAAAGATCTGACTGGAAGCAAGAATGCCCTGGGTCTTTTTGCTCACACAGGAACTATAGGGAGACTCAGAAATAGCAGCTTCAGGTTAGAGGTGGTGTGACGTATGAAGGATTTAGTTATTCAGGGCTCTGAGACACAAGATGCAGTGAGTGGGGACAGGAGGATGGGTGGGAAGTGTCATATCAGAGGCAAACAACAGAGTTTTGAAAAGTTTAACCTTATGGGGCTGGAAAATGTTGAAATGTCTTGTGAAAGGGGCTTTTATCCATGTATTTCCAATTCATTCAGAACCAGGCTGCCTGGACATTTCAGGAAACTGCCTGATCTTGTAAGATGTTCATCCCACGCCTTAAGTTAAACATCCTATCATAGAGGTGGGCAAACTACAGCCCGCGGGCCACATCCGGCCTGCGGGACCGTCCTGCCTGGCTCTTGAGCTCCCGGCTGGGGTGGCTAGCCCCCGGCCCCTCCCCTGTTGTCCCCCCACAACCCCATGCAGCCTCAGCTCCTTGTGCCGCCAGCGCTCTGGGCGGCAGGGTTACGAGCTCCTGCCAGGCAGCGTGGCGGCGTGGCTGGCTCTGGCCGGGCGGCACAGCTGCCAGTCCTGGTGCTCTGAGCAGCATGGTAAGGGGGCGGGGAGCGGGGGGTTGGATAAGGGACAGGAGGTCCCGGGGGGCAGTCAGGGGACAGGGAGCAGGGGGTGGATAGGGGGCGGGGGCCAGGCTTCTTTGGGGAGGCAGAACCTTCCCTAACCGGCCCTCCATACAGTTTCGGAACACCGATGTGGCCCTCAGGCCAAAAAGTTTGCCCACCCCATCCTATCAGAACCTCTGAATCTCTTTGAGATTAACTCATCTCCATTTGAGAACTGCTGCTGTCCTCCTCACTGCCACTTCCATTTGTGCCATCATACACACAAACACACACACAAACTTGAATGCAAACATGACATATTACACACCAAAGACCAAATTCTGCCCTAGGAAGCCTACATGCTGCCATCCTTGAAATCAAAGGGAGCTCTGCACAGCAGGCCAAGATGAGAAGAATGAATTCCTGTATTTAAAAGATAAAAAGAATGGAGGCAGAAGGACATTAAACATTCCAAGTACATCTGATGTGTTGAAGTCCTAAGAACACAGAAGGATGGATATGATACAACCCCTGGTACTCCAGCACTATCCTGGGATATTGTAAAAGGGCCTCAGGGGAATCCAAACAAAGGGAGGAAGCATTTTTTTTTTGTTCCACTGACCCCAGTAAATGTACTTGCTAAGTGAAGAGGAAAAGGGATATACAGACCTCACTGCCTGAGGTTCAGGGAAAACCTCTTTGTGCTTCAAACTTTGGAGAAATTGTTCAAGAACAGTTCATTTCCACACAGAGATTACACCTCCAAAGTGAGGGAGACCTTGGGGCTATTTGCTTTACAAGTGCCAGTAGCACCACACTTAACCTGTTGGGAACCATTTGAACAGGATTTTAATTTTTCTCAGGCTTCTAGTTATTGCATTTGTGAAGTGAGGGAGAAAGGAAAATCTTGTGGGTAAGAAAGTGAACGTTTTTTTCTTGGCTCTGCCAACGCCTTTCTGGGTGAGGTCAAGTACAGTGCCCAGTGTCTCCATGTCATTTGTCCTCTGTCTAGTGGTGATAATACTTTCCTGCAGAGCTGATTCAAACCGGAATTTCCATCATGTGGAAAATTTAAACCTTTCAACTCTTTCATCCGGAAGCTGAAATATCCAAAAATTTTCACAGCATGAAAAGTTCTGGAAATTTTTGATTCAGAAATGTCAAAATATTTTAGACATTTTCTATCAAAACATAAAGTTTTAACATTCCCAAATCAAAATGCTTTGTTCTGGGTCTGTTCAGCATTGAACTGCCACAGTGACTCATGGGGGGTGTAGTTCAGCTGCCCTATGTTCCCATTCGCCCCAATGCACTGGGCTCTCCAGCTGAACTACATCTCCCCTGATGCGCTGTGGTGGTGGGGAGAGAACAGAGTACATCATGGGAGATGTAGTCCAGCTTGGAGCCTGGTCCACTGAGGAGAATGGGAGCATGAGGCACCTGAAATACAGCTCCCATGAGGCATTACGGTATCTCAGGTGGACACAGATTAATGTTGACCTGACCCAATATGAAAGGTTTTGATTTGGTTTGACAAACCAAAAATATTTCAGTTTAGGATGACCTGACCAGAAGCAAAATATTTTGTTTAGATTTTCCTGATGGAAAATGAAAAAAAAAAAGACAAAAATCAACATTTTCCCATTGAAAAATTCAGTTTTGCAAAACACCACATTTTCTGTAGAAAAACATTTTGATGAAAATTTCCCAACCAATTCTACTTACTTCCTTTGTAAGGGTGTGGCTACACTAAACTAATTTATGGTTGCAAAGTATGTTGAAACGTTGAGAGAAAAGGTGCTGGAAAAATGTACACTGCTATCATTATTACGGTATCTTTTTCCAATATTTTCAGTCAACAGAACCCAGGCAGTGACTGTAAAAGAGAAAAATAATTATATTTCTTCTGCCAGTAGCTTCTCCTGGTGCAGAAGGACAGTGTTATCTTGCTAAAATTCAGTTCCCTTTGACAACAGAGCCTAGTTTTGGTATCTGAAGAACAGTTTTCCCACTACCTTTTCCTACAGAAAATAGATTGACTACAGAGAACACATTGAAGAGTGTGTGCAGAAGACAGCAGCTGTATAACGGAGGATATAAGCAGGGACTGGCTACTGCATGGTAAAATTAGGCTTTATGGTACTAAATTTCACTGCAGATGGCTGGTTTTTTTCTCCAATTTTCATTGCAAGGAAAGCCTTAGTGGATTAATTTGCATGTTAGTGAGACATGGATAGACGGTGCAAGTGAATGATGAGTGGGTCTTGGAGAGGTCTCCTACTAATCTGGAGATAGCTAACCAATGTTATTCCCACTGTGACAGAGTGTTTAGAGATGGCGCTTGAGCCAGCACCCTGATCACTATTAGCACCAATTAGATGCCCCTCTCCTCCCGAAGGCCTGATAACTAGGCCAGACTGGGGTTAAACAGTTAATGGGTTAGTTAGCCCATTAGCAGGCAAGTGGTTTAAAAAGAGCACAGGAAGGAAGCGGTCGAGGAGGAAGGGTGGCGGAATAGTGACAGAGACAGGTGGGGGTGGGGAATTCTCTGAGTAGAGCCACCTCCACTCCCTTCCCTGGAGAAGGGGCCAGAAAGCTGGAAAACAGTGCAAAGGTGTGCACACACTGCTATGGATTGGTGGAGAAACTGAGACACTTTAAATAAAGTACACACTGGTGTTTACAAGCAATAAGGTCTCAGAAAGAGGAGTCGGTATGATAGCCGTGTCCCATCACACCCACTGAGACAGATGCTGCCCTTAGCTATACCATTGTAAAGAAAGAATAAGTCACGTGAAGCCAATAGAGTTACACCCGTACAAATATGAAATCAGACCCACTAGGTGCATTCTTCTTCTCGCCAATTAATAGGCTCTTCCTCTGGAAGTGAACAACATGAATTTCTGTAGTCTGGCGATTGAACTGTCAATACTTGTCTGTGTCTTTTACAAACTTTAGCTAACCTTAGACACCACACTGCTGCCTCTCTGCCGATTTCACAGTTCCAGATACCCAAAAGACAGAAGGCTTTCCCAGGAGGACAATTATGTTTCAAATTGCCTCAAATCGATCTTTTTCTACTTCTTCAAATGAAAGAAATCAACTGTGAATTCCTTTCATATTACAATAGTTTATAAAGACCTTTAACATCTTTTGAACAGCAGTTGCTGACAGGTCCCATAGATCCAAAACTTTAAGGCAACTTTGCTAGCCTCAAAGCCACACAAAAAATTTGCCAGAAGTCCAAAGGCCACATTTAAGACCTGATTTTCAGAAGAACTGAGTGCTCACACATCCCATTGAACTCAAGGGGAGCGACAGTGGCTCCGCACCTTTGAAAATGAGCCCGCTAGCTTGCAAGGCATACAGCAGATTGTCACTACCATCACCTTGAATACTGGTGAGCTTTGACTACACTGAACCTTGACCAGAGTGGCCTCAATCTGACCACCTTTAGTTCACGGAAATGGACATCGTTTTTCATCCCATCAGGGATTCAGGCACCCAGGTCCATTAGCTTTCCAAGATGAAGCGGATTGTATGCAGTCTCCGGCCCCTGAGGGGAAAAAAAATAAAGTTAATCAGTCAGAATATTCAGTCACCTTTTAACTTTTCCAGCCCCTTTGGAGTCCCCCCCTGCTCTCCACAAAAGTTAATTAGATATCAGGGGAAGAAAATATCATGAGCTGGGGCTTGGGCATTTTTCATGAAAGCACCTGTATAAAATCAAAGCTGGATTCTCTGCCTTGACATTCTTCTCTGCGACATTGTTTTAACAGTGTGCTAGGGCAGTGTTTCCCGAACTTGGGATGCCGCTTGTTTAGGGAAAGCCCCTGGCGGGCTGGGCCGGTTTGTTTACCTGCCGCGTCCGCAGGTCCGGCCGATCACGGCTCCCACTGGCCACGGTTCGCTGCTCCAGGCCAATGGGCACTGCAGGAAATGGCGGCCAGTCTGGGCACAAGAAACTGAAATGGGGTGTGTGGGTCAAGTTGAATGTGGATCAGGAAAAACATTTAACGTTATTATGGAAATTCACTGGAGCCTGGTGCACAGAGGCTGCAAAGGCGGGCTGTATCAGCAGAGAGATAGAAACAAAGCAGAAGAGGCAAGACTGACAGTGTATAAGACATGTTTTGGCTCCCTGTGATGGTACTAGCATGCAGGCCGGAGATTTTTACCATGCGGGAGGTGCGAGGAGGAATCTACATTCTTGAGTGGGAAAAGCTTGGAATTGGGCTGATTCTCACTGGAAAACAAAGAGGCATGTGGCGATTGTAGAGAAGTGTTCACAGCTCCATCAAGAGAGTAGATTTCTTACCCTGGCACATGTCTAAAACAAGGGGACAATATTGAAATGTCAGTGGGACTTGGTGAGAAACTTCGGCTAAACTGCTTCGTCTGAAGGATCATAAAAATACAGAATAAGTTTAATGAGAAAGTAACAGATGTTTAGTTGAACTAGGTTATCTTCCGGAGGAGCTGGTGGCTGGAATACAGGATTAAATAAAAATAAAATAAAAAGAGCATATCAAGCATGGACAGTCTTTGCTTGTTCATGAAGTTTATTATGTTTGATGTT
>NW_020664418.1:40222999-40227231 GCF_002925995.2 Terrapene triunguis | reverse complement strand
CTAGACTCTAGAGTCCTTTCGCTGTGGGCAGATCGATGTGACTGTGATCACAGGAAAGACTTTGATGGTGCTCCTCACCCCTGGTGGTGAAGTCTGGGTGTGCATATGCATATAGTATTGCCCACTATTGGATGGAATCATATGTTAGCCGCAAGGGGTTTATCAGCTGATTATTGTGGTTTTGTCCTATCTAGGGTATGTAAGCACCAGTCCTACAGGTCATCTCTCTTCCTCGTACTATCCCAAGCTCCTTTCCCCTACCAGCTTCCCAGTCACCACTTCCTTTCCCTCAGATCTTACGGTTCCTGCTGCTGCCTCCTCTTCCTCCTCCTTTCCCTTTCTTTCCTACACATCCCGTGCTGGGTTTGCCTCTCTTTCCTTTGCTCTCTGTAGCCAACTGACTTCAGCCCAGATCCTCAACAGGAGCCTCTGCCCAAAACACAGGCAACATGCAATGCCAGTCAGGAATCTGAGCTATGTGGGCAGAGAGATTTCGCTGTGGCCTGAATCAGTGCTTAATTTGTGCCAGGGCCTCTACGGTTGGCAGTTCATAGCCCCAGCACCTCTGGGCTTGCTGCATCCGATATGAAAGTAAAAAAAATGGCTTGAGACCCAGCACCTAATTGCTTGAGCCCTGGCACCTTTTTCATTACAAATTAAGCACTGGGCTGAATGCAAATGCAGAGGAGCTGGGGGTTATTGTTTTTGTGGAGCTGAATGTGGGTGTGAAGAGAAATGTAGAAACACCAGAGAAGCAGCAGAAAGCCAAGGAGACAGCCAGAGTAAACTCTGGTAACAAGATCTTGTCTAAAATCCTAGAGAGAAAGTGAGCTTTTTAGGCAGAGTGCTGGTTGAAAGAGGGCTTTGTACAGTATTTGTAATTCTGTTTGTTTACATCAAAGAAATTCCTGACTTCATCAACAATTTCTCCTCCTAATGAAAACAACCCACAAGACCCCAAATATGGGCTAACTGCTTGAGTCCAAAGGGGTAACAATATTACCCCAGATCCCCAAATTTTGAGCTTCCAGAACTCTGAGTTCACTCGGGCCATTTTTTTTCTTATTTTCTGGGAGGTAACTCACAAAGAACCAGTTTCCTACTGCATGCCTACTTAATCTTTTCAAAGACACTGGCAGCAATTTTTGTTATTTAAACAAAAAAGAAAGCCTCCATATTTCCATAGATTTATATGGGCCAAGATTAAGCATCCTCTGTGGACCCATCTGCCTAAAGGCCTACTTCTTATCTGATCATTTCCATGGCAACAGCTGTGGGATTAGAAAGGGATGAAGGTTTAGGAATAGTTGCTGGAATTCCATGGAAGATGATGAATTGAGGATTAGTTCGTTACCTGCCAATGTTACCATGGCAATGTAAATTTACAAATTACACAGATTTAAGCTCCATCATTATTAATATCTAAGGCAGCTTTCCCCCCAAATCCCATGAAGATAAGGTACTTCTCAAAGCTAGTGCTGAGATACCACAGCAAGTGAATGCATGATCGATAATTATAGCAGTATTAGCTATGGCTAGGGATGTGTTAGCAAGACAGATAATATCTTAGGCCTTATTTTCATTTACACCATGGCTCCTTAACACAGATCAGGCAATGTAAAGGGCCTTGACATCACTTTAAGGTCCCTTTATGTTGTCTCAATGAGGTAAAGGGGCTTTTGTGTGAATGGGAATCAGGTCCTATAATAGCAGTTTGGTTCACTCGAGGAGGTGCTAGCAGTTCCTTTATAAACTGTCCACCAAATATTCCAGAGAGAGGTAACCTTCTTGATGACTATTTATGGATGGTTTTGATCTAGTTAAAAATGCACCCTAACAATCAAAATGGGTGGGGCTTTCAGGCTCAGGGGATGGGCCGCAAAGCTATTCACATTGGTATCAGCAGAGCACTTAAGACCAAGCCAATGATGATGTTTCCATTGCTGCTGTTCTGTGGCCTCTGTGAAATAAGTTGCTGTCTTGGTCCAGTTTCTCCCATGATGTCAGAAAACCCACCATCGTGACTTTCACTAACTGGTTCCCACAGTGGAAAGCCAAAGAAGCCCCGAGGACCTCTCTCTCTCACCGCTAGAGAAAGTCCTTCCGGGTCAGCACTGAGGCACTCTGGGTAACATTCACATAAGGTGATAAAATGCCAGTTGACTTCCAGGGGGTGATTTTGTCCAACAGTAGGGTGCGGTACAGGGGATTTGACACTGCTGCTGCTCCTATCCTGTACTTGGTCTGGGGAGAGAGAGTTTTGGTTCCAGTGTTGTCAGTGCAGCATCTTTGCTGAGCACTAAACACACCAGTGTCTGGTGATCAGGCCCCTCGTTTTGGGTGTTCGTCACACTTTTGGGCCACGGCAGGATGACAGCTGTGAGCCTAGAGTGCACTAATAGCGGGTTCGTTGAACAGTGAAGAAACCAGCTGGTGCTGTGTGGGTGGGAAATCAACTTGGAAAAGTCACACTCTGTTATGTTGCCTGCTCTGCCAACAGTGGAGCTGATTTTCTAGACTCAAAAACCCTGAAGCAACCCCCTCCCCCCAAATCCAGTGGGGGAGGGGGAACTAAAGTGAAAGGCAGGATTTTGTGCTGACCGTGGAATCATTCACTCAGGGTGACTAGTCACCCACATATATGTATTTCTGAGTCACCCGTCAGGATGCCTTTTAGCACCATGCACCAATAAAGAAGTACACTGAGCATGCTCACAAAGGCCCTGATCCTGCAAGGAGCCGTGTTCAGGAGACCCTTGGACCCACAGAGCCAGTTGATTACAATGGCACTCCACACAGGGGCAGAGGTCTGCTTGAACTGGGTTTATTGCAAGAGCAGGGCCAATGGCTACAATCCCATCCTCTTCTCCCCTTTCCCAGAGGATAGGTTTTTAATTAATTGATTGATTAATTAACCCGATTGCATTACACTCAATGACACGCCTTTCAATTGTATAGTTCATTTCCTCCTCTTCCTGCTGATCTTCTCATGCTTTCCTAAGCCCCCTCCATTGGCCTGTTACCTTACCCTTTTTATAGGAGGGAGATAGCTACTGGGCTGAATCTGGCTGGGAGAAACTGGAGGCAAAGCAGCATCGTGCATATAAACACAACTCCGCGCTCTCCCTGCTCTGCTGCCTTCGGAAGCTCTCACAACCAATTAAGAAATGCCTGAGTGTTTATGTAAATATCAGAGTTGCTTTTCATGGCTGCCGTTGAGAAGTGAATTGTACCAAAAACAATAATATCAGAGGTGAATCTATTGTTTGGAAAATCTCCTCCCTTCCTGTGCAAGAAGTGCTACAGTTGAACACACAAAGGCAACTTATTCTCATGGCAAACTGTGAGATGATGAAAGAAACTAGCATGGAAAGGGTGGGATCTCCTGTGTGCCTGCCAGTGACCTTGGGGGCTAGATTTTCCAAAGGAAGCATGCCTGTGAACAGGGCTGACTCTGGCTTTTTTTTGCCGCCCCAGGGGAGGGTGCCGAGCCCTGCCGCGGCCCAGCTCTCCCCAACTGGCCGGAGCGCCGGGAGGAGGGCGGCGAGCCCGGCTGCGGGCCCGCTCTCCCCGGCTGGCTGGAGCGCCGGGAGGAGGGCGGAGAGCCCGGCCGCGGGCCCGCTCTCCCCGGTGGCAGGTGCGCCGGGAGGAGGGCAGCGAGCCCGCCGTGGCTCCGTTCTCCCCGGCGGCAGGAGCGCCAGGGGGAGGGCGGAGAGCCCGCCGCGGGCCCCGCTCTCCCCGACTGGCTGGAGCGCCGGGAGGAGGGCGGCGAGCCCGCCGCGGCTCTGCTCTCCCGGCAGCAGGAGCGCCAGGGGGAGGGCGGCGAGTAGGGTTACCATATTCAAACATTTAAAAAAGAGGACACTCCACGGGGCCCCGGCCCCGCCCCAACTCCGCCCCTTCCCTGCCCCCGGCCCCGCCCCAACCCCACCCCTTCTCCGCCTCCATTCCAACCCCTTCCCCAAAGTCCCTGCCCCAACTCTGCCCCCTCCTCTGAGCACCCTGCATTCCCCCTCCTCCCTCCCGCTCTGATCTTGGTTGGGGATTGCTAAGTGCTTCCCTGCTCCCCACTCACCCCGCAGCCCCTATGCCCATGCCTGCTCTGCTCCGCCTCACCCTGCAGCCTCTGCACCCCCCCCCCCCCCCCCCCCCCCCCCCCCCCCCCCCCCCCCCCCCCCCGCCCCCCCCCCCCCCCCCCCCCCCCCCCCCCCCCCCCCCCCCCCCCCCCTGCC
>NW_020664418.1:40165746-40222899 GCF_002925995.2 Terrapene triunguis | reverse complement strand
GCCCCCCCCCCCCCCGCAGCCTCTGCTGCCCTGCTGCCTCTACACACACACCCCCGCCTGCCCCCCTCCCCCGCTCACCCGGCAGACGGAGAACTGTGAGCTCCACGTGGATTCCAACACTGGGGGCTGCTCTGTGGGGGAGGAGGGGGAGGGAGCGGGGGAAGGGGAGGGACTCTGGCTGCTAGAGGCCCTAGTGGCTGCGAGCGGCTTTCCATCAGGCCAGGCGTCCAATCAGCCGCGCCGCACTCCTCAGGAGGGGAAATCCCGGACATTTCTACTTAATTAGAAATCCCCCCCGGACGGCCATTTAAGGCTAAAAAACCCGGACATGTCCGGGAAAACCCGGAGGGATGGTAACCCTAGCGGCGAGTCCTGCTGGGGCCCCGCTCTCCCCGACCGGCCGGAGCGCCGCGAGGAGGGCGGAGAGCCCGGCCAGGGCCCCGCTCTCCCCGACTGGCCGGAGCGCCGGGGGAGGGTGGCCCCGCTCTCCCCGGCCGGCCGGAGCGCCGCGGGGAGGGCGGCGAGCCCAGTCGCGGCCCCGCTCTCGGG
Organism: Terrapene triunguis; assembly: GCF_002925995.2. Lineage (NCBI taxonomy): Eukaryota > Metazoa > Chordata > Testudines > Emydidae > Terrapene > Terrapene triunguis. The sequence goes on along the minus strand of NW_020664418.1, from coordinate 40,222,350 downwards.
CCTGAGCGCCGCCCCCCTCCAGGTGCCGCCCCAAACACATGCTTGGTAGGCTGGTGCCTGGAGCCGGCCCTGCCTGTGAATCGCTTAAATGCCAGTAGTGTCTGCTAGGTGGAAGAACATAACCCACGACTAAGTAAACGCAGGGCTGCCCGGGGGGGGCAAGTGGAGCAATTTGCCCCAGGCCCCACAGGGGCCCCCACGAGAATATAGTATTCTATAGTATTGCAACTTTTTTTATGGAAGGGGCCCCCAAAATTGCTTTGCCCCAGGCCCCCTGAATCCTCTGGGCGGCCCTGAGTGAACGTGCCTTCCCTTGAGCGTAGAGTGGGCACTCTGGCTGGCCTCAAAGTAGGTAAGCATCCAAGTACTACATTCAGTGCAGTGCAACTGTACACAGTTGCTCCAAAGCTGGTAAGTTTTGCATGCATCTGGAGAGCACTTAGCTGTCCTGTAGGATTTCCAAGGGCTGGGTGGGGAGTGAGGTCCCCACAGTGCATGCAAAAGACTAACATTGTCTTTTTTTCAGTTGCATTTTGCACATGCAAACTGGGTCACAGTTTGCCCTGTTGTCCAGTCTGCCCACACAACACAGGAACTCACCCTCGATTGCAAGTGGAGCTGGCTGCATATTTGGAAATGGAGGCCAGCATTCAGTGTTTGAATCCTTGGAACGATGACTTATTTGCACAGCTCTGAGAGCTGTCGCTGCCATGTAGTTCTGCTGCAAGTAACTAGGGATTGCGATTGTTTAGAGACCAAACAACAAGATACTGATGGTTTTATTAGCAGTGTTTATTATGGTCTTATGTTCAGTGCATTAACATGCTTATCAGCTGAAGTTTAAATAGTGCTGGGCAATAGAAAAGCAACTTCAGGGACTCTTACCCTACTGGGCCACGTCCTGGGATGTTTCCCCTCTGATATGATAAACTAAGGGACAACCGACTCATTGTAAAGTCCCATGGTCTAATCCTGCAAAGATGGAAGCATTTGTAGCTTTATACACATGAGGAATCTCATAGATTTCAGTTAGTGAACACCTGAGAAAATTTTGGCTTTGAAATCAATGGAAACAAAATCATACAAGACTAGAGGAAAGATGATCTTGTCGATTAGGACTTGGGCAACCTAAATTGAGTTCCCAACTCTGCCACAAACTTTCTCCCCTGTGCCTCACTTCCTCACCTGTAAAAAGAGGATAATTACTATCTTCCTCCCACTTTGTGCCTGTCTTGTCTATTTAGGTGCCAAATTCTTTATAAGATTGTCTCTTACTATGTGCTTATTACAAATGGAGCTGATCTCATAGGCATATAAGTCAAGAAATACTCAGTAACCTGTTATTAACATGCTTGAAAATGAGAGAGCTGTAAAAAACCTCTTTTAAAATTCCTCCTTTGCAGGATTCAGCCTATCAAACCCATCCCCCGAGATGTTCATTTTGGGGGATGGGAAAAAAATCCATATTTGTTGTCACCCTACCTAAATTATGATCAGAGCAATTATATGGGATTTAGTAGTTTCCTTTGTTGCAACACAATTTTCAGTAGCATCTGACATGACACATCGTATTGCAGAGTTGGCCTCTGTACACTGCATGGAACAAGTGGAGAAATATTACAGCCAAAAAAAGCATCGGATAATTCACTGGTCTGATTTGGCTCTTGCAGTTTTCTCTACCTGGCCTTAACAGTCAGCAAAATGCTGGTGTGCACACCAGTCACCCAGTATTGATTAAACAAGGAAAACTGGATCCTCCGCACTTAAATTGATTGGAATTGCAGCTTTGCTAGAGGGCAGCTGCAGTGATATCTGCCTTCTTGCGTTTATGGACAGTTTTGGAAACAGTAAAAACTCCCTGCTGGGCATTTCCGATTAGCTGACAAGTTCTGGAAGATTTATGCTAATCAGACGAGGTGACTCGGAAATCTGCTCTCACTCCTGGAACTGACACATCAGCAGGCTTTTTGGAGTTTGGGCGAACCTCTTCTTGCACAGAGGGCTGTGGTTTATTGTGTTTACAGATAAGGTGGTCATGTGTCCCTGGAAACCAGGAATTCCCCTGCTTTCCCCAATCTCCCCATTGTTTCCTCCTGGTTTTTGCACACCTCTGCGCACTGGCCACCAGAAGGAGCTGAGCCAGTGAATCTGAGGCCAGGCTTCCTCAGCACTTATATGTTTCAAATGCCTCTCCCCAGCAAGCCAGTCGTCCAGTCTTCTCTATAGACCTTGCAGTTAGACTCTTCACGTCCTCCACTCACCTCCTTGAAGCATCCCCTCAAATCCACAGGGTGGTAGGGCAGGAGAAAGAGGAATTGTTTGCCTGAGGAACCCTCCCATGCACACTTCCAGGATGGTCACTGGAACTGTTGCCTGTGCACTTGGCACTGCCAACCCCACATGTTAAAAAACATAATCAGTTACCCAACATCACCAGTTTTGAAAAAAAAAATTGGGGTTCCTTTCCTTGGGCCTTTATGGTTTGTGCCTCTTTAGGTCTCACTAGGGTCACATATTCAAGTTTTCACTGCAACTATGAGGGCTAGATAATTAATTTTTTACATGAAAGCTGTGATTCTCAACTAATCCCATGAATCCAGGAACTGGGGCATTAAGAAAAACACCCCCAACTATCACAAGAGTTGTGATAAACTGGTGAGAACGGGCAACTCTGGCACCCTCATTGCCCAGTCCCATGACATGTGTCCTGGTTATTGACTGCAGAAATCTGGTCACGTAGCACACATCTATTTTGGGTGGGTGGGGGTGAGGGAGGATGGAGGTAGTAAGAAAAGACAGAGGCCTTGAGGTTTGCTGACAACAGTTCACCATGCTTTATTTTCCCGTCTACAATTACAGGCACAACCTATTTCCTGTTAAGGGTTCTGGGCGGTATAGTCCAAACAGCATTTGCTGTACCAGTCACTACCATAAGTACTTAAAATTACCACTACAGAGTACTCACAACACCACGGGACCTGATTTTCCAGTGGTTCGTACCTTGTCATCATTGACACCTGTGCAAAGAGTCATTAACTCTTGTGCAAAACAGTGACAGGCTACCCTCCTTTTGCACAGAGCACAGGCTTCTGGACAACAATCAGGGCCTATGCGCATACTACAATGCACAAGTAATTAACGCAAGGACTGCCAAGGCAGCAATGGAAGCTGTAAATGCAAACGTGTTTAAAAAGAAAATAGACAGGAACTTAGACCCTTATAAAGCTATACTACAGTATGCTATAGTAATGGTACAAAGCATTGCAGTTTATGATAGCAGTGCTGCAATGTTCTGGGATAGCAGTAGCACTGAAATCGGGACTGCCAGTGAAATGAATGGCAAAGCTCCCATTGAAGTCCATGAAGTGGGAAGGAGATATGAAAGGCTGGGGTTTGGGGTATTTCCAACATAGCCATAGGGAATAGAGGAAACCTTGCTCAGAAAGATTTTTTCCTCATGACATAACCAGCCTGGTTCCCTGCCCAGGGCCGGCTCTGGCTTTTTTGCAGGCCTAGGGAAAAAAGCCACCCTCCGCCCCGCCCCACCCCCAGCGCGGCAGGGGAGGGTGCCGAGTCCGGCCACGGGCCCACAATCCCCGACCGGCCGGAGCGCCGGGAGCAGGGCGGAGAGCCCAGCCGGGGCTCTCCGCTCTCCCCGGCGGCCAGAGCGCCGGGGGGAGGGCGAAGAGCCCCCGGCGGCCAGAGCGCCAGGAGGAGGGCAGAGAGCCCGGCCGGGGCTCTCCGCTCTCCCCGGCGGCCAGAGCGCCGGGAGGAGGGCGGAGAGCCCGGCCGCGGCTCTCTGCTCTCCCCGACCGGCCGGAGCGCCGGGGGGAGGGCGGCGAGCCCGGCCGGGGCCCCGCCGCGCCGCCCGCCTCCAGGCGCCGCCCCAAGCACATGCTTGGTGGGCTGGTGCCTGGAGCCAGCCCTGTCCCTGCCTTGACTGGTTTGGTGACAAGCATCTATTTGAGCCTGGGGCTTCCTGGAGATTTGCCCATTGATAATACAGACCATGAATACGTATGTGACCCAAACTAGATGGGATACATGGCTTCCTTCCAATCTGAAATGCTACCATGTTCCTGAAGCACATTCAGCCCACAGCTGATGGCTGAAACTTTGGTAGGCACAGAGAGAGAGAGACTATAAATGGGAATGCACTTGAGTATATCTCTATTTGCATCTTTCAGCTGAATAATGACAGCTGCTGCCAGGAAGTTGGCACCACAATTTATCTTCCCCACGCCACAACAATTCCCTCTCCTCTCCCCAGATGATTTTGGCACTCGCTGTCTGGAAGAACAGTGCTGGAATCGCGCTGTGTACCAATTAATTGAGGGGAGAAGACTAATAATTATCCTGCAAGCTAGAACATCCCTGCTGCGTCCCGGAGAAGTCGTGTGAGCACTGTGGAGGATTTGTAGAGACCTCCTGGACGACTCAAGCGCTGGAGCAGGATGGTTTAATTAAAGCATGTCAGACAAGGAGGTGTTTGGATAGTTTGGCCCTTCCCTTATGATGTACTGAATGCTGCTGTCAGGCTGGGGGATAGAAACAAGCTTTGGGGGTCTGAGCTTCAGAATGAAATTCCAGAGGGTGATTTTCATGCTTATTCTGGCAGCTTGAGTTGGAGGCCTTCGGTGTGGTTTAATGAGCCATTAGCAAATAGAACAGGTGGGCAAAAATCAGGAACAGGATCATCTCTCATTCAGTATCAAGAGGCCAACTCCTGCCTCCAGATGGCCCATGCGACCAGCCTCCATCAGCCACTTGTGAAATTTTCAAACAAGCACCTTTGTGCTTTCTCCCTTGCTGCCCCATATGCTTGGGAGAAGCTCCCTCTAAACACCCACAAAATTACCTCATTATCCTCCTCCAAATCCCACCTTACAGCTCTCCTTTGTCATGATGGCCACAAAACACTCGACAATGTTTGGGCCACTGGTGTACTGAGTCCATAGGCGCCGACTCCATGGGTGCTCCAGGGCTGGAGCACCCACGGAAAAAAATTAGCAGGTGCTCTACACCCACCGGCAGCCAGCTCCCCCTTCCCCGCCAGCACCTCCCGCCTGCCTGCAGTCCCACGGATCAGCACCTTCCCCTCTGTCCCAGCGCCTACCGCCCACCGCGATCAGCTGTTTTGTGGTGTGCAGGAGGCTGTCAGAGGAAGGGGGGAACGTGGACAGGGCACGCTCAGGGGAGGGGGCAGAAATGGGCGGGAAGAGGCAGGGTGGGGGCTGGGGGGAAGGGGTTGGGTGGGGGCAGGGCTGGACAGAGCGGGGGGTTAAGCACCCCCCGGGCCAGGAGGAAGCCAGCACCTATGACTGAGTCTGCTGTCCATCATGCTGACCGATACTGTATTGTCTCTTTGTTTCCTTGTGCTGCCCCATTGGTCTGTATTAATCTGTTGTCTCTTGTCTTATACTTCGATTTTAAACTCTTTGGGGCAGCGATTGTCATTTTGTTCTGTGTTTGTACACTGCCTAGCCTGACTGGGCTCCTAGGTGCTCAATTAATACAAATAAACAAAATAATAAAAATAATGCAAAAAGGTATTGAAATGTCAAAGCTGAAATGTCATTTTCCCAGGGTTTTTTTGGATTTTATTTATTTATTGATTTATTGGTGAAAATCTCAACATTTTTATCAAGATCATTGTTTAAATTGTTGATTTTTTTTTTCAATTTCTGAAAATGGTGTTTTCTTACTGACAAGCCAGTTTTCGATGCGTGAAACACTTTCACAGTGATTTTGAAAATGATTTAGAACCAAGTCTTGATACAATTTGAATAAAGAGGTTGATAAAGAAGTCACTGAAAACTTCAAAAATGTCAACAATTGTCGCAGAAATTTGTGTTTTTTTTTTTTAAAAAGGACCAATTTTTGATGAAAAGGGGTTCTAGCAAAACATTTTACCCAGATCCATCAATTAGTTTAGGCCCAATATCAGTACATTCTTCAACAATGGTTAGAGAGGAAGGATGGGTCCAGTGGTTAGCACACTAGCATGGGACTTAACAGATGTGGGTTTAAGTCTCTGCTCCACCAGAAACTTTGTGTGTGATCTGGGCAAATCAATTACAGCCAGATATTTAATGGTTTTTAGGCAGATAGGTGCCTCATTGGATTTTCAAAAGCACCTAGGCACCTAACTCTCATTGATTTCAATTGAGTTGAACTCGTGGGCATGGATGTGTGTGTGAGAAATTTTATTTTCAGATGTTGAGACTTTGTTTTTTCATCCCAGTTTGGGATGGGAAATTTTTTTTATATGTTGAAATTTTTCATAGGGTGGGAAAACAATTTATTTCTCAGCTCTAATAATGACCTACTTGGAGCTCAGTGTTGGGAATCTCTAGGCCTTACATGCTTTGATCTACCTTACCTTACCTGCATGAATATTACATTTCTTGACTGAGATAAATGAATTGAAACATTGGGGGGGGGGGGAGAGGAAGATGCTATTTAAAGGGCTGTAACCTGCCTGGTTGAGGAATATTAAGCTTTTATGGCTAAACGTGTTGTTTTTGTACTGCAGGGTATTTTCCCCCCTTTTCTGCTTTATTTCAGATCCTCCTGGAGTTCCCCTGGTCTCCATCAGAGGAGCAGGATGTGTTCCATAAATGAGTAACACTTTCAAATTCATGTGTCCTATGGATTGAATTTATCCTTGTAAAATAATCAAATAGAAGAAATCTACCCAAAATGGTTTGCCCTGGTCTGGCTGTACAGTCTATATCAGGGGTCGGCAACGTTCGGCACGCGGCTCGCCAGGGTAAGCACCCTGGTGGGCCGGGCCAGTTTTATTTACCTGCTGACGCGGCAGGTTCGGCCGATCGTGGCCCCCACTGTCCGCGGTTCACCGTCCCAGGCCAATGGGGGCGGCGAGAAGCCGCGGCCAGCACATTACTGGTTTTTACTGGTTAAGAAGATCTAGAGTTTTTGTGGACTGAGGCTGGTAAGGACCTTCAGGGAACCACCTGACAGGTGGACAGGTTCATACAATGGTGATTAATTTTTCTTAAAAAGAAACATACCGTAAATGAGATTAGCAAATGATCTATTCTCTCTCAGTTGCAGCTGTGGCCCTTAACCCTATTAATTAGAACTGATTTGGATTTTTACAGATCTGATGTGCTTACATATGCAATTTGGGAAAATAAGTATTTGAAAAAAAATCATTTGTTTCTAGTTTTCCAATTCATGTTGGCTGTTTGTAACCACAGGTAGCATTTGTGCACTTTCTGTTTTGTTGCAGCATCAATTTCATACTTACTGAAAACTGGCAGTTGTAGGATAAAAAGGTATTTAATCTTTGATTATGTAGACAGCTCTAATGCTGCTTAGCATTTATTCTATTTTGGGCCAGACTTTTAAGATGCAGATAGTCACTTAGTGGGGAAAAATGCCTAGCCCCCTAACTCCCAACTCCCAGTGAAATCAATGGGAGTTTGGTATCAGAGTGCTTTTGAAAACCCCATGAGGCACCTATCTGCATCTTTAGGTACCAAAATACTTTTGAAAAGCTGGCCCTTTATACCTGCACAACTCTTCACAAATACTAGACAATTTATCCTAATCAGCCATGTATTATTCCCATTGTAGAGATGGGGAAACTGAGGCATAAAGCCCCAGATTTCAAATATTGGTGCCAATTGTTAGGTTCCTAAATCCTTACGTAGGTTCCAGTTCAGCGAAGCATTTAAGCGCATGCTTAAGTTCATCCCTATTCAGCCAAGCGCTAAAGCATGTGCTTTTAAGAACATGCCTAAGTGCTCTGCAAAATCAAGGCCCAAGGCACCTAAATAAGATTCTGATTTTCAAAAGTGCTGAATTATCAGTAGCCCCAACTGAAGCCAAATTTGACTCAGAAGGCCAGAATCTGATTTCAGCCTGGGTTTCCATGTTAATCAATGGGAAAAAGCATTGCATGTTCAGTTATATTTCTTCTGTGTATTCTGAAAGTTCAGAAAAGAATCTTAGAAAGAAACTCAAGTTGAGGTCTAGAAATCAAACAAAGTCTCCTCCTCTGGCAAATGACCATCACAAGGCGGCCTCAGCTCCCCTAAAAGCTCTCCCTCTCCTGCAGCAAATGACTCAGCTCCACCGAAGAGTTCCCGTGAAAGCCAAAAGTACTGTTCCATGTTCTTTTATGCTGCTCCTGTGAGAATCGCAGGGTTTCTTTCACAAGTGACCTGGCGCCAGCAGATAAGCAGAATAGAATAGCAGAGAGACAGACGTTCCTTTTACCCTCAGTTAGAACTGGAGGCCCTATGGAAAACTCACATAACCAGCTGAGAGGGGCGGGGCTATCAACTCTAGAGTGGGCAATTGTGAGAAGTTGCCTCTTTCACTAAATTACGATCTCACTTTCCCTTAACGACCATGCTGCAGGGTGATGACACTTCATAGCACATTAATATTTCCCCCAAGATAACATTGCTCTTACTAAGTAGTTTAAATTTTCTCTGTGAAATAACAAGCGGATAAAAATGTCATCTGAGTTATATCTGTCACGCTGAGTATTCACACACGCAGGGATGAAATGGGAGCCCATTAACTTTTCAGAGGGTTGAAGGGAAACGTAGGTTCTGTGACAATCTGATTGTTTTATCTTCATGAGTTTTGTTTTCTCTACATGAGAACTGCGCAAGTACCAATTTAAAGAACCAGGAGGATCCCTGGGAAACTCATGTTAAGGATTTGTAATGCTTTCATTGGCCTGTAAACTGGGCCCTGCAGAGAACCTAGCACAGCTACTGTGTATGCTTCAAGGCCATACAGAATCATCCATCTTCGTAGCTACTGCATATGCAAGAGCATTGCAGCATTTCTCAACAGTGCAGCTAGTGCATTAACATACATTGTTGAGTAATGGGAACGGCTTTGATTTTTATACAGGGGAATGTACAGCAATGCACACAGCAGTGACTAAACGTTATTCACAAAAAACAGATCACAGCTGCAGTGTATCTACCATAAATAGCACTTGAGACTAGTACTGAGTACAGTGCCATCAGCAATGAAGATAGAACAGTTTTTGCTCAATGATTTCATAAGAGCCCGCAGAGAAAAGCTGCCCATTTTCCATGTTGATAAAGCATAAGAAACAGACATGAAAAATACCTGTGAGCGTTTGGAAGTCGATCCAAAACTTGTGAGATTTACCCGTCGCTGCTCTGAACATCTGACCCATCCTCAGTGCACTTTGAAGTATGCCTGGATGGAACATATTCTCTCAAAGAGACTGCAGTGCTGCTAATAGGTGCTGGCTCAACAACCCTGGAGACTAACGTCCTCAGGTTACCCACAGAACAGGTAGGGCTCAGAACTCAGACTGCCCCCAAACACCACCACTGTCATCACTTTTGACCTTTGAAAGGACTCCCCCTAGGGCTGAGTGTGGGGTGGAGGGTTCAGTCTATGTGCCCGTTCACTCTGCTGTTATCTCGCTGAGAGGATAAAAGGAAAAACACAGCTAAAGGGCAGCAGGTGTCTGAAGGGAAAGAGCAACAGAATCTGTGATTATTTCTGCAGCAAGACTAACCGGCTTGACGAATGATACATAATGGAAAGCGCAGAGTAGGCTCCACTCTCCATCCACTCTCTGCTTGGCCATTTCATTTGCCCTGCTTCCCCTCAACAAAATATAATGGAATGCATATTTTACTGTAAGCTTCTTTACAGTGAAGGCTCTTAAGAGGCAGGTAATTTTCCCTGGAGGGAATGAGCCGACTAACTCCTGCTTAGTTCTTTAATTCCAAATGGCAGCGAACTTCATTTTCAATTTGCTTTCTCTTATCCAAGTTTCCTTCCATCTGCTCAAGCCGCTCTTCCCCTTCTGGTATTAAGCAATACGTTTGGCTGAACGTCTTGTGAGGGGTCAGATGGACAACATGTGCACAGTAAGAGAGTAACATATCAAGGGAGATGCTGCTGTCAGCCTCTATGCACGTTAAGAAAAGGGACATCAGAGACTGGAGGAACCTGTGCTGGATGGTCTGACTGGGCGGGTCTCAGGTGTTACCCCATGGAGCAGGACCCCTTGCCACCAGAAATAACTAAAAACTGTTGATCAAAGACAGCCAGGCCCTCCAAGAAGTGGGATGTGCAACCACCAAAGACAGCTTTCATTATCAGCAAAACAGATCTGGTAATAAAATTGTATTTTAGAGCCCAGTCCTACATACCTTCCTCACATGAATCAATGGCACTACTTGCATGGCTAAGGGCTACTTGTTGTGAGTAAAGGTTGCAGGATCAGGTTGTTAACTCGGAAAGTGTCAGGGAACTGTTGTCTTCATTTCTGAGCCTTCCACCTTGCTAACTCCCAAAAATTCATTTGAGTTCTCGGTTTGAGCAAATTCAGTCTCAGACTGAAACGCAGTGAAATCACCCACTGAAGTTTACCTGGTTTCCTCTGGGTTTTTTATTTTTGGCAAAAACTGAAGAGTTCACCACATGATTATGGCGCAATAAACCCATACAACTGCACCTGGGATCAGTACGAAAGTTTTTAAATTGCAATCCGGTCATGGAGGACAATCTGTGAAACAAAACCAAAATAACCAAAAAAGGAGAAATTTAGTGCAAGTTCTTCACCCACCTCTAATAATGAAACACAAAACAACTTTTATAGGCTTATGGAGCTCTGTAACAGGGTGCTGGCCAGGAGGTCCTGAGCCAGGCCCCTGTTAGCCCAGCTCCAATTAAGAAGTATTAATTGGGTCTGGCTGAGTATGCCATGCCTCATTGCTAGAAGAGAAGCACTTGCAGGCCTCATTAGCCAGAGGGCTATGTAAGGCTGGCAGGCAGGAAGGAAGTGGGGAGCCAAAGGCTGTGTATCCCTGGTGGCTGGAGACGCTAGCTGTCCCCCAGGTGGCTGGTTTGGAGCACACCGTAAATAGAAGGTGGTGGGAGCTGACACTGAAAATAAAAAGGCACTGGTGATTGCACTCAGAAGAGGTCCCTGGCTGATTTGTTGCGAGGGCAAGCGAAGGCCTTGTTACAGGGTCCCCTACTTCATAGGAACACAGTAACTTCCATAGAGGCTTGGACCACCTGGTCTATCTAGCCCAGTATCCTCTCTCCAACATTAGCCAGGAGTAGTTACCTCAGAGGAAGATACAGGAAACTCCATAATGAACAATTATGGAATAGCTGCCGGTCCATAGAGGAAGTTTCTTCCTGACCTTGGTCAGTTTAGTGGTTGATGATACCATGAAGCATGAGGGTTCATATCTCTCAAAAAATCAAATCAAAACAAAATCCTTGGTTTAATACTATCCAATGTAACTGTGTCTGTTCTCATTATCCATACTAGCCAGAAGGGGCCATTATGATAATCTTGTATGACCTCCTGCCTAAAACAGGCACAGAATTTCACTTAGTAATTCCTAAATCAAGCCCATAACTTCTGGTTGAACTAGAGCATCTCTCTTAGGAAGACGAATGTGACATTTTAAAATACACAACACCCTCCACCCCCTAGCACTGCAGAATGGCAATACTTTGCCTTATCATTGTTAACTATCATTTAACCCCATCTTGTTTACAGAAACCTTCATCTAAATACAACTAGAGGACCTGTCTATCTTATTCCAGTAAGAGAAGAATTTACAAGGGTATTTGGCAGTTTCTAAATGGGGAACTTCCACAAGAGGATTTGAGGTTTCAAGATTCGAGGTGTGTATCAGAAACGCTCATTCAGAGGACATTTGTCTGAACTGGAAGAAATGCAGCCAATGAATGTGAACATTAGGGATGAAAGAATTAGTTTGATGAAATGATAATCAACCCAACCTTCCTCCAGGACACTCACCAAACTGAAACTGAACCATTTCAGGTTGACTACCTTTCTTCTCGCCCACCCTCTAACCACCTTTTCCCACTTCATTTTCCTCGGGATTAAAGAGACAGAAATTCACAGAACCATGAGGAAGATGGAAAGTTATTCTTCTAGCACTTCCACTGCAAATGGAGATGGAAAGGACTGGAAACCTTGCAGGAGAGTTTGTGTGAATGGCATAGAGGAGGTGAATTGTCTGCTCCTATTTACCTCTACTCAAGACACAAAGGCAAGAAAATGTTCAACGAAACGGAAAGGCGCAACTTTAAAACAAAGACAAGAACATGCTTTTTGTGCCGGGTGCATAATTGGCCATGGAATTCATTCCCACTAGATGTCATTGAGCCCAAGACCTGGAGAGGATGCAATCAAGATTAGGCATTTCTATGGACAATGGGAACTTTAACAAGCTTGGGGTTCATTAAATAACAAAGCAATGAACGAGAAAGGAATAAAACGTTAATAAAACAAACTGGAGAGCTTCTGGAGTGAGCTGCTGCACATAGCCATGTGGCAGTTCTCATTCCCCGCCGTCAGGGCACATCTCCAAATTCCTATGTTCATAATACTGGTCCTTATGAGGTAGCGTCTCTAAATTATAATGTTGTACAAACATATCTCTAAAGAAAAACAAATTAACTCATATATAAACAGCTAATAACTATCTAATAACACATGCGTTAAATTCTCAGCCCATGTAGTACATTTCCATAAACCCAATGTGTCAACTACCTAGAGAGGAGAGGTTACCAGCACATCACTCTCGAGTCTTTACCACTCACTTTCCTCAAATACCCCTTCTCCAGTCTCTGAGAGTCTTTCAGGATGTTTAATCTCCTGCTCTGATCTTCTCCGTATCAGCCTTTCATTAGATTCTGAGTTGTTCTCTTGTTCCTTGACAGTTTCTCCTTTGTGCGTTGAGGATAAAGGATCAGTCAGACGGCAAATGCCAGAGTCTACATCTACTGTCAACGTGTTGGAACTTTCTGGGATTACTCACAAATCCCTTCGATTACATCAAAATGTGTCCCCCTGGTCTGTCTGGACTACATAAAACCTTGCATGCACCTGTTCTTTAATGGTACCCCTTTGGTACCCAACTATTAGAGATGTGATTCCTCAAGCACACTCTATCGCCTGAGATAGAGATGGGAGATCACGGGCTCTTATGTCAAAATAATATTTCTGCTTCCACTTCTGATTTTCTTTCATCATGTAATGATCTTGGGGTTCATTAAATAACAAATCAGTGAATGAGAAAGGAATAAAACAAACTGGAGAACTTCTGTAGTGACTTGCGGCACACAGCCATATTGTGTTCCCAACCCTCACCTTCAGGGCACATCTCCAAATTCCTATGTTCACAATACTGGCCCTTATGAGGGAGCATCTCTAAATTATAATCGTCTGCAAACATATCGCTATAGTAGTGTTTCCCAAATTTGGGATGTTGCTTGTGCAGGGAAAGCCCCTGGCGGGCCGGGCCGGTTTGTTTACCTGCCGCGTCTGCAGGTCCGGACGATCGCGGCTCCCACTGGCCGCGGTTCGCCGCTGTAGGCCAATGGGAGCTGCTGGAAGCAGCGGCCAGTACGTCCCTCAGCCCGCGCCGCTTCCAGCAGATCCCATTGGCCTGCAGCGGCGAACCGCGGCCAGTGGGAGCCGCAATCGTCCGGACCTGCAGACGCGGCAGGTAAACAAACCGGCCCGGCCTGCCAGGGGCTTTCCCTACACAAGCAACATCCCAAGTTTGGGAAACACTGCTCTACAGGAACATCCACTATTACGTGAGACAGGATACATATTTTTGAGAAGCCAACCAATAAATGCCAAGGGCTAGGAAGAAATGTCCCTAGGCAAGTTATTCTGCAACCGTCTATTCTTGCATCTTTTTCTGAAGCATCTGGTACTCACCATTGTTGGAGACAGAATACTGAATTGGATGGACCAGATGGTCTAATTTTGCATGACAATTATTATGCTTTATATAAAAATTTCTTTGCATAATAGGAGTAGGTCATTCTTAGCTCTGCATTTCAGGGTGATTATTGCATTTTTCACTTGGTTAAAGTCAGCCAGAGTTCAACCTCATGCACTATTTCTACCACCTCCAAGGGGGAAATAATGTCTCAGAAAGAAATTGTTTATCCCCTCATCTTGCTTAATTCAATTCCAAAAATGTATATTGCATGGGCGATATGTAAATATATATATATATGCTAAGGGAATTTATAATCACATTACATTTTCCATGAACACAAGATACATTATACCTATTAATTTACATTTAAACAATAATTAAATTTGTAAGGCGCTAATGTGCATAATATATTGGAAGCATCTGCCACCCAAAACTTACACCACTCTTTTCATTCATCTTAATTCAGGCAAATTTAGATTTTCCTGCCATACACGGTTGTTTTCATTAATTACTTTGTTTTCACTTTGAACATACTCTTGTTCGTCATGAATTTGACTGTGTGAAGTAATTTATTGATGAGAAGTAGGAACCTTGGTTTAGGGTTTGTATTTTCACTCATTTTTAGGGTTTATTTTTGGTTGCTCCAGTGTCTTGTAGCTTCCTGAGAAAATATTTATTGGTTCATTTGAACAGTGACTCAGTAAAAAGAAACAGAGATCAATTGTTTCATTAGGGACCTGAATTACACCATGGAAGCTTTACCACTGATTTTCATGGGTGCAGGGATCGGGTTCCAGAACAGCAGGTGGAACTAATACATTTAGTCAGAAATTTAGACCCATTTTAGGGTAACACATCATTTGTGAACAGATCCTGATTTTCTTTGAAGGTGCTTTGGTTTTTGTAAACATTTGCAGATTAGATTAATTACTTTCGGGATACAGGTAGCACATGGTTTGTTTTGATTCGTTGCTCTTCATTATTCATATGCAGTTAGTTATTCATGTCACATAGAAGTGTTTCTGCTTCCTGACTGGATGACTGACACAAGGAACAAACAACAAGTAATGCATTTTTCAGTAGGAACCTTTGGATGAATGACCACTGGAGCTAAAACTAATGACATTTTTGAGAGTTGTGAACATTTTCATGAATACTTGCCTGTTGCCCAAATACTCACACCTAATCAATAATATGACCCCACAGATTTGGAAGTCTGTGCTTCACTTGCACCAGTATCTGTATATCTTGGATTGTGTCCCATCAGCCAGCTCTATTTTGTTACCCATGAGAAAAACACTAACTTTTTAAAAGACTCATAAAAGCTTTTATAAACAGTTTCATTTATTATTTACCCCTTCCATTGGTGATCTCTGGATATGGTGTGTTGGTGTCAATGAAGATTTTAGGGTTTTAAGATGTGGTTCCTTGACTTGAACTGGTTTTAAAAAAAATCAAATTCAAATTTTTGACTAAAAAACAAGCAAGCAAACAAACAAAAATCCAAAGAAAGAGAGAATTTTTCACAAAAATATTTAGGAAAATTTTGACCTTTTTTTCCAATCTCCTCTACCTGTGACTTCAGTCCAGCTCCCAGCAGCCTGCCATAGAGATGTTGATTGCACTGAGCAGAACAGGGGTCGGCAACCTTTGGCACGCAGCCCGTCAGGGAAATCTGCTGGTGGGCCAGGCCAGTTTGTTTACCTGCAGCGTCCGCAGGTTCGGCCAATCGTGGCGCCCACTGGCCGTGGTTCACTGTTCCAGGCCAATGGGGGCTGCGGGAAGCGGCACAGGCCGAGGAATGTGCTGGCTGCCCTTCCCGCAGCCCCCATTGGCCTGAGACGGCGAACCGCGGCCAGTGGGAACTGCGATCGGCCGAACCTGCGGACGCTGAAGGTAAACAAACTGGCCTGGCCCACCAGGGGCTTACCCTGACGGGCTGCGTGCCAAAGATTGCCGATCCCTGGACTAGAAGATACAGGACATGATCAACCAAATGTATGGGAATGGGTCCTGCTTGACAGTTCTATTCTTCCTGCAGCTCATGGCCCTGTGGTAATGTAACACCGACAGACCCTGGTCGTTGGCGGGCGGGATAGAACCTAGGGCCTCTGGAGCTTAGTGCATGAGCCCCTACTGCATAAACTAAAAGCCACATGGACTTTAGCTAAGGCTGTTGCAGACTCATTAATCTCTAAGGGTATGTCTACACTACGAGAGTAGTTCGATTTTAGTTAAATCGAATATGTGCAATCGATATTAGAAAGTCGAACGTGTGTGTCTACACTAAGGACAGTAATTCGACTTTGTCAGTCCACACTACCAGGGAAAGCGTCGACATTGGAAGCAGTGCACTGTGGGCAGCTATCCCACAGTTCCCGCAGTCCCCGCTGCCCATTGGAATTCTGGGTCGAGCCCCCAATGGCTTCTGGGTAAAAAATTGTGGCGAGGGTGCTTTTGGGTAACTGTCGTCATCCGTCAGTCACTACCGCCCTGCCTCCCTCCCTGAAAGCGCCGGCGGGAAATCAGTTCGCGCACTTTTTGATCAGTGACAGCGCGGACGCCACAGCACTGCGATCATGGATCCCGCTGCGACCATCGCTGCAGTTGTGGCCGTTCTCAACGCCTCGCACCTTATCATACACCTTTCCCACAGGCAGATGCAGAGAAATCAGGCGAGGAGGCTACGGCACCGCCGTGAGGGCCTGAAGTCGGAGAGTAGCACAGAGCTGTCAGAAACCACGAGCCCCAGCGCCCAGGACATCACGGTGGCAATGGGGCATGTGGATTTTGTTGAACGGCGATTCTGGGCCCGGGAAACAAGCACGGACTGGTGGGACCGCATAGTGCTTCAGGTCTGGGATGAATCCCAGTGGCTGCGAAACTTTCGCATGCGGAAGGGGACTTTCCTGGAACTTTGTGACTTGCTGTCCCCTGCCCTGAAGCGCAAGGACACCCGCATGCGAGCAGCCCTGACTGTCCAGAAGCGAGTGGCCATAGCCCTCTGGAAGCTTGCAACGCCGGACAGCTACCGGTCAGTCGCGAACCACTTTGGCGTGGGCAAATCTACCGTGGGGGTTGTTGTCATGCAAGTAGCCAAGGCAATCGTCAAGGTACTGCTCCCAAAGGTAGTGACCCTGGGAAACGCGCAGGTCATCATAGATGGCTTCGCCGCGATGGGATTCCCAAACTGCGGTGGGGCTATAGATGGGACTCACATCCCTATCCTGGGACCGGACCACCAGGCCAGCCAGTACATCAATAGAAAGGGCTACTTTTCAATGGTGCTGCAAGCACTGGTGGACCATCGGGGACGGTTTACAAACATCTACGTCGGATGGCCGGGCAAGGTTCATGACGCTCGCGTGTTCAGGAACTCTGGTCTGTTTAGACGGCTGCAGGAAGGTATTTACTTCCCGGACCACAAGATAACTGTTGGGGATGTGGAGATGCCTACAGTGATCCTCGGGGACCCAGCCTACCCGCTAATGCCCTGGCTCATGAAGCCCTATACTGGCGCCCTGGACACAGAAAAAGAACTCTTCAACTACCGGCTGAGCAAGTGCAGAATGGTGGTGGAGTGTGCTTTTGGCCGTCTCAAAGGGAGATGGAGAAGCTTACTGACTCGCTGTGATCTCAGCGAAACCAATATCCCCATCGTTATTGCAGCTTGCTGTGTGCTCCACAATCTGTGTGAGAGCAAGGGGGAGACCTTTATGGCGGGGTGGGAGGTTGAGGCAAATAGCCTGGCTGCTGATTACGCCCAGCCAGACAGCCGGGCGATTAGAAGAGCCCAGCGGGACGCGCTGTGCATCCGGGAGGCTTTGAAAGCTAGGTTCCTGAGTGAGCAGGGCAACCAGTGACTATTAAGTTTGTTTACAGAGAAGCTGAACCTGCCCCCGTTTCTTTACCCAGTTGCCGTCGACTATCCTCTCCACTTACATACCCCCTTCACCCCCTTCCCAAAAAATAAAATCTGTTCTGTTTTGTTCATGGACACCGTTGTCTTTATTACTGTTTTCGCGGGAATGTTTTAAACCTGGGACGCAGACTGTGGCGGGGGGCGGGTTTAGGGTTGTGATGCAAATGATGCTTCTAAACTCCAGGAATGACAGGCTCCGCGGTGGTGGACTGGTTGTTTCAACGGAGCCTGCCAGCCCTCCTGGCCGGGACTGCGTGTATATGTCGGCTATGTGACTGTCTTGCAGGGGGAGGAGGGTTACAGATCCCCTGCTGCGCGGCTCTGTGATGCAGGGTAAGGACCGCTGCATAAGATCTGTAACTGCCCTCCCCCGCCACCAAGTCACAGAGCAACACCACCGCCCCCACCACACAAAACATGAAAACCACCTCCCAGACTAACCAGGATAACTAGTCACTGCACTGTATATGTGCCCTGCTGCTGCACCTGCCCCCTGCTAAAGGTGACTGTCCTGTCCAATGACCAAGGCCCTTCCCCCCCCTTCAGACAGACTCCCCTCCAAAAGAAGAGGATGGAAACAGAAATGAACAGAAACGTATTCTTTATTAACAACCGCACATGGAACGGGGGGGTGAAACTTGGACGGGGTCTTGTGTGAGGCCGGTAGGAAAGAACTTTTCAAATTTTGGGGAATGAGAGCCTTCTAGTGGTAGAGCAGTCCGCAGGGGTGGAGTGAAATTTTTCCCGGCCCCTTCCACCCCTCCGTGTTTGGACTTTGGGTGAGGGGGGTATGGGACTTGGTGGCGGGGCAGGGCAGTTACAGAGAGACTGCAGCGGGGCTCTCTCCTCCTGCCTCCGGTCCTGCAGAACATCCACAAGGCGGCGGAGCGTGTCCGTTTGCTCCCTCATTAGTCCAAGCAGCGTTTGAGTAGCCTGCCTGTCCTCCTGTCGCCACCTCTCCTCCCGTTCCATGTTTGCCCGGTGCATTTGGGACAAGTTCTCCCTCCACTGTGTCTGCTGGGCTGCCTGTGCTCGGGAGCATTCCATTAGTTCAGCAAACATGTCTTCCCGTGTCCTCTTCTTCCTCCTCCTAAAGTGCGCTAGCCTCTGGGCAGATGTGGCTGTGGGAATTGGAAAAAGGGAGTGAATTCCTGAGACAGAGCAATGTATCTGTGAACAGAGAACATAGTCTTTCTCTGTGAACAAGACCATGCAGAGCACCTATCACACGCGCACTGAGGACAAGGTCGAATTTTCGGCCCTCGCCTACAGTGCCTGCGGTCTTGCTGTGGCGAGCTGAGGAGCAGGGCAGGACACCGGACTTTGTCTAGATGGCAAACATGGTAAGCCGTAGACTTGTGGCCGCTTAAAACTTTAAGAGTGGCACTGGCCTCCTTTCACATAGAAAGCAATGCGAGTCTCTGCTGGCAGCAATCCTGCAAGCATGAACTCTGCCCCTGTCCCAGCCCCTCGCGGCTGTAAACCGCGTGGCTGTAAACCGGCGGTTGCAGTTCTGTAAAGAGACGGGCAAGCAGTCCCAATACTAACTTTCCCCTACCTAATTCACAGCAGGGAGTCATGCCTGACATCACCCTCCTGAAGGTCTCCGAGAGCCAGAAGGAGAAGATGCTCCGGGACAGCCTGCAGAAACCGGGGCCATTTGCTGCACTGCTGTGCAAGGCCATGATCCCGGAGTACCTGCTGGCGTTGTGGCAGGGAAACGTGTCCTACCACGGGGGGCCTAATAAGCTCTCCCTGCCCAGGAACCTGCTGATGAGGCTTGAAAAACACCTGCAGGAGGTGTATGAGGAGTTCTCCCCGGAGGATGTCGCCTCGATCCCCGGTTACATTGACCAGTTCTTGGCTTAGGTGCCCTTGGAGGGACAAATGACTGCAGGGTTTTGGGCACTATAATCATGAAGCGGACATTGTGAGATTTTTTGAAAATGGTTCGGACTATATATTGAGGCGCCCAAAGACGGAGTAATCATGATACACTTTGCACTGATTCCCCTTTTGTTTGACTTTCCTGTTTACATGTTTTGAAGCACTTTACCCACTGTTAATATTTTCAATCTTCCTGTTTTGTTGCAAATAAATGTTTACATGTTTTAAAGCACTTTAGCTACTGTTAATATTTTAAATATGCCAGTTATGTTGTAAATAAATGTTTGGATATTTAAAACACTTACTGCTTGATCCTTCCCCTGAATCTGTGTCTGGGGTAACGGCTGGGGAGGGTTGGTAGGGGATCTCTGTCAGGGTGATGAAGAGCTCCTGGCTGTCGGGCAAATCAGCGTTGTAAGCGCTGTCTACTGCCTCGTCCTCCTCATCTCCTTCCTCCTCTTCCCCGTCCGCTGAGGAACCGGCCGCGGACAATATCCCATCCTCAGAGTCCACGGTCAGGGGTGGGGTAGTGGTGGCGGCCGCACCTAGGATGGAATGCAGTGCCTCGTAGAAACGGGATGTGTGGGGCTGGGATCCAGAGCGTCCGTTTGCCTCTTTGGTCTTCTGGTAGCCTTGTCTCAGCTCCTTGATTTTCACGCGGCACTGCGTTGCATCCTGGCTGTAGCCTCTCTCTGCCATGGCTTTAGAGATCTTCTCATAGGTCTTTGCATTCCGTCTTTTGGAGCGCAGCTCGGAAAGCACGGACTCATCTCCCCACACAGCGATGAGATCCAAGACTTCCCGATCCGTCCATGCTGGGGCCCTCTTTCTATTGGATTGCACGGCCATCTCTGCTGGAGAGCTCTGCATCGTTGCCACTGCTGCCACTGCTGCTGAGCTCGCCACGGTGTCCAAACAGAAACTGCGCTTCAAACTGCCCAGACAGGAAAAGGAATTCAAATTTTCCCGGGGTGTGGCTGGTCAGAGCATCCGAGCTCGGACTGCTGTCCAGAGCGTCAACAGAGTGGTGCACTGTGGGATAGCTCCCGGAGCTATTAGCGTCGATTTCCATCCACACCTAGCCTAATTCGATATGGCCATTTCGAATTTAGCGCTACTCCTCTCGTTGGGGAGGATTACAGAAATCGATTTAAAGAGGGCTCTATGTCGAACTAAATGGCTTCCTGGTGTGGACGGGTGCAGGGTTAATTCGATATAACGGCGCTAAATTCGACATAAAAGCCTAGTGTAGACCAGGCCTAAGTGGTCTTGGTGCCACTAGAGGGGGCAGAACACCACTCCCAGGAGGTGTGTAGATTATAGCAATATTTGCAAAGAACATCTTGCTGAAACCAGCTTAGTATGAACCCAACTAGCTCAGTCAGTGAGAGTTCCCATCTAGTGCCTTACAGATATCCCAGTTTGAGTCATGACTTTGCAAATAAACGGCTCTGCAAGTAAAGCTGTCATCTGTCCAAACTCTGCTAACTGGGTTTTCACCTCTAATGTCTGGCCACTATTTAACAAGTATCATAGCTGGGAGTTGGGGCAGGCAGAGAGGGAAACAAAATATATTAAATCAAATTCTGCTCTCAGTTTTACCAGAATAAATCATTACACAAATGCAAATTAGAAATGATTCAAACTCATCTCAGTGGAGCTATTACTCCAGATTTATATCTGTGTAAAAAAAGCAGAAACTGGCCCATCTCGTGCCATCGTTCGGCGATGGAGGGTATGGGGCAAAGGCCTTGTTAAAACCATGAGAGTCACCATCTTAGTCACTTTCAAATCACAGGTGTTTACAGCTGCTTGAAACCTTTGCCACAATGTACATTTTCTTCTTCATCAATGAATTTTAAACATCACTGAACAAATAGCTTCAAAAGCCTGTGTATATGGCACTAGCAAATCCGGCATATGAATGGCACTTTGCCATGCTGTGGATGTAACTTGGCTGACTGCATATCAAAGAGTTGCTAGGTTTTATTTATTTGGTTTATCCCTCTCAAGAGTCCTTTCATTGCACAGCTGAGAACAAAGATCTTTGTTACTCTTCTCATGCTCTACTGAAAGGAATTCTCCCCTTCCCTGATGCCTTTTGATTTATGTTTGCCGACAGTGTTGCGCTGTATCTGATATGCTTCAGCTAATACCTCCAAGGAGATAGTGCAAGTCCAAAGGCTTTATTGTTTAAACAGAGACGGCTGGAATATCCTAGAGAACATGGCACAGGGGCATGACAGGTTGGAAATGGTATCTTCATTCCTTCACTAATGTGCCACTGAAATCATTCTGAACCTGCTGCGTCTCTAGGGTACTTTTAAAATTATTCCGTACTGAGAAATATATCAGTAGAACTCGGGGTTGGTTTGTTTTTTTAATTCTCAGCTAGAATAACTCTTCCTGTTTATTGTAATAAGACTGCATTTTGATGGCACTTTCTTTTGCGGGATCACAAAACACTTTGCAAACATTAACGAATTAAGTCTCACGATACCTCCCCACCATCCCCCTGCCTATTAAGGTAAGGAACTATTATCCCCATTTTATAGAAGGAGAAACTGAGGCACAGAAAGGTTAAATGATCTGCTGAGTCACTTTAAAGTTCTGTTGCCGCAGCAACCAAAGGCCTATAGAGTCACCTAGGACCCTGTGCTCCTAGAGATCCCATATCACACACACCATCTATCACCGTACCCAATTCCCTCTCCATGGACTTGTTTGACTTTGGCACCAGGGGCTACGGTGGAGACTGAATTCTCCAACTTCTCTCAGCTGCTCCTCACTTGGCTTCACCTCCTGGCCTCCTGAGCCACATACTAGGATGGAAAAAGAACGAGGAGTACTTGTGGCACCTTAGAGACTAACACATTTATTTGAGCATAAGCTTTCGTGGGCTAAAACCCACTTCATCGGATGCATGAAAATTCCACTGCATGTATCCGATGAAGTGGGTTTTAGCCCATGAAAGCTTATGCTCAAATAAATGTGTTAGTCTCTAAGGTGCCACAAGTACTCCTCGTTCCTTTTGCTGATACAGACTAACATGGCTACCACTCTGATACTAGGATGGGATAAGCTAAGTGGAAAGAAAACGGAAGGGAGCTTTGAAGGGACGGGTTTGAGGGACACAGAGCAGGGGAGAAGAGGATAAGGGGGGAGGTGTGGAGTGAAGCTGAGATGAAGAGACTGGGAGGGCGGGGAAGGGTTGGAGCAAAGAGCCAATCGGGACAGGGCAGAGAAAGTCCCGTCAACATTGTAGAGCGTTCTCTGCATGTCAACAAATCTGTATTTGGCTGCTTCCGCTCCTATCAGCCCAGAGTCTCTGGCCAGCTCCTCACTGCTGTTTTTCCACAGGGCCACATGGCGGGAGGAGGCACCACTTGGATGCTCGTGGCCCCACAAGGGGTGGGTCTGGACTCCATTTTACTCCCACCAGTGCAGCAGTCCCTGCCTTTGGCTGTTTCCACAGCTGCATGTATGTGAGGGGCCTTGGAACTTTACCAAGCGGGCTGGATGGCCGTCCCAACTCCAGGGGGTACCATTGCAGGCAAGAGGGTTAGCTTGAGTGAAGACACATAGCTGGGAAGGAGGAGGATCATAGCTGGCGAAGAGCTTAATTCCGACCCTTTCAACATGGCGAGGGAGCCAGCTTCTCTCACCTCAACAGCAGCCCCACAGTCTGAATGAGCTGCGTCGAATTCTGTTCACCAGGCCCATAGCTCTGCAAGGGTTCTCGTCAGCTGCTAGTGGGGCAGTGGAATGATTCTGGCAGTGTTGAAATGAGCAAGCAGGAGGAGGGCCAAAATTTCCGTGTGGCCCCACTCTACCCGCTTCTGCAATGCAAAACCCATTTCATTATTCAACAATCTGGGCCAACAGCGAGAAACACAAGCTAACACCAAACGGGCAGGTGCTGCCTGCAGGAAGAAGAGGCTGTTCAAATTAAATTCAATGGGGGGCTTGATTGCGAAGAGACCTTATTTGTCACAGAGCAAACAAGTGACACTGCTAAGCCCAGCAGATTTGTGGTTGCGCATATGTCCTAGCTTCTTGTAACAGTGAGTAGTATTGCAAAGAAGGCCTGAATGGGAAGTGACTAGAACACAGGACTTCCCATATCAGATCATCTCATTGATCATTCTAGTCCAGTGGTCACCAACCGGTAGATCGCGATCGACTGGTCGATCGTGGAGCCTCTGCCTGTCGATCGCAGTCTCTGGCTGCTAAAAGTCCGGCGGCGCAGCGGGGCTAAGGCAGGTTCTCTGCCTTCTCTGGCCCGGCACCGGTCCCAGAATTGGCCAGCAGCACGTCCCTGCGGCCCCAGGTGGGCAAGGGGTCTCTGCGCGCTGCTCCTGCCTGCAGGTACTGCCCCCAGAGCTCCCATTGGCCGGGAACAGGGAAATACGGTCAATGGGAGCTGCAGGGCAGTACTTGCAGGGAGGGGCAGTGCACGGAGCCACATCCCTCCCCCCAGGGGCTGCAGGGACATGCTGCTGGCCGCTGCAGGGAGTGGCGCAGGGCCGGGGCCGGGGCCGGGGCAGGCAGGCAGGCAGGGAGCCCCGCTTTACCGCTGACTGAGGTAAGGACCACCCAGCAGGAGCCCACACCCCTCACCCCCTTCCACACCCCAAGCCCCTCCTACACCCCAAACCCCCTACCCCAGCCCTGAACCCCCTCCAGGAGCCAGCACCCTGTACCCCCTCACACACCCTGAAACCCCTCCTGCAACCCAACCTCCTGCCCCAGCCCTGAACCCCCTCCCAGAGCCCGCACCCTGAACTCCCTCCTGCACCCCAAATCCCCTCCTGCCCCCCGAACCCCTTCGCATCTGGCCTGATTCCTCACTGTGTTGCTCCAGGTTACATTGGTTTAACCCCAACAGAGGCTCAGACAAACCTGTGCATTATCTAATCTCACCGGTTTGGCTCATCCTCTTATTAGTTGAACATGTGGATTTTCATGTGGGTGAAAGCACTTGGAGAAAGCCATGAAGTTCTCTGTTTATGAACAGAGCAAGTACAGCCTGGCAGCACCCGCACTATCTCCTCCACACTGCCTCCTCATGCATAGCTGGAAGGGGCCACCTCTAGAAATGTGCAGGTACGACAGCCCCACATTGTCCTTTCAGTCACTGGGATGGCCCAACGGGGTCTTATTAGTGCCAGTTGTGAGGGTGGTTTCTGTGAGGGGGACACTTGTACACCAGGTACTGGACAGAGTCCACCAAACTCATTTCACATATGAGCTGCCGTGCAGAGAGGGCTTGACCCATATCTAAAAGGAAATTATCCAAATATCGTATTTATCGTATCTAATATATGCATGTGGTTCAAGTTACTCTGCACGGGATTCGCTCTGGAGGAAATTAGCAGCCCTAGAGAAGAAGAACTAGACTGTGCTACTTTACAGAAAATCTTCACTCTTAGGTTCTACTTCATAAATTTATTTTAATCCCTGATTGGGTGGTGAGGGAGAGCCAAATTTTTTTACTCATGTATTTTTAATGCTTTCCCTCTTGCTTTTCAAATTCTGCCTTTAACCAGGATATTGGGTTCTGAGTTTATCTAGAAATAGAGTCTGTGGAATGAATTCGAACACATCATTCACATATCAGTGTTTCCCAAACTTGGGACGCTGTTTGTGTAGGGAAAGCCCCTGGCGAGCCGGGCCGGTTTGTTTACCTGTCGCGTCTGCAGGTCTGGCCGATCGCAGCTCCCACTGACCGCGGTTCGTTGCTCCAGGCCAATGGACGCTGCTGGAAGCAGCGGCCAGTACATCCCTCGGCCCGCGCCACTTCCAGCAGCTCTCATTGGCCTGGAGCAGCGAACCGCGGCCAGTGGTAGCCACGATCGTCCGGACCTGCAGACGCGGCAGGTAAACAAACCGGCCCAGCTCGCCAGGGGCTTTCCCTACACAAGCGGCCTCCCAAGTTTGGGAAACACTGACATATAGTATAAAGACACAGAGGGGTTTTAGCTCTTGGCTCTGTGTGAGTCAGTTATGCAAGAACCAGAGCTGGGCACATGAAGGTAGAAGACAGAGCTCCTTGCCTTTATCTGTCTTCTCACAGGTGTCTTCCGACAGCAAGAAAGTCAAGGCTGGCCACTCAGAGTCAAATTGCACTCTGAAATGGTGTTAGAATTACGACCTGGCAGTTCAAAAAGGAGCCATGGACTCTCTTGTGAAGTTAAAGAGGTTCCAACTCTTTTTGACACCTGAACTCCAGTTCAGCACTGTCCAGAGAACTGTGCAGCGAAGATAAGTAACTCAGAAAGACATCCAGATGGTACAAACAAATATAATATATTTGCTGCATTGGAATTACACCAGGAATGAATTTGGCCCACCATTTTTTCCAACAGTAAAGCACTGTGAAGAGGCCATTTCCTCTCCGAAACTGTGGTTGTCAGTCTCTCCTAGATCTTGGCTTTTTCCTCTTCTCTGCAGAAGATAGAAAGTTCAGTGTGTCAAGGAGGAGGCAGAGATAGTGGGACACGTCTTCTTCTGGCATGCACGTTATATCAACGCAGACATTCTCAGACTCAAGCAGAGTCTTAGGGTACGTTTACGGGTAAAGAAAAACCCGAGGCAATGAGTTTCAGAGTCCGGGTCGTTTGACTCCATCTCATGGGGCTTGGGCTATAGGGCAAAAAATAGCAGTGTGGATGTTCCTGCTTGAGCTGGAGCCCGGGCTCTGAGACAACCCCCCCTTGCCGGGTTTCGGAGCTTAGGGCTCCAGCCCAAGCGGGAACGTCTACATTGCTATTTTTAGCTCCTTGAGCCCAAGTCAATTGACCCAGGCTCTGAAACTCGCGGCCATGGGTTTTTCTTTGCGGTGTAGACATACTCTTAGAATCAGCCTCAGTGGCTCAGATTCAGTGGAGCTTTGTAAGGGGATGTAAGTTATACTTCAGTAAGAGGGTGTGAGTCTAATCAAGTCAGAGTGTAAAGTGATGTAATTTACATACTGACGGGCCTGAAGAAAGTGTAAGTTAAATTAATTTAGATTCCCACATCGACCCATCTCTGAGTATAGCCTACAGGCTCAGGCTGGGTGTATGGAGGTTAAGGTGCCCAGCTCCCATTCACTTTCATCGTACGCTCCTTTAGGCCCCTTTGAATATCCAGCCTCAAAGCATATGTTCATTACAATAACAGCATACATACAAAGCCCATCCTTTGGCGTCACATACTGAGACAATTAAAGCAACATCATCCTTCGTAATCAGAGTTAATTTAGATGGGTAAAGTGTGTCTCGGTTGGAATATTGTCAGATGTTTTTAGATCTCTAACTTTAAATAAATTTAGCCTCTGAATTCCCAGGGAGAGAGTTGCTAAGGTAACCAATGTCAGCCATCTTGCCACTGTATATTCTCCCTTTCATTATGGCCAATCAGTCATTTCCAGGGTAATGGAATGTGTTGCTTTCAAAGATAAGAATATAGCTTTTAGCAGTAATGGAACATTTTAATAAATATATTATTAACCCATTGGCCTCTTAAGATCATACATTGACCCTCTCCCTATAATTATTATCCTCAAGAAATGAGAAGTAGAAAGATTTATCACTTACAATTTGCACACCTGGGACACACAAAATGATGTATTCACTTAGGTGTTCATAGATTTGAAATTTTGGGTCTAGTCAACTCCCGGAGTTGTTATGGGTTAGAGTCTTTTATCTCTATGACATTGGTCCAAATCCAGCTCACTTCAGTGGTCAGTGGCCACAAAGTCTGGATCTGCCTGCAATTTGGATCCAGGATTTATTGGGCCATTTTTTCTGTTCCATAACAGAGAAGCAGGCTAGCTGCAGAGTTTGGACACGGATCTGAAGTTTGGGGTTTTTCAGATGGAGGGTTTGGTTCAGACCTGTTTGTAATATTGACCGAGAGTTATTGTGAAGCAAACCTACAGCTGGACCAGGGTTGCTCTCTCAGCTACAACGAATCACCAGGGTTCCCTGCTTTTGACCCTGTGACCTTCACTCCCAACCCTGTTTTTCATTAGTTGTCTCCCAACCTCATTAGTGCTCTAGATCCAGTAGCAGTGACTCATCTCTCAAGCATGCAGGGCCGAGGTCAGATGACCCTGAGGCACAGGAATTTCACTCTCACCATCAGAGCTGCCAGTTAGTCTGTGCACAGCCCCACTCAGCTAGGCACCCTCCTGCTGCCTTGCAGTGTTACAGACTCCCTAGCTTTCAGCATGCCCTCGGTCCTTTCCCTGTTCCTGCCCAAGTCTTGCCCGAACCTTGTCCCAGCCCGCTTCAGCCTTGTCTGTGCTCTATTCTGACCCTGGTCCAGCCGTGTTCCTGACCCGCTCAAGCCCTGCACCCACCTTCTGGCCCCCAGACCCTTGTCGTGAACCCATCTTCAATCTTCGGCCTGCTTCCGGACTCTGACTAGGATCCTTATTCGGCTTGCCTGTGGACTCTGACCCCGCTTCTGATCCATGGCCTGTCTCCGGACTCCAGTTTCAGCGCTGCCTTTGGCCTGGTCCCAACTCTGTGTCTGGCTTTGACCCTTGGTCCCTGTTCTCAACCACTGTCCCAACTACCAGGCCTAACCACTTCAAGCCCAGATCCTGACAGTTATTATCGTACAACCGCTGTTTGGAGGGCTATGTGAAATGCGGTGGTGGTCTCAGCTCAGTCCCTAATGTCCAGGATGGGCTCTCTCCCCCTGGGGAATCAAGAGAGACTAGATATTCTTAACGTTAGAGATCTGAAAATATCTGACAGTATTTCAGTTGAGACACACATCACCTACCTCAGACTTGATTAAGATAGATCCTGCTGCCTTAGCTGAATCACTGGGTGGTCAGTGTCCCATACACCAGCATTACAAAACCACACAACATTTCATTTCCATTTGTAGTTCTTTGTGGTCCAAATTTTATTTTCATGGAAATGTTCCAACCAATTTTAAAAGCACTCTTACAATTGTTACTAACTGGCACCTTGGCTAGTTTGGAATACCTGTTTGGAAAATGAATGGCTGTGACATGGCAGATGTGGTGCGGAAACCCTTCACTGCCTCCTTAATTATCAGGACTGTTCCTGTGAGTGTTTCAATAAGGGGACCAAACTCAAACCTGGTGCAGCTCAATGCACTTTGGTGCAGATCCCACCCACTTACTCTGGGTCTGAATTGGGCCCCCCAAAACATAAGTAAGGCATCAACATAAGTCTGAATTAGTATCCACTGCAAGAAAAGAAGAACAATGGTCTGCGCCACCCAGACAAAGAAGGGAATGAGCAAGGTGCTCATTTCAGGAACTTTTAGAACCTAAATATTATCTATATTTGTTAGTTTGTCATGAAACTGTGTCATTTTCCTCATTTAAGTGGTACCTGATGAAACAGGAATCTATTGAGAGATCTTACTGGGATCTTCTGAAGCAACCTACCATTCTTCTGGAGAACAGCAAACACCCACTATAGCACTGATTAGTTTGTTCAGAGGCGGGAAGTCAGTGCAGACAAGCTGAGCTCCGCCTGCTCTGTTATCTGCTGGGAAGGGAGTGAGGCTGGAAATGGCAGGTGGCTAGCCAGCAGTCAGATAAAGGTGAATTAATTAACTAGCCAAGGACCCTACACCTGACAGTACATGGCAACTTCTTCCCTCGTGAGCATATTCAATACTTGTATCAGTCATTCCCAGGCCGCGCCAGAGCAAAGGTCTTTTAAGCACTGTTCCTGCCTGTTGGAAGTACAGGGCTTGCCTGGAATCTTGCTATGGTGTCAGGGGTGCTAATTCCAACCCCAGGCTTGAAGGAGATATCCTAGAGCAGGGGTGGGCAAACTACGGCCCGCAGGCTGCCTCCGACCCGTCAGAGCTTTTAATCTGGCCTCGAACTCCATTGCCACGCTCCGGACGGGGAGTGGAGTCAGGAGCTTGCAAGCCCCCGCACCCAGATCCTGCTCCCTGGCAGGAGTGCCGGGCAGGCAGGGGGAACAGGACACGCCCCCGACCCCACTCCCCAGCTGGAGCACCGGGTGGCGGAGTGGGGCAAGTGATGGGGTGGGCCTGGATGATAAGTGGGTGGGCCTCAACCCACGCAGGCCCACCCGTGGCTACGCCCCAGGTGCAGCGTGTCTTTTCTGATTTAAAGAAACACGTTGCTGTCGCAGCTCTTTTGAAAATGAGGCCCTGCGTGAAGTGTGTGCAATCTTGTAAAACCGCAGTTTGAAATAATAAGGGTAGCAGTTAGGATTTTCTTTTCCTTTTGTATATATTTGGGTTATTGCCATGGTCAAATGGAGAAACACCGATGAGTCAACAATGCTAATTACAGATCATAAAGAAGTCAGCAATAAACGTCAAAACTACCAAACTTTTACGTAGTGCCGTACACTAAAAAGTTTTAGCTAACATACAATTTGTGTTCAGACAGGAGCAAAATTGTGTGGTAAAATCAACAAACAGCTCAGGAATGTAATTTTCTAACAGCGCATTGTTCAACAGAATTACTTTAACAGTGTTGATTTTGAAACAAACTTGTGTTGTCCCTGTTTGAACATGAATTGTTAATTTCATGAGCATTCGTGGCCCACCATAAAATTTCCATACCCAGATGTGGCCCTCAGGCCAAAAACTTTGCCCATCCCTGTTCTAGGGGGAAGTTAGGAAGCTGTTCCTCTTCTGTTCTCACCTCCCATTTTTCTTTGGCCCCAAAGAACTGACCCATCTCCTCTTGTTCCTCAATTCCCTTGAGCCTGCCAATGGTGGGAAGGTATTGCATATCTGCAAAGAGTCGATCTGCTCCCCATCCTCAGTCAGTGCAAACATCACCGCTCCCAGCTCTGTCTGACACTTCTGGCCGGAGTGGGAGCTGGGATTTGATCCTTTAAATAGAGCTAGAAAGAGTCTCTGATTGGCACTCCTTTGTGCTTCAGAGGCAGGGAGAGGAACGGAGGGATGGTGAACTGACCTCATCAAGTGGCAGGGAGAAGCCAGCAGGAGACTGGATAAGTTGACAGGGAAACAGGAGAAAAGTCCCAAAAGCAGGAAACTTCCTCTTCAGCTCCTCTTGGCCCGAGTGGATGGACAAGGGTATGACATGTTTTGCCATGCTGTCCAGACACCAAGGCAGGCTCAGCCCGTTTTGGACAGCCAGAGATTCTCTCTTGGACTTGCTGACAGATTCGAAGGCAGAAATTCCAGCTTCTGCCTCCATGGGTAGCTTATGGAAAGGTAAAGTGAAGCTGTGAAAGGGGGTGGAGCGAACTATCTCTCTCTTCTACCCAGAGGAGAAGGCCATCAGCACAGAATGCTGGAGGCACCTTCCTCATCATCATTATCAGCACTAATGAGAATATTTTGCATTCAAAGCTCAGCTCGTGCTACAGCTGAACGAATGTATAGCACATCTAAAATAAGAGAGGCACAACATGCCTCAGGAAAGATGCTCAGAGCCTGGGCTCTGGGGCAATGCCGCTCCATTAGTAATCCTCATTAAGCATTGAAGGAAGAAATTATAAACAAGATGTACTCTGCTTTATCCTTCATCCAATGGGGTAATGCCATATGGATTGTCTTCCCCTCACTTTCATCAGTGCTTCACTGATCCCCAGACCAGGATGCCACCCTACAGAGTAGAGAGCGAGGGAGGCAGAGAGAGATCCTGATCGGGGGGAGCTGTTCGCAGAGGCAAAGGAGCCATACCAGGGAGGGAGCTTGGTCATTGAAGCTGAACCCTGGATACTGGCTAGCCCAGCGGTGGGTGTTGATCTCTCATATCAAAACTGCCTTTTATTTAAAGGAATAAAGAAGACCCCTGCAGAATATTCAAATGTTCCTGAGTGCAAACTGCCTTGGCTACTTGGAGAAATATGGACAGGAATGGATTATAGAGAGGCATGGGGTTGACCGGTGTGGGGGAAATATGGAAGATCTGGCTTTTGCTCCTTATTGCCTGGACAGCAGATGAGAGTCTGGGGAGGCAGCTCCCACTCCACTTTTTTCATCTCAACCTACCCTCCCGCTCACTCTCCTCCTGCAGTTTTGAGGCCCAATTCTTGGGTGCCCTCTGGCTGTTGGATCTCTCCTCAGCCAGC
The DNA here is from genome assembly GCF_002925995.2 of Terrapene triunguis. NCBI lineage: Eukaryota > Metazoa > Chordata > Testudines > Emydidae > Terrapene > Terrapene triunguis. The sequence continues at coordinate 40,190,710 of NW_020664418.1, read as the reverse complement.
AAAAAGAAGCTGTGAAGATACTGCAAGGCCTCCTGGGGAATGCCTTCAGCGAGGGGCCTTAATAGGCCTAGGACGGGGATAGCCGGTTCTGTCTCCCTGCACAGGAGACCCTCGCACAAGAGGTCTGGTGGGAAAGAGGAGGAAACATGGCCACCGTGTTCCAGCACCTCAGCAATTCCCAGCTCTGCAATGGCCCCCACAGGCATCCTGTCAGGCTGTGCGCATCTGCGGTGGGGGTCATCTTGCCCTGCCCTCTTTTCCTCAGGGCCGAGTGCAGCAGGGATGAATTTTGCTCCAGGTGCATTCTCTGCTCCCTTCTGTCTCCTCAGCTCCACCGCACCTCTCCTCCCCTTGTCTGCCTCTGAGGCACCCTGCATAACTGCACCTCCCTCTGCACCTTCCTTTTTCTCTTTAATTGATGGTCACTTCTCTCCAGGAAGCATTTTCTTGTACCAATCACAGATGGGTCCGAGCCAGAAAGTGTGGATCCAGATCCAACCACCCTCACCCCACAGCTAAGGGGTGTTCAGAGCCAAACAGCCATATTCTGACATTAGTCCCTTTGCCCCTTCCCCTTTAGAGGCAACAAACAGGGATTTGCAGATACCTATCCTACAACACACTCCATCTCCATTCCATGGCCATTACCAAGTGCCACACACTTTGATGCAGGACTGATTTCTGACAGGCTGCAGGGCTGGACACCTCCTCTTGCTATTACAATTATTTAGTTTACTTGGGGGAAAAAATCCGCAGTGTAGAAATTCAGTAAAAGGTACTGATTGGATGTAAAACGCGACCTCCACGGCCCACCCCCGACCAACCCTCACCCGCTCAGTAACAAAAAATACTGAGACGAGAGTATGTTTCGTGCAGTTTGATGTGGAAATAATGTATAATCGTTTGATCAGACTGATATCAATGATCTTTAAAAGAACCCCTAGCCGAGGACTCTTTTTAACTGTTGATGCAAAAAAAAAAAAAAAAAAAGAAGAAGAAGGAGAAGAGAGGAATCCATAATTGCAGCTATTTCATGTGCCGTGTACATCAAAAGCATGAAAATCCTCTTCTCGGGGCTTTGCAACTTCCGGGTGAGCCTTTTGGATAGGGCCTGACAGCTGAAGGAACGGAGCTAATAGCTGAATAAAGGCAAGAGAAGAAAACAACGTGTTTCCTCCCCCCTTCGCCCCTCTTCAGTGGAATGAATCTATTATGCTTCCATGTTCATTTGAGTTTCCAGCTTTCAAAGGAAAGCTGCATGCCCCTTGGCGCAGCTCTTCAGATCAGGAATGGGAGTTGTGAGGCACAGTTGCTCAGCTGGAGATTATGAGCAATTCACTGACTGGAATTTTGAGCATCCTCCGCGCTTACCCGAGTTTAGCAGCCTGCAGATAAGCACCCAGGAAGTTTGGAGGCTTATGCAAACCTTGTCCAAATAAACTATCCAAAACCCTTTGCGCTGCAAATCAGAGCAGGAAAAGGCAGCTAGATCGGCCTCTCTTATATTATTTCAGCGCTTGTGCTTCTGCTTCTGACTAGAATTAGGCAGTACAGGTCTGAACAAATAAACAAAAATGTTAAACACTCATTTCCTGTCTGAAAATGAAAAGCTTAGTTCAGGTTCAACTTGATTTGTTCAGGGGTGTGTGGGACAGGAGGGATGTCTTACTTTATCCAACCAGGTGCACCCTCCACTAACTGTAACATCCTTAATTCTTCTCTTATTAACCATATTTGGTTTTATTGAGGGTAGGGGGGGATCCATCCAGATGTTGCTGTCATGCATGATGTTACGTGACAACACCGTGTATAGCTGCATCAGTGCCATGGAAATACTGGAGAAAACAATAACAGAGGAACTAAAAAAAGACTTTTGTGTTGAATTTTTAGGCTAGTGGGATGGAAGTGTGCAAATAGCTTTCCTAGGGCCTGATCTAACTCCCATTTTCCTGATATTCCCATTGACGTTTTCCTATTAACACCCAGGGGAGTTGGATTGAGCCTTAGTTCCCCTTCCAGCTATGATCATCCTTGATTGTCACTGGCTTTTTCAATGCACCCTTCAGCCTAAAGTACTTTGCAATATATTGGAGAGGGTGGGGGAGATTTTAGTGCTGTCCAAACCTTCCAAAAGTGCTGCCAATGCTCCTCAGTGCTGAGAGTCCAGTGTTCCCCTCACAGTTCTGTCACTGTCCCTCAATCCTGCCATGTCCTAACTACTGCAGTCTTAAACTCACACTGCTGTACCAATGCACCTTTCTCCTGACCTGAAGCACCTGTAGTTATGTTAGATTGGAATTTAAAATATATTCTTTCTTTCTTTCTTTCTTTCTTTCTTTCTTTCTTTCTTTCTTTCTTAACGTGTTTATTGTTTTTTGCAGCACAAGAAAAATCCTCTCCTTGGGTTATTTACATATTTACATACTAAAGAAAGGGAATAGACAAAGTGGCAAATAGTAACAACCTACGCCTCTCACTATTTGTGTCTCCAAGCCTAATCCTCCTTTTGTATCATTCAGACTTATCCAGAGCAAAGGCTGATTTTCTTTGTATGCCATGAGTATTTGATATATATACAGGGGAAAAAAACACAGTACAACCCCACAACATGATCGCACGCAGCCTGGCTTCTCTGTTCCTCATCAGAGTGCTTTTGTTTGATCTCCAAGTGTGCATTTCAAGTTAGCCACCAGAATCAGATTTAGGAGCTAGATCCTTGTCCAAGCTAAGTCATCTAAAGCTGACCTAAAAGGGCAGCTGAGGAGCTCCTGGCATACAGGAATCCCTCACCGCATAAAGCTAGGGCAGCCAGCTCCACACCATCCAGTTCCCACCACCAGGCGGGACTCTGGGGGGAATAGGCTGAGTTCTGGAAGGTGGGTCCAGAGTGTCCTGAGATCTAGTAGTCCCCAGCAGCTGGATGGACCCTAGGGGACCTTTCCAGGCAGGTAAGTTAGAGCCCCACTGTGGCTGCTCTAACCCATACCAGGGACCAGTTCACTGCCAGGCCAACATCAGGATCAGGAAGCTAATTTAGAGCCACCATGGCGCCTACCACCACACCAATGTCAAGCAGGCGTTCAGCACAAATGAAGCTCAAGTCTTGGTACCCAAATATGGATTGAATGCCTAATCTTGGGGCTGAAAATGTTGGCCTGGGTCCCCAGACTTTGTTATGTTAAGAGCAGCATATGGGACAGTAGGTCATACCATTGCTCCAGGCAGCCTGGTAGCCTCTGGTAGTGGCCTTTTCCTGATGCTTCAGAGGAAGACATTCAGAAGCCCACTGCCAGCTGCAGCCTGCTAGTATTGCAGTAATATGCCAAGGGAACATGTTCTCCCCTAATGCCTTGAGGCAATCGTCTTATTTTCAGAAAGCAGCGTCTTCAGTTGTTGAGTTTGGTTGCATCATTCCAAGTGTGTTTAAAACAATCTCATTTTATAATGCACACACCACTATTCCAGTTCCCCTTTATCGCCTCACACTGGACAGCTGAACATCTGTGCCTGACAGATAACAAGTCGACATTCTCTAAAGCAGTGTTTCCCAAATTTGGGATGCCGCTTGTTTGGGGAAAGCCCCTGTTGGGCCGGGCCAGTTTGTTTACCTGCTGTGTCCGCAGGTCCGGCCGATCGCGGCTCCCACTGGCCACGGTTTGCTGCTCCAGGCCAATGGGAGCTGCTGGAAACGGCGCAGGCCGAGGGACGTACTGGCCGCCGACCTGGCCCGCCAGGGGCTTTCCCCAAACAAGTGGCGTCCCAAGTTTGGGAAACACTGCTCTAAAGGGATCAGCATGCTAAAAGGATACCACATTGCCATAAGCTGGGTTATCCTATGAAAACGTTGTTCCCCACCACCCCATCCTATAGTTCCAGCTGAGGAGCCTTTGTCAGGATTGAAGACACAGGACAGAATTAAATGAACCAAGGCAACTGTCTCTGACCATCTTTTTATATGTTTGTGTGCTTGTGTTATAGTTTGAATGTTCCCAGGCAACATGCTGGGTCATCCTGCCCTGCTGCACCTGTGAGAGATGTCAGGGTTAGAGGGAGGAGCTTAAAAGATGGAAACCTAGCTCCGTTGGTGGAAGACCAGTGAGGAGAGCAGGTCTCTAGTTCTCAGCTCCTGGACCAAGGGCTGGTTAGAGACAAGTACTCCTCAGGGGATTGCTGCTCAGCAACTCCTCCCTGAAAGGAGGTCCTCTCGCAGACCTACTTGTGATGGGATTGCCCCCTTTACACTAGCCAGTGAGCCTGGTTGGGCCCACAGGCTTACAGAAGCCCTCTGAGGGAAGAGAGCTTTACCACATCTCTGGGACAATGTGTTTGTATTTATTGATGAACCGCAGAAGGGGTAGACTATCGGGGGTTCGGTCGGTGAGCTGAGCCTCTTAAGACTGGACTGGCATACGAAAACACCCAGACACTGCAAAGCAAAGGCCCAAGTGAGTGCTGAGGCCTGGTCCAGCGCATAAGGGGGGCCCTGGCAGGGGAACCCTGGTGACAAATAGATCAATTAGCACAAAGCACAGATGCTCAGTTAAAACTCTTGTCAGTACTCCTAAGTGGACAGATCCATCTTCTACACATGGAAAAGTTCCTTCTTGCTGTGCTGTCTTTTCCCTTCCCATCATCCCAGGCAGGGCTGTTACCGAGAATAATAATAATAATCACGCCTTCCATTTATAAAACACCTCCCAGCTAAAAATATTGGAAAAAGTAAAGGCCAAATCCTGATGCCTTTACTTTTGTTCTAGGGCTGTCCTACGGCATTCACCACGGGAGTATCTGTGCACCTCACCAACATAACTAAACTTACCTTCACTTCTTCCCTGTGAGGTAGACATGACATTATTTTCATTTTGCAGACAAGAGACTGAAGCATAGAGAGATTCACCTGCCTTGACCGAGGACACAGTGTGCGGCAGCAGCAGTGCCCGAGATAGAGCACAGATCTCGGCAGTGTCAGTACAATGCCTTAACTACGCGATCGTCCCTTCTCTTTACACCTACAGCCCATTCTCCCTTTTGCACCCATAACCTATTCATGGCATGTCTTAACTTATGCAGTTCCCTAGGAATTTTTCGGTTGCGGGGACATGGCTTCCTCAGAGCCTGTTGAAGAAGCGCCACAGATCTCCCAATCTATATGGATCCTGGGGACCCATTTTGCCTGAGTAAGTGGTAAGTCAGGGCTAAATATCTGGTAAATCTTTATTTATCTATATAAACCACTCTGGTGTTTTTATGCCTTCAATAACTAGATCCAGCTCTTGAGGCCTATCTACCTCCTGGGAGAGAAGGGCAGAGGGTTATAGTTTTTCTTTTGTTTGAAATGGAAAATTTGAACTTTGTTAGTTCTACCATGTGATAATGTCTGCTAGAGTGTATACAATATGTCGATCAGCAACTGCCAGAGAGTTAATGGCAGTGTATCACAAAACATGTTACAGACCAAATACAGCAATATTGGTAGACACCTTCCAAATGTATCCCACTGGCTAAGTGAAACCTGTCTCCCTCCACTGGCTTGTCCATATAGCAGATAAGAGCCTACTGCTGCTACCTTCTCATAAAGTTACTCCTACAGGAATTAAGGATCATCACAAACTTCATTGCCTCTGCTCCAAGTGCTAGTCAATTTCCCTCAACCTGCCTTCTCTAACCTAAACACAGAGCAATGTTTACATTTAAAACAATAGAATTAAAAAAAATAATAATAACAACCCTACCAAAATAACAGATTACACTACACACACACTTCTCCCCTCGGGGAGAGGATGAGAGACCGAACAAACCACCTGCTACTAGTCACATTGTTTAATGCACTGCTTGGAAGGTGCTCAAATACTATAGTGATGAGGGTGGTAAAAGAACCTGTACAGATAGAATTGAACAGAAGGATTCCCTCAAGTGGTAGTGACCCAGGGTCCGCAGCTACCCCAGTTTACACCAGCTGAGGGTCTGGCCCCCATTCTTTGGAGCTGAAGATCTAAGTTCTATCCCTGCAGCCAGTGAGTGGTGGGGAGTGGAACCGTCACACAAAGAGCTAACGTTAGACTCTGCAGCACTGAACACAGTTAATGCATTTACTAGAAGAGTCCACTATTTCGTTGGAAACAGTTTACTGAGCATAGCTGTGCAGATGATAATGAAACGTGCAGCCCACAGACTCAAGTGAGGGCATTGAGAATGGCTGCTGATGTGGAGGGAGTATGCGAGCAGGGTGGCTAATGGGATAACACAGCCTTCTACGGCTAGGTCATCAGTTTGGAGCCAAGGGTGATAGTCATTGAAAGTTGCTTCCATCTGGAGCTGTCCAGTGGGCAAATGTCCACATCATAAAGTATAAGGTCTGAATGTGTCCTGGAGATAGAATTGTCCTCTCCACCCTAAAGATCATCCTTCCATTTCAGGGTCGTCTCATTGGCAGGGTCAGGGCCAGCTCCAGGCACCAGCGGAGCAAACTGGTGCTTGGGGCGGCAGATTCCAAGGGGCGGCATTCCAGCCGCCCTTTTTTTTTTCTTTTTCTTTTTGGTGTGCTGCTCCGGCTGCCCTGTAGGGGGCGGCGGCCCAGAGGAGGGGAGCGCCCTGCAGCAAACTTGGCAGGGCAGCCCGCGTCCTTCCCTCTCAGCCGATCGAAGCGGCGCGGAGCCCTCCTCCCAGCCCAGCTCCCTGCATCCTGCCAGAGGGGAGGCGTTGAAGTGCCCAGACAGAGCCACCAGCCGGCTCCAGGAGACGCGGGAGCCCAGCACCGTGGCGGGAGGATGCGCTGAGCCGCCCCCAGAGGAGGGGGCGCTGCTCCCGCTTGGCCAGGTCAGTTCACGCAGGTCCGCCCCCAGCACGGCCCCGGGGAGGGGTCACCAGCGGGCAGCCCCCTGGCGGGCGTGGAGCTGGCCCCAGCGTCCCAGCGCGCCAGTCGCTGGGGGGGCGCGGGTTGCTCTGCCACGCCCTGACTTCGGGAAAGTCCCGCTTGCGGGCGGCGCAGGGAAACTTTCCTGGGACTTCGGGGCAGCATGGATGGGGTGGCTCCGGCTGCGCCCGGCGGAGTCCGCAGGGGACAGGACGCCCACAGATGTGGCCCCGGCACCTGGCGCTGGCCTGGGCCTCGAGGGACTCGCTGCAGGCGGGGCGGGGGCAATTGGGAAATCAACAAACTTGGGACCCGCTCCCGGCAGCAGTTTTAAGTGCCCCCCCGCCCTTGGTGGGGAGAGCGACTTTGAAAAGCAGGGGACGGGCTGGCACCTGCTCCTCAAACTACCAGCCTGGGGCGGGGGTGTCTAGGTGCTCAGGACCCCAGCCTGAAGTTACTGAGAGTTTTGATTGAGAAACTACTAGACTTTGGCCCCAAATTTCCCCCTTCCCTGACCCCCCCACTCCAGTAGAAATGGTTCATTGATTAGTCCATCGGGTGACCCAGTGGTTTGGCGCTGTTTGATTTCTGTTCTCACTGTGGTTGCATTTTAGCAACGCAGCTTCTTGCATATGTGCATCCCCCCCCCCCCCCCCAGGGAGAACAGTGTAAGGATTTTTAGCAGGCAAATGTAGTCCACATTGCTCTGCAGCTGGGAGATTTGTGGGCTTGAGAATCCCTAAATCCTCATTGACATGAAAGACCATAACAACTCTGAATGAGCTGCTAGAGTCTAGCTGGTCAAAACAAAACAAAAAAACATTGCAAAGTGAAAACATGTAAAACCCGCCCCCCCACCCAAAAGGGGGGGAGGGGAGGGGAGGTGGCCAAATTTTTTTTTACTTGGGGCGGCAAAAAACCTAGAGCCGGCCCTGGGCAGGGTGGTGCTGAAGGAAGCTGCTCTGGGCTTTATTTTCCAGGGTGATCAGCCTGGCCTCTTTCCTAGCCCTTAACACAGCCAATTAATTTTGCAAGTGAGTTACACACTACTGGGTGCTATCGATAACTGCGAAGGGGTCCTGAAACTCGAGAACTAATCTGTAATTACTAAGCACAGTGAAGTTCCTAAATCCATGTCTTGGAGAGTAGACAAATCCTAGGCTAAGGTGCTGTGCTGTACAAAAGCTGGTGAAGTCCTGGAGTTGATGTAAGACGGGGATTTTCATTTCCTTTCATTACGAGGAAACCTCATTAATAATGGGGAAGCAGACAGCCAGGCACATTATTTACCAAAGAGTCTTGTTGAGATTTTCCCTTCTTGTCCTTTTCCTCAGGAAATTGTGACCTCTTAAAAGGAAATAAATATTTATGTTAAAGGGCTAGCGCAGACACGGTGCATCATTGGCAAAGTGGGGTTTTTTTTTTTAATTAGGGCTTTTCCATTACACTGATTTATTCCTTCCGCTGGGACATATATTATCATTTTTCTTAATTATTCCTGACAGATTAGACAAGCCGTGAGCCTCTCAGAAGCCAAAAGAAAAGAGCCCACTTCCTCTTCAAAAACCAGCCTCCGCAGGATTGAAAGTGTTGCTGCTAATGCTAGCAAGGCAAGACCTCAGAATGATGCAAAGAAAAATTGCATTTCCATAGCATCTCGCAGCCCAAAACACATTCCAGGCCCTGACCCCAATTCTCTGGAACACTGAGACTACCAAGTGCTGCTTAGGCAGCACAAAGCAGCCCTACAGCTGGCAGGTCTGGTCACTTGATGATTTCCCCTGCCTAGGCAGATCTTTGAGTGGTGCAGAGCCGCTGGTGGCGGAGACGTGGCTGTGGAAAATGGAGAGTGGCCAGGGCACGCCTGCTTCCTGCTCATCCCTATCTGTTGGAATGGCTGGCAGCTAGTGAAAGATAGAATAGCCTTCAGGCTGTTCAAATATGCAGGGAACAAGCCAATGCCTGATGGCCCTAAGATCAGGGGAATGCAAAACCATATTGGCCCCCTCCCCCAAGCCAAGCACTCCTCGGCCAGTCCAGAAAATTCTGCCTTCTATATATGTGTGTGTCTGCCTAGCACAAGCTTCAAACATCACACGTGGATTTTGATCCAAAGCTGAATTCCCCCGAAGTTCAGAGGTGTGTTAATCAGTGTTCTGGCTTGACTTCTGAATGGAGATACAGATCCGAACTTCGTCAAAGTTTGTGCGAGATGTTCAAATATAGTGCTGTGGTTCAGACTCCCCTTTGATACAGGCATCTGCCATAGAAGTGCTGCCACCTCAAGTGTGGAACACAGCAGCTGTTTAACAATACACCACAGGAAGGTCCTGATTCTGGTCATAATTCAGGAAAGCACTTAAAGATGTGCCTACGTTCTGTGGAAGTCAGTGCTTAATGTGAAGCATGTGCTTACGTGCTTTCCTGAATCAGGACCTCTGAGCATGCACAACGTCCCCTGAAGTGAATAGGAGGTGAGGGCACTTGACACTTTGCACAAGGTACTCTGTACTTTGCCAGAGTATAACTGCTCATTGAAAAACCAGTACCACTGGCCTCTTGGCATGGTTAATAAAGATCTATTTCCTACCACTGTGCCTTTTTGCTGCATGACCTGTTGCTAATGAAATAGTCAGGATCTCGGGTTTAGATCTCATCTGATTGGTGGTGTCTTCAGTGTCATACTGCCCCTTAACTCCATACTGGGACATTGATTCATTACAGATTCAGTGGGATGCATCTGGGTTTTCCTTGAAGGTCTCTCTGACCAGGCCTGCTGCCGATTAGCTTGTGAGATTTAATAAGACCACAGCCCGATGTCATAAAGGGAACAAAACATACACACCACCATAGAAGAAAGAGAACATCAGCTGATTTTGCTCTTGAAGATGGCCACTGTTTAACAGCGATATAATAGAATCTACAGCACCTTCTGTTTAAGGGCAGTGTTCTTGTTTTTAACAGCATCTCACTATTTACTTCATTTATATGACTTTTTATGGTTTATTACAGGCAACAACAAAAGGGGGGGACGACATGTCATTTGCCCTCACTGTGACCAATTGATTATGATAACAGGGCTATCCAGAGTAAACAATTAGACCACACACTAGACATCAGTCTCATCCCCATGTTTTCTCAACGTAAATGTCAGAATATTGCAAATTCTGAATTTAAGAACTAAAATGTCATCAGAATTGCAGCTACAGTTACCAAACCAGCTTCATCCCTGTGGTCAGTCCTCTGTCTAGCCCGCTTCCATTCCGACTCAGGTGTTCAAGGTATGAACAGTTAAATGCCTCAGTGAATATCACATGAAGAATCCTTTTACCGATAAGAAACACAACCTCCTGTGATTCAGTGGGATAATTCCCTTTTGTCCTCTAGCTCCGCTCTCTGTTTGAGCTAGCCCAGTAAACTACCCTTCTTATTTTAAAATCATCCTGCAGTAACATCCCCTAAAACACTACAGCTTGCTATAGCTTCCTGCAGTATTTGGGGCTAGTACCCTAGAATGTTAGTGACTACCATCACTTTCCTGGCATAGTTTGTGTTCTAAAGGGAGCATTTGTGTTAGAACAGAAGAGCTGTCATACTGGATCAGACCAGGGCCCATCTGACTGTGGCCTATACTAGAGCTTTAGAGGGAGTGTACAGAACAGGGCAATTATGGATCGATCCATCCCTGTCTTTCACTCCCAGTTTTTGGTAGCCAGAAATTTAGCGTTGCCCCAAGCCTGGGATTACATCCCTGACCATCTTGGCTAATAGCCATTGAGGGACCTATTCTCCATGAATGTATCCAGTTCTTTTTTTAACCTAATTATACTTTTGGCCATCACAACATCCTGCAGCCATGAATTCTACAGATTAGCTGCACGTTGTGTGAAAAAGTTTTTCCTCTTATTTGTATTAAACCTGATATTTATTAATTTCATCAGGTGACCTCTAGATTTTGTATTGTGTGAAAGGATAAATAACATTTCTCTATTCAATTTCTCCACATCATTAATGATTGTCTAGACCTCTATCAGATCCTCTCAGAGTCATCTCTTTTCTAAACTGATTAGCCCTAATCTTTTTAGTCTCTCCTTCTATGGAAACTGCTAGAACCATGTTTGTTCATTCCCTTATTATCTGCAGAAAAGTATGTCACAGCAGAGTGTCTGAGAGCAAGATGTACAGAAATGTAATGCTTTTAACATTGGATTGATTCTGACAACAGTTACAACATTGTGATCCGTTTTCAAGATCACCAGAAGAAAGGACAAATGTAACAAACAAGAAATGTAATGTTAAACCTGAAAGAGAGTGCTTGGCCCATCTATTAGTTTTAATGAGGTCTGTGATGGCTTTGTATCTGAGACCCAGCTGATGGTAGCCGTTAGCACCTTTCAGGTTAACAATACCATACATGCAGACACCAGGGTCATTGATGCAGATTAAACATAGCTCCTTCAGCACCAAAAGCGAAAACCTTACTGCTTGAGCTAAAGAAGAAACATTTATTAAGCCACTGTATTATAAAAGCTATCTGAGAATCAATAGGAGACACTCATGTGGGGGTGAAACACACCCTTTCTCTTGGTTTCTGTCTCAAGGCAGTTATGCCTCCTTGAAAACTAGGTCAGGATATTTAAAGACCACAGGTAGTTGCCCAGGAAATTAGCACTTGGTTACAGAGAGCTGGCAGAATTCTTATTGAATCCTGATTCTGAAATGGATCTTAGCTGGATCTTGTGAGTCCCTCAAAGCACACCCCTGAAGAGTGTAATATGGTGATAGCTTTTCTCCTCTTCCAGCTGTTGGAGATCAGGGAAAGCGCCTAAGCACAGTAAGTGACTCATCTAATCAGCACAAATCATCTCATTAATCTTAAAAAGGCCAATCAGGCTACTGCATATTTTATAAAGTTTCTGGCACCTCAGCAGAGGAGCTGCTCTAGGGTGGAAACTGGGAGGAAAGGGGGTGATTGTTGTCCACAACACTGATTCACAAAAGAATTAGGTAGTATGGTAGCTTAGTCCATTAAGAATTGAGTTAGAAGTACTTGGTTCTGAGAAACTGAAATAATAGCTGGGGAGATGGAAGAGAGCTGGGATCTGGGCTTGTGGTTTGGTTAATGAGGATTTTTGTTAACAGCATGCATAAGGGAAAATTCACTTTGCCCTGAGCTTTGTGAGAAAGGGAGTCTTTATTTTTGTGAACCTTATTCTTTCCTGAATGTGTCTTTCCTATCCTGCAGGTCCTTTAATCCCTATGGACAACTCCTTTTGCATCCTAAGTAATTTATCATTCCACTTGAAAAGTGGAAAATAGTTTGTAGTCCCAAAAGCTTGAATGACTCACAAATCTTTTTGTATATTTTACTCAGTGGCTGTGTGTAACGGGTAAATCAACAACACAACCCAGCTACCTTCATCCAAAATGAAACAGTCCCTGAAACTTTTTTGAAGTTTAAAAAAAAAAAAAATTCAGTCAACTTCTTGTGGTGGCTGGTTTTCATCTGCTTTTGCACTTAAAGGGAAGCTGTCAGTTTAACTTATAATTAAAGCCTTTACATGTGTTGCAAACACCTGAGTTGGATTGAACATTTTATTTATTTTTAAACTCTTTATGTGAGTTGAAGTGATAAAAATGTGAAACACAAAAATAGCAGGAGAACAGGCTTCTCCTGATGTAGGTCCTGAGTGCAGTGGGACTGCTCACATGGGTGAAGTTATGGATGCAATACAGTGTTCATGAAATGTATCTATCATAGTAAATAAGTCACAAGAGCTTGTGACAGCAGCTCACCTGGCCTGCTTTAAGTCCAATGCTCCCTCCATGTCGTCATCAAATAAAACAATTAGTGATCAAATAATTCAATAAAAGGGGCTAAGACAGTATGGTTTTGTAGTGAAAGCTCTGGTCTGGGGCTCAGAAGAACTGGATTCCTTTTTCATGCTTTTTTGTCCTGGATTTCCTATGTGATCTTGGGTAAATCACCTAATCACTTTGTACGTCAGTCCCCCATCTATAAAATGGCGTTACCAATACTACCTTTCTGCCACGCTTTACCTGTCCTGTGTAGACTGTAAGCTTTTTAGTGCAGTAACTGTCTATCATTCTATGTATGTACCACACTGAGAACAAGGGGGCCCTGATCTTGGTAGGAACTATGTGTACTACCATAAGGCCGCTCACAGAATCCAACAAAGCATTCAGCAATGATAATACAAATATAACCCCTTTGGGGCAGGGACAGTCTTTTTGTTCTGTGTTTTTACAGGGCCGAGCACAGTGGGTCATGGTCCACAATTAGGGCTCCCAGGAGCTATGATAGAACAAGTCTAAATAATAACAACATCCAGAATCACCTATAGTACAAGCTTTGAGCTATGACCTGCAATCGACTTCCCGTGAGCACAGGGGTTGGCTTGCACACACCAAAGTTGCAAGACTAGGGCCTAGGGTGACCAGATGTCCCGATTTTATAGGGACAGTCCTGATTTTTGGGTCTTTTTCTTATATAGGCTCCTATTACCCCGCACCCCTTGTCCTGATTTTTCACACTTGCTGTCTGGTTAGCCTACTAGGGCCTATATTTTTAATGAAAATGGTGATCAAAGGGTTCAACCATCCCACCAAAGATTTGTGATACTGTTGCTGCAAATCAGTATAATCTAGTGCTCAGCTGAAAAAGCCAATGTTCTGATATTCCCCATAACAGGGGGGAAGCATTTGCATAGAATTCAAAAGAGCTAGTGGTAAATAATAATGAATGAATTCTAGTTTAAATCTCCAATGGAGTCTTTCATGTAAAGAATTCAACGCTGCACAAAACTACATGCTAAACTAGTCCAAGAATATCTGTTGAATAATGCACTTTGTGCATTTTATAATATTTGAAAAAAAAAATTAACTACTTGCCTAGATCTTTATACAACACCACTCTGGGGTGGAAGGTGGCAGGCAGTATACTGCACAACAGTGTTTGGATGGGAAGGAAAATTTTGGTCAAAGACAATAGAGGAAGCCCTTAACCTTGGGAAAAGAGACAGAGGTTTTATACTGTGTACACAGAGCAGACAACATATCAGTATTTAAGGTCTCGACTGACTTGTTAAAGAACATTACAAGCCCTGCACTATCTGTGCAAAGAGACTGAGGATCTGTCTAGAGGGATGTAATATAAGGGTTAATAAAAAGCCAAAGTGTAAAAGCAATTTCAGTTCTTTGCTAATCCTGTACACTGTACTGTCCTGAAAATCCATTTGCAAGCGCGCTCAGCATGGTACATTGCTCTGTGTGCCTTTACATTATAGAAGAGTATTTTATCGTTTGACTAACTTTATAGGAATTTTGAAAGCAGCCAGTTCCAAGCTGCTGTCTCTAGATAAAGTCCTGGGGGCTGCACTTCTTGGAAGTGTGGGATTTGTGCCTTTAGTAAGAGGCTGTTTTTCTATTGACACACAACAACATGCCTGGAATACTGTACACCATGGGAGGAGGAGATCAAATGAAGGGTTTTCAGAGCAGGATGCCCTAGATTTTCTTGTCACGGATGATCCTTCTGGTGACCTTTTCTGCTGCTGGCAGGCTTGCGCTCTCATCGCTTAATTCTCTGCTCTTCAGTGTTTAGAGACAGACGCTCCGCCCCTGGACTCCCTACCCTGTTTATCTGGGACCTATTTCTTCCTTTGATATTGCACCCCCACCCCCTTTTCACTAACATCCGCGCTGCTGCTGCTACGGTTAATGGATGCATGGTCCAGACAGCTGCTAAGAGATTACAGATCAGAGGAAATTCATTGGACCCAGTTCATCCCTGTGATGGAGCTGGCTTGAGTGTCTCCTATACTGGGGCTGCCAGAAGCTGGTTTGGCACTTGGTGCAAGCTAGACAACCCTATCAGCTGTTCTAACTTGTGCCTCCATAAGCCCAGGAAATAGCCAGGGCAAAGTAAAACCCCAGCCATGTCCCTGGCATATCTTCTGTGGCCGGAGCTCCTGTGTGGGCGGGAACCAGCTCTTTACCTGCTGGCCCATGAAGCTAGAGGCACTCCTTAAAGGGGTCCTATAGCTGCTTTGTGGCCACGTTGCGCCAGTGTAGCCAGCACAAAGCAGCAACAGGACAGCACTGAGTCAGGCCCATTGACTTGAACAGGAAGATTCGGAGGGGGTCAGGACTTAGTGGTGGATGGACAAGTTCTGATAAATGAAGAATAGGACTGTCTGGCCCGGATGTAGCTGGTGACTGCCTCTGCTTCCTGAGACCCCTGTAACTACTCCCTTGTGGAATCACATCTTTCTCTTGTGGTAGCTGGCCCTCCAACGTGCTTATTCTCCTGTTGCATGTTGTCTCAATGCTAGACTGTGAGCTCTCTGGGGAAGGCATTGTCTTTGTGTTATTTGTACAGTAACCAATGCAATGGGGCGCTGATATTTTTTCATGGCCTCTAGCCACTACTGCAACAGAAATAATAATTCATGAATAACAACCATGACCAAAGATTTAACTAAAACTTTGTAACCAAATCAAATTGAAACTTTTCAGGAGTTGGGTTAATTGTGCATATTTCTGTGCAATTCTAGGGTAAAGCCAGGACTGGACATTTTTAGGAAAAGGGAAGGCAACAATGGTATATCTCATGAGCAAGCTTGCTCTTCTGCGATTTCATCTACTTTGCAGATCCAAGAGAGCTGAATAATTAGGAAGGGAACCAATTCAGACTGTCCTTTAATTTCCATGTGCCTTTGCATTTCCTAGATTTATCCTGGGTGAGAAGCGGGAATGCTGACAACCCAGGGGACACATTTTTCTCCCTGAATCTCCCACCTGTTCGAACAAGGCTTGGACAGTGTTTAGTTGCTTAACTGAACTGAACTGGAACGCAAGCACTTTGATGATTCACCCATGAATATTCTCGAGGGATGCTGTTTTGGTGAGTTACCCACACTGAAAAATAAGAGACTCTCTCATGCTATTTTAATAAATTAATTATTGCTTACAAAACTCTTTGGAGATATAAATTATTACCTTTCTATTTCAGGGAGTTGATTTTCATTCACTATCACTGGGATTCACATGTAATAGGGATGCACTCTGCCATAGAGCATCTGTGATTAGTCATCCCCATTCTAAATGAACGGCCATTTACTATGGATTAATTAGAAGAGGATGCAGCTGTCCTTTTAAAAAATATAAGGCAAGGTTCCTGCCCACAGCAGTGATATACAATACATGCATTTATGAAATATTGTGCCAGCCTGAGACTCTACAGCCTCAGAATAACCTTTTTTTCAAGCCCCGTAGTTTCCACACTAAAGTCACCGCTTGCTAAGGCATGGCGTTGGGAAGTTGGACAAAAAATGGCTAGCTCAGCAGAACTGCTCATTGCAATTGACCTTGCATCTTGTCCTTTATGCTCTGGCATGCTTGGTGTTAGGATCTTCTCTACCCTGAACAAGGGACGATTCATTCTGAACAAGAGAAAGTTGTCAGGCTGTAGAGGAATTACTGGGGACATGGGAACTTAATTAGCAAAAGCCCATTGAAGTCGGTGTGAATTTTGCCAGTTGTTTCAACGAGGCCAGGATTTAGCCATAAGAAATGAGCTGAAAGTTTTTGAGGTTTCATTCCATTTGGATAAGTACCAACAGTTTGTTTGCTTATCCGGGAGCCTTTTATCAGCAGTAAATACCCCGAGAAAAGCCTTTTGTGTGACATGGGATGAACAGATTGAGCCCGCATGGAATAAGTTGTTACAGTTTCTCTTCTTAGGAGCACAAACACCCATTTTGCATTTATTTACACTAGACTGGGCCACTAACGAAAGAGTAAGAAGAAAGGAACTTTTAATTGAGAATTTCATGATGAAGGAATTAACATGCTACTTATGGCTTATCCCAGACGAGCTAACTGATGAAGGGATGAAGGTCATCCATTACCATTTAGTCCCTCTGAAGCACCTGACACTGGCCACTGTCGGAAGACAGGATACTGTGCTAGATGGACCTTTGGTCTGACCCAATATGGCCGTTCTTATGTTATGTTCTTAGGAGTGTTAGCAATAGTGTGGCTGACCCTTTACAGAGCTTACAGAGGGTCATGCCGGAAGCATACCTACAATAATTGATACAGTTAAGATCTATCCTTCCTCAGTCAAGAATCTGAATCTGATTTACTAATAATCTGATTCTGAGGGGGCATGAGAGATCCATGCATGAAGAGGAAATACTACTCTGCAGGCTGACTTAGGCCTGGTCTACACTAGGAAATGAGGCTGGTATAACTACATCACTCAGGGGTGTGAAAAATCCACACTGCTGAGCAATGCAGTTAAACCAACCTAAACCCCGGTGCAGACAGTGCTAAGATGATTGGAGAATTCTCCTGTCGACCTAGCTACTGCCTCGCAGGGAGGTAGAGTACCTACACCGACAAGAGCTGCTGTAATGTTTTAAATATACGCAAGGCCTTAATAAACCTATCCCCCAAAAACCTCTTAGGTCCCAATAAAATGGAAACCTGTGCTATGCAAACAATAAATATTTTTGTTTTAAAATAATGATTCCCCTGCTTCTAGGCCCAGAATGGGAACGACCATTAGAAATAACATTTTTGTGACAGCTAAATGAGACATCAACCTCAAACTTTTGAGTTGTTTCTGGAATCTAGAACCCATCATGTTCCCATGGGTTCTAAATTTGGCAAACTTACTTTTCCCAGCCCTACTCGCCATTTTCAGAGGCAGAGCCAATCCGAAGGTCATAGCATGTGAAAGCGTGACCCTCCCTTTAAAAGCCATACACAAGAATTATATTACAACCCTGCTGTCTTCCACAAGGCTCATAATGCCTGTGCAAAAAAGGGAAACCCCCAGCTCAGAAAGATTGGAGGCAGGGGCGGCTCCAAGCACCAGAGCAGCAAGCACATGCCTGGGGCATCAAGCCACGGGGGTCGGCGTGCCGGTGGCCATGAGGGCGGCAGTCAGGCAGCCTTCAGCTGCAATTCGGTGGCGGATCACCCGCAGAAACGCGGCCGAATTTGCGTGACCAGCAGACCGCCCGCAGGTGTGCCACCCAAGGCCGCCTGACTGCCGTGCTTGGGGCGGCAAAAAACTTAGAGCCGCCCCTGATTGGAAGAAGCATAAAATTAAAAAGAAGACACCAACAAGTAATTTGTCATTACAACAACATTAAGCAGTTTATTTATCACTGGACTAGAGTCTTCATATAGGCCAAATGGATCCCTGCAGAGCAGAATGTGCACAAAAACTCTGGGATTGGAAATGGAGCTGAGAAATTGCTAATTATCCTAAAACAGAATTTTTGGCAGTTACAAAACCAGAGAGGGGCTCAAGTGACAAAATCAGTGGTTCTCAAACTGGGGCCGCCCCTTGTGTAGGGAAAGCCTCTGGCAGGCCGGGCCGATTTGTTTACCTGCCGGGTCTGCAGGTTTGACCGATCATAGAATATCAGGGTTGGAAGGGACCTCAGGAGGTCATGGCTCCCACTGGCGGCGGTTCGCCGCTCCAGGCCAATGGGGGCTGCTGGAAGTGGTGCGGGACAAGGGATTTGCTGTCCGCCGCTTCCCGTAGTCCCCATTGGCCAGTGGGAGCCGCGATTGGCCGGACCCGCGGACGGGGCATGTAAACAAAACAAACCGGCCCGGCCCACCAGGGGCTTTCCCTACCCAAGCGGCGGCCCCAGTTTGAGAAACACTGGACAAAATAGAGATCTGGAATCTAATCCCTGTAAAGTGGCAGATATTTTGTATCCAGGGTTTTGGATCAGGCCCATCTCTATAGAGAACATTTCTGGATTTTAATTTTTGTTTTTTCAGGACAGCTCTGTTGTCCAAAAAACAGCCTTGGAGTCTTGTCTTGCACCAACTATCAGTAAGAAAAGAAGATACAGATGTACATTGGAAGCTCAATGCAATGTGACTCTTGGACACTCATCTCAGCAAAACTATTTGAAATATGGGTGTTAAAGAAGTTAAAGAAAAATGTGGGTGGAAAACATCTGGGGTATGTGCAGGTAATGAGTGAGAAAGGAAAAAGAGAACCCAAAGCTCTGGGTGAATGTGAGTGTGGTGACAGTGTGGCACCAGTGAGGTGAGGATATCACTAGATGCTGTAGCACACGTGCAGGGCCGGCTCCAGCATTTCTGCTGCCCCAAGCAAAAAAAAAAAAAGTCGCGATCAGCGGCGGCAATTGGGGGGGAAAAAAAGCCACGATCGGCGGCAGCAGTTCAGCGGCAGGTCCTTCGCTCCTAGAGGGAGTGAGGGACCTGCCGCCCCCGAATTGCCGCAGGTGCCGCCACTCTCCCTTGGCCACCCCAAGCACCTGTTTGTTAAGCTGGTGCCTGGAGCTGGCCCTGCACACGTGAACACTGAATGGAAAATAGATTATTTCTTTTAACCACAGCCCAATTAATCAGCTGCAACTGGAGTTCTCCCAGACAAATATTTCTGATATCGGCTAAGCATGATGGTAGATTATTAAACTGGATCTTTTCTTTTTATGTCAGGGCAGTTCTAGGACTCTCAGGGATTTCCATCAGATTGAAGGGAAGCAGACACTAGTACATCATGTCAGCATGTATGTATCCAACAAACATGTCAGGGATCAAAATGCACACAGCTTTGTCTTTACCTGATGGAATGGAACTGATTAGCAGACATTCCCTGTCCTGGAGGAATAGTAAATCCCATTTCAGACACCGTGTGACCAGTGAAAGTTTTGCTTTTGGCATGGGAGACATCTGTATCCCGGTTCTACTGCCAGGGCTTGAATGCAACATCAGAGCGCTGAGAGGCTGAGCCAGTTGTCCCTGAAATTACTCTGGACACCAACCACCCATGAGCAGCAAAGATTTATTTTCAGGTCAGTCTTCTTATTTAAAAAAGAATTATGAGGGTTTCTTTTCAGGAGTGGATATTTGTGTTCATGAAAGTGTAAGGGCTTGTCTACAGAGGAGATTTTTTTTCAGTTATGAGGGTATAATTATACTAGTATAGTTAAACTTCTAAACTGCTTCCAAGTGATATAATATAAGCTACATCAGAGAAAGGCGCTCATATCAGTAAAAATGTTCAGACGGGGAGTTATACACTGGTATAGCTACAGCAGTTTAAATTCACACACTACCTTACACCAATATAACTTCCCCATGTTGACAAACTCTTAGGGTATGTCTACACTACGAGAGTAGTTCGATTTTACTTAAATCGAATATGTAGAATCGATATTGCAAAGTCGAACGTGTGTGTCCACACTAAGGACAGTAATTCGACTTTGTGAGTCCACACTAACGGGGCAAGCGTCGACATTGGAAGCGGTGCACTGTGGGCAGCTATCCCACAGTTCCCGCAGTTCCCGCTGCCCATTGGAATTATGGGTCGAGCCGCCAATGCCCTCTGGGTAAAAAAATGTGTTGAGGGTGCTTTTGGGTCATTGTCGTCATCCGTCCGTCACTACCGCCGTCCCTCCCTCCCTGAAAGCGCCGGCGGGAAATCAGTTCGCGCACTTTTCTGGTCAGTGACAGCGCGGACGCCACAGCACTGCGATCATGGATCACGCTGCGACCATCGCTGCAGTTGTGCCTGTTCTCAACACCTTGCAGCTTATCATACACCTTTCCCTGAGGCAGATGCAGAGAAATCGGGCAAGGAGGCTACGGCACCGCCGTGAGGGCCTGAAGTCGGAGAGTAGCACAGAGCTGTCAGAAACCACGAGACCCAGCGCTCAGGACATCACGGTGGCAATGGGTCATGTGGATATTGTGGAACGGCGATTCTGGGCCCAGGAAACAAGCACGGACTGGTGGGACCGCATAGTGCTGCAGGTCTGGGACGAATCCCAGTGGCTGCGAAACTTTCGCATGCGGAAGGGGACTTTCCTCGAACTTTGTGAATTGCTGTCCCCTGCCCTGAAGCGCAATGACACCCGGGAGCAGCCCTGACTGTCCAGAAGCGAGTGGCCATAGCTCTCTGGAAGCTTGCAATGCCAGACAGCTACCGGTCAGTCACGAACCACTTTGGTGTGGGCAAATCTACCGTGGGGGTTGTTGTGATGCAAGTAGCCAACGCAATCGTTAAGGTACTGCTCTCAAAGGTAGTGACCCTGGGAAACGCGCAGGTCATCATAGATGGCTTCGCCGCGATGAGATTCCCAAACTGCGGTGGGGCTATAGATGGGACTCACATCCCTATCCTGGGACCGGACCACCAGGCCAGCCAGTACATTAACAGAAAGGGCTACTTTTCAATGGTGCTGCAAGCACTGGTGGACCATAGGGGACGTTTTACCAACATCAACGTCGGATGGCCGGGCAAGGTTCATGACGCTCGCGGGTTCAGGAACTCTGGTCTGTTTAGACGGCTGCAGGAAGGTATTTACTTCCCGGACCACAAAATAACTCTTGGGGATGTGGAGATGCCTACAGTGATCCTCGGGGACCCAGCCTACCCGCTAATGCCCTGGCTCATGAAGCCCTATACTGGCGCCCTGGACACAGAAAAAGAACTGTTCAACTACCGGCTGAGCAAGTGCAGAATGGTGGTGGAGTGTGCTTTTGGCCGTCTCAAAGGGAGATGGAGAAGCTTACTGACTCGCTGTGATCTCAGCGAAACCAATATCCCCATTGTTATAGCAGCTTGCTGTGTGCTCCACAATCTCTGTGAGAGCAAGGGGGAGACCTTTATGGCAGGGTGGGAGGTTGAGGCAAATAGCCTGGCTGCTGATTACGCCCAGCCAGACAGCCGGGCGATTAGAAGATCCCAGCGGGACGCGCTGTGCATCCGGGAGGCTTTGAAAGCAAGGTTCCAGACTGAGCAGGGTAACCAGTGACTGTTAAGTTTGTGGACACAGAAGCTGAACCTCCAGTTACATACCCCCTTCACCCCCTTCCCAAAAAATAAAATCAGTTCTATTTTGTCAATGAACACCGTTGTCTTTATTACTGTTTTCGCGGGAATGTTTTAAACCGGGGACGCAGACTGTGGCGGGGAGCGGGTTTAGTGTTCTGATGCAAATAATGCTTCTAAACTCCAGGAATGACAGGCTCCGCAGTGGTGGACTTGTTGTTTCAACGGAGCCTGCCAGCTCTCCTGGGCGGAACTGCGTGTATGTGTCAGCTATGTAAGTTTCTGCCTGGGGGAGGAGGGTTACAGATCCCCTGCTGCGTGGCTCTGTGATCCAGGATAAGGACCGCAGCATAAGATCTGTAACTGCCCTCCCCGCCACAAAGTCACAGAGCAACCTCCCCCTCCCCCGCAGGACATGAAAACCACCTCCCAGACTGACCAGGGTCACTAGTGACTGCACTGTGTATGTGTCCTGATGCTGGACCTGACCCCGCCTCTGTACCCTGCTAAAGGTGACTGTCCTGTCCAATTACCAAGCCCCTTCCCCCCCCTTCAGACAGACTCTCCTCCAAAAGAAAGTCATGGAAACAGTAATTGACAGAAACGAATATTTTATTATGAACCACACATGAAACGTGGGGGGTGAAACTTGCACGGGGGCTTCTGTGAGGTGGGTAGGAAAGGACTTTTCAAATTTTGGGGAATGAGAGCCTTCTAGTGCTAGAGCAGTCTGCAGGGGTTGACTGAAAGTTTTAACGGCCCTTGCCGCCCCTCCTTCTTTGTACTTTGGGTGAGGGGGGTGTGGGACTTGGTGGCGGGGGAGGGCGGTTAGAGAGAGACTGCAGCGGGGCTCTGTCCTCCTGCCTCCGGTCTTGCAGAACATCCACAAGGCGCCGGAGCGTGTCCGTTTGCTCCCTCATTAGTCCAAGCAGCTTTTCAGTAGCCTGCTGGTCCTCCTGACGCCACCTCTCCTCCCGTTCCATGACTGCTCGGTGCATTTGTGACAAGTTCTCCCTCCACTGTGTCTGCTGGGCTGCCTGGGCTCGGGAGCAGTCCATTAGTTCTGAGAACATGTCTTCACGCGTCGTCTTCTTCCTCCGCCTAATATGCGCTAGCCTCTGGGAGTGTGCTGACAGGCTGGGTTGGGAGACAGTCGCAGATGTGTCTGTGGGAATGGGAAAAAGGGAGTGAATTCCTGAGACAGATAAATGAAGTTGTGCACAAAGAACCTAGTCTTTCTCTGTGAACAAGACCATGCACTCCACCTCTCACATGCGCACTCAGGACAAGGTCGAATTTTCGGCCCTCGCCTTCAGTGCCTGGGGTCTTTGCAGTGGTCTTGCAGTGATCTGAGAAGCGTGGCAGGACACCTGAACTTCTGTAGCAGGCAATCATGGTAAGCCCTAGACTTGTGGCTGCTTAAAACTTTAATAGGAGCACTGGCCTCCTGTCACATTGAAAGCAATGCCAGTCTCAATGCCAGCAATCAGGCAAGCATGAACTCTGCCCCTGTCCCACCCCCTCGCGGCTGTCCCAGGGAAAGATCCCTGTATGCTGCCCCTCTCCCTCCACCGCGTGGCTGTAAAGCAGTCCCAATACTAACATTCCCCTCCCTAATTCAAAGCAGGGCATCATGAGCGACATCACCCTCATGAGGATCTCGGACAGCGAGAAGGAACGCATGCTGAGGGAAAGCATGCAAAAACCAGGGCCGTATGCCGCTATGCTCTGCCGTGCGATGATCCCTGAATACTTGATTGTGTCGTGGCGGGGCAACGTGTGCTACCACGGAGGGCCCAATAAGATCGCCCTACCCAGGAACCTGATGAACAGGCTGGAACTGTACCTCCATGAGACCTACGAGGAGTTCTCCTATGAGGATTTCGCGTCTATCCCCGGCCATATTGACCGGATTTTCGCGTAGGTGCACTGGGACTAAAGAGTGGAGCGTCTTGGGCTGCATAATCATGAATAACCGGACATTGTAAAAAATTTTTTAAATAGTTGGGACTAAATAGTGAAGAGCCCAAGGCAGAGAAATCATGACAAACCCTTTGTTGATATTGTAAATATTCCAGTTTTGTTGCAGATAAATGTTTACATGTTTAAAGCACTTTAGGAAATAAGCCATTGTTAATATTGTAAATAATTCAGTTCTGTTAAAAATAAATGTTTAGATGTTTAAAGCACTTACTGCTTGATCCTTCCCCTGATTCTGTGTCCGGGGTAAGGGATGGGGACGGTTGGTAGGGGATCTCGGTAAGGGTGATGAAGAGCTCCTGGCTGTCGGGGAAATCAGCGGTGCCAGCGCTGTCGACTGCATCGTCCTCCTCATCTCCTTCTTCATCTTCCCCGTCCGCTAACATGTCCGACGAGGAACCGGCCGTGGACAATATCCCATCCTCAGAGTCCACGGTCACTGGTGGGGTAGTGGTGGCGGCCGCACCTAGGATGGAATGCAGTGCCTCGTAGAAACGGGATGTGTGGGGCTGGGATCTGGAGCGTCCGTTTGCCTCTTTGGTTTTTTGGTAGCCTTGTCTCAGCTCCTTGATTTTCACGCGGCACTGCGTTGCATCCCGGCTGTATCCTCTCTCTGCCATGGCTTTAGAGATCTTCTCGTAGATCTTAGCATTCCTTCTTTTGGAGCGCAGCTCTGAAAGCACGGACTCATCGCCCCACACAGCGATGAGATCCAAGACTTCCCGATCCGTCCATGCTGGGGCCCTCTTTCTATTAGATTGCACGGCCGTCTCTGCTGGAGAGCTCTGCATCGTTGCCACTGCTGCTGAGCTCGCCACGATGTCCAAACAGGAACTGAGATTCAAACTGCCCAGACAGGAAAAGGAATTCAAATTTTCCCGGGGCTTTTCCTGTGTGGCTGGTCAGAGCATCCGAGCTTGGACTGCTGTCCAGAGCGTCAACAGAGTGGTGCACTGTGGGATAGCTCCCGGAGCTATTAGCGTCGATTTCCATCCACACCTAGCCTAATTCGATATGGCCATTTCGAATTTAGCGCTACTCCTCTCGTTGGGGAGGAGTACAGAAGTCGAATTTAAGAGAGCTCTATGTCGAACTAAATAGCTTCGTGGTGTGGACGGATGCAGGGTTAATTCGATGTAACGGCGCTAAATTCGACATAAAAGCCTAGTGTAGACCAGGCCTTAGATATACACACTTCTGGAAACCAAAGTCTTGCCTTATTTAACATGTTAGCTAGTTACAGTAGGGCAACTGTGGTGTGGACTCAGCCCTGG
>NW_020664418.1:40135430-40165346 GCF_002925995.2 Terrapene triunguis | reverse complement strand
CTGTGCTCCAGAAGTGGCCAGCAGTAGGTCCAGCTCCTAAGCCCCCATCCCGAGCACTCCCTTACCCGGGAACCGGCCAATGGGAGCTGGGGGGGGGCAGTACTTGCGGGCGAGAGCCATGCACACGCCTCCGCCTAGGATCCGGACCTGCTGCTGGCCACTTCCGGGGCGCAGCGCTGTCCATGGTGCCAGGACAGGCAGGAAGCCTGCTTTAGCACCCTCGCTGTGCCATTGACGGGCAGCCACCTGAGGTAAGCCCATGCCCCAGTCCCCTGCCCCAGCCCTGAGCTCCTCCCCAAACCCGGAGCCCCTTCCTTCACCCAAAACCCTCATCCCCAGCCCCACTCCAGAGCCTGCACCCCCAGCTCAGAGCCCTGACCTCCTCCTGCACCCCAATCCCCTGCCCCAGCCCCACCACAAACCCGGAGCCCCTTCCTGCTCCCCAAACCCCTCATCCCCGGCCTCACCCCATAGCCCTCACCCCTATACCCCAACCCTCTTCCCCAGCCCTGAGCCCCTCCCACACCCCGAGCCCCTCCCACACCCCAAACCCCTCTGTTGGGTCACGGGCATCAACAATTTTCTTCAACTGGGTCGCCAGAAAAAAAAGTTTGAAAACCACTGCCTTAGGTTGCCAGCTCTAAAACAACCGAGACTTTGTAGGGACTCAAAGCCATTACTGTTGGGCAGGCTTTGTGAAATGAATTGGTGGTCTCTCCGCACTTCCTACTGGACAGGTGTGCAATGTCCCCAAAAACACTCTAAAAATTATGTACACTGGTTCCGAAACTCCCATTAGTAAGAGCAAGTGTGCATCTCCCACTGAAAACCAACTTATTCTAAATAGCAGTAGTGCATCTCCCACTGAAAACCAAGCTCTTTCTTCCCCTTTGGAATACACAGTTGGAGGAAATTCAATCTGAATGATCAGTCTGCAAAAAACAAATACCCCCAAAATATCATATGACTCTACTGCCTGGTGCATTGGTTCACTGATGTCGAACTGAGAGCTGTACCGGCAAGCTGACCTAATCACAGCTGTTGGTAGAATTAAGTTCCTGCAGCCATTTCTTCTCCTACAGAAGATCGGATCAGTGTAGGGGAGTGGAATGCTCTTAAGCCTGACCTGGCATTGCTTGAGGTTTTCACTGCACAGCTGCTGTATTACAACAAGCCCCCCCAACTTTTGTCTCTACCTGACAAGCACCAAGCTGACAGCAGCAGCGGTGTGTGTGTGTGTGTATGTGAGAGAGAGAGACAGCTTTTTTCCAAAACAGCTGTGCTGGCACTGGCTATTAATGTTTCAGGATAACTAACCACCTTCTCGTCCGAGCTGCCTCTGTACATTTTAGCCTGTTCATGTGGAAATGGGTTATTGCAGGCCTTATATTGTGCTTTGACACAGACTAATTTTGCCTTTGATTTGTTCACGTAAGTATGTGTCCATGTGAAAGCAAAGGGCATGCCCCAGGTAATGGAGCAGACGGACATAGTCACCCTTCTTTTAGGATTCCAAAGAAATGACTTGCATGACAGGTGGCTACTGTTGAAACGTTTCTCATTTGATTTTATTTCTTAGAACAGAGTGGAATCTTGCAGAAGGTCAGGGCTCTATCCACACCTTCTGTTCCTTCGGCTTCCCTTCACCTGAACTTTAATGATGTTAAAGAGCCTCAAAGATTAGAGTCTGTAAAACATTTAACATGAGAAATGTGACAGAATAGATTGAAACTCACTGCTGTCCCTTACAGTAGAAAAATATCTTGTTCAAGATTTCTCAGTATCAGAGGGGTAGCCGTGTTAGTCTGGATCTGTAAAAAGCAACAGAGTCCTGAGGCACTGTTAGTCTTAAAGGTGCCACAGGACTCTCCGTTGCTTTTTAAAGATTTCTCAGGTAACCGATCACTCCCAGAAATGTGTTTGGAATTCCTGGCTGCCTCGTTTATTGTTGATTTCAGCAGGAAATGCAATGGACAGCTGAGGAAATGAGTCCATTGTGGAATGAGGAAGTTCCTCTGACCTTAGTGAACAAAAATACTTTGCCACCACCTAGGAGGGAGGTGACTATGTGGTCACCCTCCAACAGACTGAAACTGCAGCAGCAGGTTTATAGATAGGACAGTTGGCACAGAGAACATGGTAGCTGATGCAGTTATACAACCCTGCACATGAGCCTGTAGCCAGTGAAGAAGAGCTGGGAGGGAAGAGATAGAGATGAAAGAAACATTGGCATACTCAAGAATTCATTTTCTCTATCAAGCTTCAACATATGGATAGGGATTTGGAATGCTCCAACGCGTGGTGGAGTTTGGATCTGAAGTTTTTGTCCAATCCATTACAAGGAGAGGGGACATGTGAAATTTGGATCAATATTTTGATTCAGATTTCAACCTTCCCCACCCTCCAAGGTTTTGGCCTCCTCGCATCTGAGGAACTGATTCTGGTTCATCACTAAGGGTCACAGAAGAAGCTCAAGTCACTGTCTATTCCATCAGAGCACCTGTGGCTATAGGAAGCCTGACCGTCAGAAGTTCTGGTTTAACTTTTTTGCTATTTGGGAGTTTTGGATTCAGGCTTCCCGTAATTGACCCAAAGAGGAGGCAGAGAAGTGGAATGGGAGAGTCACCCAGTTAATCAAGGTAAAGGTGAGCAAGTTGAGCAGATGGGATACTCCGTATAAGAGGACTCTCCTCATGTATGGCTTGAGCCTGGGCCATTCAAGCCAATGGGAATCACAAACCACACTGAAATAATTTGTGTGTGAACACATTTAAATAAAAGCTCTTGTTGGCTGCTGAAAATCAAATCACCCTGCGACTGGGATGGAGAACTTATGAGTCTGTCTTGGAGGCCAGTGGACAATGAATGCAGGTTTAAAACAAACAAAAGGAAGTATTTCTTCACACAATGTGCAGTCAACCTATGTAACTCTTTGCCGGAGGATGTTGTGAAGGCCAAGACTATAAGAGGGTTCAAAAAAGAACTAGATAAATTCATGGAGGACAGGTCCATCAATGGCTATTAGCCACAATGGGCGGGGATGGTGTCCCTAGCCTCTGTTTGCCAGAAGCTGGGAATGTGCGACAGGGGATGGATCACTTGATGATTACCTATTCTGTTCATTCCCTCTGAAGCACCTGGCATTGTCCATTGTCGGAAGACAGGATACTGGGCTAGATGGACCTTTGGTCTGACCCAGTATGGCCATTCTTATGTTCTTAATGAAGATAATTTTGCTCCTCTGCTATAGAGAGTGAAGGTCTCCAAGTCTCAAAATATTTGGTGTTTTTCTTAAACCCATTGCTCTTGGAGACATGTGCTTAGGTGAGAATCTCAGCTTTCATTTTTAAGAAGAGTAAGTTTCTAGCCCTCAAGGTGGTGGAGAAAAGCTTGTTTTAATTATTATTAGGTATTATGAGGTGAGAAGTGTACAAAGATCTATATAAGTTTCTGATGAAGTCTGAAACTTTTGGAGCACCAAATTTAACCAAACCATGAGAGTTTCACGCATCTCAGATCAATTCAAAGCAAAAACTTGAAGCTCTATCTAGTGAGACGAAGAGAAAAAATTCCACTGCTACATTCAAGCATTAACCTTATTGCGAAGGAGTTCTATTGTTTATTTGTCTTGCTCTTGACAAATGCACACACGAAAAAGGATAATTTTAAGAGAGAAAATATCGCTAATGTCATGAGATTCTCTGGGAAACCAGAAAAAATTGATTTAATCACAAATCAATATATAATACCCTGCATAAAGGTGACATTTGTTTGACAGGTGCTTGAACATCATAGTGTAGGTAAAGGGTTGTGCTGTGTGTGTGTGTGTATATAGGATGTGCTGTGGGTATGTGTGTGTGTGTATATATATATATATATATATATATATATATATATAGGAAAGCTTATGTTCTGAAATGACTTACCATTTTCTTCTGAGGACGTTTGTTTCAGTGCATCCAAGGCATATCAGATGGCTCATTTCCTTTTCCATGATGAGTCTGGGTTCTGGAGAAAATCTGACAAAATACAATGGTTAGGGATTCTGAGTCTTTGGGCCTGATTCTTCCCTTGCAGGCCGGCACATAAAGCAGGAGTAAGTGCACGGAAGTGAATGGAGTTTCACCCCTCTAAAACTGGTGTCAGATCAGAATCAAGGCCTGATGCTGGGAGTGTGCTCAGGCTGTCCTATTACTTCCTGCAAGCTATATTTCTGATGGGCAAACCTCAGCAAGATTTGAAGAGCCCCTCAAAATTTCAGGAGCTAAACCTTGTAATTCTTCTCAGCATTAAGCAGATTCCCCTCCTCCTTTTAACATGCCTCCCCTCACCTGTTCCACACTATCAGATCAAATTTCCTGATAGGCCTTTTTCATCTCTACTTCCAAGAGGGGGGAGGATTTACCTGTGAATTTGAGGGTTAATTTTCATTGCCCCACACCGAGGGTAATTAAACACACAGCCCCAAGTCAGAACAGGAGTTTGATGTCCAAGACTCCACATACCTTGTGGGAAAGGTACCCTCAACCAGTCTCTCTTGCTGACTGTATTGAAAGCGACACATTCTATCTGTCATCAGGTTCCCGTGGGGTATCAATAGATTTCTTGTTACGATGTTGTCTTGTCAGTTGTTAGGCCTATCAGTTTTGTGCCATGTGCTTGCAAGGATAGGGCTTGGGATGGGAGTCAGCGGGAAAGGCTTTGTAACCTCAGTAGGAACAGAAGGGGGGCAATGTTAAAAAGCGAAGTGACAGTCAAGAATCTTGCTCATTTCCAGTCTGATACTGAGCAGTTATTCTAGCCTCATGTTTTGAAAACTGGGCCCCTTCCTCTTCCTTTGTAGGTCAAGGACTGAAACTTGGGCATAAGGAAGGAAAATTTTGCATTCGTGTAAAAATTCTATTGGGAAAAAGTGAAGCCAGACAGCCCCCAAAATCTTCCTTACACAATATCAAGGAAGCTGAAGTGTCTTCCACTAAATAAACACACAAATTGAATTAAATACAAAACACTATTTAAGACAAAGAACCCAAATGTAGACTTAAAATTACAAATATGGGAATGTTGCCCATTGGGATCTAGCCTTGGCAATCAGGACAAATCTGCCACACACAAAAAGAGCACATTCAGTGTAAACTCTACACAATTGGGCTCACCACTTTGCTGTTTTCTCCTGCAGGATACGGAAATTATGTCAGGAAGTGGAGCTGTGGCTTCATGAAGCAAAAAAAAAAAAGGGGGGAGACTCCCCCCCCTTTGCAGGAAGCAATACAAAACCTGCCAAAAAGTCCGGACTGTCCCAAGGAATTTCAGATGGATCACTACCTTTCATGAACCATTAGACACATCTGGAAGCTAGCTGTTGAAAATTAGAATTCCGGGACTAGATAGACCACAGGAAAACATCATTATCCACAACATATTGGCTCTCCTGTCTTGGTGGGGAAAGCAGCTACTGTTTGGGTAGGTGAATGGGGATTCTGATTGGAATACTGTTTCTGTCTAATAGCTTGTTGATTGAACAAGATGGAATTCATTGCAGTGCCTTGTATTATTGGATTAGGCATTGAAGCCTGGAGGAAAGTTTCTTCCTGAACAAGCAACAGGAAATATTTTGTAGCTTACACCAAGAGGTAAACACCAAATTGGCAACATAGACATGATTAATTTGTGTCTGCCTGCTCCCCCATTCAGGAGGGGAGGAGGAGACCGGGACACATTTTTCAGTGGAAGAAACTTATTTTCGGAAGACAAAATGCAGTCAAAACTGCTTTGAATTCTTCCTGGGCCTTTTGTGTAACAAACTGCAGCACAAACAAGTACAGCATGAATATCTCTCACAGTAAAGCACAATCATATTATTATTTCTAGTAATGATGCTTCATGTTCACACTGCTTTGTCCTCTATCACCACTTTCCACCCCTTATGCGCTCCTTATTTATGTACACCCGCCTCTCCATTACCAAATCATCACATTACATTAGAGAGGAAGGATGGAGCCACGGTGAAGGCTGTGGGCTCAGCTCAGGAGATCTGGCTCCAATTCCTGGTTCTACCACAGACTTTTTAGGTGACTCAGCAAGTCATTTAATCTCTCAGTGCCTCTGTCCCCCACTTGTAAAATGATAATCCTTCCTTTTTTCCTCCCCTTTGTCTTATCTATTTAGATTGTAAGCTCATTGGGGCTGGGAATGTCTCTTGCTAAGTGTATGTACAATGCCTAGCATAATGGAGCTCTGTGTGATGAACGGGGAAACTATCTGTATTATTTTTTATGAATGTGGTGCAGGCCTCTGTGGGTACATCTACATTTGAGCGGAGAGGTGTGATTCCAGCTCATGTGGACATACCCGCACTAGCTTTGCTCAAGCCGGGGCCTAAAAATAGCAGTGTATCTGCCACAACACAGGTAACAACTCAGTCTAGTACATACTGAGGGGGTCGGGCAGGATTGTACTCAGGACAGCTAGCACTCAATGGGAATCACACCTCCCAGCTCAAATGTAGACATAGCCGGTGTGTTCAGTTGTGCGGGGGTTACTCACTATAGAGTTAAATCAAAGGACACTGCACATGGGAAAGCCCACAGGAAATGAAAGAACGGCAAAGGTAAGTCAGTGTCAGGTACACACCTTCAAAGCAGGTATGATAAAAATGGCTGGGCTATCAGGAAGGAATAAACTACTGACCTGACTGCATCCAAGCCAAAATGGTTTACTCTTCCCAAGGTCAAGCTTGGAATCAGAGGAGATCTAAAACCTCAACGACCCTAGAAAAGGGAGAGGGGTTGGGTGAGCCAGAGAGGCTGCCCAGAGTGTGTCAGTGAGAAGCTGATGGGCTGAAGCACACACATCAAGAGACAGATGCTAGGAGCATGGGCAGTGTCTTTCCTCCCTGCCAGAGATTAGCAGGGCTGAGGGGAATTTGCAAAGCTGTACGTAATACCGAAGCATGCAGGCCTTTTATTCTTACCGGGTGTTCTGTGTGCTGTCCACCTTTGAGGAATGAATAAACAATGTCTTGTTTAGAAAAGGCTGCACTGCGTTGCTGCAAACTTCTGCTGGTTGCGTTGTTCCCAAGAGGAGTCCGTCCCCAGCAGAGATCCAGGCTCCTATGGACTGTTGAAGGAGCCACGGTGAGAATCAAAGGTGCTTAAGCCAGGGATCCCGTCTCAGAGTAGCAGCATCTCAGGGTTGCCCATTGAGAAAGTATAGGCCCTGGGCCACCACCGAAGAGGGACATACTCCGAGAGAGATGATTTAAAGCTCAGAGGGAGAGCAGGCCCTGTGGTTCCATGTTGCTCTGATCTTGGTTGAAGTCGGTGGGGCACTGCTGTAAGCTATAAGCCGCTGCACGGCAATCTTTAATCCTTTCCATTATGTTATGCATCATAATGCCTTTTGATGGCAGTTCTGTGATGGGGACACTGTTCCAGTAGGAACAAGAGTGAGACAAATCACTAATTTCACATAACTCTCCCGAGCTTCCTTCAGAGAGAGAGAGATCTTACAGACACAAATGGCTGTGCAGGAGCTGTTACCATATGTGGTTAACTCAAGTTCCATACACTTAGAGAAAAGATCCTTTCGATATCTTCCCTGCATCGTTTGAATGGACAGAAAGGAAAACGAAGGCAAAGGGTTCTCCCTCCCCTCACCGCTCTCTAATAAGCACCAGGCAGCCTGCTCACTGATCCATAACGTAAACGTAAGAGTAGCATGCCAGAGCTGCCGCTGAGGCTAATCATGAAAAGCAGAGATGTCCTAAGGGTCATGCAGCCTTTTGGGGCATGCTCAGCAATCCCCGCCCATTGTGGGGGCGAGATCGCCCTTCCAGGAAAGGGAACAGAAGTATTTCGTTGATTTCATCGATGCCTACGTTGCTCTTTGGGATGCCTTCCACTCCTCTTCCTTTCCTAGTGGTCTCATTTTTCTGCTTTATCTTCCTTTCTAAGCCTTTCACACACACCCTCAGGCCATGTCTACACTGGGGACACCACAGTGGCATAGCTACAGCACCATTTTAAGTGTAGACCAGGCTTTCGGCTTTATCTTTTTCATAACCTCTTCCTCTGTTCCCACCACTTTATTATCCCTCCTTCTCTCAGGGCCGGCTCCAGGCACCAGCACAGGAAGCAGGTGCTTGGGGTGGCCAATGGGAAGGGGCGGCACGTCCGGGTCTTCGGTGGCAATTCGGTGGCAGGTCCCTCAGTCCCTCTCGGAGGGAAGGACCTGCCGCCGAATTGCTGCCAAAGAATGAAGCAGTGCGGTAGAGCTGCCGCCGAAGTGCCACCGATCACAGCTTTTTTTTTTTTTTTCTTTTTCCTCTTTTTCTTCACCCCTTGGGGTGGCAAAAAAGCTCGAGCCGGCCCTGCCTCCTCTCCTTACTCCTTTTTCCAGTCTGGCTTTTACTCTGTACCTCTTTTCTCATCTTTCCTCTTCCATTCAATTTCCCCTTTATATTGTTATGGAGAGAGGTGCTAACGGCTGGCACACTGGGGTCATTGATGTACCAGCAACCAGTGTGCAACTCTCCACAGAAAGCGTTAAAAGTGCCATAAAGTACCTGGCCTCAGAATTCAGGTTAGTGTGTGAGTTAAAACACATTTATTTGTCTGGCCTCTTAGACATTACTGAGCTGCACAAAAGGAGGGGTAATTTCCAGGCCATCTGGTCCTACGGGCCTTGAGGCATTCCCGGGTGTAAAGTGCAGGGACTGAGGAGGAGAATGAGCCCAGAGTGTGGTTTAAGCAGTTGGAGCTGTTTGAGTTTGCTGTGAATCCATGAGAGAGAGAGAGAGAGAGAAGAGAGAGAGACACCCAAGGAGGCTGCCACTTAGGACAGGCCAGTGGGGCCTTACCTGAGGTTTCAGCAAAAGGAAGTTGCTTGCATGTGGTTTGTTCCACACTGTTGTTCAAGGAAACAGGCCTTGGGCACATTGGGTAAATAAACAAATGATACCAAGACAATAACTGTCTCCGTGTCACCAAATAGGTGTTCCAAATAGGAAGCTGAGCCCCAAATCTGCTTCTGTTCTGCACGACAACGCTATTCTCCCCTCCCTTCTCATGACCCACGTCACAGGCTGTTACCCCACCCTCCATCATCCCCTTGAAGATCTCTCCCATCCTCCTAACTGAGCCTCTCCATCGCCCCAATGGCTAGGCCTCTAACTCCGAACTCTGGGCATTGGCTAGAAGTCAGCACCCTGTCTCTCCATCTCCTCCAGACTCGGTACTTCATTATTTTCCATTAATCAGCTTCTCAATTTGATGCCAATTATACAGTGCAGTTGTGTTTATGATGAATCATTGATTAATCACTTCAGTCCTTCTGAAGCCCATTAGCCAGCCATGTTGCAGTAATCCAGCTCACCCCGTGGTTTATATCGACAGAAGGTTTTGAAGACTTAGAAGACGAGTCTTGCAGATTTCACATGCTATCCTGCTCACGTTGAGAGCGTTATTGTGTTTCCAGGTCCCAGAAGACTAGTCCTGCTGGAGTTTGTGGTACATACCCCGAGACTGAACCCCAGCCAGATGGAAACCTGTGCAAATGATAAGGATTTCAGGGTGGGAACTGGGAATTTTTCCGGGTCTTTGTATGTTTCTGTACTGAGCGTGCAGCACTGAAGACTTGTTAAAACTTTATTTCAAGCAACATTTTGTCCCTAACAAGTGAGATGAAAAGACAGCAAATGAGCCAGCCAGAGGATTTTTTTTTTTAAATTGCAATTCAAACTATTGCTAATTAAATCTTCAGTGTAAATCAGTTTCTCTCTCTGTGGCTCATTAAAATGAATCCAGAATCCAAACTACTCTCAGGAAGATATTGATGTAGATCAGCTTTAAAAAAACCCAGCACCAGAGAAATGGCAGCAGAAGCCAAAGAAAATAGTTCAATTGGGAGAAAATACAAAGCATTTTTCTAGGCTAAATCCACAATTGCTACCCTTTTCCTTTCAACTGCTGTGTTGTCTCTACTGTCCCTACAATCAAACTGTGAGGACAATTAACACCAAACCAAGTATTTCTTAGTAGAGGGAGACAAGTTTAAACACTTTGAAGGGTTCCGTTGAGAATCCTTGACCTGAATCTGTCTGTCGTCTTATTTCAGTGGTTCTCAAACTGGGGCCACCGCTTGTGTAGGGAAAGCCCCTGGCGGGCCGGGCCGGTTTGTTTACCTGCCGGGTCCGCAGGTCCGGCCGATCGCGGCTCCCACTGGCCGCGGTTCGCTGCTCCAGGCCAATGGGGACTGCTGGAAGCGGCGCGGGCCGAGGGACATACTGGCCACCGCTTCCCGCAGCCCCCATTGGCCTGGAGCAGCAAACTGCGGCCAGTGGGAGCCGCGATGGGCCGAACCTGCGGATGCGGCAGGTAAACAAACCGGCCTGGCCCGCCAGGGGCTTTCCCTACACAAGCGGTGGCCCCAGTTTGAGAACCACTGTCTTATTTGGTTGGGCAGAAGGTGATTTAAAGTCAAACTGTGACTTCGTGGGGTATTGTACATATACTACAGCAATCAACCATAATGATTCAAACCACATGCAGAGAATGTGGTAAAATTCTGTATTATTTTTATGAAAAGTGTGTGTAACTCAGTTTCCCTATTCACTGCTATATTGCTACCCACTTGGTCTGAAGGGGTTAATCTCTTTCCAGAGACAAGGGCTAAGCCAGGAAGTGATTAACACGTGGGTCAGGTAGGCGTGTTGATGTAGATGGGCTATCAAGAACTGTCAACGTGTGAATGGAGCTACCTTGGGGGATACAATGGAAGACCAACCTCTGGATCCTTAATTGTCCACGGGATTGTCTCACCACAACCCCTCCCCTCCCCAAAACCAAGATGGAGGAGGGGGATCATACATGAAACAGCGTGACTGGAACTTGAGGCCTTGGCTCCACTTGCAAGTTACAGCGCTGTAAAGCCTCCCCCAGCGCTGTAACTCACTCCCCGTACACACTGGCAGGGCACTTACAGCACTGTATCTCCCTGGGTACACCGCTGCAGGTACTCCACATCTCCGAGAGGAATAACAGCTGCAGCGGAGTGGCTACGACTCACGGGTGTGAGTGTTAACGCTTGCAGCGCTGTACTAATCACCTTGTCAAGTGGCCAATCCTCTCCATTGTTGTGACCGGCTGCAGGAATGCGGAAGTGCCGGGTTCAAAGCTCTTACCACAGAGAAAAGCAAACAGTTTGCAGCTTGCTTTGAGTGAGTAAATGAATGAGCAGGGGGCCGGGAGTTCGGAACTTGCAAAATAGAGAGCTGACATGCTCCAAAAAGCACTCTCTCTCCCACCGCCCACTCCCTGTCACAATCCACCCCCCGTTTTGAAAAGCACGTTGCAGCCACATGAATGCTGGGATAGCTGCTCATAATGCACCGCTCCCAACACAGCTGCAAATGTTGCAAGTGTGGCCACACCACTGCGCTGGCAGCTGTCAGTGTGGACAGACTGCAGCGCTTTTCCCTACTCAACTGTACGAAGACAGGTTTAACTTACAGCACTGTACAGCTGCAAGTGTAGCCAAGGCCTGAGACAAAGGGCTGAGGTGTTAGGAGATATGGAGAAGAATCCTGCTTCACAGGATTCCTGCAGCATGGAATTCAATCTAGGGATGGCTGGGGAAGGTAAGGGAGGTTTTGCTGGCAACATGCAGTTGGCCTTCCAGGCCAGGGCAAAGCAGGGCCTACCTGCCCAATGAAACAAGGAGAAGTTGACAAATTAGGCGACAGATGGGTGTAGGCCAGTGGTTCTCAAACTGTACGTCCCTCGGCCTGTGTCTCTTCCAGCAGACCCCATTGGCCTGGAGCAGCGAACCACGGCCAGTGGGAGCCGCGATCAGCCAAACCTGCGGACCCGGCAGGTAAACAAACCGTCCCAGCCCGCCAGGGGCTTTCCCTACACAAGCGGCGGCCCCAGTTTGAGAACCACTGGTGTAGACTTTGCTTAGAGAGACAAGGTGGGTAAGGGAATATCTTTTCTTGAACCAGCTTCTGTTGGTGAGAGAGACGAGCTTTCAAGCCACACA
Organism: Terrapene triunguis; assembly: GCF_002925995.2. Taxonomy (NCBI): domain Eukaryota; kingdom Metazoa; phylum Chordata; order Testudines; family Emydidae; genus Terrapene; species Terrapene triunguis. The sequence continues at coordinate 40,153,307 of NW_020664418.1, read as the reverse complement.
CAGTTCTTCAGGTCTGGGGAAGGTACTCACAGTGTTGCAGCAATATGCATAAGTAGCTAGCACATATTATAAGGGACCATTCCAGGTGGACTTTGCTTTATCATTTTAACCCTATGACCCTAAAAACTGTATTCCAGTTGACTAATAAATGATGTCTTATTTGGAAAAGGCTGTGCTGTATTGCTGCAAACATCTACTAGTTGCATAGCTCCCCAGAGGGTAAATCTCCAACAGGGGACCAAGTTCCTTTGGAACCTCACAGAGAGAAACAGGTGCGGAAGCAAGGACCCACTCTCAGAGTAGCAGTGCCCGGAAGGACTCCCCCTTTAGCAAAGTGGAGGCCCCAGGCCCACAAAGAAGGGATACACTCCCTAAAAGACTATAGTGGTCAGAGACAGAGCATGCCCTGTGGATCCTTCATAATAATACACCCTGCAGTAGTGATCTGCAGTATCTATTATAGAATACTGCAGCATTTCTTTTAATGATAAACTGCTGTACTACATAGAGTAAATACATTTAATTCAAGAGCAGCAGAACCCAGCCATATCCATAGTTTTCTAAGCAAATGTCTTGTCCCTTCCACTTGGACACCAATCCTGGTAAGCTGCCTCCAGCAGAGACGTTGCAACGCTAACACTGCGATCACATTTCGTTGCATTGGTACACAGCATTACCACTTCTCCGAGGAAATAGAATTATGTGCATTGCTAAACTAGCATGGGATCAACATGTAATGTCTGAGCGTATGTTTCTTGATCAAAGGTTCTTAGCGAGATAGGACCTCCAACAGCGCTGATGTGCCACATGTTCCAACACTACATGCCAGTTTCGGCCTGGATCACACCCTTACTTTAGGCCAGAGGGTACTGATTCCAGTCCCATGCTCAGATCAGGCTCTGATGTTGAAGTTTAGTGAGGGAGTGCTGAACTGGGAGAGGTGGTATTAAGCAGGGATCCCTTCTCTCCCACCTCCGATGGCTGCTGAGGTGAAATTTAAAGAACTCACTGCATTAGTTGAAAAGCTTTAGCCCACAACCCAATATTCCCTTTCTAAATTAAACAGATTCACGTGCTGTGAGAGCTAATCGCTGCTTTTTTTCTCCTGCACGATCACTGTATTACTGGTATCTAAGGGCTTGTCTACATGGGGCCACACCGTGAACTGGAGTTGTATGACTCGAAGAGCACTCTGATGTGTTGCACCCTAACATGTAGACGCTGCTGGCGCACCCTAAAAGATACCTAGTTCACACTGATGTAGTCCCATTTCAAACAGGACGATGTTAACATATACTAGGGTAAATTTTTAATGATTTTTTAAAAGTAAACGGAAGCAGATCTCTATTTTATTTCAGCCTTCCCCAGCAGTGTTGGTAATCCAAATGAACAAACACCGGGACCAAGTGTGAGAACCAGAAACTGAAAGGGACTATAAGCAGAAAGGGAAATGGACCAAGCAGGCCAGTCTGTGTTCTCCACAGAGGTTGAATATGTTTCAGATAGAAAACAAACAACGGCAGTGAAAAGTTATACCTTTAAAAGAACAAACCCTCCTTCAGTGAGAGAACCCCTTCTCTTCTAAACGGTTATTAACGACAGAGGGAAAGAATATGGACCACATCCTCGGGATGTCAATTAGTGTCAATCCAGTGGGATATAAACCCCATGCTTCTGGGCACAAACGAGCCTTTAACTGTTGGTGGTGAGAAGGAAATATTTCCTGTGAGGAGGTTATTCCAGAACTATCTGTTGCAGGGTTTCTGGCATCTTTTTCTGAATAATCTGCTACTGGCCCCTGTCAGTTATAGGATACTAAACAAAATGGATCACTGGTCTGATCCACTCTGGCAATTCCTACACTGATTTACACCAGCTGAGGATCTGGTCCTTAGACATTAAGTATGAGATGCACATTGACAGTGCCCATTTTATCCTCATATTGCATATGGGCTTGGAATATTGATTGTAGGAACTTGTTAACCTACAGGATATTTAGCCAAGCCTAGCCCTCCAGCTGGGTGATCAAAGCTTTGTTTTAAGGTGTTTACTCTTCCAATTGCATATGAACATTTCATGAAGGGTTAGTCTGCAGTTTAGCTTGTGCAAGTTGATTTTCCTCCTAGTAATGCCCATGCTAGGGTGGTGAAAGAGGTGATGGGGCTGTTGTTTTTATGCTGTCAGGATAAATTAGCGGTAAAGACTTTGGTCTTTAACCACAATGGTTTTTTACAAGTGTAATTTCCAGCTGACAAAAGGTATTTTGCAGAACAGAATGTTTCCCGCTCTGGTTTCACCGTGCACATTTTTCTCTGCCTGCCCTGCCCTTTGACTCATTTACCAACCATGAGAGCACAGAAGGGAATCAACCTCCATAAAAGGCAGAGTCTGCCTTCTGCCCAACATCTCATAGCAATTTACAGCTGTTGGCGGTGATGGTAGACAAAAGGATGATTTACACTTCGCTTTCTGTTAGGGGAGGATAACAACGGACCCAGAAAGAGGAAATCTCCCCCTCTGCTCAACCAGGAGGCTGTTGCCTTGCTGCACCTGATGCATGGAGGAGAGACCTGCCCGAGGACAGCTGTGTGGCGCTTGTTTTCACCCAAGTTAGCAGGTCGATCTAAAGCCTATTGGGAACGCTTGTCTTTAACTCCACCTGCTAACTCAAGTGAAAAATACAAACTGCCTTGTCTTCACTGCGATTTTACCTTGAGTTAGCTAATTTGAGTTAAGGACACAGGGCCGGCTCCAGGCACCAGGCACCAGGCACCCAAGCTGGTGCTTGGGGCGGCACCTGGAGGGGGGCGGCGCGGCGCTCTGGCCGCCGGAGGGGGGCGGCGCGGCGCTCTGGCCGCCGGGGGGAGGGAGAGCCGAGCCCCAGCCGGGGCTCGCCGCCCTCTCGCCGCCCTGCCCCCGGCACTCTGGCCGCCGGGGTGGGGGGGTGAGCCGAGCCCCCGCCGGGGCTCGCCGCCCTCCTCCCAGGGCTCCGGCCGCCCTCCCCTCCGGCCAGGAGCCCCCGCCGGGGCTCTGGCCGCCCCCCCCCCCCCGCGGCAAAAAAGCCAGGGGCGGCAAAAAAGCCAGAGCCGGCCCTGTAAGGACACACCTTTCTTTTTACACTGAAGACCAGGCCTTAGTTAGGGAGGGTTCTACTTCCCTCAGGTAGGATTTCATAGATTAAAAGCAATACAGTAAGCTCCACTTGGAGACCAGTAGGCCATGCAGATCCCAAAGCATGGCAATGCGTGCTGCCAACAAGTAGCATTGCTCACTCTGCGGTTAGTTGCGTTCCACTCCTGCTTCAGTTTACAAATGGATTTATGACGTACAGCACATTGCAATAGTCTAACAGTGAAGTCACAAGAGCATGGATCGCAGTGGAAGATCTACATCTGAGAGCAAAGATCTCAACCTCCTGGCTGGAGATGGAAGAAAGCCATGCTGGTCTCTGCTGTGAGATGGTAATCTAAAAGGAACCAGGGATCTAGCACCACCCTTATGTTGCAAACTGAAGTGACCAACGGCAGACTGACACCCTCATTCAAAGAAGATGAATTAAGGTTAGTAGCTGTGAGTAATAAGTAAAGGAGACTAAGGGTATGTCTACACTACGAGAGTAGTTCGATTTTAGTTAAATCGAATATATGCAATCGATATTAGAAAGTCGAACGTGTGTGTCTACACTAAGGACAGTAATTCGACTTTGTGAGTCCACACTAACGGGGCAAGCGTCGACATTGGAAGCGGTGCACTGTGGGCAGCTATCCCACAGTTCCCGCAGTCCCCGCTGCCCATTGGAATTCTGGGTCGATCCGCCAATGCCTTCTGGGTAAAAAAATGTGGCGAGGGTGCTTTTGGGTAACTGTCGTCATCCGTCAGTCACTACCGCCCTCCCTCCCTCCCTGAAAGCGCCGGCGGGAAATCAGTTCGCACACTTTTTGATCAGTGACAGCGCGGACGCCACAGCACTGCGATCATGGATCCCGCTGCGACCATCGCTGCAGTTGTGGCCGTTCTCAACGCCTCGCAGCTTATCATACACCTTTCCCAGAGGCAGATGCAGAGAAATCAGGCGAGGAGGCTACAGCACCACCGTGAGGGCCTGAAGTCGGAGAGTAGCACAGAGCTGTCAGAAACCACGAGCCCCAGCGCCCAGGACATCACGGTGGCAATGGGGCATGTGGATTTTGTTGAACGGCGATTCTGGGCCCGGGAAACAAGCACGGACTGGTGGGACCGCATAGTGCTTCAGGTCTGGGATGAATCCCAGTGGCTGCGAAACTTTCGCATGCGGAAGGGGACTTTCCTGGAACTTTGTGACTTGCTGTCCCCTGCCCTGAAGCGCAAGGACACCCGCATGCGAGCAGCCCTGACTGTCCAGAAGCGAGTGGCCATAGCCCTCTGGAAGCTTGCAACGCCGGACAGCTACCGGTCAGTCGCGAACCACTTTGGCGTGGGCAAATCTACCGTGGGGGTTGTTGTCCTGCAAGTAGCCAAGGCAATCGTCAAGGTACTGCTGTCAAAGGTAGTGACCCTGGGAAACGCGCAGGCCATCATAGATGGCTTCGCTGCGATGGGATTCCCAAACTGCGGTGGGGCTATAGATGGGACTCACATCCCTATCCTGGGACCGGGCCACCAGGCCAGCCAGTACATCAACAGAAAGGGCTACTTTTCAATGGTGCTGCAAGCACTGGTGGACCATCGGGGACGGTTTACAAACATCAACGTCGGATGGCCGGGCAAGGTTCATGACGCTCGCGTGTTTAGGAACTCTGGTCTGTTTAGACGGCTGCAGGAAGGCATTTACTTCCCGGACCACAAGATAACTGTTGGGGATGTGGAGATGCCTACAGTGATCCTCGGGGACCCAGCCTACCCGCTAATGCCCTGGCTCATGAAGCCCTATACTGGCGCCCTGGACACTGCACAAGAACTCTTCAACTACCGGCTGAGCAAGTGCAGAATGGTCGTGGAGTGTGCTTTTGGCCATCTCAAGGGGAGATGGAGAAGCTTACTGACTCGCTGTGATCTCAGCGAAACCAATATCCCCATCGTTATTGCAGCTTGCTGTGTGCTCCACAATCTCTGTGAGAGCAAGGGGGAGACCTTTATGGCGGGGTGGGAGGTTGAGGCAAATAGCCTGGCTGCTGATTACGCCCAGCCAGACAGCCGGGCGATTAGAAGAGCCCAGCGGGACGCGCTGTGCATCCGGGAGGCTTTGAAAGCCAGTTTCAAGGCTGAGCAGGGTACCCAGTGACTTTTAAGTTTGTGGACACAGAAGCTGAACTTGCCCCCGTTTCTTTACCCAGTTGCCGTCGACTATCCTCTCCAGTTACATACCCCCTTCACAAAAAATAAAATCTGTTCTGTTTTGTTAATGGACACCGTTGTCTTTATTACTGTTTTCGCGGGAATGTTTTAAACCTGGGACGCAGACTGTGGCATAAGATCTGTAACTGCCCTCCCCCGCCACAAAGTCACAGAGCAACCCCCCCCTCCCCTCCAGGACATGAAAACCACCTCCCAGACTGACCAGGGTAACTAGTCACTGCACATGTGCCCTGCTGCTGGACCTGCCCCCTGCTAAAGGTGACTGTCCTGTCCAATTACCAAGCCCCTTCCCCCCCCCTTCAGACAGACCCTCCTCCAAAAGAAGAGGATGGAAACAGTAATGAACAGAAACGTATTTTTTATTAACAACCGCACATGGAACGGGGGGGTGAAACTTGGACGGGGTCTTGTGTGAGGCGGGTAGGAAAGGACTTTTCAAATTTTGGGGAATGAGAGCCTTCTAGTGCTAGAGCAGTCCGCAGGGGTGGAGTGAAATTTTTCACGGACCCTGTCGCCCCTCCGTGTTTGGACTTTGGGTGAGGGGGGTATGGGACTTGGTGGCGGGGCAGGGCAGTGAGAGAGAGACTGCAGCGGGGCTCTCTCCTCCTGCCTCCGGTCCTGCAGAACATCCACAAGGCGGCGGAGCGTGTCCGTTTGTGCCTTCATTAGTCCAAGCAGCGTTTGAGTAGCCTGCCAGTCCTCCTGTCGCCACCTCTCCTCCCGTTCCATGTTTGCCCGGTGCATTTGGGACAAGTTCTCCCTCCACTGTGTCTGCTGGGCTGCCTGTGCTCGGGAGCATCCCATTAGTTCAGCAAACATGTCTTCCCGTGTCCTCTTCTTCCTCCTCCTAAAGTGCGCTAGCCTCTGGGCAGATGTGGCTGTGGGAATTGGAAAAAGGGAGTGAATTCCTGAGACAGATCAATGTATCTGTGAACAGAGAACATAGTCTTTCTCTGTGAACAAGACCATGCAGAGCACCTATCACACGCGCACTGAGGACAAGGTCGAATTTTCGGCCCTCGCCTACAGTGCCTGCGGTCTTGCTGTGGCGAGCTGAGGAGCGGGGCAGGACACCGGACTTTGTCTAGCTGGCAAACATGGTAAGCCGTAGACTTGTGGCCGCTTAAAACTTTAAGAGTGGCACTGGCCTCCTTTCACATAGAAAGCAATGCGAGTCTCTGCTGGCAGCAATCCTGCAAGCATGAACTCTGCCCCTGTCCCAGCCCCTCGCGGCTGTAAACCGCGTGGCTGTAAACCGACGGTTGCAGTTCTGTAAAGGGACGGGCAAGCAGTCCCAATACTAACTTTCCCCTACCTAATTCACAGCAGGGAGTCATGCCAGACATCACCCTCCTGAAGGTCTCGGAGAGCCAGAAGGAGCGGATGCTTCGGGACAGCCTGCAGAAACCGGGGCCATTTGCTGCAATGCTCTGCAAGGCCATGATCCCCGAGTACCTGCTGGCGTTGTGGCAGGGAAACGTCTCATACCACGGGGGGCCTAATAAGCTCTCCCTGCCCAGGAACCTGCTCATGAGGCTTGAAAAACACCTGCAGGAGGCCTATGAGGAGTTCTCCCCGGAGGATGTCGCCTCTATCCCCGGATACATTGACCAGTTTTTGGCTTAGGTGCCCTTGGAGGGACAAAAGAGTGGAGCGTTTTGGGCACTATAATCATGAAGCGGACATTGTGAAATTTTTTGAAAATAGTTCGGACTATATATTGAAGCGCCCAAAGACAGACTAATCATGATACCCTTTGCACATATTCCCGTTTTGTTGGACTTTACTCTTTACATGTTTTGAAGCACTTTCCCCATTGTTAATATTTTAAATCTTCCTGTTCTGTTATAAATAAATGTTTACATGTTTGAAAGCACTTTAGCTATTGTTAATATTTTAAATATGCCAGTTATGTTATAAATAAATGTTTAGATATTTAAAACACTTACTGCTTGATCCTTCCCCTGAATCTGTGTCTGGGATAACGGCTGGGGAGGGTTGGTAGGGGATCTCTGTGAGGGTGATGAAGAGCTCCTGGCTGTCGGGCAAATCAACATTGTAAGCGCTGTCGACTGCCTCGTCCTCCTCATCTCCTTCCTCCTCTTCCCCGTCCGCTAAGGAACCGGCCGCGGACAATATCCCATCCTCAGAGTCCACGGTCGGGGTGGGGTAGTGGTGGCGGCCGCACCCAGGATGGAATGCAGTGCCTCGTAGAAACGGGATGTGTGGGGCTGGGATCCGGAGCGTCCGTTTGCCTCTTTGGTCTTCTGGTAGCCTTGTCTCAGCTCCTTGAATTTCACGCGGCACTGCGTTGCATCCCGGCTGTATCCTCTCTCTGCCATGGCTTTAGAGATCTTCTCGTAGATCTTAGCATTCCTTCTTTTCGATCACAGCTCGGCAAGCACGGACTCATCTCCCCACACAGCGATGAGATCCAAGACTTCCCGATCAGTCCATGCTGGGGCCCTCTTTCTATTAGATTGCACGGCCATCTCTGCTGGAGAGCTCTGCATCGTTGCCACTGCTGCTGAGCTCGCCACGGTGTCCAAACAGAAACTGCGATTCAAACTGCCCAGACAGGAAAAGGAATTCAAATTTTCCCGGGGTGTGGCTGGTCAGAGCATCCGAGCTCGGACTGCTGTCCAGAGCGTCAACAGAGTGGTGCACTGTGGGATAGCTCCCGGAGCTATTAGCGTCGATTTCCATCCACACCTAGCCTAATTCGACATGGCCATGTCGAATTTAGCGCTACTCCTCTCGTTGGGGAGGATTACAGAAATCGATTTAAAGAGAGCTCTATGTCAAACTAAATAGCTTCGTGGTGTGGACGGGTGCAGGGTTAAATCGATGTAACGGCGCTAAATTCGACATAAAAGCCTAGTGTAGACCAGGCCTAAGTCTAGCTCAGGGGATTTTTCATGGCAAGAACCTGCTGTGTGGCTTTTCCTGAAGTCTGTATGCTCCTCATTATCTTACCTCCTGCCTTTTCATTTAATTCCCCGGTTTGGTAAGGCAGAAGCCCAGATGGAGGACTCAGAATCATGGAGCCCATCTCTCCACATTATATTTCTTCTCTCAACTCAAACTGAGATTTAGCATCAGTTAACTTCTCCAGTACCTGGGGGGCAGGGGGGTACTAAATATAAAAAAAAACTCTTGACAAATTAATATCCCCCAGGGCCTGGGGGGGTTAATCTCTGGCATGAGGAGATTCAGAGGCCCAGAGAGGGATGGGTAATTCATGCTGGAGCCAGATTACCTTTGGTTAAATCTATTTCTCATTGACTTGCAAGAATGAATGTGTCAGGGGCACATAATAGATTATTTGGTAATAATAAAGCTTCCACTCAGCTCATTTGGTACGGTGAGTGATACTAAGCCTTCATTGCGGAGTATAGCCATTTGCAAAAGAGGGGATTGAAATCCACCTCCACAGGTCCAGACTCTCTTCAGACAGTCCTTCCTTTCACTCCATCTCATCTTCTCTCCAGGGTTCTCTTCCCGGTCACATAATCTTTACGTTCCAAGCACCTGCTGTTTTCTCCCAATATCACTAATCATCCTGATGTGCTCGCCAGTCTTGGGTTCTCATGAGCCTCCACTTACTCACTACGCTCACCCCTTTGTCTGCAAATTCTTCTGTCACTTTATTCTGAAATGTAAAGAAGTTCTTTTCTGAGCATTTTTAAGTCAAAAATTACATTAGTAGACCCCTTAAATAGAGAACACTGTTAACCCCTCAAAACAAGTCAGTACAAAGCAGATTGAAATGTATGGGGCGTGCCATTCTTCATTGTGGATGGCCAGCTGGGTCACAATACCGATGACCAAAAATGGAGCAGACCTTCACCAGTTATGCTTTCCTGATATTCTGCCCTGCAACAGCAGGAGACATCTTCTTTGAGCGAAGGGGTTTGGAAGTAATAGGCCTCAGAGCCTTCACTGGTGGGCGACAGCAGTCTGCCACCTAATCTGTGGGACAATGCATCTTGTAGGGATGTTGTCTAAAAGCTGACCAGAGAATGGATACAAATATCACCTTCCTGCCCTGATGTAGGAAAATGGGATTTGTTCAATCTGTCTGCTCCTCTTGGTTGCATTTGAAGTGACGCTGACATTTTATTAATACTGCGTTAACCAGGTTTACTTCTTTTGCCTCACCCTTCATCGCCCCCCGCTCTGGATGGGCCTACCCATGCTTCTCACAGCCATGACCATTCCCTTTCTGTTTCCCTGTTACGTTATACCCTTTAATAGACTGGGTGGAACTCACGTCAGAACCCATCACCATTTCTTCTAACTCAGGGGATCTCAACCTCTCTTCCTGAGGGCCCCCCAAAATGCTGTAAAAATTCCATGACCCACCTATGCCAGAACTTTTTTTCTGCATATCCAGTAGATTAAAAGCCAGGGCTAGAGTTAGTAGGAGGCATTAGGAGGTAGCAAGCAGGGTAATTACCCAGGGTCCCACCCCACGGGGGACCCCACGAAGCTAAATTGCTCAGGCTTAGGCTTTCTGCCCTGGACTCAGTGAGTCTAACACCAGCCCTGCTCTGTGGTTTATTTTGGCAGACCCCCTGAAACCTGCTCATGGGCCCCTGATTGAGGACCTCTGTTCTAACTCACACAGAAGGATGGACCTCTTCCTTCATCTATGAGGAATAGAGTGCATTCTGCCTCTACTGTCCCTTTAGGCTATGCTGTCCCAAAGAACAAAAGTCTGTTGCTTGGAAATCAATCCTGGGTCTTGCACATAGCAACAAAGAGCACTATTCACTGGATCTCGTGGCCTTCCTTGAGCCTCTCTTTTTCTGTTCCTTTTTTTATTATTTGTATTGTAGTAGTTTCCAGAGGTCCACATTAGAATCAAGCCCCTGTTACAGTTATCTTCCTTATTTCTAAGTTCTTCCTCCAAGCACTAGGGAAATGGAGACTGCATTTCAAGGAGATGGGTAGCTCCTCCTGGAGAATCTCATGCCATTCAACATTAAGAACTCCCTCAGCCTCATCCTTGATACACCAGTAGAACATGGCATTGGGTTGGGAGAAGGAAATTCTCAAAGTACTGCATGGCTGTGACAAGGTTGGGACTCACCACCACAGCGCCTCCTGCTGGTCGTCTCTGAGAATTAGCTCAGTCCAGTGGAGCGCTCTCTCCTGGCGGTGTCCCGCCCGTTGTCTCGCCCTCGGTTGGCGTCTGAGCCCACGTCGCTCTCTGGCTCGCAGCACCCTCTTCTGGACCACTGCCCTCCGGCAGTGCCCCTCAGTCCATCCACATCTACTTCCAGGGGGTTGGTGATCAGCAGTCTTCCTGCGCCCCAGCCAATGTGGGCAACTGCACCCCCAAAGTCACACCCCTCTTGGCAGGGTGTTGGTGCAGCCCAAGACAGCCACTCCCGTCGGCCGGGTGTAAGGCAAGGGGGAAGGGGGGTGATCCATGCCTACCCACTAACTCTGGGTCCCAACCCAGGGACCTTCTAGTGGCAGCCGTCCTGCCCTCCTTCTCTCACTCCGTCTGTCCACGTCCCTGGGCTGCTTCCCCTTCGGCCCCTCACACCAGCCAGGCCAGGCCCTTCCCCTCCAGGCCTGCAGCCTGGCAGACACCTGGCTGGAGTTCCATTCCGCTCCCTCAAGGCCTGCCCAGCACTGCGCTGTCCCAGGTGCTAGTCTGCCCCCCTGGAGACAGACCTTCCCCTGTCAAAGGCCTGGGACAGACTGACTGCTCTCTCTTCCTGAGCAGCCTTTTTATAGGGCTGAGCCTGGCCCTGATTGGCTGCCTCCAATCTGGGCTCTGATTGGCTCCCAATAAGCCCTTCTCTTATTGGCTGCCCATCTGCGCAGGCCCACTGGCCTGCTGCAGCCTAAATTCTCAGGGGGTGGGGCAGCCGCCCCACTACATTATTCTCCATGTGCTTCTCTTAATGTTGTTCAATCTTGGTCTGATCCGTTACTCTTTAATAATCGAAAGTGTTAGTTCCACCCTGTAGCAGATACTTCATGGCGGGTCTCTTGGTTTTTTTTTTGTAAGGAAAATCAAGCTGCATTGATCACTTTTAAAAATCTCTTTCCATAAAGGTGGTTTTACTTGTCTCAGGAGATCTCTCCACTGTTCCTCTTGAATTCTGCTTTTAAAAGGAGATGTAAATTAATCTGCATGCACCACACTCAGGGCATGAGTTGTTAATAAAAAAGAAGAAGAAGAGAGAGAGCTTTCTTAGCATATCAGAGGGAAACAGATTAGCATGCCAGGGAATCAAAAACCACTCTGAAAATCCAGGGCTGCAAACCAGGAGGCAGTGGCCACATCCAGTTTTCTGCCCCCTAGGCTAAATAAACCCTTTGTTTTTAGAAGTCCTGCAATGCCTACAACTCTTCAGTCAATAATTGTATGTGTGTGTGTGTGGGGGGAGGGGGTTCTTTTGTTAACAGAGCAGTCATTTTTTGGCTTGAATTTAAAGGAGAAGCTCCAATCACTTATGAGCTATGGAAGAATGCACCATGCTGCCCAATGGCAAACATTCAGCCAAAAACATAATTAAATCATCAGTAATAGTAATAATATCTTACATTTCCCTGGCTGCTTTCATCCCAAAGGAGAACATGCTTCAGAAATTGCAGACCGCATCCTGCATCCCTTACTCGAACAACCTCATTGACTTTGATGGGACTACTCACATGACTGTAAGATTGGGCCTTCTGTGTATATATATAGAGCACCCCCCTCCCTCACTGAAATGCATCCACCTCTTGTAAGGAACAGAACGGCCATTTAACAGTGCACAACATTGCACAATCGTGTTAGGGCAGGATGTGACATACACTTTATCCCACTGAAACTGCAGAGGGAATGTCTGTCATTGCTAACCTCTGCTTCTTGTATGTGGTGACTTGGACCCAACAGCCTCCAGGGACAAGCCATGAGAAAAGAATGTGCAAACATGGATCAGTCTTACTTCTGTTCCTCTTCCATTTCAAGGCTCCTCCCCTTTTCCTCCGGATTGAAATGAGACCATGAGGAACTGTTGGCCCCTCCGTAACAAAACTGGACAAGTCAGACTTGAAAATGGAAGCCACAAAAGAGTCAGCACGGGAAACATCCATGGATTTGCACTTACATTGGAAGCCAGCCTACATGCAGGTGGCATCCATTCATCTCCTCACTTGAGCTTGTTTTCAGTGCAGTCTCTGTGAGAACTATGATTTTTGTCAGACGGATTATGAAACTCAATATAAAATATACACCCTTTATTTTATTGATTGATTTATGGAAGAGGAGGAAGGAAAAAAGTCTCTTGCTCATTCACTTCTTTTGAGGGATTTAAGAGTTGCCTTAATCAGTTTTCCTTCCAACCCCAGTTTAAAAAAAAAATCTCCTTCCTCCTTCAGTTTACTGGCTTATGAAATGGGAGGCCTCGTCTCACAGCAGAGAGCAAATGTCATATTATTTATTCACTTACTTGGGGGGCATTTTGGGAAGTTTGATTTCTCAGCCACGTCCCTTCCATGTAAAGCAAGGCTGGGGATTGCATCTGGAGAAGGCTGGCTCGTCCTTTCCTCTTTGGGATATATGAATATAAATGTAACAATAAGGTTTATTTAAGACCAAATATCAGATTTTTCAGAAACCCTTCTCCCCTTCACCTCCTCTGCTTCAGGCTACTTGACTGTATATTCATTATGTATAAAGGAAGGGAGTGTTGTCTAGTGGTGAGAGCAAGGGGCTGGCCATCAAGAGTCCTTGGTTCTATTCTTCACTCTGCTACTAATTTACTGTATGGTTTTAGTCCAATTATTTTACTTCTGTGTGCCTCAATTTACCCCGCCAGCTTAACCATACATATAAGCTTTGCTTTGCTTTTCCATTCTAATCTAATGACCCTAAAACACAGTATTCCAGATGACTAAAAATGCCATCTTTCTTTGAAAAGTATGTTTTGTGTCACTGCAAACATCTGCTGGTTGCATAGCTCCCAAATGGGATAAGTCTCTGACAGGGATCTAAACTCATTCGGACCCACTCTGGAAGCCAGGGTGAAAAATGGGTGCTGAATCCAGGGTGCCCAGGCTTGGAGTAGTGGAGCTCTGGGGCTCCGCCTTGAAAAAAAAAAAGGGGGGGGTATGTTCTCAGAGAGATTATATAGAGGTCAGAGAGAAGCTTACCGTTTAGATCCATGGCAGTTGGCCTGTAAGTGCTGCCATAATAAAAATTAATAACTAATCATACCATTAAATGTTTGCAAGGTGCTTTGAGATCCGTGGCTGACAGGTGCTATGGAAGTATGAGTGTTTGTTATTGCAAAATGTGTTTTGAACTTAATTTGAATGTATGAAACCTCGTAAAATGAGAGGAAGTCAACACAACTGAATCCAACAAAGAGAACAGGAATAGACAGCTACTGATGTGTTAAACACAGATGTCACTGAAATATTTTGTAATAAATATGATGCAAACATTTCTATTCTTACTAGGATTTCTTTGTAAACCCTTTTTTACACAATATCTAAATGTTGGGGCTAAAAATAGCTGACAACGGTGGCTTTTTAAACTATTTATATTTTTCTGACATTTTCTCCTCCTGCATAATTCTGCTGCGCTCCCTGGAAACATGACAGCCAGAACTCTTGGGGTAGAGTTCTGATCTCACACCAGTTTTAGATTGGTGAAGCGGCACTGAATTGTATGACTTACTCCTGAATGGCACTGGTGCAAATGAAATCTGTATCAGTCCTTTGCTTTATGCTGAAGTTCAGTGAGCAAGAAAACAAAATCCCATCAACACATGGGCATTAATAATGCATTGTGACGTGTATTTATGGACCCCTGTGGAGCTGTGTTTGCTCACCACTGCCCTCTACTGGAATAACTAATTTACTCCATCAACGGAATTTCTAATGCATTCATCACAGTGGAACCTGGGAGTTATACACAAAATAAAGGGTAATATATGTCCCAAGGGTGGACCTAGCCCTCTTCTTAAGTGGTATTCAGCTTAGTGGTTGCTTCACATGAGTAGCTTTCTTGGGCCACCAGTATATCCAGTTTACCGCAGAAAGTCCAGGTCAGCATTAGAAATGCATGTGTCTACTAGACAGACCTGTCTTATGCCTATAGGACTTACTTCTTTATTCAGCAGGGAAGCCTGTGGCATTTAGATCTGAATGTTTGAACTCCATTTGAATTCCGTTGCTGCTGCTTGATGTTTTATGTATATAGGCTTCAAGGGTTAAGTGGGCTTTTGATGGGGTTTCAGTAATCACCAAAAGAGCATGAATTTATCCCAGTTCAACAGACTAGGTAAGTTGTAGATGTGAGAGATCGTTTATATGTATTTTTAAACTTCAACAACAACATCCAATTATTTACGGGAGTCTAGCCAGCTGCTCTCCTGTCTAAAACTGGGTATGGAAAGCGGGAAGTCTTTGTTTAGCTGGCTATGGTGGTGTGCAGAAGCCTTCCATATAAATTTACACATTTATCAAGCCTTTGTGGAATAATAAGCTACGATCGAGCCAGCCTGGGGCAGCCTAGTGTAATTGTTATGATTTGTTTTGCAGATACAGTACAAATTCCATGGTAATCTTTCCTGAATTTTAATAAGGGGGAAAGGAAGACTTAATTAAAGAGTTCTTTGTGCTGTTTTATAGCAACTGCCATCTGCAAGTGTTTCAACTCTGCTTCTTATCTCTATCATGCAGCCCACAGCTTTGCCTTTGTAGACCATGGCTAGGACGGAGGCTCAAGGGGAGAGAGAAATAACAGAACAATCTATTTTTAAGAAAGCATGCGCCACCCACTCATGTTCAGTGGCCTGGGCAGAGTCCTTTGATAAACGGTGTGACATTTACAGGCCATTTGCTGGCATTATTCCACAGTAAATTAAATGTTTACATTGTACAGGGCTTGCACCTATTTTTGTTCTTTTAGGGTGGATGTAGAACTATATGATTTCTGCCTAGTGGGAACTTTTCCAAATGGAACTAGAAGGCGTTTTATTTTTACCCAAAGAAGTAGGGAAATATATCAGCCAACTTCTTCAGAGGAGCTGCTCGGGGCACAGCCGGTGAAAAGGAGATGGCCTTCTCAGCAATAACAAATTCATTTGTATGAAGATGATGAATATAGTTTGTTTGGAAAGTGGTCAGGTCAATATTGCCATCTGTTAAGGTTTTCTGTAATAGTTGTTATAGAGGCTTATAATTAAGGCTGGGTACCCTACGTCAGAAGGGATCTGAAGACCCAAGTAAGGTGATGGATTTGTTCACAAATGTGATCTGAAATTTGGCCTGCATTTCAGAATAGGTCCTGTCTGACAATTGTTTATAACTCTTGAGATTAACTCTCCTTGGCTTGATACACTGAGAACAAACTCGATTCACTGAATTACAGGAGCTCCTTTTTGTGCCAATTCCCCCCAGTTTTCAGTAAAATGACATTGAGTTGTTTGATGGGTTTTTTGGCGATCTCAGAGCATCGATACGCAGGTGTCTCACTTTTGCATAGGCAAGTAGCAGACAGCTCGAT
Organism: Terrapene triunguis; assembly: GCF_002925995.2. Classification (NCBI taxonomy): domain Eukaryota; kingdom Metazoa; phylum Chordata; order Testudines; family Emydidae; genus Terrapene; species Terrapene triunguis. Next base: position 40,137,451 of record NW_020664418.1, on the reverse strand, counting down.
CCAAGAGCTAGTATATTTCAACATACAGTATGAAAGATGCTTAGATCAAGCCTAGGCACAAATGCAAAGAAAGCAATACTAACAATAGCCAAAACACCCTGACCAAATATATAGACCTGGACTGGGGAGTTCAGATCTAGACTGGGTTCTCTTTCTGCGGTGAGCACGGTGTGGGCAGAGCCCCATTGACTTCAGGGGCCTGCCTACAAGAAATTCATTGCAATATCAGGATTTAATGCTGATCACAAACTTTCTCAAAGTTTAATGCCCATCTTCTTTGGTTTCTGGTTTAATCCCATTAAAGAGTTCTGCCCCAGGCGTAAAGTTTGGAGAAGTTCAGATCTGGCACTTCACCATATCAACTATGTTTTATAATCTATGGAGATATACCTATCTCATAGAACTGGAAGGGACCTTGAAAGGTTATCAAGTCCAGTTCCCTGCCTTCACTAGCAGGACCAATTTTTTTTGCCCCAGATCCCTAAATGGCCCCCTCAAGGATTGAGCTCACAACGCTGGCTTTAGCGGGCCAATGCTCAAACCACTGAGCTATCCCTCCCCCCTATTATTGACAATATATCACCTTGTAGTGGTGAAACTTTAGTGTTAATGTCTGAATTTATGGTAAGCATATTTGAGACTTTCAGTACATTCAAATCAGTCTTATGAGTACATATTAAAGAGAGCCAATTGATCTAAATAACTGTGGGGCGGGTTGCAAATATGTGTTCATATTTTTAAATGGGGTGCAGGACAGAATTTGGTGCAGGAACTTTGTGGCATGTCCTGAAAGTCAAGAGATTCTGGCTATTTTGGGACCAAACAGGAATTGTTTTGGGGCAGTTCTCACTAGCTGATGACAATGGTTCCTTCTGGCCTTGGAATCTATGAGCATGTGCCACAGAAAAAGAACTCACTGCCAGCAGCTCCCTCTCTTTTATACTGATAAAACTCCAGGACTGCAGCCACTTAGGACTTAATAAGTCAAAACTAGCCCCTTAAACTCCATCCATAGCCTGGCAGGAGTTGTGTGAAACAGTTTGAACTTATCCACAAAATCTGACAGGTTTCAGAGTCGCAGCCGTGTTAGTCTGTATCCGCAAAAAGAACAGGAGTACTTGTGGCACCTTAGAGACTAACAAATTTATTTGAGCATATTTCTTCATCCGAAGAAGTGGGCTGTAGCCCACGAAAGCTTATGCTCAAATAAATGTGTTAGTCTCTAAGGTGCCACAAGTACTCCTGTTCTTTTCACAAAATCTGAGTTACTTCACCAAACACACCAGATTTTTTTCCTTAAAAAAGAGTAGGTTTATTCAGAGACTATAAAATCAAAAAATAGATTGATTTCTTGTCCCCTGAGCTAAAGAAAATGAAACCTAAAAGAAATCTTCAATCTATACCTCCTTCTGCTTGGAGGTGTTCATTCCCAGGTTTGAATCCCTTGCGAATCATTTTTCTCGCTGATCCATTTGCCCCATATTGCTCTGTCTTTATTTCCCTTTCCTTACACTGTGTGTGTGTGTGTGTGTGTTGCCCAAGGCCACCCGCTCCTTTTACCCATCTGCATGAGGAGCTGCCTAGTCTACTGAGTGCTGCTCTAAAACGCTGCAATCAAGTGATTATAGCTGGAAGCATCCTCAAGGAGAAGCTTCCAGGATTACACTTGAGCTCTGACTGCTTTGCCCTCATGGTGTTTCCTCTCAGTAGTAGCCATGCTGCTAACTAGTTAGCAGCTGATGTGATGAAAAAAGAGGCCAGAGGGGGAACATAGATAGATAGATATAGATGAGATGTGAACAAAAATCTTTGGAGAATATCCTGCCCCTTTTGGGTGTCTGCCAGTTAAGATCCACGTGTAGAAACACCGCTGGGTATACCACCTTCTATTGCAGCTTAGATAAAGTCACACACTACGCACAGAAAATGTTATGATTACTAAAACTGAGTAGTCCTTCTGCTCCGTGTCTCTCTCAGCTGTGTCTCTCTCAGCTGTGAACTGTGTTGAAGGTTGTTGTCCA
>NW_020664418.1:39969593-40135030 GCF_002925995.2 Terrapene triunguis | reverse complement strand
TGGACAACAACCTTCAACACAGTTCACAGCTGAGAGAGACACAGCTGTGGAGAGACACAGAGCAGAAGGACTACTCATTTTTAGTAATCATAACATTTTCTGTGTGTATTGTGTGACTTTATCTACATTGGATTTCGTGACTTCCAAAGACCTCCGTGACTTCTGCCAACCCCAGATGGGAGCTGTAGGGTCCCCTGCCACCAGTGGCGGCAGGCGGACCTCCCCCAACTCCTGGCCACCGCAGGGGGTGGTGGGGTGATCACCACAGCTCCCATCTCCATGGGCAGCAGAGGGGGCCCCCAATGCTCCCCGCCACTGCAGGCGGCAGGGGGGACCCTTGCAGCTCTCTGCCTCCATAGGCATCAGGAGGGACCCCCAGAGCTTCTGGCCTCCATGGCAGCAGGGAGAACCCCTGGGGTTTGAAGACCCAAGCGGCAGGGGACCCTGGAACTCCCAGACCACCCACAGTTGCCGAGGCACCTCATTTTATCATGGATATTTTTAGTAAAAGTCAGGGACAAGTCACTGCTTTCCTCCCACCCCCCAAACACACAGAGAAATCAAATAAGTAACAAGAGGTTTGTTGAATTGGTTTTGGAGGGAGGGTGTATAACCCAGCACTTAGGGCAGCAATGAGAGGGAGGTTTAAATTATTCTGAAAGAATGAAGCTCATACATTAATGAATGGAATGAAATGCAAATGGCCTGGAAGGAATCAATAGTCATGAATGAAATTGGTCCTCAAATCCTAATTGAAATGAAAATGAGATGCATGTTCAATATATGCATAATATACAATACATAACACAAGAGTCCTGGGCTAATGAAAAAGACTCCTCCATCATACAGAGATATAGATATATATATATACAGACATGCAACTGGGGAAGAAAGATAATCCCATTATGAAAAAGTCCTAAAAAGGGGAAGTGGAATGAATATGCAGAGAGGGGAAGAGGGGCATTGCCTTTGGAAACAGTGAAGTTTCACCCTGCTCCAGATCAAACCTGAAAATTTTGTGACAATAACTGCTGAGATCTATGAATACCTGCGAAGCTGAGAGAGGTTATTTTGCGCACAGCTCTCAATATTAATTCAAAGATCTTGTTTGTTTCAGAACTAGCATGCACTGTGGATTTGTTCTACTCTATATTTTGACCTGTTTTGCTTTTAATTGATTGGGTGCTCGCTTGCTACTTGGTTTAGCTGGTTATTTAGTAGATATTTATTGGACTTCCCTCACATGATCGGGAACTATCACTCTTTGATTCCAGCTACACAGAACCAAACTGTTCCTTGGATACAAGCAGGCTTGGAAGGATTCCATTTTTATTCATAAAAGTCAATAAACATCGATTTCACTGTACACATACAAACCAATGAAAAAATATTTCCATTGATGATCAATGCCCATTAGCCAGGATGGGCAGGGATGGTGTCCCTAGCCTCTATTTGCCAGAGGCTGGGAATGGGTGACAGGGGATGGATCGCTTGATGATTGCCTGTTCTATTCATTCCCTCTGGGGCACCTGGCATTGGCCACTGTCCGAAGATAGTGATTTAGTTGGAGATTGGTCCTACTTTGAGCAGGGGGTTGGACTACATGACCTCCTGAGGTCCCTTCCATCCCTGATATTCTATGAGTCTATGAAGACAGGACTGGGCTAGATCAGGGTTTCTCAAACAGGGGTTGCCGCTTGTGCAGGGAAAGCCCCTGGCAGGCCGGGCAGGTTTGTTTACCTGCCCCGTCCACAGGTCCGGCCGATCGCGGCTCCCACTGGCTGCGGATCGCTGCTCCAGACCAATGGGGGCGGCGAGAAGCGGCGCGAGCGATGTGCTGGCCGCAGCTTCTCGCCGCCCCCATTGGCCCGGGACAGCGAACCGCGGCCAGTGGGGGCCGTGATCGGCCGAACCTGCCACGTCAGCAGGTAAATAAAACTGGCCCGGCCCGCCAGGGTGCTTACCCTGGCGAGCCGCGTGCTGAACGTTGCCGACCCCTGGTTTACGCTGACCCTGCAGTGCAGTTCTGAAGATGGTGGTGGGTGCGGTGTTGTTATGGGTAGGGGGACCAGATAGCAAGTGTGAAAAGTCAGGACACTTTTTTTTTTTTGGAGGTGGGGGTGGGCGTGGGGGGGATAGTTGCATATATAAGACAAAGCCCCTAATATTGGGAAGTCTGGTCACCCTAGTTATAGGTGCCTAACCATGAGTTAGATGAGAGATTAAGATGAGGTCCCTTCTGCCTTGTTGTAGGGAATACAAAGTGAAAGTTAATGATCCCATTGTACTTTTCGAAATGATGAGTGATTAACCTTTGCCATCTTGGGGGCTGCAGCAAGCGGCGCGGGTCGAGGGATGTACTGGCCGCCTCTTCCAGCAGCCCCCATTGGCCTGGAGCAGCGAACCACAGCCAGTGGGAGCCGCAATCGGCCAAACCTGCGGACGCGGCAGGTAAACAAACTGGCCCGGCCCGCCAGGGGCTTTCCCTACACAAGCGGCGGCCCCAGTTTGAGAACCACTGCTCTAGTAGACTGCAAGCGGGATAGGTTTCCTGAGTTCTAATCTCAACTCTACTGTTGACTTTCCTCTGGTGGCTTTGAGCAAGTCACTTAGCCTCTCTTCCTCCGTTTCCTCAATTCCTCCCACACAGGACTGTTGTAAGGATTAATTAGTTAACATTTGTTCAGTGCCTTGAAAATGTTTGGTGCAAACTATTATCCTAAACCACCTGAGAGTTAAATAGACTGAGCCTGGATTATTGTTTTTCTAAGCAAATATCAACAGTATCTAATTTCTCCTTTCACATGCTAACAAATTATTACTCTGTGTGAAGTCAGGGATATTTTTCTTTGGATATAGAAATTAAAAGACTACCATTGGCTGCAAATTCTCTTTCTTTCAATACCAGGCAACGGGAAGTCTACGACTAATGCATTGACAATATTGAGCAGGGCATCTAACCCGAGATATAGCAGTTGAGGTCTTTATCTTGGGCACATCACTGAAAGTAGACAGGGTATTCGGTACATGTGTCTGCCTTAGAGTTGGTTTGATCTGCACATTCAAAGAAAAGGGTGGAGGGAAGGGTTAAATGATTTCTCAAGTTACCCAAAGGATATTTACAATGCGAGGAAAGAGTCAAAATAAAAACACTGTTGTACTTCAACTGTCTTTCCCCTGTTTGTTCCTATAAACACAGGGGACGACAATAGATACCTCACTGGTGGTTTGGTTCTCTCATCTCCAGGCTGGGTTTCTCTTTCCCTCTGGGAATGATCTCCTCCATGCTATTTAGGTATTGATGGAAATGAGTTTGGTCTCCGCCTTGTCTCTAGTGGGCATTTGTCCCACTACACAATCATGAGGATCCCAGGGCTGGAACGCAAGGGAAGACTGAAGATAAGAAATGGAAGTGTCCTCGAAAAGCTCAGTAGAGCCAAGGACTGGCCCAGCAGATGGTGCTGCAAATCGGGACTGATGTACTTTGGAAGAGCTGTTTGGGGACTGAGGATGAGAGTGGCCGAATCTGTGTAAGTAGTGTACATTTTAAGAAGTGGATAGTGATTTGGGTGCCTACATTTTTGACTTGTCCACACAGAGACACCTGTGGCCTAATTTTCACAACGTGTTGAGTACCCACCAGTTGAAAACTGAGGCACCCATAATCAGAAGCTGGGGCCATTTCTCTCTCTCTGAAAATACATGATGGTGGGGTGAAAGAGTTCACTGGCATGAGGTTAAGATACTCATGGATAATGAAGCTATGAGAGAGTTATGCAGTTTATTGCACACAGGTGCCAAAAAACACCTGCAGACCACATCACACTATCATGCATTCTCTCTGTATGTGCGCATACTCTGCAGAAGAACTCTTTTAGAGGATCTCCAAACTTTTTATCAGGCCTATTTTTCAAATCCTCTACCAGTAAAGCCAGGTCCCATCATTATCGAGGCTCAGATTTAGAAAAGTGAGCCTGCGATTTTGTGTGGAAAATGCCTGCGGTGTACCTGCAAGTCAGATTCGAACACATGCACACTTTTCACTTGCATGTGTTCGAATCTGACTTGCAGGAGAGAAAAATAGAATTGATCCATTTTACAAACCTCTACCAATTCCACGCTCATCTCCAGGAGAGTAGAAAGGAGCCGGGATTCAGAAAAGCTGCTGTCAATGAACATTAGTCATAGAAAAGTTTAAACCAAAACTCCAAACCTATCTGATAAAAGCTGAGGAAGAGTTAGAGGAGGTGCTGGCAAAGGGCATCATGTACTCAGAACCAATGGCAAAAAGTTCATAGCAGCTGCATTTTATGTAGCCTGGAAGGGAGTGAGGTATGTGGGAGGGAGGCCAGAGAAGAAGTGGTCTCAGCAATAATGACATGGGATGATAAGGGTCTGGATGGGAGTTGTTGCTGTAGGGACAGAGCAAACGTTGGATCATGGAAGGTCTTGAAGGAGGAAGTGTCAGGATTTGAACACAGCTTGGGTTAGCAGAGCGAGAGAGAGGGAGGAGTCAAAGGTGAGCTCTATATCATGGGCCTGAGTGATGGGGAAGATAGCAATGCTCTCAACAGAGAATGGGGGATGTCAATTTTTTCCTCTGCGAGGACAGAAATATCCAGACGTTGTAGCCACTCTCTGTTGGCTGTTGAGCGATCAATGTGAAATGATTTAGTGATTCTTAGGCCATTTGTCAGTGAACCGTCTGAACTACAGAAACCACTACAGCTCCCACTAGTGAGTGCACTTCAGTAAGTCTCAGCAGATATACCACAGACTGAAGGGACACGGAAACTGAACAACCCTTCACTGTACCTGGGAGCACCAGGTCAGGACCCAAGCACAGGCAGTTCTGGGGAGAGGTCTGCTGTTGTCCACCAGGGGAATAATCAGAGAACTTTGTTCTCCATGGCTGTCAGACCATCTCCTTCCATAAGCACTAAATAATATCTTCATTGGTATAAATGCAGATGTTCAATCCCTCTGAGTTGCCTTCTCACTCTCTGGAGTCCTTTCTGTCTCTTATAATGAGTGTGTCCAGTTTTATTGCAGGATGCAGAAGAAGTCACACTTGTCTCTTCCTAAACTGGTCAGCACTGCATTATCACTCAGACACAGAAAAAATCTGCAGGAAATAATTTGTCTTAAAGTAATTACAATTTTAGGACCCCAAACTCTCAAATTCCCTTTAAACACCATTGACTTATTAGATACGAAATGGCAGAGCTTTAGCAACTAGGCTGTAAAATAAATATCAATCCCGTTGCTGTTAAACTTCAGATGATGGTAATCAATCGTTATTTATTTAAGATGCAATTATCACTCAAGTAAATCTAAAGTAACTGCATCAGTAACTGGATGTGCTTAAGATGCTTCATCTTCTTCCTTGCACTCCTGCTCTATCATTCCCTGCTGCGCAAAGAGCTTAGAGCAGGAGCAGCCAAACTGTTTTGCTCTGTGAACCATGCCGTGATAATAGAATGAGTCTCAGGGCAGTGGTTGTCTCTGGGCTCCGACTCTCTTATCCCTGGGCTGTCCCGTAGTTAAAGTGCTCAGATGAAAGGTATGTTCCCAAACTTTGGCACACTTCAGATCTGACCTGGTCTTCGACCAAAAAAAGATCGCTCGTAAAAATACATAAATAGAGTTAGCCGGAGTTATTTGAACCTGAAAAGGGGTTGGTTTGAGTTTTGAGCTACTAGGCCCATTTTGCAAAGCATCTCTAAACACAGTTTATGTGGCTACTAAAAAGTTCCCTCTGGTGGCAGAGTGTCCCATACCACTACTTCACCTGGCCACCCACAAGAACCCATCTTGTGGGATGTGGCCAGGAAACAGCAAGCACGGCTGAGGCATCCCTGTATCCAGCTTCTAGTAGTCACTGGCATTCAGCATAAATTAGGGCAGTTTTCTGTTTTAAAACCACACACTCCTGCCCTTCCAGATTTACTCCAAGTGCTCCTTGGATGGACCAGGGAACTGGAACTCTGGTTTCTCAATTAATCTAGTTTCTTTTGCACATCCTGAGTGCTCTGTATAGATGTGTTTGTGCTGCCTCCTCCTGCTACCGCTGCATTTGGCTACTCCTGGTTTGAGATTACACGATAAAGGAGAGAGTATGAGCCCAATCTTGCATGATGTGAGACATGCTGATCCCATTGAAGTCAAGGGGGCTTAGCATCTCACAGGCCCCAAATCCATGTTCTTTTTCATTGCCTTGAGTCGCTTCTCTTGACAGATTCCTTCCCCCACTCCCAACTTACCTTCCCTGAATCCTGGTCCCCTTCCCAGATTGTGTGTGTGTGTGTGTACATGCATGTGAGTGTGCACATGTGTGCGTGCACTTGAGGCCCAGCCTATCTTCCCTTCCCTTCCCTTCATCAGTAAATTGTCAGGGTACACAGAAACCTCCTTCAATCTGTTCTAGGGTTATGGCTGCACAGTGTTCTTAGCAGGTTTCAGAGTAGCAGCCGTGTTAGTCTGTATCCGCAAAAATAACAGGAGTACTTGTGGCACCTTAGAGACTAACAAATTTATTAGAGCATAAGCTTTCGTGGGCTACAACCCACTTCTTCGGATGCCACTGTGACGGGTTGGATCACAGAAACCCCCTTGGGAGCCGCCACCTAATGTGCCAAGACTACCCCTGCTTCTGTTTTCCCTGCCAGCTCAGGACTCCAGCACCCTGTCTTGCTGAGTCAGACACTCCTGTCTGGCTCCAACACAGACCAAGGGTCTGAATCACTTGTCCCAAAGCTGCAAGTTTACCCAAAAACAGCTCACAGGAGTGTGCTTGTCTTTAGCACTCAGATGCCCAACTCCCAATGGGGTCTAAACCCAGATAAATCCGTTTTACCCTGCATAAAGCTTATGCAGGGCAAACTCATAAATTGTTCGCCCTCTATAACACAGATAGAGAGTTCTTAGCAGATAGATAGTGTTCTTAGCAGCATAACACAGTTCTAGCTGCTCTCTCTCCTTAGCAGCAGGGAGTATTCCTTTTCCTCAGGAGACCAGATGCTCACACAGTCAGATCAGGTTTGCTTTGCAGTAATTTAACAGTTTATTTTTAAGAGCCACATTTAAAACCTCCACATTTCTGCAGGGCAGAAGAAAAAAATCCCTCAGGTGAGTACCTATCCTGTGGTTCAGTAACGACTCAATCCAGCCCCTATCCCAGATAGTGATCAATCCTCTTCCCATGAATCAAAATCAGGCTAAAGAGTAGTAACAGGTAGAGCTGGGTGAATAACCAATTTTTCAATTGGGCGGCAATTCCAAATTTTAAAAAAAAGAAAAATTGATTCGGGTTGAATCGAATTTGAATTTCTTTTAATTTTCAAAAAGAACAGGAGTACTTGTGGCACCTTAGAGACTAACAAATTTATTAGAGCATAAGCTTTCGTGGGCTACAACCCACTTCTTCGGATGCAGACTAACACGGCTGCTACTCTGAAACCTTTTAATTTTCAGTGAATCGGAAAAGTCCATTGGAGTCTGTTTCACAGCAGGGATTCAAACCTGCTTCTCCGCATCCCAGGTGAGTGCCCTAACCACTGGGCTAAAGGTTGAGAGGTTGCGGGGGCATCAGCAGCAGCACCTCCACTTGCTCCTTCTCGTCCGGCTGTTTGGTGACTGGCCAGCACTATTTGTGTCAGATTCGCAAATAGTTTCAAGTTGACTGAAAGTGCATTTTTTCCCTTCAAATAAATGAGGAGTGTGAAAAATTTCACCCAGCTCTATAACAAGTCACTTCCTTCCTCCAAAACCTTTTCATCCTCCCCCCTGGATGAAGTCTCATCGCTCGGCTCCTTACTGTCAGAATCTCCCACCAATCTTGGATGGACTCCTCCCAGCACTACCCACCTCATCAGAGGGCCTCCTTACAACATGGCCGCCCACCTGACAGCCTGTCCCAGCCCAGCCAGCCTCCATCCTTCTGCAGTCTTCTACGTTCTGTGCTGCTGACTGCTGCTCTGGTTTGAGTCATTGCTGTACTCAAGCCTCACTGTACAGCCCCATTCCCAAATATCCAGCCTTACTCCGATCCATGCAAGGAGGGGATCAGTGCGGCGAGTGGGCAGGGTTGCGTTATGTTAGGGGAGTGAGATGGCATCAGGTAGAGGATGAGGAAGGAGGCGCATCTCATGGGCCAGTGTTAAAAAGCCAGAAACAGGGATATCTGGGGAGAAAAACAAGGGTGGGACTTTTAGCTCTGTGGAAACACGATTGACACACACAGCCATTTGCAGGGACCAAGTGAAAAAATGGCAAATACATGGACACACACACACACACACACATAGAGCGACTACACCCCCCTAAATAAAGGGGATTGGCATGAAGGGAAAATGTTCATCTATTAATCAATGGCAGCCTTCGGCTTTTGCGGCTAGGGTCAGCAATGCAAATGCCCAAGCTGCCAACCCCAGACCCACTAATAGCACTGTCACTAGACTGCAGTGGAGGGCGGGCTCTGTAACAGATGTGGGAGGAATTGGAAGAGGGCCCCCTGTATCTTACTTTGCATTGGGCCCTCCAAAGGTATTTCTTGCTTTGGAACCATTGAGGGGCTTAGAAAAAAAGTAAATGATTCTCTTCCTCATCTGTAATAGTCCAGTAAGATACCTGCCTGATAGCACTTGAGCTCTGACCAGTCAGATGGCTCAGGCCATCACCCCCCTGCTCCTTCTAGCCCTGCGCAGTAATATACATTCTGCAATTTCCAGCCAGATCAAATGAGCCGGAAGGAGGCTTTCTTTAGGCCCCAATAGCAAAGTGACTCCCTACAGACCGCAAAAGAACAGGTCTGAGTCACAGGCCTGTGCAGGTGCTGTGCACAGGATGGGCCCAATCCAGCCTGCATGTGTGGGCTTTCAAAGAAACAATGGCCTCACCTTCACTGCCTGTGAAAATACTGCCGCTCCGCGCCTCCGATTGTTCACTAACCTAATGTTCATTGACAGTAGCTGTTCTGAATCCAGGCTCCTTTGTACTCTCCTGGAGATGAGCATGCAGGCAGCAAGATGTTCCAAAGCAGGCGGCATCACCTGTTCTGCATTAACCCAGGCCTGGGGTTTCTGGTGAGCCTTTAATTCAGTTATTCAATTAGTAATCAAGAAAGATGGCAATCTTCTTCCAACCAGACAAAAGAAGGGACGGCCCCTCGCATTGCAATTAGGCTTCCCTGTGTCTTGTCAGCTCCTTTTACACTGTTAAAGGAAGGGGATAATCAAAAATTCAGATGCAGGGGGAAGGGAGGTGCTACTTCTTTTAAAACTTTAGGTAAAGGGGCCTGATTCTTCTCTCACACCGGTATAATTCCATTGATTTAAATGGCATTACTCCTGATTTACGCCAGTGCAAGATCAGAGAACCCAAAGAGAGCAGTGTAATATTCAGTGCAGGGTGAGGGGACGAGGCACCCCTAGCCACTGGTGAAAGGAGTGTTAACCAGTGATCAGAGGAGGGAACATCCCACTAGGATCCAATGTCATCTCCCCTTCTTCCATTTTTCTGGTGAGGACTTTGGAAAAACCAAGGCAGAGTCTAGCCCCCAGATAATCTATCCCAAATTTTACACTAAGCCCAGTGCATGCTGGGACTGGACTTTGGGAATATCAGCCAGTGCTGCATGGTTACTCATGCTGGGCTGATGAGAACGCTCAGAGCAAGCAGAATTGATTGGCAACATTTGGTGAAAACATTTTTTTTTTGACAGAAAATGGCTTTTTGACACAATAGACATTTCCATGGAATAAAAATGTTCAGGTTTTGACTGGAAAATGGGGGAGCGGAGGTCTGGTTTTAGGCTGCTGAAGAAAAATTTTAATGGCAACAGAAAAAGGCGGTATTCATCAAATTTTTTCAAAAGGGAAAAAATAATATTGTCTTGCCCACCTCTAGTAGATCTGTATCTCGCTGCGGAATCTTAGTGCATCAATTGAAAAGCTCTAGATACTACCCCCTAGTCTGTTACAGCCCTGCTGAATGGTGGGAGTGGATCAGCAGAACTGGGGGAGAGAGGATGGGAGAAATAGGGGGCGCTACACAGCAGGAGCAAGCTGCATTAGTAGAGCTGTGTGACAGACGGGACCGGCTCTGGCTTTTTTGCCGCCCCAGGCAAAAAAAGCCTCCCGCTGCCCCCCCCCACTCCCCGGAGCGCGGCAGGGGAGGGCGCCGAGCCCGGCCGCGGGCCGCTCTCCCCGGCGGCCAGAGCGCCGGGGGAGGGCAGCGAGCCCGCTGCGGCTCTGCTCTCCCCGGCAGCCAGAGCGCCGGGGGAGGGCGGCGAGCCCGCTGCGGCTCCGCTCTCCCCGGCGGCCGGAGCGCCGCGGGGACGGCGGTGAGCCCAGTCGCGGCCCCGCTCTCCCCGACGGCCAGAGCGCCGGGGGGAGGGCGGCGAGCCCAGTCGCGCCCCCGCTCTCCCCAACGGCCAGGGCGCAGGGGGAGGGCGGCGAGCCCACTGCGGCTCCGCTCTCCCCGGCGGCAGGAGCCGGAGCACCGCGCCGCCCTCCTCCATGTGCCACCCCAAGCACAAGCGTGGTGGGCTGGTGCCTGGAGCCGGCCCTGGTGACAGATGCTTTCCTAGCATCTGCTCACACAGTAATGCCAATGCCGGCTTGTATTATTGTCCCTTCCCTTCCGTAAGCCCTAAAAGGCAATAAACAAACTCACAGACTCTAGCACCATTTAGTAGAGTTTAGGGCTTCTTTCTGTGCCAGATAAACTCACTCAAGCATTCACTACATATTGGTTTATAGCATCTTACATCAGGGCTTTGTGTGAAATAATTCCCCCGCGTATTCCCCTCGCTGTTGAACCAATCATTGGAATTTGGTCACCGAACTCCCTAGGGCTGCTTTGAAAATACCAGCTCCTATTTTTAATAGTCCCTAAGAAGCCTAATGAAAAGCCTTTAAAACAAGTAAAAATGGACTTGCCATCGCCTGGACTCTCTTTAATGCACAGGATGTGCAGCGGAGGGGAAAAAAACCCTTGTTGAAAGCACTTGAGAATTAATTTGGGAGCTAAACAACACTGCGGTTAATGGTCATGTTTCTTTACTACCCTCCATTGAAAAGGTTTGTCGGGAATTATTCACTTTCCCCTGAGCTGGCAAGGAAATGACAGACAAATTATGACACTGTATGCGTACGTGCTTGGTCTACCCCATCACATTAATTTGATATCCACACAGCTATTGAGGAATTCTTTCCTATCTGCTTTTCTGTCTCCAGCTGCATATGATGAGAGAGTGTTTTATTTCTTTACAGGGTAGAACGTTAGAAAAATTTAATAGAAAACGTTAACTTTCCTATAGAGTGTTTTTTAACCATCCTATAGAATTCTATAGCAGAGATATAATTTTTTATTAAATCAAAAAAAGTAATCCAGAAGTAATTAGGCCAAACTATGGGCAAATCCCTTGAAAAGAGGAAATAAGACATTTCTGTAAAAATTTCAAGCTGCTCATATAATGTTTCCATTTTTTTTAATGATTAGATTTATTAAATTTATAGCCTTGCTAGAGAGGGATTGGATTACTAAACCCTTCAAAATAGGCCATTGGTTCAAACCCAGCCTTATGCATTACCACTTAAGCTCCAAGAAGAAGAGGCTGTTTTTATGTTGGTATCATATACAGTGCTGAGCAAATGGTTAGCCTTTCACAAATAATGGTCCAGCAAACAGGTTTGTACTGTGTGAAGGATGTTCAGTGACCCATGTGAAGTGAATCTGTGGTTTTCAATCTAGTTCCTAGTAGACAAGCACCCATGTAAAACACCATCACCCGAACAATCAGTACTACTGAGACAGGCACCATTAATCAAACTTCTTGAAATTTACAAAAATATACTGAGCTTTGAGTGAATATTCAGGATGTGCATGGGCAAGGAGGAGGGAGGAGATGTTGTTGCTTCATCTGAACTAGTTCCTCTCTCCCTAGGAAAACTCCCCTCTGTTCTGACTGTAAGGTAGTGTATAGTTAGGAAAACAATGAGGGGGGTGCTGCCATCAAAATCCCATTGATTATTTCCCATCAAACACAGTCTGATGCAGCTATATTTGTACCTTGGCAATCCCTTGTGTGGCATTCCCACCCTCTTTGTTGTTTACCAGGTCCTCTTATTTCACACATTCATTTCATTATCCCTAAGTGTAGTTTTGTACTGACTCAGTTGCAGCAGCAGTTGGTGCTGGATTTATATTTTCAGTTTAATAAAACGAGTGAGAATGAATTTGCTAAATCAATGCAAAGAAATATGGGAGTGGAATTTCAAGAAGCTGTGGGATCATGAGGCTGCTTATGCTGGGTGAGAATATTAACTTTGATTTGTTTTAATATGAAGAGTTTCTAGTGGTCTTTACACAGTGATCACTGGTGGCATCTTACAATGTTTCCTCTTCATTACACAATGCCAACCATTAACCTGTATAACTGGATATGCTATATCAGTAGCCCAGCATCATTCCATCGCTGGCCATCTTGCATCACCTCCGAGTGTTCTCTTTATCCAAGACATTTAACTTCCCCTTCGCCAATGGTGACCTGAGTTCTTCTATAACCTTTGGGTTTATTGAAGAGGAGTTCTGTGGGCACTAATTTTAGTGCACAGCATGAAATAGCACCATTGATTTTAGAATTATTGGGTACAATCAGCAGATTCAGGATTGCTATGGCTAGAGAACAACTTGTTAGTCCATCCTCCGACTCCTGGCTTTACTTTGCAAGATTCTAAGACTTTCAGCAGATGCTTATGGAGTGGGGACTGGCTGATAAAAGTGGTCCCAATCGCTCATGTTGAAATGGATGATGTTTACTATCAGAAGTTAGGGGTCTACACTGGAAGCCTGGAGAACTGCATAACCCTGAATCCATAGAAACCTCTACTATTTATTTATCTTAATGTCATTAATTAATTGTTTAACTAGTTAATATCAATAAGACTGTGAGATAAACAGGTATTTATTTGAGTAAGACCTGGTCTGTAAACATAATTTTATTTAGGTTCTGTGTAGACAACAGTTTTTCTTTAGCTTAAGTATGGTTTATATTAATAGAGTCTGACTGTACTTTGCTAAGAAAGAACCTGATCAGGCTAAGCACAATTGTAGTTTTCCAATTCTTTACCACAAAAAAGCACAGAATATTTTAAGAAATGCTGAGAGAGAATGATATGAATGAGTGGAAGTATGAGTGATCTAAGAAATAACAATAGTTATTAGGTCATTGATCACCCCTAGAATGTGGGGAACATGACCACCCGTACCCCAAGTGTTGTATTTTAAAAATTCAATATAGTATGGAAGTCCAAGGTGATTAGTTAAAAACACCAAACGCAAGATCTTTAGAAGCAATGTCCTAAGTGACCTTCTATGTGCAGCAGAGTTCATCCAATACAAATTAAACAGCTTTCAATGTTGGTGTCTGCACTGAATATTCAAAGTATAATGGACGAGTGGAATAAGTAATGAAGAAGACCTAGAATGGGCACAACTACTTGCAATACAAGTGGTACGTGAGAAGAGACAGATGTATTTTGGACATCTTTTAAGAATGCCTGATAATAGGTTACCTAACTAAGCATTTCTTTGGTGACCTCAGGGCAAGGGTCAGAGAGGCCAACCTAGAGGCACACTCTGTAGCACATTAACACCCAACATGGCATTAGTACATCTGAATATCAATGACCTGGAAAAATGAGCCCAGGATCAGGCCCGGATGAACCAATGTGCACTTGTACAGTGTCCCCATCTCGCGGGGGCCCCTCGACCACCAGGAAAAAGCAAAACCAAAACTGAGTGTTGCTGCAACCCCATGTGCCCAGTCACAATGCCACTCACTCCAATTTATCCCAGCCACCCCTCCATCATGATGGATGGGCCTCAGGGTGAAACCTGAGCATTGCAGAGCCACATGAATGCAGGACAGGTAACAGGAATGAGCGGAGTTAGGTGGCTGGATGGGTAGAAGCTATCCTACCCTGGGGGCCCTGGGGAGTGGCCAGAAAGGTGCCAGAGGTGGTGGGCTAGGGGTGAGTTGTTGGTGGGCTATGCAGTGAGGGGTTGGGGGTGAGTGGGAACGTTGGGAGGTGGTGGGGTGAGTTGTGGGAGCTGTGGGGGAAATGGGAGAAGTCAGCAGGTGGTGGGGTTGGGGACCTGGATGTTGAGGCTATGGCACATGAGGCTGAGGTGGTGAAGGCTGCAGAGAGCAGGATATGAGTCAGGGCTGCTGGGATGTGTGCGGGGCTGTCAGGAGTAATCGGGAGCTGCTGGTGGAAGGTTGTTGGAGTATACGTGAGGTCGGAGGGGCATTCAGGTGTCTGAGTGTGGGGTGGGGAGAGAGGGGCATTCTGGGGTCTTCAGTATGAAAGACAAGATATAAAGTAGTATTAGTTTTATTGCCTACAGATACTAATACGAGCCTTGATCACTAAACACAAAGCTCCATCTATAATTGAATCATTTTGCTATTTGCTTCCTTCTTGCTCACCTACAGGGACAAATTCTTCTTGGGCTTTCAGATGCACAGAGAAATGCTTTTCATAGCAAAAAGTGTCACCGCCTTTCAAGCCAGTTCCTGTCTTCTCCCAAAGGTCTCTGATAATACCAGAGTCAGATGCATGGCTGTTCTCATAGATGTTGCTGTCCCAATGGCATGAGTCACAGCCTTTCTGTATTGAGAATATATATATATATATATGTGTGTGTGTACACACACACACACACACACACACACAGAGAGAGAGAGAGAGAGAGAGAGAGAGAGAGGCTCCAATCAGTTTGTAATGAGAACCAAGAGGCACAGAGATTGTGCCTGCAGGTGTCACAAATCCTGTACATGGATCATTTCTTCTCTTTGCTTTTAATTTTGCCCATGTCCTGTGTTCTATAAAAGTCCACATCTCACTGCCAGTCCCTCAGTTCCATTATGGATTTTATTTATTGATATTGAGAAAGCAAAGCTGCATAAACCCATCAATAGTGAACATGGAGAATTCTCATTGGTTGCTATGATATAAATCAGGGCCTTCCTGTCTCTTACATCAGACGAATTGTGGGTTCCTCAGTTCTGAAGTGCGAGGCAGATCCCCAGAGACCTGGTGATAGGAAATATTAAATATTAAATATTAAAAACAAACCCTAGTTTGCACAGAGGGATTGAATGAGTTATGGAAATATAAATTAAGCCACACTGCTATTGATTTACAGCTGCTGGGTCACATTAGACAGTGAACACGGCTGTTCAGAGAACTTGTCTTGTTCCTTTTACATTTATGTAAACTTATTTCACTTTTTAAAAAAAGAGAGCAAGAGGGGGAAAATCGATTGAAACAGAGAACAGAGATTTAATTTAGCTTGGGGGAAATCTGATCAAGGAAGGGAAATGATGGAGATAAAAGTAACCCCCGTCCCTGCGCAGCGTGAGAGAAGCTCTGGCTGTCTGATGTTCATTAGAATTAATTAACAATGTTCTGCCAGTTTGAGGCACTGGGAGCTGGGGAGGGAGGGATTTGCTGCTGTTTTAAGAATGAATTTCACACACACACACACACACACACACAGTGATTCTTGGGGTTTTTTTTGTTTTTTTTCTTCTTCTTGACGGACCCAGTGGCTGAAAGAGCTAATGTTTGGACTGACAAAAGGAGATGGTTAGATAAACACTTCGCACGGCAGCAGCAGTACGAATAGGATTGGAATGGGATGAGGGCAGACAGCTGTTAGGTTGTTGGTAAGAGAGCAAAGTGTGTGATTGACTGTATTGAAAAGAGCAAGGTCTTTAGTGAAGAGGCCTTTGCAGGCTTAGTGGCACCTGCAGACTGGCAGGGAGAGTGATCTAGTTTGTCTGGGCCAGCAAAACAGTTCTCATCTGCACCAATAACCCCACTCTGCTACTGGGGTTACATATTCTGGATGTTGCATATGTGGAACAATCTCTTGTTTGACACGTCTTCCAAGGAAATAGGCCAAAATGGTACCCTGGATACCTGTTAGCACAGCTTCAGAACCCTAGCATTCTATCTGTGATAGAGTCTATCCGTGATAAACCATCATTTGCTGCTGTGTATCACTATTATGTTACTAAGCTATAATGTAACACTGACGTCATGGTTAACATACACCACTGATGTTTCATTACGCTCAGTCAATTAATGAAGACAAAGTCCAACCACCTGCTCCTGCACCTGTTCCTGATTTGAAAGGCAATGCTCCCAAGTAATTAAATCCTTCCCCTAATTTAATAATTATTATAATCTGGTAGGGAATATACTCTGGATTCTAAGTACAATTCCTTCTTTTTTTTTTTTTTAATTTTCCTCATTCTATCACCAAGAAATAGGGAGGTGGGGGGAACCTATTCAGGTAACCGAAAGCAAGTTAACTAACAACCCCTTTCCCCAAAAGCAGGGTAGCCAAGTGCTCATACAAGGAAGAAACTAAAAAAAATGGAGAATAAAGGAATGTAGGGGGAAAGTTAATTTTCAATATTCAGAGGGGATAAGAGTTTAAAAAAAAATCAGCCATTGAAATTAAACCATGCAAATGTACTTGACAGTTTCCCTGCTCAGGAAATGATGCCCAGTAACAAATAGTTCTTTGGCTGTGAAAACGTAACAACATATTGGCAGCTCACATCAATAAAAATAACCCCCGAAGAAAGGCGTTGAAGGTATCTGTTTTGCCAAGCTGCTCCCATGTGGTGAGGCTGAATAAGCCTACGTCTGCACGTGGAGCGAGGGCTGTGATTCCCAGCTCGCCTAGAGGTATTCGCATTCTCTCTCATTGAGCCAGCGCACTAAAAAGAGTAGTGTAGCCGCAGTAGCACGGGCTGCGGCAAGTGTGGCATGGACTAGCTGCCCCAAGTACAAACCTGCCTGGTCCCCGTGGGTACGTATTCAGGGCGGCTGGCCCATGCCATCACTTGCTGCTGCCCATGCCACAGTAGCGACACTACTATTTTTAACATGCCAGCTCAATGAGAGTTAGCAAAGTACGTCTATGTGGCTGGGAATCGCATGCCGAGATTCAAGTGTAGACGTAGCCTAAGTGGCAGTGGAATAGAGATGGCTGAGTGACTGATACAAGTCACATTTTCAAAGGAGGATACACATGCATAAGTGTAAAACTGACCCCATCCCGCACAGGGCATCAGTCACTGAAAGTTGTGTCCAGCGGATGTCTGTTCAAAAGCCTATGTGAAATGAATGGGATGGGCCTCAGTCCAGTTTCCACTGAAATAGTGTCCATCACAGAAAAGCCACCAGCACCACTGGCGGTCTTACCATACAGGGCAAGAAATGAATGAGCCATGCAGGGCTTCTCGATCCAGCTTTCAACAAAGGTCAGAGGTGTCTGGATTGAGGGTCTGTCTCTGGTCCATCGCTACACATGCCCACCCCCCACTGACCTTTCTGAAACAGGAGCAATTTGCAGACTGTTTTAAGCAGCCTATGAGGACACAGCATCCTCATTTGCAAAGAAACGTCTGTTTCTTAGCAGCTGATGTTTAATGGAGTCGAATGCAAAGGAAAATCCAAGCAGGACTATGTATTGGGATGGGGAATGTGAGCAATCTGACAATCCGAAAATTTGCCAAGCATTTCAGTAAGCTGCCTTGAAGCATGCCAGCATGATGCAGAAGTGCATGCCTAGGTCTGAACCAGATGGCTCAATGTCTCTTCAGTGACTGTATCACACTAAATTCAATCTTTAGAACAGAAAGGTAGCACAGAGCTGAAAACTGACAATGAGAAATTTGAATCCCATGGTGGTAGGAAGGTAACAAGGCATAGAGGGAAAGAAAATCACTTCTTAAATATCCTTTCCTTTGCATTATCTACTTAAAACCAGTGTTTGCCAAGTGACAATCCACATGTGGCTTTTCCTCCTGTGCCTAGGGAAGTAATACACTGGGGGGCAGATTTTGAAACCCAGCGCCCCTTTTTGCCCACACACAGCTCGATTGTGAACTGCATTGGTGAGCAGTTACTTTCATGAGCTTTCCCATTTCTTTCAACAGGACTATCCTTGTGTGTGACTGCTTACCTGTGGGAGTGAGGAATTCACAATCTGGCCTACAATTTGCTCACAAAAGTCATTTTAGGTACAAGTGTCCACCACAGTTATTTGGGACAAGATTAATGTAACTGAAACGTCTACGTACCTGACTCTTGACCAGGTTAGATGTCCAAATGCCATCTGGTGTGACTGCAATCTGTGTTGAGGAGACCCCATTTAAAATTGTACCCTATTACATCAGGTCTTGCAGCATCACCCCCTTCAGTTCCTTATTCCTCTCGGTTGCTCATTTTCTCATTCCAGTTGCCAAGGAACAGATGGCATGAAGAGGGCAGTGCACAGGGAGCCTTTCCCTTGGGTGTCTCATGCAAGGCACTGTCATAACTGCACTCTTGATGCTGAGAGAGTACTGCCCTGAGCAGTAAGCAAGGTAGCTGTAGCTAGGACCCCAGCATGGGGGTGACAGCTGCAATGGCATCACTTCTTCCTGCCTCTTGCTGCTCTTCTCAAACTACTGCTCTGAGCTATGGCTGACTTCTTATTTTATATGCAATATAATTTCTCCATAAAGAAGGAACTGATTGTAAATCCAGATGGAAATGGAACAGTTTGCATGAAATTTGCTTTAATTAATTAGCTAAATGCTCACAAAGTGCTTTGAAGATGAAAAACTCTGTAGAAGTGCTAAGTAGTAGTAACAATAATAAAAAAAATCATAATAATTAATATCACCAGGAAGCATGTGTACAGCACATGCCCAGAGCATTTCCATCCGACAGCTTAAAAATTGCCCCTTTCCCTCGGACACTTTATCAAGGACTGTGAGTAGTGCAATAAAATAAAGGCATTGGGGTTTTTTTCAGTCATAGAGACTTGAGTTTGAATCTAGTTTAAAATGAAATGAATGGTCCCACTGCTCGTTAGTCAGCATGACGGAACGGAGGTACAATTTAGAGCAGTTAAGCAAGACATGTGGGACTGCTTTAAATGGGGTGGAGTCTGATAAGGAAGGCCGCATAACTCACTCCTTTTCTGTCTCCCTTTCCCCCCAAAACCAGCTGCCCAGACATGCGATGGGTTGTAATGATTTGGAGCTTATGTGCTGCACTGGGGTTTAATAATGGAACAAAAGTCGCTTCTGAAATGCATGCTGAAAACACGGAGCTTGAACTTTTCATTTACAAAATGCTTCTGACCGGAGCGTGGTGAATATTGCAGAAACATTTCTTTTCAGTGTTGAGTTTCCTTATATTTGCCTCCTACAAACATGCTATAGGTTTCTGACTGCAAGAATGTTTGTAAGAACAGAAAGCGTTGCATAGTGACTAATGCAAATACACCTCTACCCCGATATAACGCGACCCGATAGAACACGAATTCGAATATAACGCGGTAAAGCAGCGCTCCGGGGGGGCGGGGCTGCGAGCTCCGGTAGATCAAAGCAAGTTCGATATAACGCGGTTTCACCTATAACCCGGTAAGATTTTTTGGCTCTCGAGGACAGCATTGTATCGGGGTAGAGGTGTATGTACTTGCCCACTTGTTTGCTCTAGAAGTGTTTGACAGATATCTGGAAAGCTCTTGTCAGCCTGGGAGTTACAGCTTTAGCTCAGGTGTCAAGTCTTCTCATGCCACATTGCCACGGTTGCAATTGGCAGTAGCCTTAGAGCTGGGCCCCTCTCGACTTAAAACAAAAGGGGCTTGTAGGACAGCGTTCTCCTTGAGGCTCCCTTGACTCTGGAACAGGCTTCCCCCACTAGTCCAAAATATCCCAGGTCTATTGACCTTCGGGGTACATCTAATTACACGAATTAGGCTCCTCGGCCACTTAAAAACCCACCAACGAACCCCCTTGGCAGACGACATCCTCGCATCCAGGGATAGCCAAAGAAGAAGAGAAGACATCTAATTATGCAGATTTCTGCCGAGGTGGGCTTCAGAGCAAAATCAGATGGAAGAGGAGGAGACTTTGGTGTTCTGTGGGTGGTTTAATTTTATTTGCCTCATAGAAATATAGAGCTGGAAGGGACCTTGAGAAGTCATCAAATCCAGCCCCCTTAGCTGAGGCGGCACCAAGTAAACCGTAGTCCTTTCAGACTTTGTATAATCCTACATAAATAAGTGGTGGCAGGAGCCTGTGCCTTGGTGCTGCAGGTCTGTAATTCAAACCCTGCCCATGACCCATGGTGGGGTCATTACACTTGGATAATTAGCCCTGCAGACTCTAAAGCTAAGAAGATGATGAAGGGAGGGAAAGAATGATGAAAATGAAGAGAAAATAAACTTTTCCGCGGCCATTCAATCATTCCCCTGCAATTTTATTCAGTGGCAAGGAGGCACTTTCAGAGTAAAATCAAACTCATTAAGTGCTTTTGTTGGAGAAGGAAGGGAAAAGAAAGCACCATTTGGCAACTTGGAGAGGCTTTGTACATTTAACAAGAATAGTCCATTGTGATAAAGCGCCTGCAGAAAGCTTTTCCACTCCACTGGTGGAGCAGCCCTATTGTTTGAGGCTGGAAGCTGGGGTGCTGGCTCCCTCTCCCGTGAGTAGGAGTTCTATAAGTACCTATTTAAGAGCCTTTATCTGGGCATGTATATATAGCAGGTTTAGCAGGAAACACATCTCCAAGTCTGGGTTCAGGAACTGACTTTTAACAGAGCTTAGAATTACAAATTTGAGGAGGACAATGGGATGCCTGTACATGGAGCAGGGAGCATTCTACGGACATGCTGTCTCCCCAGAAGGCCACAATGAAATCTCCTGAGAACGGGTGGGTCTCCAAGAGAAGGTATGAAGGTGGTCAAAGGACCTGGCTCACACAGCCACTAGGCAACAGGTGTGTACTGCAGGAAAGCTATCATTCATCATGATCTTCCTCAAGACCACCTCACCCGTGTGCCTCAACTCTGACCTGTCGGAGAAGGAGGGGGACTCACACACCATAGCTCATTCAGTCCTGGGCATCCCGGCAGAAACTGCAAATGCAGTAACTTTGCCACACTGTAACTTTTGAAAAGTTACAGACGTTTTGAAAACTTCCCAGAGTGGCAGAGTTCCAGGGTTTGGTTTTTCCTTTAGCTGCTCTGTAATTTTTCCACAGTTGGAGAAGTTTTCAAAGCTTACAGCATGGGAGAAGGAAAAAGTGGAAAAAATGAGAGCGAGGGGTAGCTGGACTAGACTAATGTATTGCTGGAGTAGAGAGGTCATCGAGGCTCCAAAGGGCTTTCACATCCAGGTGAGCAAGAAACACTCACAATAATCGTGACAGCTTTCACAGCTGGATCCAAAGCCCGGTGTTGCTTAAAAGAGAGAATACGACTTGGTGTTTGTGCAGTGCCTATAGCACAATGGGGTCCTACTCTTGGTTAGTCCTCAGGCATCATAAACCTGATTATATATTAATTTAATTTGGTGTCCCATTAAGTCTCCATCTGGCCACATCACAAAGACACCAAAAAAATGTAGTGCATTTCGCAATCTCTCTACAAGAGATACTCAGGCTGTGCTGCAAGCCAGAGCTCAGGGGGTTTGGCATATTTATACAGAGAGTTCAGAGCTAGAATAGCAGAGGATGTTAGAAAGCAGGATTGAGGTGCACTGGTACAGCTGTGTGAAAGAAACTTGCATCACATGTGACAAGACTTTTTGCCCATCCTCCTGTACTCCAAAGCACAACATTCAAACACACATACAAACAGAAGCCTAGCATAAAAGGCCATTTTATTTATTTTGTGACAACATACGAACAGCCATACTGGGTCAGACCAAAGGTCCATCTAGCCCAGTATCCTGTCTTCTGACAATGCCAGGTGCCCCAGAGGGAATGAACAGAACAGGTAATCATCAAGTGATCCATCCCCTGTCGCCCATTCCCAGCTTCTGGAAAACAGATAATTGAAGATCTATTTTGTTCCCAGGACTGTGGTATTTATTTTATAATCTCAAAGTGAAAGTCTGACTTCACTTTATTTTCATTCAACATACCTGCCACACAGAAGGAATAAATTGGGAGAAATTTAACAAGAACAAATGATGGAGTCCAGTGAAATGCTTGTAAAAGATTGGAACCAGAACAAATGGACTGAGAGATCTTTATAGAACGCTCACCAGTGGCTGGGGAGAGAGCCATTCTCCAGCAGAAAGAATAGGCAAAGCATTTAAAAACCTTTTTATATCATTTCAAAGGTCAACCACTGTCCTCAAGCAAAACTGTAGATTTCCTCCCAAATCTAAAGGGTCTGTGAAAACTAGTTACTGTAACGTGCTTGGCCTGGATGCTCCAAATAAAAAGGAAAGACTGAAGAGTTAGGACATGTAAAAATAAAATAACCTTCCTCCAAGTTAAAGTTCATCCTGCTTTTACAGAAGAGAGATGGGAAAACTGAATTTCCAAATGACCCAGATAGAACGGAGTGACTGAGAACTGAAAATGGGGTCAACCTACTTAGTTTGGCAATTGTATTTGCTTACAAGTATCCTTAATAAGGACAGCAGGATGTGGCCCTTGGAAAACAGACACTTATTTGCAGAGCTGCACACTGATCTTTTCTATAAGCCAGTTTAGTTGAGAGCCATAAGATCAAAGACCCATTGATAAATGGCTGATGTGAAGGGAAAAGAAAAGGCTTTTGGCTCCTTCCTCTGGAGACTTCTGAACACTCATTTCCAGCTAATTTAGTAGGATATGTGCTGGGAAAAGTGACTCCTCTCCTCTATGCAGTACGTTGCACACAATCTCATGCATATTCTCTACCTAAGGGCTTAGTCCTGTTCTGCTAAGGCTCTCTGCTAATAGGCACGTCCTGGTGCTCCTCTCTCTGCAGTGACTCCCTATGGAGTACAGACAGCAGTTCAAAGTGGCTGTCCGGATATCATCAAAGTCTTCCATGAGATTGGCCCTAGCTGCCTGACAAACTGCCTTTCCCTCCATGATCATGACCTTCCAAGACTAGGGTTGCCAGGCGTCTGCTTTTTGACCAGAACCCCCAGTAGAAAAGGAATCATGGTGGTGCTGACTGGGCCGCTAAAAGTCCAGTTGGCGGCGCAACGGGGCTAAGGCAGGCTCCCTGCCTGCTCT
This sequence comes from Terrapene triunguis, assembly GCF_002925995.2. Lineage (NCBI taxonomy): Eukaryota > Metazoa > Chordata > Testudines > Emydidae > Terrapene > Terrapene triunguis. The sequence goes on along the minus strand of NW_020664418.1, from coordinate 40,111,928 downwards.
GGCTCCGTGTGGCTCCCAGAAGCAGCCGCTGTGTCCAGCTCCTAGGCACAGGAGCGGCCATGGGGACTCCGTGTGGTGCACCCTGTGCGCCAGCTGCGCAGCTCCCATTGACTGGGAACCTCGGCCAACGGGAGCTGCAGGGGCGGCCCCTGTGGGTGCAGAGTCGCCTGGCAGCTCCGCCTAGGAGCCGGACATGCTGGTTGCTTCCGAAAGCCGCCTGAGGTAAGCGCCACCCGGCTGGAGCCCACACCCTGGTCCCCCTCCCACACCCCAACCCCGTGCTCCAGCCCTGAGCCCCCTCCTACACCCCAACCCCCTGCCCCAGGTCAGAACCCCCTCCCACAGCCTAACTCCCTCCCAGAGCCTGCACCCCAACCCCCTGCCCCAGCCCTGAGCCGCACCCCACAACTCCTCCCACACCCCAACCCCCTGCCCCAGCCCAGTGAAAGTGAGTGAGGGTGTGGGAGAGCGGGTGATGGAGGGATGGAGTGAGTGGGAGGGGGTCAGAGAAGGGGCGGGGCAGGGGCGGGCCTTGGGGAAGGGTGGGGCAAGGGTGTTCAGTTTTGTGCAATAAAAAGTTGGCAACCCTACCCAAGACAGCTAGCACCATCTGAACAATGCAACTGGTGATAGGGGAAAGTTCAGATTGCAGGAGATGCAACTTTCCAAGCAGCTGAACCTAAACTAGAGTTGAGAAGAACTAATAATAACTTCAGTGTGTGCAAAACTAAATGCAAAATGTATTTCTTTAATTTTGCTTTCAATAAGTTCTTCAGACACATGCACGCACGCATCCCAAACCGAAATATGTGATTTGCACCTAGCTACTGGGAAAGAAAAGAGAGCGGGACAGTATAACTTATTTTTGTTTTTAAATAGATGTGTTTGTGTGGGTGCTCAGATCTACATTGATGGGGGCAGATAGATGCACGTTTCATACAGACAGAGGGGGTAATGAACACAAAGGAAAGTTGTCTGTGCCAAAGGAAATTTCCTATCAGAAAAATCTCTTCTCGTGAGTAAATCCTTACAGCAAACAAATGCAAAAAGAAAAAAAAGTCAACTTTAAAATGCCCTTCAGAGGGATCCCACTTGCAAAATAACAATCCATCTATCCGTACACCAACTTTTAAAGGGGCATAATGACAGGAAGAGAAGAGGAGGAAAGTTGATAACCATTTAGCCAAATCCATTTAGAATAATTAAGCATCTGGTCTGGTGCTCCACTTCATTGATGTTAAATAGCTATGGGAAAATTGTATATCGAAGAGACAACCGCCCATGCTTGATCCCAGTTAGCCATCTGAATGCAACTAACTGCATTAGGATTTTATCCACTGGGAAAATCTTATTATGATGATGACTCTCTGTTGAGGAAGGCAGTGCTTAGAGATGAACTAAGCACTTGGCTGTATTTCACTATAATGAGTAATTATGAGGGTGGGTTTTTCAGTTATTGTCTGTTTGGGATGGAAACCATCTCTTTAAGGGTATTCTGTAACTGTATCGTTGCTCATACTGTGTATAAAGAATCAGACGGACAGCAATGGAAATATGTGTAATCCACAGCACAGGTAGGTAGGTACAGGCCATATGTGCCTCCACCATATGTGCCTTCCACGTGTTCTGCAGGAATAATGTCTAAAGATGGGAGTTGGGTTAATCTGGTCCACGGGCCCATAGAGTTCCTGGCCTGTCAACAAGGGTGTCAGTTGTGATTGTGGCTTTTGAACTAGACCAGAGTTTCTCAAACAGGGGTCGCCGCTTGTGTAGGGAAAGCCCCTGGCGGGCCGGGCCGGTTTGTTTACCTGCCGGGTCCGCAGGTCCGGCCGATCGCGGCTCCCACTGGCTGCGGATCGCTGCGCCGGGCTAATGGGAGCTGCTGGAAGCGGCGCGGGCCGAGGGACTTACTGGCCGCTGCTTCCAGCAGCTCCCATTGGCCCGGAGCAGCGATCGGTAAACAAACCGGCCCAGCCCAGCAGGGGCTTTCCCTACACAAGCGGCGACCCCTGTTTGAGAAACCCTGAACTAGACTGAGACTCAGACGCTTTTCCCATAGTGAACCAAACAGCTCCTAGATGCTACCAATCTGGTATCTCAACCATGGAACTGCTCTAAAATATAGATATATCTAACACATATAGTATGACTGTTGGGCCAGATACTGATCCCACTTAAGTCAACTGGAACTTTGCCATTGCCTTTGATAATGGCAGAGTTATGGCCAAACATGTGCTGAGAAGTGAGATCACTGCCAATTGTGCTGATCAAAATTGTCTCATTGTTTCCTTGTCACCCACCATCTGTCTGTCTGAATCCATCTGTTGGCTTTCTGGGGCAGAGACCCGCCTTTTGTTCTATCTTTGTACAGCCCCTAGCTGCACAGTGAGGGTCCAGCTCCTCGACGAGGGTTTCTATGCCCCAGAGTAATACAAATAATAAATATTAATAACCTAATTCCAAATATTCTATATGTGGCACTTGCTTTTGATGTTCTGTGTCCATAACAATGTAACACATGTAATTTGAACTAAACTGATTATATGACGGAGGCCTAAGGTGGATACTTTTAGAGCATGTTTCCACATATGATTCCAGTCTGCAGGACTTAACACAAAGAAACAAGCCAGCAAAAAATCAGTCATTTTTTATGTTATATCCTTTTCCCCTGACCCTTTGTTTTTCTTGTCTATGTAGATCATACATTCTCTGAAGAATGGACTGTCTTTACTCTATGTTGGTATCGTGCCTAGCGCAACAAAGCCCCCAAATCAGTTGGTCTCCAGGCACTACTGTAATAGTAATGCTAATATTACAAATAATAATTAATAGTATCTGTTCAAACAGTCTCTTTCTCATGGTTGTCTGCTCACAGAAGATCGTAGAGTCATAAATTACAAGGCCAGAATGGACCACTGTGGTCATCTGGTCTGACATCCTGAATAACTCACAGGACATCCCTGATTTAATTTCTGGTTGAATTAGGGCGTGTCTTTTTTTTTTAAAAAATCCAATTTTTATTGAAAATGGCCAGTGATGGCGAATCCACCCCAACATTTAGTAGGTTGCTCCAATGGATAATTGCCCTCAATGTTAAAAATGTGTACCTTATTCCAGTCTGAATTTGCCTAACTTCAACTTCCAGCCATTGGATCTTGTTAGATCTTTTGCTGCAGTTCGTTTGTTTACTTGTGACATCAGCTTTTAATGTGATTCTATTTAGTTAGTGTACTTCAGTTTTGAACACAATCCTGTGCACAGACCTTCCCTGACAGGACTCATCTACTGTCTGCCAAGAACTGATTTGATTTCGCTACCTTCCAAACAAATGTATACAAAAATAATCAGGAAAACGAAAAGGTCAGACCATTGCTCTAAGTAATATTAACATTGGTATTAACTCTGGTCCCAGGCTCCAATTTTCTAAGTAGCAGTTGAACAGCCCATCTGCTCTGGCTGATACACACTGTCCATTTGAACTGATTTATATATAACCCGGGCCTTCAACCAGCAGAATGGAAGTGTCAGCATGAAAATGCACCGACTCTGGAGCTTTCGACCAAATAACGTTTTCCTGCATCTGAATCCCATTGCCAGTCTCAGGGGTAATAAATTAGTGTTGAAAACATATTAGCCTTTTCAGCATCCATTAGGGTAAACATTCATTGCTCATTTATTTTCCTTTTGCTGGATCTTTGCCTTCACAAGCCTGACGCTTACTGATTTCCTTTAATTGGCTTTTGTATCATGTGAAGGCTAAAGTATTCCTGCCATAGCAAAGCATGAACTATGTGTTGTGTGTGATAGAAACATGTTCCTATCCAGGAAAAGGAGGCGCGATCAGTACAGTACTACAGAGAGTCCTTTAAACATCTAAAGACACTATTGCATTTGCTATTTAGTCAACAGAATATGCGCAGACATTTGTGTAAGCTTGGTCCATCCTATGGGTTTCTACAGGTACGTCTGCACTGCAGTCACGGGTGGGTTGGCAGCTTGTGTAGACATAGGCGAGCTAGTGCAAATTTAGATAGCCAATACAGCAGAAGCTTCAATGTGGGCTAGCCACCTACATACTTCTCGAGGGTTGCAGGCAGGCTAATACAGCTGAAGGCCTGTGCTGCCACGGCTTCCCTGCTCCAGTATCCGAGCTAGGCAGAACCAAGGTAGCTCAGGTATGTCTGCACAAGCTGCAGTCTCACCTCAGGATTGCCGTGTAGACATAATTCTGTGGTGCATTCCTGTCACTTGGTGGTTTGCTTATAATGTGCGTTATTTGTTTGTGTTTTTCTGTGGCCAATGCCAGGGAATATTTTCATCTCCTCCAATTTTCTGCTCAGGAACTTAGCCATGCACCTCTACCTTCTTCATTGCTGAGCCTCATAAGACAAAGCCCAAAGGACAGAGACCAGAGGCATCACTGCACACTCACTGCCTATAGTTTAAAAAATCCTGGCTCATTGATGGGGAAGTTCAGGTCGATTTCAGGTCAAACAGAGTCACCTTTTAGTTTCTACCGTATGATAATTCTGGCAGCCAGGAAAAGGAAGAACAGGCATTGAATCAACCAGACCTCTCTCACACTCCCCAGTACTTGTGCCCACTTAAAAATGATTCCTTTTCCCACCAAATTTAGCATACACTTTCTATCTTCAACCAGGCCAAGGCTCAGCTTCCCTTTTAGTGGGTGCAGCTTGCACTCTCATTTTTACACCTGTAGTCAGAGGCACAAGCTCTGAGATAAAATGCCACGGGAAATTTTTCAGGACAGGCTGACATGCACAAATGGGAGTCCGGCCTTCTGAACACTTACTCTCATATTCATTGCAAGGGGCTGATGGGGTCTACAGGCCTCACACTGAACCAGGGCTAGGAGTAGAGCAATACCAGGCTAGGGAGGCCTTGCCCCTCAGCAGGGCATGTTCCCAGTGGAGGAACAGTTAAAAGGGACATTGGTAGTCTAGGGAAAGTGGGGAAGAGTTGTATGTTGTACCAGGAAGCAAGGTTGATGCTGAGAATGGTGGCAGGAGAGGCTACAGCTTTGTGAAGGCTGCTTTAGCAGCAGGGATTTGGATTTCCTCCTTTTCTGGGAGCTGAAACTCCTAAAAGAGATCACTTGAACAGGACATTAAGAGACTGAGGAAGGTCTTCTAAGCCAGTTACCAGGCCCCAAGCTGAAGAGCTCCAGATTGGTAGACAGTGACTCAGGGGAAAGCCTAATTTGGGGCAACTTAGTAACTGGGTTGGATGTTTGATGAACCCCTAGGGCCCTGGGTTAGGACCAGAGGAGTGGGTGGGCCTGGGTCCCCCTACTTTGCCTCTTCCCCCCTGCTTTTCAGTCGGGACAGAACCTCTCAGAGCACACAGGAGTAATTGAGGCCACAGCTGATACCCCCCGCCCTCTGGGATGATTAGGCTAGCAGAAATTGCAGGATCATGGCTTGACCACTAGGCCAGTTGTGGTTTGCATTTCCTGGTTGGGGGGGAAAGAAATAAATAGAAATATTTAAAGCAAAACAAAAGGTGAATCAGCAAGATGGCAAAACTCCGCAACCTTCCCTTGATCTTAGCACTGAAGGCAACAGAGCACTCATGAGTGTTAGTCTTCATGATCTTAGCCTGCAAACTGTGTGGCACATTTGGGTGCTATGTAAATGAAAGTGACTAGTAACAATCCCATTTGTGTGATGACTTGGTTTGGATTTTTCAGCTGTGACACCACATCCTTTCTGGCAATTCCAATGCCTGGCATAAGCCAATGTGAACCACAAAGAGTATGTGAAAAAGGAGACAATAGCAAGAGCCATTGTTAGGTGTAGACTATATGAATAGCAACTGCCACTTGAATCAAGAGTAGCAGAGCTCAGCCAGACAGAGCTTCCTGTTTGGCTCACCTATGTCAAGCTGCTGGGTAAGGGGATGTGGGTTCCTATGTCTCTTAGGTGCTTTTGAAAATTTTACCTACTGCGAATAGCCCATTCCGAAGGGTCCTGGTCTGATTGTTAAAGGCTGTTAATCCAGTCACTGGATTGGAGAATGATTATGATTGGTTGACTCCACTTTAGTGTCCTAGCCAGTTGTTATATCTATTTCCAGGTTTGTTCCATTATTTCAGGACTAGCTTGTTATGTCTCTGATCAAACTGATCCAAAGCCTCTTGCATTCCGCATAGCAGTTAACACTTTCACGTTTAACAAACAATTAGAACCCCCAGCCCAACCACACAGAACCATACATGAGCCTTCCCTGTGCTCTCTTGAAAGCATTTTAGAACAGTGAGTAACATCACTATCCCCATTATACTGATAGAAAATTGACATTCAGACAGAGGTTCAATGACTTGACAAAGATCACATAGCAAATCAGTCCCAGAGCCGGCCATAGAACCCAAGATTTCTGACTCCCAGAAATCTCCGTATCCTAACCTCTAAACCATGCTGATTTCTAGATCTATATGGAGTGAAAGAAAGAAAGAAAGAAAGAAAAAGCATCCCACAATCTATAACAAAGCAGGTACAAATCATAAGTCATTTTAATTGACACTGGCTGCAGATGCCTTAGCTTCACCTCTGAGATGAAGAGCAAATGGAAAACAAGGCAAGCTTATTATCTGTTCAATAAACTTCCATTGTTATGTCTGGCAATGACAGGTTTTGTCTGTGTCCATGCATGCTCTCTTTCTCTCTGTCTTTCTATAATAAGGGATTTTCTGGGCTGGTTTTGAAACTGACATAAATCAGAAGACCAGGAGCCTCTGCTCTCCTTGCTTATGGAGTATGAACGGAATGATGTTTATTCTGATGGGCTTTCTATTAAGCCATCATTCATAACCAAAGATAGAATGAAGCTCATGAAGGAAGAAAACATCCATATAGAACAGATGCCTCTCCATCAAAGGGAGCGAATGTGTCACTTTGCAAATGTCCACTACTCAATGAACAGCTATTTGTCTCCTTTCCTCCCCTTAATTTAATCCAATTTTTCCCTCTTCTAATTCCTCTCCTTCACCTGCTCACTGGATAGAAACCTCACTGATACGCAGGCAGCACTGCCAGCTGCTCTGTAACTCTCTATTTCTCTTAGATACATAGGACCTGATTCAGCAAACTCCTTACACACATGCTTAACTTTTAAGCACATGCTTAAATCCATCCCTCTTCAGCAAAGCACTTAAGCATGCACTTAAGTCCCATTGTCTTCAATTAGAATTAAGCTCATTTAAAGAAAAGCACAGAAGCACGTACTAGTAGTGCTTTTGGGACCTGGGGTAGCACCAGATCCCATAGTGTGTAGACACAAATTTACATCAAATAAAATTGTTCATAACAGTCAGGGGCGACCTAAAGCAGGGGACTCCAAGGTTTTGACACTCACAAACATTGCTCCACCGAAGTAAGGGGGGATTGATTTACCTTCAAAATCAGAGGAACACTGTGGAATACATTTATGAAGACTTCAAACCACTTTTAGAAGCATTAAAATAGCAGTTAGTTGTGGCTGTCTTAAAACCCATGACGTGTCTGTATATTTCAGTGGGGTGTCCTCTCCAGGGCTGGCCTTACCATGAGGTGAACTGAGGCGGCCGCCTCAGGTGCCAGACTCTGGGGGGCGCCACTAGGACCCAGAGTGTAGAACATTGTGTCTGCTGCTGGGGCATATGTATTCTCTCCGCTCTAGATGCACAGAGATGGTGGAGTGCTGTGCTGGAGGAAGGAGGGCACAAGAGACATAATAGGCAGGCAGGAGAAAAGGTGAGAGGGAATAACAGAAAGCAGCAGAAGCTGCGGGGAGAGAGAGAAGGAGGAGCCTCTTATGTACCTCTCTAGCACCCCCAGGAGCCTGGACTGATTAACACCAGCTTCTCAGGGAGCTTCCTGTTTCCTGCTGCTTCCCTGAACCCACTTGAGGAGAACAGGCAGTCAACTGAAGTAGTAGGAGCCAGTTATGTCCTTAAGACACTGATATCTTCCCTTACTCAGACCCTGCTACCAGCCTGCTTATTTGTCCCCTTCCATTGAGTGTTGAGAGCCACTATAGCTGGCACAGAACAGCAGTCATGAGTGAAAGAAGAAAACGCCCCTCTGGGGCAGCATTCAGAAAAAGAAAGAAAGCAAAGGAAGCTTTTCTATCTAAGCAGGAAGGAGCTCTCCTGAGATACATAGATACAAATGTTCACGGCGAGCCTTCCGGCCCCAGTGAGGATGTGAGTGGTGAGGAGGTGCCTGATCTTCCAGTTAGTCAGAGTGCAGGTGACCTGGCAGCTACTGCAGCATCCATATATCCATCTCAGATGGCTGTAACCATACACATTCCTGAAGAAAAGTGTAGATCAGAGAAGAGTGTGGTGGAGGCACAAGAAACAGCTGCTGCTGAGTTTAGTTCCTTAAGTCTAGATGATCCAGGACTGTGGACCCACTTGAGCAGTAGCCTGAGGGACTTCCTTGTACTGCATGGGCCACAGCAAGTGAAAAACTTCATGTTCCCCAAAGACAATGAAAATAGAAGTTTCCATCCAACACATTACTGGCGTGACATCCCCAATGGTGACAAAGTGGAGAGGCCATGGCTTATGTACTCAAAAACCCAGAAAGCTGCATACTGTTTTTGTTGCAAACTCTTCCAGTCTACAGGTTTCAGAGTAGCAGCCGTGTTAGTCTGTATCCGCAAAAAGAACAGGAGTACTTGTGGCACCTTAGAGACTAACAAATTTATTAGAGCATAAGCTTTCTTTCATGCTCTCTGTATGTGTGTATATATATCTCCTCAATATATGTTTCACTCTATATGCATCCGAAGAAGTGGGTTGTAGCCCACGAAAGCTTATGCTCTAATAAATTTGTTAGTCTCTAAGGTGCCACAAGTACTCCTGTTCTTCTTCCAGTCTAATGTTCCAGCCACATTGGGTTCTACAGGAACAAAGGACTGGAAAAATCTGTCTAGAAATCTGGCATGCCATGAGAAGGCAGCAAATCACCAGAGAGCATTCCATAGGTGGAAAGAGCTTGGGATGAGACTAAGGTTAAAGGCCACCATAGATGATCAGCATCAAGAGATTGCATCAGAGTCTCTTTACTGGCAAAATGTTCTGAAAAGGCTCATTGCCATTGTGAGAATGCTTGCTACCCAAAACCTAGCACTGCGTGACACTTCGGATCAGCTGTATGTGCCAAACAACGGAAACTTCCTTAAAATTTTGGAGCTGATTACTGAGTTTGATGCTGTACTCCAGGAGCATCTAAGAAGAGTCACCACCCAAGAAACGAACACACACCACTACCTTGGAAAAACAATTCAAAAAGAGATCATACATGTCCTGGCAACAAAAGTCAAACAGAAGATTGTGGCAGATCTGAAGTCAGCAAGATATTACTCTGTTATTCTGTACTGCACACCTGACATCAGCCATACAGAACAAATGACTTTAATGGTGCATTTTGTAACAACAGAACCTAGTGAAAATGTCCCTGCAATGGTGACTGTCAGAGAGCATTTTCTAGAATTTATTGACATTGATGATACTACAGGAGCTGGTATGACAAATGTGCTTCTTAAAAAGCTGGAAGATACGGGATTTGCGATAGCTGACATGAGAGATCAAGGCTACAATAATGGTGCCAACATGAGAGGAAAGAACACAGGCAAAGGGAAATGGAATCACCAGAAACATACATAACTTTAAATTTCTGTGTGGCTTAGTGTTGTGACATGACATACTGTTTGCTTTGTCCAGTTGTTCCATTGCTCCAGATATATCAAGGTCAACAACTTGGAGTCTCTTGGTTACAACATTTATTTCAAAGTCATACCTACAGTCTTACCGGTCAAATGAAGGATTTCAAAATGTTCTGAAGAGTGCACAGAAGTGGGCAGAGGAACTTCACACTGAAGCTATTTTCCCACGCATTCAAGAATACAAAAGTCACCGAAGAAGACGACATTTTGATTACAAGGCACGGGATAATCCCATAAGAGACCCCAAACAACAATTCAAAGTTGAATTCTTTAACTGGGTGGTAGATTGTGCAATACAGTCAGTTGAAGAACATTTCATGCAGCTCAAGGAACACAGCAGTATATTTGGGATGTTGTATGATATTCCAAAACTCCTCACTATAGCTGAAGAAGACCTACACCAGCAATGCAGGGCTGACACATGATGACATGCGCGATATTGATGCGAGTGATTTAGGTGATGAACTGAAAGCCCTTTCAAGATACATTTCAGCAGGATCAACTCCAAAGGCTGTTCTGGAATATATGTGCACAAATAAGATGACCACCCTCTTTCCAAATGCTTTTGTTGCTCTGCGCATACTTCTAACACTTCCTGTAACAGTTGCCAGTGGAGAACGCAGCATCTCCAAGCTGAAGTTAATAAAAACACATCTGCGCTCCACAATGACACAGGAGAGGCTGGTCGGCCTTGCAACCATCTCAATAGAGCATGAGCTGGCCCAGACTGTGGGCCTTCAGGAACCAGTTCAAATCTTTGCAACCAAGAGGGCACAGAAAGCACCACTTTGATTATTCAAACAGATAAAAATGCCAGCATTTAGTATGCAGACAAGAAAAGTTACATTTGCTGTTCAGGCGTTTGAAAGTTAATTGTTTTTTAAAATTTTTGAACAAGGCATTTTAAGTTGTTACTTCTCCTTTATTGGGGTAGGTAGCAGAGCAGTACCATGAGAGGAGTAGAACAGGAAGAAGACAGACTTGAGACCTTTCAAAGTTTTGGCCGAAGCGAGGGGGGATGGGGGCATCATTTGAGCTTCCCGCCTCAAGTGCCAAAATGTTGTGGGCCGGCCCTGGTCCTCGCAGACAAATTTACAGATGATGTCTGAAACGTGGGGCCAAGTCGTGATTTGATGCCAAAGGAGAGCAGTGTAGAAAGTTCCATGATTTCTCCCTATGGATCTTATGATTGTAACAAAAACTGTCCCATTTGTACCCTGCTCTTCATTGCACAGGAAACAACCTCTTGAGGGCTACATAAAGACCAGACCACGAAGGACTGGTACAAAGGTAAAATGCCATTAAAATTTGAGTAAGAACCCCTTGAATAGGACCCTAGCTTTGTGGATCTCAAAAATGGTAAAACTGTTTGTTTTCTAGTATGAAGAAAATTTGGCTGAGAGATTTGTAAAAAGCCATGTCCTAAAGGTTCATCTACCATCTCACAAAACGGCACAGCAGATTTTGGGTGCCTAATGGGGGGGTGTCTAATATGTAAATGAAGGGAATGAGTTGAACAGTACAGACTTCTAACAATTACAACTTGGCTTAACCTGGCCCGATGTAACTGAATTGCCAATGGCTCAGCACTTAAAGGGGTCAAGACATTTCTCTGCAGATATGATTAGGTGTTTTAACTCGAACAATTTTCAGCACACTGAAGTGGCTCTTTTAGCACACTAGAAATTCAGCCTGATCTTTGGATGTGCGTGGAGCCTTGTCTAAGATCAGGCTAAGGCATCTAGACTGGAACATTTGTGAATCTTATAGAAAGCCAGATTTTGTAAGGCACTCAGTTCTGTATTTCCTATTCTGTCAGCCGTACTCATAAGTTGAAATATCATTGAAAGACACTAAAAGAATCACTTGACAATGTGAGGGTGCCTTCCCCAAACTTGAACTTGGTGGAATAACAAGGTGCTAATTTTCAGACTATCAGATGGACTAGGTTTGCATGGAAACATGTATGAGCAATTGCATGACTACTTTTCATAAGCAGTCACTGAAACTGTGCAAACTATATATTGTGACAAAGTTCCTCCTCTATCTTGGTGGGTCCTGCGCTTATTGGCGGATTTTCTTGCCTCAGAGATTCACCATGTGTGTTGGGGAACAGCCCAGAGACCTTCCCCTCTGGAAGAACCCACAGTCCAGGTCAATTGGGAGGTTTGGGGGGAACCCGGGCCCACCCTCTACTCCGGGTTCCAGCCCAGGGCCCTGTGGACTGCAGCTGTCTATAGTGCCTCCTGTAACAGCTGCATGACAGCTACAACTCCCTGGGCTACTTCCCCATGGCCTCCTCCAAACACCTTCCTTATTCTCACCACAGGACCTTCCTCCTGGTGTCTGATAACGCTTGTGCTCCTCAGTCCTCCAGCAGCACACCCTCTCCCTCTCCCTCTCAGCTCCTTGCGCCTCTTGCTCCCAGCTCCTCACACTCGCACCACAAACTGAAGTGAGCTCCTTTTAAAACCCAGGTGCCCTGATTAGCCTGCCTTAATTGATTCTAGCAGTTTCTTCTTAATTGGCTCCAGGTGTCCTAATTAGCCTGCCTGCCTTAACTGGTTCTAGCAGGTTCCTGATTACTCTAGTGCAGCCCCTGCTCTGGTCACTCAGGGAACAGAAAACTACTCATCCAGTGACCAGTATATTTGCCCTCTACCAGACTCCTGTACCCCACTGGTCTGGGTCTGTCACAATATCTATGTACATGTATTTAGACTCCAATTTACCACTGGAGCCCACACAATGCCCACCAGTCGCAGTTACTACTGCTCATAATATATAGGTATAAAGCCACACACCCCAGAAAAGCTCCAACAGGTCTGAAATACAGCAGCCCATCTGCTTAGCAACACACGTCACCACCAACCTGTCACAAAGGTGTTCTGTTCTCGGCGTTGGTTCCCCAGTTCTAGATCTCTGTTCTGATGTGTAAAGCACTCCATAGGGGTGACCCTTACTATTTGAGTTGTCATCTCTCTCTCACACACACACACACAACCGCACCTCCCACAATAACTAAGATACAAGCTTCCCTCACTGTTCAACGGTTCCTTGTTGGACTGTGAGTGCCTGAGACAGAATCTTCGGAGGAGCTGGATCTAGACTATGGAAGTCATGCTGGTCAGAAATGAGAATGACCATGGGCCTCACCACAGTCAGAACTAAATGCAAAACACTTCTTTGATTAAGCTTTCCCTCACTAATTTCTTCACACACAACACATCCACTCTCACACACAAACATAAACAAACTACGAAAACCCATACATTAATCTAGCTGTGTTTTTCCTACCAGCTGGAAAGCGAGACTGGGAAAAATTATTTTTTTCCTATTTTAAATACACGGGAAACACAGAGATGCTATGGAGTTGGGGTGCTATATAAGTACTGAAATAGACCTTATGTTGTTGGGGTGCTGTATAAGTACCTAAATCAGTGGTTCTCAAACTGGGGTCGCCGCTTGTTCAGGGAAAGCCCCTGGCAGGCCGGGCTGGTTTGTTTACCTGCCAGGTCCGCAGGTTCGGCCGATCGCGGCTCCCACTGGCCGCGGTTCGCCGCTCCAAGCCAATGGGGGCTGCAGGAAGCGGCGCGGGACAAGGGATTTGCTGGCCGCCGCTTCCTACAGCCCCCATTGGCTTGGAGCGGTGAACCACGGCCAGTGGGAGCCATGATCGGCCGAATCTGCGGACCCGGCAGGTAAACAAACCGGCCCGGCCCAGCCCGGCCCGCCAGGGCCTTTCCCTGAACAAGCGGTGGCCCCAGTTTGAGAACCACTGACCTAAATGGATATTTGGAGGAAGGAGTTTACTGAAGACAGGGATACATGAACAAGCAACTCAGCTGCTTTACATGGGAGGAGCTGCTGGTTCAGTTCAATGGCTGCTGAAGTTGCAGATGACTCTCCCAGAGTCAGCAGTGATTTTCTTTCCTTAATTAATCAATTGCACAAGTAACTGAGGTCCATTAGGAAGGCAGATGACTGTCTACAGACAATGATTATTGGCCTTTGGATTGTCCAAAAAAAATTCAGCAAGATAAATAAATTTGAGGTTTAATGAGATCATTTAGCTTAACAAAAAACAAACAAAAAAGGGACCAGAAAAGGCATATAATAAACCACTACATCTGCATCATGAACTTGGAACAAACAACAGGCCCCAGTTTTAGATGTTGTCTGCACTTGGACAAGTACATAATGGAGCACTGATATCATCTACAAGTTACTACATTTAGCACCACAAGACTCATGCCTTAATAATAAAATAGCAGGACTGATGGCCTGAGACTGTGTTCAGGTTCAGTAACGCAGGCTGTCATCATTGTTGTTATTATTAATAATAAGTGACATTTCTATAGCACCCTTGACTCTAAGGAGTATCAAAATCTGTTTAGAAATAATGTGTGGTGTGTGTGAAGACATAACTAGCTCAAGGTCTTTATACGTATTTTACAAAAGACCTCAAGACCAGATTTTCAAGTGCTCAGCACACCCAATTGGGACTAGGTTTTCAAAAGATGTCAGCTTCCATTTAGGCACCTAACTAAGAGCCAGATTTTCAAAGCGTTCTGCACAGAAGCTCTCATTACCATATTTATGGGCTGATTTTGTGAAGAGTTTTGTATACTCGTTGCTTAACTATTGAAAATCTGGCCATTGTTGTGAGTACTGAATATTTTCGACAACTGCCCGTAGTGTGCTCTGTGCTGTACGTTTATGTATGTATGTCATTCATTCACTTTAGTGACAAGAAGAGGTGAGAACATTGATCTCATCTGAAAGATAGAATAATCCGTAGCAAACGACCTGCCCTCAGGTCCTTGTTACTATTGTACACTGATTTACATTTACAGATTTTCTTTTGTGTTTTCCCCCTGAATTTCTTTCCATTTTCAATGCTTGAAATGAAGGGTGCTTGATGTCCCCAACAAGGGGTGCAAGCAGTGACCCTTGGGTGTCTCCAATCTCCACCCTTTCCCTCCCCACCGCTCCCGACACACAAAGGTCTTTGCTGATGACTCTGATGACTTTTTAGATAGATGAAGCTTGAAGACATGAAACGCATGCAAAACTGATTCTGAACACAAGTGACTCTACATAAGTAGTTCATAGCTGAAGCATGGGATTATATGAAGAAGACAAAGAGATCCCTCGTCTCCTGGGCCATAGCTTCTTTGAAGGCCTAACTACCAGAACAGAGCCATTTCATCAATATGGATTGCCCAGATTTAGGCCTAACTGCTTCCTGTTGTGAAGAACCCACGTCAGACATTCTAGAGGAAAATCTGCACAATCTGATGAAATTGGAGTGGAGAGTGGTGGAGTGTGACCCCATTCAACAAGCACAGGAACTGGGATAAAGTCAGTCCATGTCACAACCTGCAAAGTGTATTCATGCCACTCGTAATTACTGAAAGGTCTAGGATGAAATTCTTCCCCATGAAGTGGGTCAGCACAAGGCACAGGGACCACTTAAGTGCTACTTAAATCTTGCAAATTCTCACCAACATTGGCAATTCCTTCTTTAGTGAGATCATTCTACAACCTGCCCTGAAATGTTCAACAGTCCAGACCATGCTCAAAAACCATCATTTGATGTTAACAATCTCACCAAGGAAAGCCCAGTCTCCAAATGCTCCTTCAGGAATATTTGACCTTTGTCAATATTTTAGAATTCCCTTCCAATCAGAGTTCATGCTCAGACATTGCATGGAGGTGGTGCTGGTTGCAATGACGGACAAAGCTTAGGTGTTCATGCTAATACTGCTTGATGATTTGGGGGGAGGGGTTGCCTTTGCTATAAAGACTATGTAGCTGACCCATCTATGAGACCTTGCAGATGTGGACAGAATTGTACTAACCTGGCCTTACTCATTCTTCTCTGATAGTCCCAAGAAAGTTCTTTCAAGGTGCTGCTTCTCTTTCCCAAGGACTCTTGCATCTAGAGTTTTTCTGGGCTCAATCCATCCTTCTCTCTTAATTCAACTTGTTTATGTAAAGCTGCAAGGTGAAGCTGATGTGGTGCTATAGTCTAGAATGCCATCAATAAGCCAATGGCACCCAAATCAACAACCTTTTTGTATCTAGTACAGAAGGTCATAGTATCTAAGGAAATTGTAACCTGGGTGGCTCAAGTCAACCCAGAATATGATGGAGGTAATATTAGTAGAAGGAGAAAAGCATTGGTAGGAGTTATGACCTCATCCTCTACGATGAGGATATCTACGAAGGATATCTGCCCGCTGGTTTTCATGGCATAATTCAGCCTCCAGGTCATGTTGGATGAGGAACCTACCCATGATGTTCCATGCTTTTGTCACCTCCTGGCTAGACTAATGCACTGTGTTCTACCCAGGGTAGGCCACGAAGGCCATGCAGCTGGTACATCATGAAGATACCTACCTCCTTCTAAGCATGACATGAAGAAAATACTTCTTCCCCATTGACCATCAGAGACTGCCTCTCCCACTATGGAGTGAGGATAGAGCTGTCGTAGATAGTGGAGGTGAAGCGTTCTCGGCGGAGGGCTCACATCTATGGAATTCCTTACCGCTGGAAGTCAGGATGAGCCTGATTCTTGTCACTTATAGTGCATTTTGCAAGATCTGTCTGCTTGCTTTGGACTTCCCCCCATTATGGAGGGCTAGCAACATTCTCCTGATAGACAACCCAACAGGCAACCCTTCTGGTCTTTTTGGAGAGTCCAAGTCTTACTTGGATAGAACTGAACTGAATCTTATTTCCATTCCCAGCATTTAAATAGAGAGCGGACAGATCAGTGGCTAAACAAGTGGCCAGATGGACGATAGATGGACAAAGGGATGTATGTCGGTGACATGAGTATCAGTGACTTCCCCTGTAGTAAGGATGGAAAGAAAAATAGTGCCCAATATATTAGCCATTCTGTGGGACTCATCCTGTTCACTGCATTAATAATAACTCTACATTATCCTGTGGATATTTGTTTGTTTGCATTCTTACTAGAACAGTGTGTGCTCTGCAACTCTGCTCCAGTATGTCGAGTAATTTTTTTTTTTTTTTTGGCTGTCTCAGACTTTGAGCTCTGCAGAGGACCAGTTGAGGTGTTTCTCCCCCACCCCCTTCCTCTAAGGAAATTCATGCCATGCAGGGGTGAGATGTCAGGAATATGCAGATAAAGTAGCCCAAAAGCTGGTATGAAGGCGGCTCAGTGAGAAGTGCAATTTGCATTGTAAAGGAGCCTCATAAATATGCAGCCTATTAATAACTGCCTTCATTGTGACAAATGTCACCAAGCTGATTTGAGTCACTTTGGAGGTGGAACGGATAACAATTATGTGGCACCTGAGAGGAAGACTCTCTCAACAAATGTATTCTCGTTTTTGTTTCTGTAGTGCAATTTAAATATCCAAGTCCAGGTTGTCAAGTCTTTAGAACTAAAATTATTTCTGTGGGACATTTGCATCTCACCAGCCAACCAGCCCCATTACCGTTCGTGAAAGCAAAACTTGAAAGAACAGGGGCGTAAACAGCAATGGAGAAGATTAAAGCCCTTGGCATTTCAGGCACCTCTGAAGCTAGGCTCTGAGCTACGGCTGAGGGGCAGTTTGCCTAGATTGTCTGCGTGTGAATGAGTGACACTCGAATGAAAGTTATTGCATGTTACTTGATGTTCGTTGTGGAACAGGGAAATCACTCTTATTGTCAATGACTGCCTAATTTAGGAGATTTGCAAAGCCCTCCACTAAGCTCCATCCTTGCATGGGCTCAGAAGGCACAAGTCAAGGACCAGCAATGATTACAGTCATCAGTACTTCAACAAGGATTCTGGCAATTGTCCCACCCTGCAGACTCTGTGTACTCTATGCGGCTAGTTGGCTACAGAAGTGTTCCTTTGGAAACAGCAGAAAGAGAAGAGTGATCCAAGAGAACCAGTCTCAGCTCCATAATTGTGGAGGGTGAAACTTTTACATACTTTGGGTGAAATCCTGACCTCACTGAAATCAATGGTCCAGCTCCCAACTACAGCCTGCAGGTACAGGGACCAAGAGCATGGGTATACTGCACATAGGCCACCAGACAGTCGGTCCCTACAAGTGGGGGTTGGGTGTGAGTAGGTGGCATAGAGGTGAATTGCTACACATCCCACTATGAGAGTATCAGGCCTTCACTGCCATCCAGTCCCTACAACCTCTTGAAAGGTTTAAGACAGTGTTTCCCAAACTTGGGACGCCGCTTGTGTGGGACTCCCACTGGCCGCGATCGGCCGGACCTGTGGACGCGGCAGGTAAACAAACCGGCCCGGCCCACCAGGGGCTTTCCCTACACAAGCGGCGTCCCAAGTTTGGGAAACACTGGTTTAAGAGATGGCAACTGCAAAGTTATCAACACCTTCATATTTTTTGTTTTGGTACCGCCGATGCAAATAACAATTACACAATCTGACAAGGAGAAAATGGAATTGTGGCATGTTAGGCTGCAAGTATTTAGTTTAGTGATTGAGGCTGTCTTTTACTATAGTGTAATGATACCACCTGGCCAGATAGGAGCGAGCTGGGCCATTATGGGCTTTTCTGCACTTTCAATTTAAATTACAGTTGCTATGATTTAAGATGCTATCTCCCTGAAAGGTCCATGCTTTCCTTGTGAGTAATAATTATTCTTGGCTAATAGCGTAAGTTGCAAGGCTGGTAATTAGTAGTTTTATGACATTGTAATTTTGCTTCATATTGTCTGAGACTTGGATATTTTGTTCACTGCTTACTAACCTTGATCAGGGATGAATCATTGGTTTTAAAGGACAGCTAGTCTGTAAATCTCATCATCACGCCTTTCATTGCTGTGTGCTTGAGCTTTCGTTCAAAGAGCATGTTCTAGTCCAGGGATCAGCAACCTTTGGCACTCGGCTCACCAGGGAAAGCGCCTGGTGGGCTGGGCTGATTTGTTTACTGCTGCATCTGCAGGTTCGGCCGAGTGCGGCTCCCACTGGCCAATGGGGGCTGCTGGAAGCGGCGTGGGCTGAGGGATGTGCTGGCCGCCGCTTTCTGCAGCCCCCATTGGCCTGGAACGGCGAACCGCGGCCAGTGAGAGCCACAATCAGCCGAACCTCCGGACGCTGCAGGTAAACAAACCGTCCCGGACCACCAGCGGATTTCCCTGAGGGGCCGCGTGCCAAAGGTTGCCAATCCCTGAGCTAGACCAAGCATTATGATTATGTTTATACTCTCTATTGGTTTCTGCAGAGCTGACTGTGATGTAAAAAATTCCACACAATGATTTTACTCTGGGATCAAAGTAGAAGGACAATGAGAAGTTGTAGCTTCAAAAACGCTGTTTTGAACACCAGATATCATGGATTTACTGCAGTGAAGATTTCAAAAAGTACTTAGTCTGTACCCCTTTTGTCCTTGAATTCTTTCTCTGTGGAAACCCCAGCTACAAAGTTCATCCCAGGTAAATTTTCCCTCCACAGTAGATAACCGAAGGTTGCAATGACCTTGGCAATGATTCAGAGGTAAACTCCACTTCAGCATGAACTCTTCTTGATCAATTTCTCCGCTGTGTTAGACACAAAGGGGCTTTGATTTGCCATCAGGCAGGAATCTATTTTCTCACTTCATTTCTACTTATCTTGAACAAACCTTAAATTGACAGTAAAGGACCAAACCTGTATGAGCAGGTGGGCTAGACTAGATGACCTAATTAGATCTTTTCTATCTCTTTTTTCTATGATTTTTGAAACATCCTGCACAGGATAGTGGGCTTATGTCTAGGGGACTGAGTGGCTCAGAGAACTAGTAACAGAATATAGAAACTTTCCCTTAGTAATCATTGGATTGAATGTGGCTGAGATCAGTAGTGCTTGAAATCTGTTCCTATCTGAAGGCTGGTTGGTGACTTCAGCATGGTTCCTAGAGGACAGGTAGGCATTAAGTGGTCCAAGCTCAACAACTGGGCTCAACAGGGTCCCAGCACAACAATGCCACGCACTGACTGTCTCAGTAGAGATGGCACTGAAGAACCATAGAGCACCAGATGGTCGTCTTGAGTGGAGGTGACTGACACACATTGGTAGGGCAGTGCGGGGGAAGCTTGTGCTGCTTCTGCCAGGGCTACCTTTTGCTTTCGGGATGCGTAGATGGTGTTACACGTCGATATGTCAGAATGATGTTTCACACCAGAGGCCTTATCTCCTGGGAGTGTCTGGAGTTCTTGAGCAACTGTGAACATTCAGGGATGGAACCTGGGGACCCTCTCCACGTCTGAATGGATCAAGATGGAGTATGTTGGGACCTGTAATGTCTGCAAGTCACATCACCATATTATTGAGCAGAGCGGGCGCTGAGACAGAGTGAGCAGGGGTAGTATGGGCTGATTAGAATAAGGCACTGAAGGGGAGCAGGCTTCTAAATTAGTCATCGAGGAGCCCAGGTAAAGAAAACCCAATAAATAAATAGCTGGAAAACTTTGAGCAGGCCCCTTGGCTATGGCTGAGGAGCAAGGAGACAGCTCAGGATGGCAGGGAGGTGTGCTGGGCTCACCTGTGCATCCCCAATCCTGGGTTGGCTATATGCAAGGGATTACGTTTATTAGGCACTAGGAAACCTTTCAGGGGAAGGGATAAGCTGTCACCAAAGTGGAAGCAAACTGCTAGCACAGAGAATAGACAAGGTTTTGGTCAATTATTTACATGGTAGCCAGGAAGAAACCAACATGTGCCAAGGACACCTGCTGGGGATTTCAGTTATACAGAGATGGCAAAAGATAGGACAGAAATTACAGCTGAACTGGAGGAAGGACAGGCTGAGATCAGAGGTAAATTCTAGAAAGGTAACAGGGTCAGACTAAGAGGCTAAATACAAACATGTCAACAACAAAAAAAACTATAAATGTCTATCTATTGTCAGTGTTTGCAGAGTGCCCACTATTCTAGTATCTATGCACTTTTATTATTATTATTATTTATTTTATTATTTATTTGTATTCTAGCAATATGTGGAGGTGTCAACTGAAATGTATGCTAAACACTATACATGCACATAGCAAGAGAAAATCCATGCCCTAAGAGACAAGACAGGCAAAGAGAGCCTTATTATTTCCTTTTCATAGAAGGGAAACTGAGGCACAGATAAATCAAGTGACTCGTCTAAGGTTACACAGGGAGTCTGTGCCAGACAGGGAACTGCATTCAGATCTGTTTGTATATGGCCAAAATAAGCTTGCCAAAAGGTTGCCCTGTTTCTTGGTGATATATCGATATTTGTATAGACATAACTATGTCCTGTCAGTACATTGTTGGTTGTTGTGGAGCAGTTTATTGATAATGGGGTTGTGAGAGGGAAAGGTGCTGCTAGGAAGTTTTCAAAGGTTTTCTATTCCGTTTGTTGTGAACTTGGAAGAAAAAGCATGAAAGTGCTAAATTCAGCACTTGAAGATTTTGAAAAGCCAAGTGCAAGATTCATTTCTCAGCGTGAAGCAGAAGATTTCAAAGTTAAGAAAGAGCTCCCTCTGGAGAAATATTATCAGCTCTTTCTGAATTCACACAAGCCCCTTTGAACCTGCTCCAGTAGCTGTCCTGCCTGAGGCGGTTTGTCATAGAGAACAGTTGACGCCTCATGAAAAATATTGGACAATTTCATCCCTGGCATAACTCCCTTCACTTTACTGGAGTTACACTATGGAGGAATGTCGCCAATTCTGTTTGGATATTGTGTATTGACTGGATGTCTGCTTCACTCCTTTGTTGTGAAACAAAAATATTTCCAGGAAAACCCAGTCTTTTGAATCTCAAAAAGAGACAGTCAGTATAAAATTCATCTGTTGGCATCAGCACTTAAATACCCAGATGACAGGTACCTTATAGATAGACCGAGAGACAGAGTGGTTTAAAAATCTCCCTCCTTCTACTAGATTATTCAAACAAAGAATTTTTAAAACCAGATTTACTTTGCACCGTGCATGCTGGTTATTTCCTCTTTGCATTTAACAGGGCTTTATCAGTAAAATTAGACTGGTTGGTTTCACTTTTGTTTCTAGTCCGTTTCCCTTTATAGTCATTGCAGGAAGTAGCCTACTACCTTTGTTTGGGGTTGCAACAGTAGGGGAGGAGCTGTGGAAGGTGGGCCTGATCCAGAGCCAATTAAAGCTAATAGAAATATTTTTTTTTATTTCAGTAGATGTAGGATTGGGCCCTGTTCGAATAAAAATCCTGCTTACATTGAAATTTGTTTTAAAGATAATGTCAAAGATTTCCATGTCAGTTGAGTTTCATTTTTTTAAAAAGACCGTTTTTGTGACAAGATTTAAATATGGGGCCAAAAGTTGGTGAATGTTAAACCTGTAGCCATATAAGACAGGGGCTCTCAAACTTCATTGCACTGCCACTCGCTTCGGACAACAAAAATTACTACATGACCCCAGGAGGGGGAACCAAAGCCTAAGCCCTGCCACCCTGGGCTGGGGCAGGGGCAAAGCCCAGGGCTTCAGCCCCAGGCCTGGGGCCTGTAACCTGAGCCCCACCACCCAGGGCTGATGCCTTCAGTCTTCAGCTTTGGTCCCGGGTGGTGGGGCTCGGGCTTTGGCCCCGGGCCCCAGCAAGTCTAACGCCAGCCCTGGCAACCCCATTAAAACAGGGTCACAACCCACTTTGGGGTCCTGACCCACAATTTGAGACCCGCTGTTCTAACACATTGGTATGTGTGTTACAGCTCCTACTCTGGGCCCAGTCTGCAGGGTATATGTATCTGTTACAGCCTTTAGCTAGCAATGAGTGGCTCTTTAGCTCAAATTGTAGCAGCTTGTGTTTCTTGTTTGTTTGTGTTTTTAAAGCTCTGGAGGTCCCCACTTTAATCCCCGGTATGTTGGCCAAGATAGGGAAAGTCACAATAACAAGACTGTGCTGTCGCAGGCAGAAGATTAGGAGCAGCTCAGGTTACACGGGGTTGTGTGGTTGTGAAACTCCTGTTTTGTTGTTTTTTCATGTAACTCTCCTTTCTAAGGGGAGAGGAGAAATGCAGGTGGTAGATGAAAGGGTCATAGAAAAGCATTGTGTTTAGAAACAGTTCTATCTCTTTAAACCTCAGTCATAGTCAAGAACAATGATTGCGTGGCAGCTTCCTACTCAACATTGCTACTGACTTGACCCAAGGGAACTTAGAGCCATACTTGCTGAGCTGACAGAGCTGTGAAAGCACATTCAATTCTTGTGCCTCACCGAAGCAACCCATGGGGATGTCTTTGCAAATAGAATTTGTTATTGTGTTTGGATTGTTGCTCAGAGCTGCAGATCAGCTTGCTGCATTTACAAGCTCAACTTTGATAGGGATCTCCAGTGGTTACTGAACCAATGGAGACACCTTGGCTGAAGAGGGAAAATTATGTAGGCACTGAAAGAAAAATCACCCCTCGAAAGCCAAAAATTCCGTAGGCAGATCCTGTGCCTCCCGCAGGAAAACCTAGGAGAAGGCAAGATGGAGAAAGCTCTGTGAGATTCTCCTGTGGACTTCCCAGCAAATTCTTCCATCAGGGTAGAGGTGGGCCCAGCACGGAAGAAGCAGGATATTCACCTAATCAAATATCACTGATCCCTTGAGCTGTGGGTGGTTCTCAGGGCTTCTGACCAGGGTTATCTACTAGGAGTCCCTGAGCTTCTGAGCTGCTCCTGCCCAATGAGGTCTCTTCCCAGGTCCCAGTCACCATAGCTCCTGTCACCTGGGGGCAACATGGATTACGCAGTGGGTATTACCTCATGGAGCTCTCCCTTAAGGGGACGGTCAAAAGCACGGAGGAAATCTGCTCAGGAGTTAATACTGTCATTGGCAATTTCACCATGAGACCAAGGGCATGCCGGGGGTTCAGAGACAGGGCAAGCTGTATAGGGAGGATGAGATCCATAGGACATGATCTGGCCTCCTTGGCTGAGTCCTTCTGCTTCTGTTATGCCACTTAGTATGGCTGCAAGTCCCATTATTTCCCTCCCACAACCCACTTCTCTGTGCGCATGCACCCCCACACACATCCTTTGTGGCGGGTGGGAGAGTGTCACTCCTCCTGCCAAAATGGGTGTTTGAGGGTGAGTTACAAAGGAAAAATGGAACCAGAAGAGGAAAAGAGATGAACCAGTTAAAGAGAATAATCATAGAGAAATGGACAAAAATCCTCCTACTAGTTTCCTCTGCAAGTCCTGGAGGCAGCATAGGAACAGCAGCATTAACTCCACCAGTAGGTTACCCTTCTCAGCCTGTTCCCTCCAAATTCCATCCTTCCACATTAAATGATATTGGCATATTTCTGACTTTTTCTTCTGTTTGTACAGTGCCTAGCACAATGAGTTCCTGTCCCATGACTAGAGGTCCTGGGAGCTACCACAATACATATAAGAAGAAGACGACTTTTCTCTGATCTTTGTTCGTAGGCCAGCAGAAGTCTATTTTGTGTGTATGTGCTGCCATCTAGTGGTACCAAAAAGACAAATTATTTCAGAGGCAAGATGGGGAAGAATTTGAGAGAAAATCAGCGGAGACAAAATGGAATTAAAGTCTGTTATAGTTTAGCCCAGGGGTCGGCAACGTTTGGCACGCGGCTCACACCCTGGCGAGCCACGTGCCAAACATTGCTGACCCCTGGTTTAGCCCATGTGTATATGTGTGTACAAATATATATGGCCTTTATTTACTATAACAGGCCAAGCAGGTGCTACAGAATAAACTGTTCTCCAGTTGAATTATAACTTTTGAGATGTAAGTAGTAGTTGGTTAATTTTTACACTGTGCTTTAAAAATGTAAACTGCTATATAAATATTATTATCATAATGTGCTGTAAATCCACTCAGTGCATTGAAGGAGGCAGAAAAAATGCTTCTGTTGCAAATCACTTGATCAGTTCTTCTGTGATAGACACCTGCTCACTAGGAACTGCACTGAGAAATACAAACCAATTTCCTATAGACCTCTGAACAGCCCTCACATGGCAAGGATTTTTATTGCTACCAAATTGGGCTCAGTTTCAGCCAACAACTTCAAAATCAAGGATTCTGTCTCCTATTGCCAATTCTCTGAGCCAATCATTCTCCCTTTCCAGCTTTTTAAACAGAAAGAAACTCAAAATTGCAAAATTTGGAAGCTGGTCTCAACTTTGAAATTTCCATAGTAGAGGGGTGTTAAAATTCGAGGCCACTAATAAAAAAGGGACTGCTTCCCAATAATCTTGATCCAGATTTAGTTTCCAGTTTCAAACCACCTCACAGTTCAGGTATATGGTTTAGACCAGGGGTCAGCAACGTTTGGCACACGGCTTGCCAGGGTAAGCACCCTAGGGAAAAATGCTCGCTTTGGTTCACCTCATAGAACTGCAGTCCACCGGGATGCTGAGGCACCTGGGTAAATCTCAGATTAGGAAAGTTGTCTTACCAATGGAGCCGGAGTGACCTCTTTGTTTCATTAATTCCAGTTTCAAGGTGTTATATTTCTTTGTCCTTGAATGTTTCTCTGATTCGCTTTAGGTTGTTGCACCTGTTCTGTAGCTAGAGAACTTGAGCACTCAGTGTAGCATCTTTCAGCAACACTAAATTCATTAGCACCACATCAGAGATGGTTCAAAGTCAAACCCTGGGTCCAAGCCCCTCTGAACTTCACTGAAGTCTATGTCCAGAACTGAACTTTGTGCGGCAGGCCTGGCACTCCATCCTATATAGTAGATATAGCTCAAATCTATGCTTGAGCCCCACTTATTTTTCAGACTTCCTGCTCTGATCTCCATGTGGATGATATCTCCATGCTGCCTTGTGCATAATCGTTGTCCCATGTAGCACATGTTCTTTTAATTCGATTGTAAGCTCCTTAGGGCAAGTACCTCTACAGTTATGGGGCTCTGTGATGAATAATAAATTTACATGGCTTCAGTGTTTGTGTACACATATATACTATGTGTTAGTCTGTCTACAACTCTGTGTCCTCCTGTATGTCAATCTGGCCTCCTTTTTTGCACAGAAAGCCATTAATTGAGTCTGAAAATGTCACTTAGATGTCTACATACCTGATTTGCAAGCACAGTTGAATATTTAGATATGTGCATGTCCTAAACCATGTCTACATATAATTACAGGTGGAAAATATGGATGACTCCATGGCAATATTGAGGTGTGTGTGTTAGCTTTGTTTTAGATCGGTGGTTGTGACGTTAGCTGATTAAAATATGACCATGTAGATTATTGTTGCTACCACTGTTATATAATTGCAATAAATCTTGTACAAAGTGGGTCAAGTAAGGTGTCAATTGAAAAGTTATGATTTGCTGAATATGATTATGCTATTTATATGCATGTATTGTTTTTATATTTGAAGTTATGAGTATTGGCTCTGTACCTGTATTTCAAATGTTTGCTCCTGAGTAGCACCCACAAGGTATTTAGCCTACACATCTTGAAGGTACTATTCAAGTTAAATGGCTCATCAAGGAACACTTAACTCGCAATGGATCATGGGATAGCTACACTTAATAAACTTTCCTGTGAACATTCCATCTGGAATATAGGTAATGTCTTCTGCTGTGACTAAGCGAAATCAGGCATGGACATGTGACTTGCCCATGTGACCCCAAACACCATCTTGCTACCTGTACTTTTCCACAGTGAGAACAATGGGTTTCCCTTCACCTGAGAGAAGCTATAAAAGGCCCTGAAAATATCTCCATTTTGCCTCTTTCCTGCTCAAACCTCTGGACTATGGACTTACACTAATGGGAGCATTCTAACCAAGGCACTGAGGACATTCCAGTGATTTGGAAGCAACCAGAGACTTGACTTAAGCCAGCCATTTATTCCATCACTGCTACAAGCCTGATCCAAGAACTTTGCAACTGTGGTACATATCTGATTCCTTTAACCAATTTTAACTCTCATCATTCTTTCTTTCTTTCTTTCTTTCTTTAAATAAACCTTTAGATTTTAGATACTAAAGGATTGGCAACAGTGTGATTATTGGGTAAGATCTGAGTTGTATATTGACCTGGGTATGTGGCTGGCTTATAAAGAGAAATGTTCATTTATGAGGTATTTTCTTACAAGAAGACACAATTTAGCTGTGTCTGGAGGTCATTGTTTTTGTTGGGTGCCCTCTCCATCGGTTGCTTTCAAAACGAGAGGTTTTCTGTACAGTACATTAGAAAGTATGAGGCCTGACAAAAGAGTGGTAGGAATGAGACTTAATCAAGTTGGGACTGGCAGGGAGGATACAGGTATCCTACATCAAATGAAGACCCTTATTTTTGAGGTGAAAGGTCAGCAGCTACAGCCCCAGTAGAAGAAGGCGAGCTATACATTGATGCATGGACACAGCAAGAATTGTTTTATTTCTTCCAGATTTTAATGTGACAGAACAAAAACAAAGTCCATTGCAATGACTCCATTTTCCAGTGACAGTCAGACACGGATCAAACCAAAAAAAATTAAAAAAGAAAGAAAAGAAACCAAGGAAATGGAATTGGCCATTTCACACATACAGAGTCAGCTGAGAGAACATCTACATGAAACATTCCATTAAATGTACCACACTGGATATTATTTACAGAGAAATACAAGTTTAGACAACTCTAAACGGCCTGGGACGGCGAACTGCGGCCAGTGGCAGCTGCGATCGGCTGAACCTGCGGACACTGCAGGTAAACGAACTGGCCAGGGGCTTTCCCTGATGGGCCACGTGCCAAAGGTTGCCGATCCCTGCAGTAGGGTGAGGATAAAATCACTGGATGATTGGGTGCAGCTTTACAGGGAGCTAATTGGGCTGCAGGTGAACAAAAAACAGGATGTGTTGAGGGTGTATTTAGGGATTTGACAGATCTCTGTAATAAGAACAAGCTGGGCTTTATTCCCCCATGCTACAGTCTTTGTTATATCCCTAGCACTGTATCATCCCTTCTCAGACTATTGTGATATTAGCTATCAGATGCAGTGTGTGTCTAAGCTCTCACGTTAGAACTGGGCTGGTGAACTCCTCGTCCAAAGTTCACAGACAAGGACTGTACTATCCATCAAGATGCATCCTGTGCACCTCTGAGTGATTGATTCATAGACATTAGAGATGCAACTGGCATATTATATCATCTAGCTGATGCCCCTGGCTAGTGTAAGCCTGATACCCACTGTCTACTGCTTAGTACTTTGTCCCCACAAACCTCTGGATCCAAACTTCCACCATGCAGACTCTGGGGAAGATTAATCCCCGGAAGAAGAAAGGCTTCTAAAGTTTCAGTGACCATCTCCTACTTCCTCATTTCTAATAACTGAAGATCTCAGTTTCTGCCTCCTGAGAAGCGAATTGATGGGTTTTTCAACATAAACACCGTGGCTACAGTCGTACAAAGTCAGTGCAGAACACAATCGGGTCAGGTTAGTACTTTTGAATGTCCCACCACTACACACTTATCTGACTAACAATGCTTAGTAAAATTAATAAAGATGACCGCTACATCACAGAGTCATGCAACACAATTGCCCAGAACATGAAACATTCTCCCCAAATACACTGGGACAAATGGAGTGAGTCACCCTGATAGTGGTTTAATCACAAGAAAGTCTATGATCTCTTCAGTGCTGAAGTACATATTTAAGGTCAGGCTTGACAAAGCCCTGTCTGGGATGATTTAGTTGGTGTTGGTCCTGCTTTGACCAGGGGGTTGGACTAGATGACCTCCTGAGGTCCCTTCCAATCCTGATATTCTATGATTCTATGATACCTCCAGCAGTGGGAAAGGATAGGATGTTTTTCAGGGAACACTGCTTTCTGGGACACAATCCTCAGCAGCAGCGAAAGGGTTAAGGAGGTGCCCGTGTACTGTTGCCATATTTAAAAGGACATAGCAGCATTAGCTTCAGCCTTTCTGAGGGACCGTGTGATGTGCATAAAGAAAGCTGGACCTAGCCCTTTTGAAGACTAGTAGAGAAGGGTTCAAACTCAAAGCTATCCATAAATTGAAGACAGGAGGCATAAGAAGCCTAGAATTATTACAGCAGCTCATGATTTTGTCACTTTCATAAGCCTCAACCTAAATCTGAAAAATCTATAGCCAGTTGTAACCTGGGAGCTTCACAATTACTTATTGCAATTTCCTTGCTTGAGACGACCACAGAACAGTGAAACCCAATGGAGATTTAGTGTCGGGGCAAGGAGTCACAGAAACATTTGCTTCCAATCATTTACATATACTCTGTATACTTCTACTGTAGAAAATATACTCCTTACAGTGGTGCCATGAATGAATCCCGCAGGTATTAGGGAACAATATTATTGTGAGTTACTGCTTATATATAACTGCCTCTGTGCAGCAGAGGAGTTAGACTTTAAAGTCTTTAACCCAGGTATAGGGGATTCAGAGTGGCCTCTTTCCTATCCTTAAAGGCAGGGAACCCAGCGGGGGAGATCAATATGGCTTTTGAAGGTCATGAAAGAGGAGAGGGAGCACATGGACAGAGCAGTTCAACTCAGTGGGTGGATGAGGAAAAAAGGAGAAAGAAAGAACAAGTGATCCACATAACTCCAGAATCCAATCAGCATGTGAGTTTCTAGTGATCTGTTAGTCAAATTAGTGATCATCCCTAGTAGTAAGATGCATTATTGCATGGTAACTGTGCCATTATAACTCATTTCACTGCTGCCTTGTTGTGTAAATGGGAAATCCCTGTGGATTTTGTCAAATTTCAGCTTGGATTCAAATGTGAACCAGTGATTTTTAAAAGCACATATGGGAACCTTGGTTTTTCTTTGCACTGTACCACTTCTCCATCAAACCCGACAGTGGCAATAGTACCAAACAGCTTTTTATGTCACCAACTGTCATAGTGACACAAATTTCCCATCACTCATCGGTTCCCATTAGATGTCAGCCAGCCTCTGTGCCTGCTAATGGTCTGATTAGCATTATCTATATTGTCAAGAGCAGTGGAAGATTGTTTATTTTTTTGCCTTTCATTCTTGCTTCCAAAAAATATATCCAAAAATGCAACTGAACATGAATAGTAGAACCTCAGAGTTACGAACACCTCGGGAACGGACATTGTTCATAACTCTGAACACAACATTATGTTGTCCTTTCAAACGTTTACAACTGAATGTTGACTTAATACAGCTTTGAAACTTTACTATGCAGAATAAAAAATGCTGCTTTTAACCATCTTAATTTAAATGAAACACACCCTTACCTTGTCAAATCTCTTTTTTTAAACTTTCCCTTTTTTTTTAATAGTTTACGTTTAACAACAGTACTGTACTGTACAGTAGTTGCATTTTTTTTCTGCTGTCTCATTGCGTACTTCCGGTTCCAAATGAGGTATGTGATTGACCAGTCAGTTTGTAACTCTGAGATTCTACTGTATCACTTTGTGTCAAGTTGTGTGGCAAAGCCAAAGTCATATCATGAGGAATATAGGAATTCCAAGAACAATCTTTACAGGATTTAGAACTTAATTATTCCACTTATCAGACAATTAAATGTACTGTACAATGAAAGTTTGCTAAGTGCATTCTCTAGACACCAGGTTACAAGGCTATAAATACAGTAATTGTGCTTACAGTGCTTCAATAAGACCCAAATCTATAGGAAACTCAAACATCATTTTCCTTAACTAATATGGCTAAAATGCTGGTAAATTCTAGTAGTTACCATACTCTAGACTTTAAACAAAAATTGTCCCCTATTTACACTGCATAATATATACACATTTGGTTTGCAGAATCCCCAACATCATGCCAATTTCTCTTAAACAGAACTAGGCAGAAAAAAATCCCTATTATACAAATATCCTAAAATCAACACCATTAAAGAACTGTTGACTGGACAAGAATGACATGTCTCTTCCTAGGGATTGCTCTGGATGTCTTGGATTAGTGGGACTTGGTTTTAGTTTTGTTTTAGTTTTAGATTCTTCTTAATGAGAACAATATAGAGATTTAAAATTAGAACTTGAAATAGGATATATTTTTTATTTAAAAAATATCCCAGATCAAGAACATGACTAGTGATTCTTGGTGCCCAACTAGAGATAATATAAAGGGGTCTGATTTTCAGACAGCACTGAGCACTTACCTTCTAAAAAATCAGGCCCTTGAAAGGTGTCTCAACTTGGGCCCCCCAAAATCAAGATATTCCATATCACTAGTCATTTTTGGAAATCTTGACCCCAAAGCTAGACCTAACCTCAGCAGAGTTGGTTTGTTAACTATCTTCCAGTTGTTTTGCAAGCCAGGACAGCTTGTGCTAATTGCCTGAAACAGCTCGGAAATGCAGATGTTTTTTTGCAACTCACCCAGGGCATATAAGGGTTTGAATCTGTTCTCCCCTTTGATGCCTGCACACACAATGCTGCTGTTAATATTTTGTGTCAGTTATGCCCATGCATACCCGGGAAGGACAGATCCTCAGTCTCTCCCCAGTGTGGGTTGGATCTAAAGCAAATGAGCAAAGTTCTGCAGTGTGTATGTACGCTGGTTGCAAAGAGCCAATCATGGATGGGAAGTGGTCTTAAATTAGGGGTTGTCCCCACCCCCCCGATAGCTGAGGTATCAGCAGCAAAGGATAAATGGACATTTTGATTTTTCTAGACATGGCTCTTTTTTGTAGCTCTTCTTTATTTCCCTGCTGCCCAATTGCTCACATCAGGACCTGTTCTCGAGTCTCTGGTAGCCTCAGGGCTAGCAGGCCTCCCGCAACCAGCACAGAGGAGGCCAGAAGGATGGGAACCACTTTGGTTATCCCGACAAAGGAAGCAAAGATAGAGTTCCCCAGGATGGCACCAAACTTGCAGAGACCGTTGAGGATGCCAAAGGCTGTTGATCTGCAGGAGAGGAAGAGCAGAAAGTGATGATTAGGAGTCAGACAGGACTGCGGGTTATTTGGTTGGTTCCTCTGTCGCTAAAGGAGAGTTGGGTCATTGCATGAGTCCTCTAATACTAGCAGCTCTTATTCTAATTATAGGATGACTGCCGGCATCCAGTGTGGTAATGGTTACGCTCTTAATGAAGCCTGATTTGAGCTATGGAAGTTAATGAAACCTCATGCATCAGAGCACATGCTGTTCACCTGCAATTGTCAACAAATTTCCCCATCCCCACAAGTGCAGACTTGAACATTTGCTCAGGTGCATGTCGTGGAGTGTCCAATTTCCTTTGAAAAATCACATACTGGCCACTGCTGGCGTCAGGATGGCAGGCTGAGTAGACCAACAGTCTGATCTGATATGCGGAATCTATGCTCCCAGCACGTAACTGGAGCCAGACTGAATGAATGCCCCTGAGCTTTCTGGGAGGGCAAAGGCAGGATGTATTTGGCAGGCCTTATTTCTGTCCACACCACCATCTCTTGGACTTCATGGAGTGCTTAATTTGCGCCCCACAATTTGTGCCAACACCTCTGGGCTTGGCAGTTCGAGCCCCGGCACCTCTGGGCTTGGCAGTTCAGAGTCCCGACACCTCTGGGCCTGGCAGTTCAGAGCCCTGACACCTCTGGGCCTGGCAGTTCAGAGCCCTGACACCTCTGGGCCTGGCAGTTCAGAGCCCGACACCTCTGGGCCTGGCAGTTCAAAGCCCCGACACCTCTGGGCTTGCTGCATCACTTATGAAAGTAAAAAAGTTGCTTGAGTCCCGGCACCTAATTGCTTGAGTGCTGGCACCTCGTTCATTACAAATAAAGCACTGAGTTCACGTCATGGATAATGTTTTGTTGTGGACATAAAGCCATGAACACGGCTTCCTCTAGAGCTTGTCAAAGCCACTCCAAGTGCTGGTTAGAGTGGGTGGCGGCTGGAGAGTAACAGAGTGCTCCCCCACACCCTGATTCACCCAGCAGCTGAGCCCAGTGCTGTCCCAGTACCTCCCTCACAGCTGTCATCAATAGATTGAAAAGGGCAGAAGAGACTTGTCACTATCCTCTTCTCTCAAAAACTCACTCCTGAAACCTGAATACGGTGCCTCATTTCCCACATCCACATCTTTATGGCTTGTCTGCAAGAACTGGAAGCTAAAATAATCAGGAGTGGTACACTGTGACAAGAGACTGGAGGACACATTTCCAAAGGGGCTTCAACCTGTCCTCTAATCACATGCATGCAATTGACAGAGTCTTCCTATACAAGTTCTGTCTGTGCGTAATTTACGCTTGCCTGGGCAAATTCATGTACGCAAGTTATATTACATGTAGAATAGAGCTTGTGAATAGAGCTGGGCAAAGTTTTTCAGAAAACAGTTTATTGGATAGAAAATGCAGTTTGGGTCAACTGGAAAATATTTGTGAATTTGACACAAATCGTTTTGGCCATTCACAAAACGGCCAGAGGAAGAGGAGGTGGTGTTGCTACTACCACCCCCCTGATCTGCATCTCCACATCACCTTCAGCCCAGTGAATAGGGCACTTACCAGAGATGTAGGAGACCCACTTTCAACTCCTCCCTGCCTCCCCCAGAACAGACCCAAAATGGGCTTTTCTTTGATTCACTCCCAGTTCTGAATATCTTTAGATTCATTTAGACCCAAACTGTTTGGGGGTTTTCTGATTCTTTTTTCCTCCCAGAACTGCCACCAAACCAAAAAATCAGTTGTTTGCCCGCTTCTACTTCTGAATACCTGTGCAGATCAAAAGTCTCCACAGGAACAGTAGGACCCCTGAGATTTATTTAAAAAAAAACCCTTCCATCACATATGTTTTAACTCAGTAATGGGTTCTTAAGATGAGAGTGGCTGTGCCTGAAGTCAGAGAATAAAAATCAAAGAGAAGAATATTCTCAGCATAGTTACCTTTTACTGGTGGGATAGAGCTCCACGGTGATCACGTCCAGGGCATTCCAGGCAGCAATGCTGGCCCCGCAGAACAGACACTGCAAGCCAATCATCGCAGACTCACTATTGCCAAAGAACAGAAAGAAGCAGCACACTGCAGAAATCAGCATTG
This sequence comes from Terrapene triunguis, assembly GCF_002925995.2. Classification (NCBI taxonomy): domain Eukaryota; kingdom Metazoa; phylum Chordata; order Testudines; family Emydidae; genus Terrapene; species Terrapene triunguis. The sequence continues at coordinate 40,078,281 of NW_020664418.1, read as the reverse complement.
AGCCACCTGCCGGGGAAGTAAGGAGAAAAAGCTTGGCATCATTCTCTTGGCATCTCCAGGCAGCCAAATCCACCATTAATAAGAAGAGTCTTCAGATGATGGATTTTCTCCCTTGAGATGAGTGATCTCCACAAGATTCAACTCAGCATCCAAATGATTTTGTCTAGCTCGTTGGGGCCAGGAAACAGGCTGGAAATCTCCTGGTACTAGGCTGATGTCACCAATAGTCTCACCCTGCAGATACCACAAACGTGGGCTCTCTCGTGTGGTATTGCAGCTGGACCCAGGACGAGCAGAAGCAAGTAAACATGAACATCAATGAATAGGAAGAGTTGTCTGAAGGTTGCTGAAGCTGCAAAATGGTTTGAGTTTTGGGTGAGGCGTTAGGGCTGGTTATATTGCATTCAAATCACCTGGCTCATCCGTAGTCTCAGGATTAATTTGCAGTCTATAATTAAGGGCTACCCCAAGTGCTTTATACAGTTAAGATGTTATTCGACTGCCTGACACATTTTATGCACAAACCCAAGGGAGAAAGTGAGAACATTCATGGTTCATTAGCCTCAATTCAGGCTCACTGATATAGGGTCTACACTGTTAATATTTGCAAGAGCAAGCTGGGAATTTCCCCTTGGGATGATTTTCCAATGTTTCTATTTCCTGTCAGGAAAACCAAAAGCAAGTAGTTTGTTTTGGGTCAGTTTGACTGAATCAAAATATTCTGAACTGTTGAACTGACACTAAATGTTTCATTTTAGGTCAGTTCAACATAAAACTGAATTTCCTTATTGTGGCACGTTGCCTCATGGGAATCGTAGTTTGGGTCGCCTTTCTTTCCTATGGGCTGAGCCTGGCCAGACTACATCTCCCACAATGCAACACATTCCTCTGACTAAGTGACGTCGTGCATCATGAGAGTCGCATAACTTGGGGTATATCATAGGAGATGTTGGTCAGGGAGCATAGCCCATGGGGAATAATAGGGGCTTCAGGCAACCTGAACTAAAGCTCCCATGAAGCAATGTACCATTACAGGGAAATGCAGTTTAATGTTGAACTGATTGGAAATGAAGTATTTTGGATCAGTTCAACAAACCACAATGAAATATTTCAGCTTGGGCATATCAAAATGTTTTGTTTTGATCAAAAATACCAAAACAAAATGTGGGGTTTTTTTTCCAAATTGAAATTTTTTCAGAACTTTTCATTCTGTGAAAAGTTTCAATAGTTTAACCTTTTATCCCACTTTGGGATGAAAAGAAATGTTGAACAATCAGAATTTCCTGCAGTAAGGAAATTCTGATTTTTATTTAGCTCTAACATTTGCCAGCTATCCCAATTTTTCCATAGGACACTTTTGGTTTGGTTGGGCATGTCCCATGTCCATTACAAGAACTCTGAATTCACTTTGATGTTGATACAGTTTGGTGTCACCATCCCACCGTGCGGTGAAGCTATATTGGGACTAGATGAGTTACCTGGCCACTTTGTGAAACAACCTCAGAAAATCCTTGTATATGTGTCACAGTCACATAAAATGAGGATTTAGTCCCGCAAGACAAGAAGGTGACACCTTTATCAACATGTAGCATAATCAGTAATCCAGCCCACGGATGCTTGATCCAGGCCAGGATTTAGGCACAATCTGAGTTTATTCAGTTTGGGAGCTTGAGGCCCTGAGCGAGAATTATAGGGTCCTCTCTGTGTCCAACAGCCATAGTAAAGAATCTCTTTTTATATCAATTACTAATTAGCTATGTCTCTTCTCTACCACAAAGGATGATACAGGCATCAGCATCACCATCAACACAACCGTGTCTAGAGGGCCCAACTAAGACCAGAGCCCTATTGTGCTAGGTACTGGACAAACCCAGAGTGAGAGACAACCCTTGCCATGAAGAGCTGACAGTCTAAATAAACAAAATACATAAAAGGTGGGAGTAGAGATGCATAGAGAGGGGGAGTGACTTTGTGCACGTTATTACAGTGGGTCAGTTGCAGAGCCATACATTTCTATGGCCTGTGTAACACAGGAGGTTCAACTAGATGATCACAATGGTCCCTTCTGGCCTTAGAATCTAGGAATCTATGAAATAGGACCCAGATGCCCTGAGTCCTCATCTAGTGCCCTACCCACTGAACCATCAACTCCTCTGCTTTATTTGGTATTGGAGTGACTCATCGCATGCTTACCCGGACCATTTTTCATTTGTGCGCACAGAAACAGAGAGACCTTTGTATTCACAATATCCCTTTATTATGCCCTGGGTCATCCATGCACCCAGCTGTTGATGTATCAGTTGACCATCACCTTCACTCACCAATCATCTTTATCCTTCCTATTTTGTCCATGAGCAGTGCTGAGATGATGTTGCCAGGCAACACGGACAAACTACCCAGGAAACTGACGAGATAAATTAGGAAGTCGTTTTCCTGCTCGAAGTCCAGGTGACATCCCTCCTTCTGGTCCAGGAAGGTGACGTTTATAAACCTGCACTCGATGAATTTGTCTTCATAAAGATCTGAGAAGGCAAGAGGCAAAGATTGGACCCTCCGTGTAGCAGCAACAGCAGCTGGGAATAAGGGTACATTCTCAGAGCTCAGTTTCGATGGAGGCACACCGGATTAGAAAGGTGTTCCCTGCCTGAGTGGAGGTAGCTGGAGGCATTATGCCTGAGTAGCCAGAAGCAGGCATACTACCTGAAAGGCCACTGTATGCAACACACATAGAACAGATATAAGCCTGTGCACCTTCTTGCATTAACTGATATGCAGGGAACGGGGTCGTGTACATACACCCAAACTGCCTCATCTGGCTTCTTCAGTGTCTATCATCTCCCTACCCTCCAGTGCCTGGGGAGTGCTGGCTACAGCATTATGCCTGCCTTCTGCACTAACGGGAAGAGGAGCACCATTTTAATGCACCCATGCTGGAGCAGCCATAATTTGGCCCTAATTGCTTGGCATTTCAACCAATGATGAGCAATAGCCCAGGAGCTGGTGCTACAGGCTGCAATTTTCATCGTCCAGTGGTTTATTTTCAGTTAAAGGGGAAGTGCAAAGCTCTTTCAAAATTAATAAATGAATGAATTAAATTAGTTAAGCTGCTTGAGATCCCAAACCAGAAGCTGGATATGGGCTGAAAAAATGACTATTTTAAGCCAAAATTGTTGAATCAGTTCTTCTATTACTTTAACTTGCCAAGGTCTGAATTCATTTTTTCTGGGTTTCTGCTGCAACAGTCCATGACACCATAAGCAGTGCAATTAAGGAAGGCTGGGAACACAGCTGTCTGATCTGCCCTAAGTCCTCACCAAGTGTTACCTGAAACTAAAGATGAGACGGAAGCTGCAGATGGGAGCAGTCTTAATCGCTGGCAAAATCCTGATCTCAATGTACGTTTTGTGACTCAGACACATATGTGCATGGACTGGTAAGCTCAGGTCTGGAAAGATGGGAAAATTCTAGCTCACCTTACATTTTAAGGCAAGTGTAGTATGTAGACCTGGTTCTACAGAGGTTCACCATAGTCATAGAGCTAACACCACAACTGGTCTCTTGTTTGACTTCCCCCTTCTTATTCCCTGATCACTGTCACAGCACAACACACGCATTTCTATAGCCCCACTACAAACCGTTCACCACAAATCAGACATGCACATTGTTCCACAGCCTAGACCAGGGGCGGGCAAACTTTTTGGCCTGGGGGTGCATCGGGTTTTGGAAATTGTATGGAGGGCTGGTTAGGGGAGGAGGTCGTGGCCCGGCCCCCACCCCTTATCTGCCCCCCCTCGGGACTCCTGCCCCATCCAACCCCCCTGTTCCCTGACGGCCCCCCCTAGGACCCCTGCCCCATCCAACCACCCCTTCTCCCTGTCCCCTGATTGCCTCCGGAACCCCTGCCCCTGACTGCCCCCCGCCAGCCCATCCAACCCCCCTCTCATTCCTGACGGCCCCCCCGGGACCCCTGCCCCATCCAACCACCCCTTCTCCCTGTCCCCTGACTGCCTCCAGAACCCCTGCACCTGACTGCCCCCCGCCACTCCATCCAACCCCTCCGCTCATTCCTGACTGCTCCCCCGGAACCCCTGCCCCCATTCAACACCCCTGTTCCCCGCCCTCTGACTGCCCTGACCCCTATCCACACCCCTGCCCCCTGGCCACCCCCCTGAACTCTCCTGCCCTCTATCCAACCCCCCAGCTCCCTGCTCCCTTACCACGCTGCCTGGAGCACTGGTGGCTGGCAGTGCTAAAGCCGCACCGCCCGGCTGGAGCCAGCCACACTGGCGCCACCGCGCAGCACAGAGCACCAGGTCAGGCTGGACTCTGCAGCTGTGCTACCCCAGGAGCTCGTAGCCCCACCGCCCAGAGCATTGCGCTGGCAGCGCGGCAAGGTGAGGCTGTGGGGGAGGGGGAACAGCAGGGGAGGGGCCAGGAGTAGCCTCCCGGGCCAGGAGCTCGGGGGCCGGGCAGGAGGGTCCTGCGGGCCAGATGTGGCCCGCGGGCTGTAGTTTGCCCACTTCTGGGCTAGACCAAGCCAGGAATCCCCTTACCAGTGTTATAGAAGACAGTGGCTAAAATGGTGCAGTTTTTGAAGATGGTCTCGGTGGATGTCACATCTTCAAAATAGCATTCCTCAAACAGCATGTCCTCAAAAGTCACATCTTTGAATTTCATCTTAGCAAACCTGCAGGGCAGGAAAAGAAGCCCCACCCAAGCAGCAGTGAGTAAGCACAAAGCGCTCAGTGACCATTCCAATAACCTCCTAACGTGTAAATGATGTGGTCGCACAGAGTGGCAATGGTGGATTCTGGGGTTCCTGAGGAAAGGTGTTGTGTGAATGCAAGAAAGGGGTTGTTTTAGTAGACACAGGTCATCTAGGATTCCCTGCACCTGCTTCGCTCTTCAGAGTCCTCACATCAAACCAATCCACCCTTTCAGCCAAGGAGGACTGGATACAGCTCCTGTCAATATTGCTCCTGGATCAGCTGGAGAACGTATCACTCAACAGTAACGCATAGCACTCTCTCTGTCCCTGGGCAGAGCCTCTTGTCCCCATTCTTCCTCCCATCCCCTTGCCAAGGGTAAATAAAAAATATCCTTTATCAGAAGCCATTGGATCTATTGGGCTAAGCATGAGGCCTCAGAGGCACAAACACCTAATTTCCAGTCCCATCTCTGCCACTGTTTCTCTCTGTGGCCTTGGATAACATCTCTGTGCCTTATTTTCACCATCTGTACAATATGATGGAGGGAATCACCAGATGGCACTGTTACACATTGTTTCCAGAGTTCTTTTCCTTAGTGTTCGAGCACTGTACATTTCTGGAAGAAAAGCAGCATTGTTGTTAGTGTTGTGATGTAATTTCTTTCTGTGGAGCTGTTGCAAACAGCAATCAAGTTTTCTCCTTGCCTTGATTTCTCCAATTAGAGTCAATTCTTCAAGCAGAATTGCTTCCTGGGAATGAGGTGTTGGAGCTGGGCTTAGATTTTTGGAAGAAGAGATTCACCTGCATGTTGTTTGTGACTGCCTCTGTTCAAGGACTACTGTGTGTAGTGTAAATAAAACAATTTAAACTAAGAATATACTCAGGCTCCACATTGCTGATTTTCTCCTCGCATGGGAAGCCAACCTGTAAGGCCCTGACATCTGCTACCCACTTCTTAGATGGGTGACACTACCCTTACCTACCTACAGTATCTCACGGGGGCATTGTGGAAATGTATTCGTTAATATGTAGGAAGGGCTTTGAAGTTGTAAAAAAGTGTGTGTATGTAAGTGCAAGTGTTATTGTCCAGGCTAATGAGACCAGGGCAGGCACTAGATAAAAGGCTTTGAACAAAGATCCAGCACCTTAATTTAATTGAACTTTTGCAAGAGATCCTAGTTTGATGTTTTTACTCCACTAAATTAATGCTACATGCTTCTCAACAGAGGCCTCAAATAGACATTATTAATGCTCAAAAATTACATGAAGACTAATCAAGCCCTATGTTCCATAAAGAAGGTCTCGGAGGTTACAGCAAAACTGAGGCTGATTTGCATTTGCACAGTATTAGCCTGAGAGGCATTTACTCTCCAAGGCCTTTAAAGAGCCCTCTCCCTGCAGTTTGATTTCTGAGCATTCCTCTTTAAAGGAGTTATAAAGCAGTTGCATGGCCTCCAGGGGAGTTTTAACTCACTGCCAAGGGCTGATGGGAAAATGGAGCCATAAGTCATACCAGGATGCGATGCAGGCCGTGCTGAAACACAGTCAGAGCAGCTTCTGAGTGAGTTACTGCACTAGGAAAGAACCAAACAGGGACTGGGCTAACCGTTAATAACATGGCTGACGGCTCCTTTCACCCCAAAGAGATGAATGTCTGGTCACATCCCCACCCAGAGCTCAATCCTGCAAGGTGCCAAGTGCCCCTGATGCCCGCTGAAGTCAAGAGGCGCTGAGGACATTCAGCACCTCAGCTGAATAATCAGCCCTTTGCACGATTAAGCTCCCAGTCCCTTCACCAAGACACTGTCCCAATCCTGCCACCCAGTGTCTGGCTGCTCCCCAGTGGGGAGATAATCGTTCGGAAGCAATTCCCAAGTGCTATCAAGGAATACCTGACTCTATTAACTGTGGCTGAAACTTGCCAGGTTACAGCAGATGGGAAATGAAGCTTATTTCCTTTCACAAATGCTGAAGAGCATCGCCCTGTACAGATGAAAAGCAGGACCAGGAATGCAAAACAACATGCAGGGAGGGCTGAAAGGGAAGAACATTTAATACCTGTACTCACATGCACGTACACGCACACACACACATTCATCCTTGGGCCATATCCTATATTAGAATTTTGCATTGAGAGTTCACATACAACAACGATGCCCACATAGTAGTTTACAAACAAAAAAGATTGTGGGATGGGGGGTATTTGGGGTGTAGTCTATTTACTTTCTTTGGCCAGATCCAAAAGACATTCTATTGTATTATAGTCTAAAGGAATTCTTTGTGCTACCGAACAGCCTTGGATCTGCCCAGGGTTTTGTCGTAAATTCCCATGGACCAGACCGATAACCATTTTGATTCCTTCCAGGAGTGAAGTTCTGGAACAGCCTTCCAAAAAGAGTAGTGGGGGCAAAAAACCTAACTGGCTTCAAGACTGAGCTTGATAAGTTTGTGGAGGGGCTGGTATGGTGGGACTGCCTACAATGGCATGTAGCCGATCTGCGACTGCTAGTGGCAAATCTCTCCAATGGCTGGTGATGGGACACCAGATGGGGAGGACTCTGAGTTATTACAGATAATTCTTTCCCAAGTTTCTGGCTGTTGGGTCTTGCCCACCTGCTCAGGTCTAACTGGTTGTCATATTTGAGGTCAGGAAGGAATTTTCCCCCAGATCAGATAGGAAGAGATCCTGGGGGGGGGGGGAGGTCATCTTCTTCTGCAGCATGGAGCACAGGTCACTTGCAGGTTTAAACTAGTGTAAATGGTGGATTCTCTGTAACTTGAAGTCTTTAAATCATGATTTTAGGACTTCAGTAACTCAGCCAGAGGTTACGGGTCTTTTACAGGAGTGGGGTGGGTGAGGTTCTGTGGCCTGCAATGTGCAAGAGGTCAGACTAGATGATCATGATGGTCCCTTCTGGCCTTAAAGTCTATGAATCTATCAACTGGTCTTTCTGTAGCATTTTTCATCCGAAACACGTTACAGACATCCATTAACAAAGCTTCACAACAGCATCACTGCAGTGTCAGTCAATATTATCTCCAATTTAAATAGAGGGAAGCTGGAGGAGTTGGAAGGCAAAAGGGAATGAAGTGATTTATCCAAGGTCATGTAGTTACTCAGTGGCAGAGACAGGAGTCCTAGCACTTTAACCACTGAACACACTTCCGGTTAGGTTGGATTTTGGGGAGGGAAGAGGAGGGCTTGCATCCTATTGCAGTAGTGGTCTCACCCAGGATGATTGGGCATAAACAAAGAAGCAGCCATAAAAAGGCCACACTGATGTTAAGTTCCATTAGAAACACATGGACGTAACCCAAAACAATGTTTGACAAATGGAAATGGACAATAGCGATAGGGAATGCCATGTAGTTTTCAACTACTAGGAGTAAAATAAAATGTGATTGTAGGATGTTGACTCTGAGTCCATAATGTATTCCTCCCAGGAGGCGCATGTGCAGCTGAAATTTTAGAGAGTCTAAGTCTATTTGGAACTATGTGAGTAACACCTAGAAGGCGATGGGTGAATTTCCATTTAGACAGGGGACATGGTCCCTGTAACATAGTGCTGAGGGCTAGCACTTGAGCCAGCACCCTGGTCACTGTTTGTACTAATTAGGTTCCTCTAGAAAAGGCCTAATTGGACAGAGGTGTACCTGATTACCAGGCCAGATTGGAGCTAGTGAGTCAATGAGCCAATTAGCCATTAACAGGGAAGCTGTACAAAAGGGCACGGGAAAGAGTGCTTGTGGGAGGAAGAGAAAATGGGAGAGAGAAACCAACCAACCAGAAAGCTATAAGAGCCCGACAAAGGGGGTTCTCGAAGTAGAGTCACCTTATCTTCCCAGCCTTTGGAGAAGGAGTTAGAAAGTTGAGATACAGCGTGTAAAGGTGTATGGTGGAGGGATTAAAACACTGAAAATAAACTATACAGTGGCATTTACAAGCAAGAAGGTCTCAGAGCAGTCTGTGTTTGTGACAAAGGCAGGGGTGTGGCACACTGCCCCGTCACAGCCCCCCCATCATTTTCATTGTTTATATTGTGGTAGTGCCCAATACATTCTCCATGCTGTACAGATGCAGAAGAAGACACAGTCCCTAGCCCCAAAGAGCTTTCAAACCAGAAAGACCAAAAAGAAAAACTTGTCCCAGGGTAGGGAAAAGAGATACCACATACAAACTAATCACCATGATGACGGATACATGTCTTGACAGTTACATAGGGACAGATCCTCAGCTGGTGTAAGTCAGCATAGCTCCGTTGACTTCAAAGCATTAACTAAGGATCTGGCCAATATATTTTGTTTTGAGTTGGCAAGGGTGGGTGTGGGAGAAGTTTGTGAGACAGATAGAAAGTCAATGGCAAAGCTCACATTGACTGTGATGGTGCAGAATGGTGGCCATGGTAAATAATAGCTTTAAGCGAGCACAGAAGTGTTTGCTTTCAGGAAGCAAAAGTGGAAAGTATATTTAAAAAGAAAACAAATCTTTCTTGCCCAGGACCACTAGATGTCAGTGTGTCCTAAGGAAAGAGAAGAAAGCCACCTCTGGCTCCAAAGGGGCCCAGGAGAGCAATTCCACATGCTCTGATTCCACATGCACTGGTCCCAGATAAGAAGGTCCCATCATGAGGACATGTGAGCCTGGTAGGAGAAGAATTCTGGGAAAGGAATTCTTCAAACACACTTCTTTAGGACTGTAGGTGTGGATAAATGGGGTGGGGTGGAGAGAGAGCAGAGTAGAAAGAGCACATGATCTCTTGATGCTCCATGGGTTTGCACGTGGTGTTTCCCACAGAACGAGGGTTATGCCTAGCTGGGTGAATAACGCAAAAATGCAAAAAGATGGTTCCTACAAATATCCTTTCCACTCTTAATTTACATAATGTTGCATTGGCTGTGTGGATGGCTTTACTGGGAGCTTGGGGTTTATCTTTCTCAAATGACTAAGTTCAACTGGCAAAACATATATGCTGAAAATAGATGTCACAGTCACAGGCATGAGGATTCATAGAAAGTGAGTTTCAAATCCACACATGTGTGTTTTCAGACCAGAAGTACTTATGCACGTCCTTGTTGCTGCCAGCCTGATGGTAGAGAATTGAGATAGGATCATGGGCCCACCTCTTCCTCATCCCTCGCTATACCCTTTGTGGCACCATGTCTCCCCAGGAGTGTATCCAAGGGATCAGACCACACACACCGCTGACACAAATATTATAAGCATGGCAATTGCAGGTGGCATAAGTAGGACCTGACACAATCTATCTGAGGTACTTCTATGGCCCTCAAGGGCACTTCACAACCTTTTAATGGATTTATCTTCACATCATCCCAAGAGGTAGGGCAGTGCTATTGCTCCCATTGTACAGATAGGGAACTGAGACAGAGAGAGATTAAGTGACTCACCCCAGGTTATATGGGAAGTCTGTGGCAGAACAGAGAATTTAACTTAGGTCTCACAGGTCCCAGGATAGAACGTTAACCACTGGACTATCATTCCTCTCTCCCTGGCCCTAAATTTTCATTTAGACTGGCCCCAGCCTCAAAAGCAATTAGATTTCCTAGGAAGCTGGCAACATGACATGAAAGGGACCATATGACACACCTTATACACTACCACTAAATGCTAGACTGCCTTGCTACGGAATGGCAACTTAATGGCCAAGTTTTCAAACAAGTTAGGTATGTGTTTTGATTAGAAATGCATGTCTAATTTCTGCATGCAGTTATTGTAACTGCATGCTTAAATCAGGTAACTGTGTGTACAAACAGTAAACATGCTTAACTGGCAACTTGCCCAGGTAAGTACCCAATTTGCACATGCAGTTGCAGCATTTGCCTGTCTAATTAGTTTGAAAAACTGGCTGTATTCTAAAACTTCAGAGAGTCATGAATGGTGATCACCGGCATTCCCAGACTGGTAATGATTTAGAACAGGGATCAGCAACCTTTGGCATGCAGCCCATCAGGGAAAGCCCCTGGTGGGCTGGGCCGGTTTGTTTACCTGCAGCGTCCACAGGTTTGGCTGATCGTGGCTCCCACTGGCTGCAGTTCGCCGCTCCAGGCCAATGGGGGCTGCGGGAAGGGCGGCCAGTACATCCCTTGGCCCGCCCTGCTTCCCGCCGCCCCCATTGGCCCGGAGCAGCGAACCACGGCCAGTGGGAGCAGCGATCGGCTGAACTTGCAGACACTGCACGTAAACAAACCGGCCTAGCCTGCCACGGGCTTTCCCTGGTGGGCCACGGGCCAAAAGTTGCCGATCCCTGATCTAGAATGTCCAATCCACTGCTACGCCTTACTAGTATGAGGTAAAGCCTGGGGAGCATTCAAATGCTTGAAAATTTCAGCTCTTTCTCTAGAAATGATATGTGCCATGTTTTATTGAACCATATGCCCTCATCCCCCAGATATAAAGGAAATCAGGTCACGTTCACTTACTTAATATTGACAAATACCCCATTCCTATGGATCTGGTTTTCCAGTGTGAAGTTTATGGTGAAGTGCGTTACATGTTCCCGATTGAAGCTTTTGAGTCGGGAGTCATACTCCTCATTCTGGAGATATCGGATCATGTCAGGGAACCAGACAGTAAGGCCATAGTAACTGCAGCAAGGAGAGGAAAGGGGCATGTTCAGATAAAGTTTACACATATTTTGGAGTTGGCCCTGCACAATATCTGACTTGTAAGCAGCTCTAATTTTGGGTTCTCTGTCAATGCTTTTAGGTAAATTTAGTGCTGGGGAAAAGTGTCAGATTGACAGACTGGAGAGCGAAGTCTTCCATTTATCCACAGCACAGGAATGTCACGAGCAATGGCAAAACCTGCCTTGGAGGGTCCAACTGCCTTAAGTGACAAGCAGGTAGTTCAGTCTCTAGGGAATTCTCAGCCCTTGAATGATCAGTTGAGGTTGCCAATGAAGAAGGCACCATTGGTGCCAACCAGAGATGGGTAAATACAGTAAAAATATTCTATATACATTGAATTCCAATTTTGTTACCAAATTCACTTTTTCGTGTCTGTGGTTCTTTTGCGTTCACTTTCTGGAGCAAGTGCAATCAAGTTGCATTAGCATGGCTCCTTGTGGAAAGCAAAGGTTAACCACACATTCCCTAATTCGCTGTAAAAGAGATTGTAAATTCACTTCCTACGAGCATTCACACCAGAAGCCCGACCGTAAGTTACATTCATCTGCACAAGGATCAGAAACTAGACCATGTGCTGTATGTGACTAATTAAACAGCACAGTACATGCCACAGAGCTTAGGAAAATCATCTAACATTTTTTCTACTACTTTTGAATCATGGTTGTATTCAAGAAAGCCATGATCCATTCATAGATGTTCTATGAACAGAAAAGGACAAAGCATTTTTTGTTATAAACTATTTCAGGGGTCGGCAACCTTTGGCATGCGGCTCGCCAGGGTAAGTACCGTGGTGGGCCGGGCCGGTTTGTTTACCTGCCGTGTCCGCAGGTTCGGCCGATCGCAGCTCCCACTGGCTGCAGTTCGCTGCTCCAGACCAATGGGGGCTGCAAGAAGCCGTGGCCAGCACATCCTTCGGCCCACGCTGCTTCCCGCAGCTCCCATTGGCCTGGAGCAGCGAACCGCGGCCAGTGGGAGCCGCGATCGGCCAAACCTGCAGACGCGGCAGGTAAACAAACCGGCCCGGCCCGCCGGGTGCTTACCCTGGCGAGCCACGTGCCAAAGGTTGCCGACTCCTGAACTATTTGCTCATCTTTATCACCAGATCAGGGGGTGGTGTCCCTAGCGTGGACACTTATTTGTTCTTAAGTGGACTGAAATCCACCCACTTAGTTGACACAGACCAATGAACAGCCAGCCAGCTGGTAGCAATTACTTTTCGACACTACTAATATAGACAGGATTCAGACAAGGGACCTAGAAGTGAAAGGCTCCATATAAGACTACTGAGCCATGCAGTACCAACCCGTCTTCCCCAAGGCCTGGTTTGTTCAAGGTATACTAAACTCTCTGTTATGGGCAGTTGGATGACTGAGTAAAACATAGATACTTAGCAGACCATGGCCTAGTTTTTCACGGGCTCTGTCTCTTTAAAATAGGATCAAGGGGGCAAAATTTGATTTTCATAACAATTTATTTATATGCACAGTTAATCCCACAAAAACTCAGAGCACATTTTATTGTAGATGGACCCTGACTGCAACAACTAAGCCCTCAGATGGCTACTGTTTCTTGAGAAAGTTAGAGAAGTGACTTACCTAAAGGCCATTGAAAACCAAACCATAGCCAGAATCAGTGTATTCATCTTGTACTGGGCTGTCAAGCAATACAACAGGTTGTCCCAGATCTACAAATCCACAGGAAGGGGTCAGTCACAGAGAAATCCTAGCAGAGATCTTGAAAGATTCATTTCTGGGCAGGTCAGGAATTTAATATTAACAGTGAAGAGAGCTCATTTAGGGAAGATGGATAATCTGCTTAGATCCCAGTGTTTGTTCCAAACTATGTTTCATGAGATACATATGAGGACCTGAGGGGACAATGTTCATGAAGCTTTGCTCCAGTATCCTTCAGTATAAGCATATCTGTAACGAGCTGGCTAGTGTGTACGTGTGACACTGCCCTCCACTAAATGGATCTGGAGCTGCTTAATTGTGTCTCATAGAATCTAGACTGCTAACAACCAAGGGAGATTCTTCTTTACTTCAAGTGGCAGGAGCTTGTGCTTCTGGAGCCTAAGAATCTAGGTTTAACCCCACAGCTGCTGTGAATTTCTGGGCAGTTGGGGTCAGGGGCGGCTCTAGGCACCAGCAAAGCAAGCAGGTGCTTGGGGCAGCCCATTTGCAGGGGCGGCAGGGATCCAGCATGGGAGCGGAGAACCAACAGGGAGCCCTGGGAGCTGTAGTTCCTTGGTTAGCTCCCTGCCTATAGAGCCAGCCCTGGAGCAGGGAAAGAACTACATTTCCCAGCATTCCCTTGGCCACTAGCAACAGGAAAGAGGGGGAGGGAGTGAGGTAGCTGAGACCTCATGCTGCAGCCTGCCCTGAATGGAGAGCTGCACTGTGAGTAGGGATACCATATTTTAACATTAAAAAAATAGCACACTCCACAGGGAGGGAGGGTAGCCCCACCCTGCCACCATCCACTCCCTCCGACTGCCCCCCACAGAAACCCCGACCCATCCAACCCCCCCTGCTCCCTGTCCCCTGATCACCCCTGCCCCTAACTGCCCCCCAGGACCCCACCCCCTATCTAAGCGCCGCTGCTCCTTGTCCCCTGATTGCCCCCTCCTGGGACCCCTGCCCCTAACTGCCCCTTGGGACCCCATCTAAGCCTCCCTTCTCCTTGTCCCCAACTGCCCCCTCCTGAGACACCCCCCCCCAACTTCCGCCCTAGGACCCCACCCCCTACCTGTCCCCTGACAAACCCCTGGGCCTCCCATGCCTATCCAACCGCTGCCTGTCCCCTGACTGCCCCTCCCAAACCCCTGACCCATATAACCCCCCCTTCTCCCTGCCCCTGACTGCCCCCCCGAACCTCCGCCCCATCCAACCCCCGAGCCCCCTTACCGTGCCACTCAGACCAGCGTGTCTGGCTCCGCGCAGCGCCAGACTGCTGCATACATGCTGCCATGCTCCCCCGCAGAGCCACAGCCCCCTTCCCTCCCCCCAGCACCTGCCTTCCAGATTTGAACACCTCAAAATTCAGGAGTGCTCAAGCTCAGTTTGGGCAGCTGTTACTTCATTTCTCCCAAATCAAATATACTGATCCACTGTAACTTGCTGTAGAAAAAGTAGGATAAAATTGAGCAAGAAATGCTTCCCAGTGGTTATTAGGACTGGAATTGCTATTTTCAACAGCCATTGCCTTTTTTTTTTTTTGTTCGTTTGTGTAAAAGGAAGACAGTGATATTGCATTGGCAAATTCCCCATAGAAAGAAAGAGTGGAACAAAAGAATAATAAAGGCACCTCAACTTTTCCTCATTTATGTAGGACAGTCTTATAATATGCATCCTCCAATCACACAATCTGAAAATTGTTCCACTTTACTGCAGTTCTGTAACCATACGGGAACCAATCCTGTCTGTGTTCTGTGCACATCTAACATTCCTGCTGAATGACCTGCCGTGGGAGCGAGTTACCAGTGATCCAGGGCTGCGGCGGAAGGAGGGTGCAGGTGGGGAGGGGAGAGAGCCCAGGGCTGGGGCGGCAGGAGGTGTGCGTGGGGGGCAATGGTGGGGAGGAATGAGGGAGCCCAGAGCTGGGGCGGCAGGGGGTGTGGGTGGGCGGGGAGAGCCCAGGGCTGGGGCAGCAGGGGGGTGCGGCGAGGAGCCCAGGGCTGGGACAGGGGGGGCAGCCAAAACTTTTTTTGCTTGGGGCGGCAAAAAACCTAGAGCCGGCCCTGGTTGTGGTGGGCAGTAGAACGGCAGGTGTGAAATCCGTAGCTGGCCAAAATATTTATATTATAATCCTGGAGACTCAGCCTTAGCAAGCAGCAACATTAAGCAGATAGAATTTTAATTCATTCACTGGGGATGGTATTCTCTGTTAGGTTTGGCCAGCAGAGCATCTCTGTTCGTGCAAGTGGAAGGGAAATCAGATACTTGTATGCTGTGGTCTGACCCTGAGGTCTTCCTTTAGCCATATACAGCATATCAGTTCAGGAACTCATTGGTGGCTTGGGTTAAGAAGAGACAGGGTGAGGATAGGGGGGTGGGGGAAGTATAGCAAATGCTACCAGAGCCCAGGCCCATTTATCCTACATAGTAACCCGAGGGATGTTGTGAATATGAATCAGAATCTCAATACATCGAAAGCTCTTGTGGGATGGTCCTCATGCTCCATACCTGTTTTAATGTGGTCGTGAATCTGACCAACCAGCGCTGGTACCATGCCCCTGTTGAGCTCTGGATTTCAATAAACTCATCTATTTGCTTTGGAGTTTTGATGTGGGCGACCTGAAAAACACAAACCAAAGTTTCAGCAATTGACCCTGGATGGATTCAACCATTTCTCTGTTTTCAGCACAATCCCTTCTCTGCCTCTTGCACAGCAATCTTCTCTGATGTTTGCCACAGAATTTTCACCTGCTATCTTTTCTTGATGTGTTGCCATTGGATACTGAGTTTTTCTCATGGGCTAAAAATCTCTCTCTCTGTGACACATTTCCAATTTTTCACATCAACCTCAAACTTTCACTTATTAGATTGATAATAAAATGTAATTCTAACACCCAACACGTTAAGCTAACACACATACACTATGTGATCTTGATGTCTTTAAGAATCTGCCCGGTAATTAGAGCTGATAATTACTGCTAAAAATGTCAGTGAATAGTTAATACAGTTTTAAACAAACTTGCTTCAACTGCTTTCATGTTCTCTTTTCTCAAATGCAACTGGCGAAAGCATTCTCTAACACAGTAAATTTTAAGTGCCAATGGAAGAACATTTGTGGAAAGTCAATTCTGAGTGCATAAATGTGTATGTTTGCATCAGAAAACTCATCCAATCAGGGAATAGAAACATACCATATGACTAATTTGTCCAGTCAAAATAGCCTGAATTTTGAATATTGAATACTTGTAAGTAAGTGCTCGTGAATGGGTTATAACCTAGGAATCAGTCACAGAAAGTATTTGGTGAATAATTTTGAGTAAAGAACATATTCAAGAAAATCACAATCTGTTCACATGCAGAAAAAGAGGTGAAATTCACTGAATAATTCATTCAGTATGAATGATTCACCCAGCTCGATAAGATAGTGTCTATGTTCTCCTGACTGGAACTGTTTAAATGTCAGATCTGGGAATTGTCCCAGTAACAGCTGGTGCATGACTGACTGGCTCCTGCTGGCCAATTAGCAAAATACAACTTCACATGGAAAGTACAAGGCAAGGAGAGCTCATTGTCTGTCTGTGCCAGGAGGTTTCAGTAAGTCTTGATTCAACCGCCAAACTCCAGATCTGAAGTACAATATTTCAAACCATTATGACACATGGCAAATAGGACATCATTAGCTGGAATAATAAGTGTTCATGAGTGCAGTATAGTTTGACAGACTGAGTCCTAACAGGAGCAGATGCCTTTAGGATCATCAGATGCAGGAGCAGGTACACGTGGATTTGACACAGGAGTGACAGACAATACATGGTTTTAATCCAGGAGCAGCATTGTCACAGAGGGCCCTAAATCCTCGAGGATGGTCAGTCTCACATTACAGTATGAATGTGCCCGGCTTATCCCAGTGCAAGTAGGAGAGAAGCTGGTGTGGATTGAGGCTGCTGCTGTATATTAAAGGTGAGAGGTGGGGACAGCTCCTTAATAAGGGGCATGCAGCAGAGGGGAGAGCATCTGAAACATGCAGCGTCCTGTTTGCCACAGCTTATAGATCTGCAGCATAACTGACCATCCCAGTTTTACAGGAGCAGACAACTTTCTTTCTTTCTTTCTTTCTTTTCACAGCAGTCAAATAGCTTGTGCCCTGGAAATAGCTCAGGCTCATTAAGCCCATTTTCTGACCTTGGAGTCTTAGCACACTTGGAGGTACAGTAAATTAATCTCTTGTATTATTGATGGGCTCATTCATTATGGACAGTGTTCTTCCATAACGCCTCTTTCCAGTTAATCGGGCTTTTTGCACCATAAAGCTGAATTCTGCAGCCACATTTTTCTTCCCTCCCTCCTTCCTTTAAGGGTATGTGCCTTCTCTGACATAACAACCTAATTCAAGGAGCATTCCCTAGCTGATGCACTCACTGTTTACAACACACTCACTGCGATTTACAATTAACCCCACCACACGCCTTCTCTAAACTCACTGAATTAGACTCTGCCCAGTTCAAATTTTTCACTCTGAGCATTGGCCCAGTGAGTAATAATCATTCACCTCACTTTCCTTCAGAGAGATTAAAGGCTGGCTACCAGGCAGATGGGGTTTGGGAAGCTCATTAGGAAGTACATGGAGCTTAATCAGAGTTTGATTAGAAGCTGGAATGGAGAAAGGAGTTGTCCGGATTTCCCACGCGAGTAATGTCCCTCTCGTTTACTTTGCTCCTAGAACAGAGCAATTAGATGTCTGAGTATAATTGGAAACCTGCTGGGCTAGCCACTGTGCTTTATCCCCATGCATATACAACTCCCATCGTCTTTCCTGGGATTGAGCACCGCAAAACAAGGCTTGTGTATGACCTGAAGTGTGCAGTCCTTATCTTCTCCCATTCTCCCTCCTGGCTGCTGGAGGTCACATAGTGTGTGAGAAGCTGGAAACCACAGGGGGAAGAATAAGGCAGCTCTGGTGCTTACTAAAGCAGATTCCAAACCAACACCTAGCATATGAAGACTCCCATGTGCCAGTGACCCCTTTACCACAGTATAACTAACTGCTTTCCAGAAGGAAACCACACTCACTGTAAACACCCTCTCCGGCTCCCCCTTGGCCCGCATGTTGGTATCATGAACTTGCTTGAGAATCATCCAGGCTTCATCATGTTTACCTATCTGGAAACACCAAGGGAAGAACATCTCAAGTCAGCCATTAAATACTATGGTCTCCAGTCATGTGGTTTTAAAATTGACACAGGGAACCAGCTCTGGAGGCCCAGGTGTAATGGAGCAGTGCTGTGCCGCATCGTGTGTTGAGGAGGGAGAAGCAGAAGGCTGAACCATCAAGGTTTATATTTGCTGACTGCGCAGTAGTTTTGTGGTAGAAGAAGGAAACCACTCTAATTATTATTTGGGAGGTGGGAGTTAGGCAATGTGTTGTCTCCAGGCTAAGCAGAGGGTATGTCAGGAGACATGGTTCTCTGCCCAGCTCTGCTAATGACTTGCTGTGTAACCTTGGGCAAGTTGATGTGCCTCAGTTGTTCCATCTATAAAATGGGAATAAATAATACTTACATACATCACGGTGGGGTCTGAGGTTTAATCCGTGTATGTCAGCTGCTTTGAGAGCCTCAGGTGAACGGTACTATGTACAATAAGTGCAAGGTGATAATAAATAGTTATATGCTGTCCCTTCAGCTGTGTGAGTAGTGCTCTTCCCCTGCTGGGTCTGAGATCCAACTCCCCACGTATTTTATCCTGCTCCTGTTTCTTGCCCTTCACTCCTCTTCCTGCCCAGCTCTACTATTTACATTTCCAAAGGGTACGTGCTTGTGTTTTAATCAGGTACGCAAACCCTTTAATGGGTTTATGAATCCCAGGGGTCTGCATTTTGCTTGTTGTTCAATGCAGATGTCAACATTAAAAAGTGATACGATGAAAGTATGTGATTAGCACCTTAATACAGAGAGTCTCTAAGTTTTAAATGAAACTGGCAAGCCAACATGTGGGTGTGTGGCCAGGGAGCTGGGGAGAGGGCAGTGAAGAGACAGCCAGAAACATGCAAGGACCAGGCCTCCTTTGTTAATTGATATTGGAGTACAGTTTTCAGACGAGTCATCTTACCTCTAGCAAAAAACGTGGACTTTCCGGCATGAATTTAAGTGCCACCAATGAAGAGATACAGGGCAGAACACAGACGATTACAAATACCCTCCAGCTGTGGAAGTGGTACTTGGTTCCCATGCTGAAACCCCAGCCTATGAACAACAAAAGCCAGAGTGAAAATTCTGTCCACCTAGTCAGATTTCTCTCTCAGATACCCACTGGACTGTATGGGCTCTGTGCAAGATGGTGATAGGCTGACAGAGTCCCATCTGATGAAAGATTTATTATGCCTGGTAATGAATTCCTTTGTGGACTCCATCAGACAGTCAGATGGATAACAGCCTATGGGTTTGTGCTCAGCACAGACAATGGAATCGGTTATTAGTAAGTTCCTGCCTTTTTAAAATCTTCCTTTATCTTTAAATTTAGAAATCAGGCTGGAAGTGAGCTATGCAATAAAACTAAGGATACTGTGGCACGGGTCACATGGGATCCACTGATATATTTTATTACACTTCTGTGGCCTCCTTACATAACATTACAGAGAATTTCTAATACGTAGCCCTTTTCTGATTTCCAGAGCAATTACGAGACAGCCTGACAACATATCTGTAAGGGAAGTGTTAGTCCCCATTTTACAGAGAAGGAAGCAGGGGCAGGCAAGCCACATAGTCACCAAACAAGGGGCACGAGGGAGTCTGAGAGCAGCACAGACACTTTAAAACTCAAATGGCAGCTTGACCAAAGCAGGTTTTTGGGAGGGTGCAATCAATCAAACTTTAATCAAAGACACACCAAAAAGATCATGAATCAAAATCTTTCTTTCTCAGTTTGTCTTCCCACAGTCAGATCTCAGGGAGGATGTTTATTTCAAATGTTTCATTATAATATACTCTTGCTCATAATATTGAAAAAAAAACAAGTTACAGCTTTTGCAGTGATGAGAACTGTATCAACTACAATGCTACACATGTTCAATTGAGTTCCAAGACAATATTGAACAAAGGGATACTGGAAAGGAAAAACTGTACAGCATGGGGCTCGGATGCTCCAACATGCGACCTAGACAATGTTGACCATCTGCAAAATTTAAATATTACCCTTTAAAGGATTGGGTTTTAAAACCATGTTTGCAAATAATGTATGTGCGTTAGCCTGACACCATTTCACTCTAGTTTACATATCTGTTCCAACAGCCTGTTCCTGGCCAAAACTTGAAGGTTTCTAAATACGGAGGGTAGTTTTAGCTTGTAAGATGGGTGTGTGGGTGGATGGATAGATATTATAGTCCCTCTTCATGATCTTTTTGGACTGTCCTACTTTTCTCAAACAAGATTTTGCAAACAGCTGGCAATACTGGATAATAGGGGAATTAATCTTTCTCAATAGATACTGAAGTCTGATGTTTTCCTAGGTGATGCAAATGAATTACCAGGAAAACCATGTGACATGCAGGTTTTTGTTCCTCATAGTAGTATTGTACATTTCCGAGTCCTTTCTCTCTACCATATTCAACACCATGGGAAAATCAGTAGAAATCAGATGTGATCCCAGCAAATTTAGGTTTTAGGGAGACATATTCACACACAAAAATTACCCCAAATACACTGGTATCGGCTAAGACATGGTGGGATGTGCTGACCTTGATAATGTGCTGCTTAGCCCCCCCATCCCAATGTTATTGTTCAGCAGAGTTACAATTTATTGATAATTGCTTAGCTCAGCTCTGCAGTCAACATGGACATGAGCCATGAAGTTATCTGAGTCAAACTATCCCCAAATTCAGGGATGTGTGGATTTGTGGTCCTGGGTTTGACTGTTCATAAAGAGAGGCCAGCATTTATAATCTGCAATACCAAACGTGTGATGTATTAGAGGCTTTTATCACAAAGGAGCCATCACCCATCATCCTGCCTAAGTATCAATCAATCAATTTCTCTCTATCATTGGTATGTATAGGGCCCCAATCACAATAGCGTCTTCAATGCTAGAGCTAGACCAGTGGTTCTCAAACTGGGGCCACCGCTTGTGTAGGGAAAGCCCCTGACAGGCCGGGCCGGTTTGTTTAGCTGCCTCGTCCGCAGGTCCGGCCAATCGCGGCTCCCACTGGCCGTGGTTCGCCGCTGCAGGCCAATGGGAGCTGCTGGAAGCGTCAGCCAATGCGTCCCTCAGCCCGCGCCGCTTCCAGCAGCTCCCATCAGCCTGGAGCAGCGAACCGCGGCCAGTGGGAGCCGCGATCAGCCGGACCTGTGGACGGGGCAGGTAAACAAACCGACCCAGCCCGCCAGGGGCTTTCTCTACACAAGCAATGGCCCCAGTTTGAGAACCACTGGGCTAGACAATCCTTCCTGTCCTTCTGGGGATATCCTGACTTGCAGGATGAATTCCACTGATTATCTTTGAGTTCCTGTAAAAAAGCAGGTGGGATTTGAAAGTTCCAGGATGGTGGGGGTGAGTTTGGTTGCAGTTGGTACAAGCGTGTCGGACTCTGGTTTTACACACCACAGAAGCTGCAGGGCTAACTTGCAACAGATCATGTTAAGAATCGATAGCCCACCAGATGGGGGAGGGGGATGTTGTTAATGAGTGAGGGCTAGTCTATACGAACAGTTAGTGCGCAGCAAGCTGGGGTGTAATTTGACAACGTACTAGCCTGCCAAGCACTAACTGGCCATGTGGACCCTGCTACCATGCACTAAGGTTTCCATAGTGCACTTTAATCTATGCCAATTTGAAACGGGAGTAGGTCGAAGTGCATTATGGAATTTTTAGTGCATAATGGCAGAGTCCAAGCAGGCAGTTAGTTTGCAGCAGGCTAGTGCACTGTAGATGTACAGTCCAGTTTGCCATGCACTAACTGTAAGTCCTTATATCTGTGTGCGCAGGGGTGGTGTGGATGTGTTGTTATCAGTAACCGAAAGCACAAAGCAGTTACCATAGTGTGGAATGATGCTCCAAGCCATTGCAGAGGCATAAATGCCACCGATCATCCAGAACATGCAGAGCCAGCTCAGGTGTTCCCCCCTCTTCTCACGAGATAGGAATTCAGAGAAATAAGCAAAGACAATGGGGAGGGATCCCCCGATGCTGAGGAGAGAAAACACCACATGGGAAGAATAAAGGACTTTGCCAAACAGGTGTCACCAGCACATCTGGCGCCTCATAGGTTTGGATTCGTTTACAGTAAAGGTCTCTAGAGTTACAGCCCCGCAGGGGGAGGGCAGCTTTTCTTTCTGGAACTCACTGGAATTCTAGGCGATTCTCACAGACTCTCTACTCAGGGCGTCATGAGAGAAGAATATCAAGCTCCCCATACCGGGTTGTTCTTAAACATGAAGGATGCACAGGAAGCTTGTCACAAGCAGAAAGTTGATTTTACTTTCCCGTTTTAACAAAGTGAATTAACCTGGCCTCAAGGGGACATGGATATGCTCGGCAGAGCATTTGTGATTTGGATGCTTGTGCCCTAGGAAACTGGAGAACTGCACAGGAGAGCGCAAACTCATTTCACTGGGGCAGCAAACAGCCAGGCAATAACAGCCTTTGGTTGCTAGTGACTCCAGCCAAATTTGACCCAGTCCACCCAAGGAAGAACCCATTCTGCAATACCCCTTCCACATCCCCTCCACCATCTTGTCAGAGTAGCTCAGTTGCCTCATGACTCAGAGATGGGAGGAGCCAAGGAGTGCTGGGATTGCACGAACTTTTGGAAATATTTCTGAAGTTCTACGAAATATTTTGGAATTAACCATTTTTAAATGGTTAATGTTTTCAAACGATTTGGGGTGCCTCCATTTTGGGGTGTCCAAACGGAGACACCATAAATGGCCTGAGTTTCACAAATTCAGTGTTCAGTTCTTTCTGAAAATCAGTCCCCCTCAATGTGTCTCGAGCCAGGCATTGAAAATCACTGAGCACTTTTGAAAATCTTGGCCATGGGCCCAAATTCACTTATCACATGCACCAGTGTAACCTTACTGACATCAGTGGGGTCATTCCTGGCTTAATTAGCATAAGGGGGGAATGAAATCTGCAGCCTCTTGTTAAAGGTTTAAAACAAGTTCTCTCTCCTGAACAAAAGCTTACCTTTTACAAGGCAAAGTTCCAAATGACTATAAATGAGAGGGTATGGGCCCTCCCCTCTCTCCTTATTAATAACATGGAAATTTATAAAGAGTGAGCTCTGGAATTCTGCCTTTGCCCAAAGTGACTTCCTGATGCTTTGTATAAGCCAAGCCATATCATTGTATCAGCAATTTGTGAGACTGTATGGCTTGGGAGAGCTACAGATCCTTTCACCTCTAAATCACCTATTCAGATTCAGAGCAGGTCAGTCATGACTGAAAGTTACCAACTTAATGTTGTTCCATGCCTATGAAATGGGTAGAGATCTCAGTACAGGGCCTAGTATAGACAAGCATCTACATTGTAGTCGACATCAATCAGCACCCGTGTTCACAGTTTCATCAGGGAGATTGAGATTTCAGTGACTGAGTTCTCTTAGGTCAACTTTGAGGTGTCTTATCCTGAAGTGGTGAACAGATGCTGTTGTGTCCTTTTATGCACCTGTTTTCTGGCTAAGACCTCAGACTATCTGACTGTCAATTTTCCAAGCATTAAATTGTTTTGTTTAAGGAAAAACAAACTATATAATCCCCCTTGTCTAGTGCCTTCTCCCTGGCTGGCTCTAGATCGGGGTGGCCAACCTGTGGCTCCGGAGCCACATGTGGCTCTTCAGAAGTTAATATGCGGCTCCTTGTATAGGCACCGACTCCAGGGCTGGAGCTACAGGCGCCAACTTTCCAATGTGCCAGGGGGTGCTCACTGCTCAACCCCTGGCTCTGCCACAGGCTCTGTCCCCACTCCACCCCTTCCCCTGAGCCTGCCGTGCCCTCGCTCCTCGCTCCTCCCTCCTCCCCCCCAAAGCCTCCTGCACGCCACAGCTGATCAGGAGGTGCGGGGAGGGAGGGGAGGCGCTGACTGGCGGGGCTGCTGGTGGGCAGGAGGCGCTGGGAGCCGAGGGGGGGGAGCTAATGGGAGGGGGGCTGCTGATGTGTTACTGTGGCTCTTTGGCAATGTACATTGGTAAATTCTGGCTCCTTCTCAGGCTCAGGTTGGCCACCCCTGCTCTAGGTCCTTCCAGGGTGATGTGAACATTTTATTTAGAACACACACATGCTGTGTAGAACCTGTTCAGTCAGTCCTTCCATTTCCTCAGCTGGCAATCCCAAATCATTGTGCAGTCTCATCTAGCACAAAGGGTTCTCCCACCTTAAACCTCAGCCTGGAGCTGAGGGACTAAAGAGAGTGTTACCCACCCGAGGCCGGAGATAAGGCGGCAGAAGAGGAAGAATCCATATCCCTGGACGAAGGAGGAGAGGAATGCAAAGGCAGCGTTGATTGCGAGTGATATGATGAGGCATTTCTTCCTTCCCAGTTTATCTGCCAGGCCACCCCAAATGACAGCTCCCACCATCATTCCCAGGTAGACTATCAGCCCTAGAGAAAAGAAAGACAGGGAGCTGAGTGACATCCTCTCACATGTGCAATACAGGGCAATTAGGTCGATGTTGCACAGATATCCAATGTTTGGAGCACTTCCTCACAAATCCCAACCAGCCACCAACCAAGGCCCTGTTAGCAAATATTGAAATACTTCACCAGCCTGAATGCCTGTCAGTGTCTGACACATTCACTTTCTACTTGAGCGAAACAGCACCCTTTGCCAGATACCAGTCAGGCCAAAGTTGCTTCACCAAGTGCTAGTGATGAGCTCATACATACTCATCTAAGAATCAAATTTCTAGGCACTGTAAAGTCAGTCATCAGCTTTCAGGTGGCGTACGCCCTCTGGCGACATCCAAAATGGTACCTCAGGCTACTTCAGATGGAGTCATCTTATGTCGCTTTTCCAACCCTTGGACTTTCAAAGCCCCATGAGTCTGGAGGAACCTGCAATCATATTTGTCTAGAAAGTTCCTGGCACATAGTGGGTGCTGTCAGGATACAAAATGATCATTATGAATAATAATATTTTACAAACAGGGTAGGCCCAGCTCTCAAACATAAACCCTTCAGGCAACTGGCTGTTTATTATTTCCAGGAGCTGCTTCTAGGCAGTCAGTGTGGCTGAGTGGTCTGAGCATGAAGCTAGAGGCCAGGAATGCCTGAATTCTACTCCTGCTTCTGCCACCAATTCATCGTATGTCCTTGAGTTTGTTGCTCCCAGCCTCAGTGTGCCCATCTGTACAACGGTGATAATGATGCCTGCCTACCAGGGCTGTTATTAGGACTGAGTAATATTATTTTTCTCAGACCCTCCTCTGACTCAATTCCAGGTAACAACAAACACCCAATTTGCTCAGTGAGATCTCATTCTCCACGCCCCCCACCCCCAAAACGCCTCAGGAACTGTCTCATTTGACCAGGCCCGCAGCCTCTCTTCCCTAGCACGTCCCAGGCACATCAGCCAGAGCCAGGTTTAAGCAGCTTAGAATGCACGTGTCCCTGCTGTATGCCACTAACTGCACAACGGGAGTCTGACGTCTTATATCTGCTAACCCCTCTCAGTGCAACTGGTGCTGAGGGAGCACAGGGACGGGTGCTGTGTGGCGGTTGATGATAACTCAGGCAACCGGGAGAGTGCAGAAGGAGAGCTAAAGGAATGGAAAATTTCCTTGCAGGTTACATATTTCATTCGAGTGCCCCTTTAAGTATATCACCTCCTTTCCTCTCTGTATTTCGTAGACACATAGACTTCTGAGACTAGAAGGGACCATTAGATCATTTAGTCTGACCTCCTGAATAACAGACCATAGAATTTCAGCTAGTTACTACTGTATTGATCCCAATGGCGTGTTTGACTAAGGCGTATCTGCCTTGATCTGAAGACTTCGAGAGATGGAGAATCCACCACTTCCCATGGCAGCTTGCTCCAAGGGTTAATTATCCTGGCTGTTAAAAAAGCGTGCCTTATTTCTAACTTGAATTTGTCTGACTTCAGCTTCCAAACATTGGTTCTTTGAAAAGAAAGTTTTAGTGCTGGCTGAAAGTGCTGGATTGAGAAGAAAGAGTTGATTCACCCCTGAAACAGGTATTCTGTGCAGTAGCATCCTCACATCCTAGGCACCATGTTCCTCTCAACTCTGACCTGGAAAGAAGGGCAATTCAGCCTCCAAGACCCATTCAGTCCTTAGCTCCTCATTTGGCCCCTTTGTTGGTAGTATCAGCAGAGTGGCCAAGTTTTTTATAAGGACACCAGACCAAGTCCCACCAACTCATCCATGTTCCAACCCCACCTCATTTTTTTAAGATCCACGGATTTCAGCGAGGAAATAGAATATTCAGATTAAGGGCCCCATCCCGAAGTCTTTTGCTGGCAAAATGCCCACTCAGGCCAGCAGGCATTTTGCTCATGTAAGGACAGCAGGATCAGATGATAAGCATTTAAATCTGATTACATACAGTGCCTATCAGTGCCTGAGAGGTTGGAAAAATTTATCAGGTAGAGTTAGATGATTTGTTTAGCTATAAGGAGAGAACATTTGGTGATAAGTCAGTCCAGCAGCAGGCAACCAATGGAGAGAGTCTGGGAATGCAACAAGTCATGGCTTGGTCTGGTTTCCAGCTTTCGGATCTTTGATTTAACTTTCTCTATTAGCAAATTCCCTATATTAATTCTCTTGCTCAATGGAAGATGCAATACAGGAGATGATCGGCCAGGAACAGTTGCCCGAGTGTCTCTTTCAGTCATCCCAGAGGTGGTGTGGACATGCCTAGACGCTTGGGTCAGGTAGTCATCTGATATCAATCAGTGTTATTCCACTGAAATCAATGTCATTCCACTGACTTACACCAGCTGAGGATGTGGCCCTTCAAGTAGTCCATTTGCTGCTGTGTAACGGTGCTGCTGCTACCCCAACATCCAGGAGTGAAATGTCTGGCGACCAAGTAGATCTTCATCATATGTTCTGCTGGACCTGTAAGCATGCTGAGTCTATGGTGTCCAGGCAGCACCTCCATGAAGAACATTACAGCATCAGCAGCTACATGGCTAATAAATTGGGCATGAGGCCCAAAGCTTCCCCCCAGTGGGTTGTCATCAAGTTATTGAGTCACAGAATAGTTTAGGAGTATCAGGGATGGTATGTTTTATTGGCAGTTTCATGTGAGAACCCAAGGACCCAGTGGGCCATGGGAGAAAATGGATTTGCAAAGTTACCAAACTGTTTATCTTCCTCTTTTTAATTTTCTCCAAGGAGTGCGAGGCAGAAAACCCAGGGCCAAGTGAAGGGAGGTGAACTGACACAACAGCCTTTCATCCTGCTGACAGATTGGTGATAGAAAACCCAACCAATCAACCAGGACTAAAAAAATCAGCCCCAAAACAGAGGTTACTGATTGGACACTGTTAATAACTCAGCAAGCAATGAGCATCCTCAATTCCAGCAGGCATTCTTTTTGGTTCCCAGAGCACTCTACCTACCTCTGGTGTGCTTTGATCAGCCACTGCAGTAACAGTCCCACCTGTCAATCTTGGAATGGCCCTGATTTTGCGGTTTGCTGTCTCTCTATCTATAAAATTGTCCAGATTACATCAGCCAGTAACATTTTAAAACAGAAAAGGCAAACTAAGCTCCCTTAATTGTGATGCAACACTGCTATCACTGAGCCACTGGTGAAACAGCTAGCGGGAAACCCAGCCCAACCCGTCTTGCACCAAGAGTGATGTGCAAACAGATTGGCACTGAGATGCTCATAAGATAAACATGTGGATGGTATCCCAGATGAAGCTCCATGAGACAAGCCTCTTGATTCCCTGGGACCTCTGTGAGCTGGCACCCAAAGTCAGACACTCCACTGGGCAAGGGGCAAGCACCCACAACGCCTGCTGGAGACAAAGAGATGAAGGTGCTCAGAACCCCCCAACAACCAGCCCGCTCCCATTTAGGTGCCTATATATGGTTCAGGGCTCTGATACTGAGAGATTCTGTTATTCTGGGATGTGTTAGGAGTGGCATGTGCAAGATAGGAGGTAATTGTCCCAGCTACTTAGACTGGTGGGGCATCAGCTGGAGTACTGTGTCTAGTTTTGAGCACCACACTTTAAGAAGGATGTCAACAAATTGGAGAGAGTCCAGAGGAGAGCAACAAAAAATGAGAAGTTGTTTGGGAAACATGTGCTATGTTAGTCTAGAGAAGAGAAGGCTGAGGGGGGACATAATAGTCTGGAGATGTCTAAAAGGTTCTCATAAAGAGGACAATGATTAATTGTTCTCCATGTCCACCAAGGGTAGGATTAGAAGCAATCAGCTTTGTTTGCAGCAAGAGAGATTTAGGTTGGCTATTAGGAAAAAGTTTGTAACTGGAAGAATAGCTAAGCACTTGAACAGGTTACCAAGGGAGGATGTGGAATCCCCATCATTGCTGTTTTTTTAAGAACAGGTTAGACAAACACCTGTCAGAGATGGTCTAGATCTACCTAATCCTGCCTCAGCACAGGGGGCTGGACTGCATGACCTCTTGAGGTCCCTTCCAGCCCAACATTTCTATGATTCACAGCCCTGTTTCTAGACCAACGAGGTTCTGGTAAAAGTGTCCTTTCATAGGCCGAGCTAAAGAAAAATTCTGACCCTCACCGTGAGTCAAAGCCTGTCTTCACTGAGAATTACCAGTACTTCTCAGGAACTGGTCCTATGATGTGTAAAACCTCCTGTCAAATAAACTTGTCAGTGGGAGACCAGGGAACAGTAATGAACATTCTTGCAATACATAAATGACTTGACTTAAGCTGATGACTGCAGGCACCATTCAACCATTGAGCAGAGGATTGATGGAGGGCAGCATCTGGCACAGTCAACTCCAATATTCTTCTGGATTGTAAATGAGCCTATTTTTTTGTGTGGCATATGTTAATCAGATCTTGGGAAAGTACATACGACTAAAAACACTGTCATCCCCTAACTAGAGCTGCGGGATTAACTCATAGTGAATTATTTAGTTTTCTTTCTCTGTTCACAGACTTTCCATGACCTAATCATAATTTCCTTTTGTGTATTCATTGTATGAATTTGTTCAACATTTTTTTTTCAATTATTCTTTTTCATTCTGTGGCTTGATCACAAACAGTTCTCTGAGCATATTTGCTATTCAAAATTCCATCCATGTTGATTGGTTAGACAAGTAATAGCGTAAATAGTTAACACTTATTCTAACAGGCCACTTCACTTTGACTGGTCCCTTAGAGCAGTGTTTCCCAAACTTGGGACTCCGCTTGTGTAGGGGAAGCTTCCCGCAGCTCCCATTGGCCTGGAGCAGTGAACCACAGCCAGTGGGAGCCATGATCGGCTGGACCTGCAGACGCGGCAGGTAAACAAACCGGCCCGGCCCACCAGGGGCTTTCCCTACACAAGCGGCGTCCCAAGTTTGGGAAACACTGCAGGCTTAGAGTATGTGCTAACTACTTATGCTAAACTATCTGTTGGACCTTGTATGTAGCTGTGACACTCTTAGTACCTTTCCCAGACCCGAAGCAAAGCTCTGTGTAACTCGAAAGCATGTCTCTCTCACCAACAGAAGTTGGTCCAATAAAATATATTGATATGACCTCACCCATCTTGGCTACAGATATACAGACAGCATGGCAGCCAGAAAAAGTGCACGCACATGGCATGGGAACTCTGGGCCTCTCTCTCCACAAACACAGGCCTCTGCCATGTTCACTAAAATTAGAGATTTGGAAGACACCGCAGCAATACATACAATACCCAAAATCATAATGAAGGCGAATCTCCAGGGGCTGCCCTGTGGGTTAGGACTTTTACACTAGCTCCTGGGAGACACTCTAGTCCCACAAACGGGAGCAGCTCTGATTCCATCCAGGAGAGGGAAGTGGCAACGCATGCTGGGCATGTTGGTTGGTGTGTCACAGTCACCTATCCGGCTGATAAGCCTGGCCAACAGAATAAGCGATGTTCATGCAGCACCACTAAGCCCACGTTCCTGCACCCAGATTAAAAATGAATGATCAGGCAGGGTTAATTGTTTTCTGCAGAGAAAATCCAGGTTGGCAGCTGTTCATCCAAAGCTTCTTAAAAACAACAACAACAAAAATGAATCTGCTCGGGAGGCGGTTGCTGCATTCTAACCTCCAAGACTCCTTTCTTGTAGCCAGTGATCTATTATTATTATAACTGGATATCCCGACTGAGGGCGTGAGAGCCAGGTGCCCAGCCCTGGGGGGGCAGGTATTTGTTATTCAGCAGCAGCCGCCCAGCTCAGAGTGAATAAGCAACTGCTCCAATACTCTGGATATTTTATGGACGTCCCCATTGGTTATAAAATGTCTGACTCAGCCATTTGGACTGAAGCAAATGCTACTTCCTCTCTTTCTGCAAACAAGAGACCCGGTGGACTTCAGGGCTTTGTTAGAAGAGTGATAATATTGAGGGAGATCCACAGTTCTGCAAAAGCACCAGGACTCTAGTATCTTGCCCCGATGCTCTCATTTCCTTCTTTTATTTAACAAAGGAGCTGATCCCGTATTAGCCTGTGTGACGCAGAAGCAGACATTGAGGTGGTTTGTGCACCACAGCTGGTGACCACAGACACACTGCAGGTGCAAACTTGTCAATCTGCGACAATGTCTGCATCTTGCATGCGCTCTTTATTGGCATCCTTTGCTCCCCAAGGGCTGAACTGAGGCTCATCGCCCTAGTGCCTCAGGATGTCATCTAAGGGAGTAGAGAGGCTACTGTGCAGGCAAGAGTGGAGGAGACTTGTCGTCAGGCCTCCTTGGGCCAAATCCTGGTTTCCGAACTCCAGTGCACAGATGTCAATTTAGGCAACAGCAGTTGCTCCGACCAAGCTGAAGGTACTCAGCTCCAGGAAGGAGAGAAGGGCAAACATTTGTTCACAGGTGTATCTTTGCTTGGTTTGGGGCCAGAGCAGGATTTGGCCGATAGTGTTATTTCTAATCAATGATAGGATTTGAATTAATTGCACTGCTGGTGTCAGGGAGACAGTTGATGCAGAGAGTGTAGTGCTCTGAGTTTAAAGTCACTGCAGACTGGCAGCTTTATGGGGGGGGGGGGGTGTTAAAGGGGCAACAACTGCACATGAAGAAGCAGCCCAAGAAAGAGCCTGAAGCTGCTATTGTAGATGAAGAACAGTTCAGATTCTGAGCTCAGGAACCCAAGCTAAAGGTGAGCCTCAAGATTATGTCTCTGTGATACAGCATTTGTTAAGGTGAGTTCTATGTAAGGTGCATTAAAGCTATTGATTAGTGCTGCAAAACATAACTCAGTGGAAGTGGCTTCTCTTTAGTTTCAGACATTTTTTTACTGAGTCTTGTAAAGCAGTGGCAATGGGCAAGCCAGCCCCTAAAACCTTCAAACAATCAAGATCTGCAGCCATCACTTCAGTGACTATCAGAGGCGAACCACTGCACCGGTTTCTGAGGCACTGGTGATCAGTTACAGTAGAACCCACTCCACAGCTGAAATGAAATCAAGGGAATGACTTATTATGATGGACAGTTGGTGGGGGGGGGGTCCTTTTGTGAAGACTACACGTCCCAGCCAACATCATAAAACCTTCATTTGGGCAACTGCACTAAAACACGCCACCAGTAAGTGCCAGAACAAGTACAGGAAAGAAAATTTGCTAATAGCAATTTTCCTGGATGGATATCCTACAATAATGAATGATATTCATCATTTACTATTCTTTTCCAAAATGTGCTCCATGTTTTTCTTCTGGGGGAGTTGTGCAGGAGGCCAGTTACAGAAAGGGGTACATGATTTGGATGAGGCTACGGAAAGAAGATCACCAGTTTTGTAAAAGATACAAAACGGAAGGAAAAGCAAGTAAGGATCAGAGCAGCCAGAATCCAAAGGAATCACAGCTACTTAGGTGACTGAGCAAATGAGGATCAGCCTCAACAAAGGTACAGTCATTAATTAGTCTGTGCAGAAGAAACCAACCTGCGGAATGATAGCCTAGTGGGACTGTCATCCAGAGTGCTGTGCACAAAAGGGATTCGGGGATTACTGATCATTGAAATCATGGACCCAGTGCATATACACTGCAGCCAAAAAGGCAAATTAGATACTGATGCAGGGGATACGAAAGAGGTAATACTGTTACTTTCTAAAACCATTGTGTGTTAAATCCCTTCTGGAATATTGTGAGCACGGTCCCACAGCAACAATTCTATTACCACCAAAAGGAAACAAGCGTGATATTAGGTCAGAGGTCGGCAACCTTTGGCACGCGGCTCGCCAGGGTAAGCACCCTGGCGAGCCGGCCGGTTTGTTTACCTGCCGCGTCCACAGGTTTGCTGCTCCAGGCCAATGGGGGCTGTGGGAAACGGCGCGGGCCGAGGGATGTGCTGGGCGCGGCTTCCCGCAGCCCCCATTGGCCTGGAGCGACAAACCGTGGCCAGTGGGAGCCACGATCGGCCGAACCTGCGGATGCGGCAGGTACACAAACCGACCTGGCCCGCCAGGGTGCTTAACCTGGCGAGCCGCGTGCCAAAGGTTGCCGACCCCTGTATTAGGTATTGGAAATCTAAATAATAAGCAGTACTGGACAAAATAATTTGATCAGATTTTGAAACTAAATTCCTTCTGCTGTGTTCTTCCTGGTTTTTGTCTTCATAGAATATTCTAGGGAACAAATTTACTGTCAGGAATGTCCAATGAAATAGCAAATGTTATGAAAATATAAAAGGATATTCATTGGAAACAAATTTTGAATTTGGAAACATGAGAGTTCACACCAGAAACCTAATTCCAAAAGTTATGGTCATCCAGCCAGGGACAGAAGTATACAGTGTGACCTAAGCAAAACTAACCAAAGAAGCACAGATGTTGGGTATTAAATGTAACAGCTGTCAAGCAATGTAGAGAACAATCATTATTTGCAGCCATTATTCTGTGACTAATATAAAATAATGAATACATGCGAGAAAAAGGCAATCTGCTCAGAAAATATTTGTCAAAAAAAAAAGAGGTGAAATTCAAAGAATAAACTCTTGGTTATGAATAATTCAACCAGCTGTAGCTATGCAGAAAATGTAAAGGCATTGGGTTTGTTCCCATTGAAAAAGAAGAAAACTTTGAGGTGCCATCATCAAAGTTTCCAAATTAAGAAATTCTTTTGGCTTCTGTTGCAATTCCATCACCTGTGTTATGCAGGAGGTCAGACTAGATGATCACAATGGTCCCTTCTGGCCTTAAACTCTATGAATAAGAAAGGATGGATACAATACTATGCTATGCTAAGTGCTTATTAATGTATTATTACTATTATTATAATATTCCAACAAAGTTGTTAAAGACAAACTGTCCTAGTTTCAGAAACCAAAAGACATAAGGTAAAATTTTCAAAATTGCCAAAGTGCCTTAGGTTCCTAAGGGCCAAAATCACTTTTGAAAATGGGACTTTGGCTTCTAAGTCTCGTTGGAAGTCAATGGGATGTAGGCTCTTCAGTCAAGTAGGGGCTTTTGAAAATTTTACCTGTGGTCCTAAGGACCTGGGAATAAATGGGGAACTCAGGCAGAATGATTGCACGCAACGGAGTAACATTCCCTGGAGTAGATTTGGTCTTACAGAAGATTGGGGGCGGGGGGCAGGGTACATTGAACATCTGGAAGATGTGAATAAAATAGCCGAACAAAAGGCAGGTATATTGGGTCGGATGGCCTTTTCGCTTCCTGATATTTCCTATGTGCTTTTGCTTGTAGGACAGTTGCTGCTTTATCTATAGATCTCACTGCCCTGGCAAATGGCAATCAAATGATACAGAAAGAAAATTCCCATTGGTTCATATAGCATTTGCTTTGTTGAATAAACAGAAGTGGAGATAGCTCACCTACCATTTAAAATGACTTACCCTACGAGTTAAAAAATGAGTCACCACACCTAAAATAATAACAATGGGATTTTCCTATTCAAAGAGAGAGGGGGGTACATATATAAACTAGCTGTGAGTGATCTATGGCTGATGGAAATTCTGCAAAATCAAAGGAAAAGTGGATTTAGGAACCCACAGAATCTTCGAACGTGGCATTGAAAATGCGCGCTGAATATTTCACCGGGTGCCGCCAGCACAGAAAGTGGGTGGGTGTTTGCGCTCAGTGTCTTTCAAAGTACCCCCACGGGTCTTGTCCATCAATTTAAAATTCATAGCACCATCTGGTTCCCCCCCTTCTCCCTCACACCTAGTCCCTCTGCTAAACTGAAGTCTTCAATAGAGGAAGCCAAATTAATCCTTTGCCATTAAATGAAAAGCTGTTCATTTTGGCTCACGTCAGATAAAATTACTGCTGTGTTTACAAATGAGGAGACAATCATCACACTGCAGCAAGCTCTACCTTTGCAGCTAGATAGAGCACCAGAGGTGCAAATACTGCAAAGAAGATATTGGCCAACACTGACTGGAATATTGGCTGTGTTTGTGTCTCTTTCGTGCCTGCCGATTCTAATGAACTTGCAGGCAGAAATGTTGCAGAAAATCTTAAGAAAAATATTACAGAATATTCATGAGCAGCAGATTTGGGTCAAAATCATGAACAGCGGCACCAAAAAACTGATTCTAAGTGTCCAGCTACACAACAAGCTTAACCACAGCAGTACAAAGTTTTCTGGCTTGGTTAAGAGCATCTGTGATCTAACGTGGTTGTTTGCAGCATTGTCAGGACTTACGGAGATACGTTCATAAATCATGTGACGGCCTAAGTCATATGCTGCCATGGTTAGGTTTGTAGGCCCAAGGCACAGAAGAAGGTGGGCCATCAGTAGGGCCCTACCAAATTCACAGCCATGAAAAACGTGTCACGGACCGTGAAATCTGGTCTTTCGTGTGCTTTTACCCTATACTATACAGATTTCATGAGGAGAGACCAGCGTTTCTCAAATTGGGGGTCCTGACCCAAAAGGGAATTGCAGGGGGTCACAAGGTTATTTTAGAGGGTCACAGTATTGCCACCCTTACTTCTGTGCTGACATCAGAGCTGGGCGGCATACTATACCATACTACCCTTACTTCTGCTCTGCTCCTGCTGCCTTCAGAGCTGGGTTCCCGGCCAGCAGCTGCCACTCTCCAGCTGTTCAGCTCTGAAGGTAGCACCACCACCAGCTACAGCGCAGAAGTAAGAGTAGCAGTACCGCAACTCCCCCCGCAATAACCTTGCAATCTCCCCAGAACTCCTTCTTGGGGCAGGACCCCTACGATTACAACTCCACGAAATTTCAGATTTATATAGCTGAAATCGTGAAATTTACCATTTTTAAAATCCTATGACCGTGAAATTGACCAAAATGGACCGTGAATTTGGTAGGGCCCTAGCCCTCAGGGAGCCATTCATGGGTTTACATATGTTTATCCAGAAAAAATGTGAGTGGTAAGAAGACACTGAATTCTCTCGAGATGATAATTAGGATTCATTGAAACAACAGGTAAATAATGACAGAGACAAATCTGCTGGGCCAGTATATGTTTCAAAGGGATAATAAACCCTGATATTCACCAAAGCAAAGGCCAGTGTATTGTTACATAACCCATTTTAAACCAACTCACACAGCTAGGCTTGAATTCCTATCTACCTGCATAAACTACCAGCAGACTTTTTAATTTTGGCTCTAACATTCTAAACAGGAGATCAGAGTAAAAGTCCAGAGGATAGTATTATATTTAAATTATTACTATTCATTTGTAGAAAGAAAGGGCAGCTTTGTACCTAAAAGCTCTGAAGTCTGTTCTCAGCACTGATGTGGACTCTTTTACAGCCTTGTACAAATCACTCAGTTTCTCCTTGTCTCAGTTTCCTCTTCTGTAAAGTGATGACAATAAGCCTACTTCACTGGGGATATGCAAAGCTTAAACTATTTGAGCTCCTCATAGGAAAGGTGCTAACTATGTAAGTGAAAGATATCATTATGCATCTTTTATAGTATTTATACACTTACTGCCCTGTGTGAATAACTGATAATATTAACCCCCTGAGATGCTAGTAATAGCAATAATGAATGCAGGGCTGGCTCTAGGCACCAGCGCCCCAAGCCTTTTCAAGGTGTGGCATTCGAGCGCTTGGGGTGGTACTCCGTCGGGTTTTTTTTGCTTCGGCGGCGGCACTCCGGCTTTTTTTTTTTTTTTTTTTTTGCTTGGGGCGGCAAATAACCCAGAGCCGGCCCTGAACGAATGCACATAGTACCGCCAATCAATATGTATGCATTGAAGGTACAATCTGATTGGCTGATATTCCTCCAGATGCCAGTATTGCTCACTTCTCAAGTGAATAGAAACTTACTGACTCACCACAGACCTGTTTTCAGCCAGTCACAAGGCAGGAATTTTCTTGTCTGTTGCGGTGGATTTAATATATTTAATTTATTTATTATTATTATTATTTTATATATTACAGCATCAGACTCAGCTAAAGCAGAAATGTCTGGTGAATAAGTGGAAATAACCTGGTGAGAAATTAGCAAACTTCTCAGCCCACAAATTTTTAAAAATAAATGCCATCAATGTGCTAAAATATTCACTGCTGTGGGTGTGGGTTTTTAATTTCCCCAGCACTTATCTTTGAAATAACATTTCACATCAAGGGAAAACCCAAATACTTGTTCTTTACCATTAGGAATAACTGGGGTTAAAACAGCTGTTAATTTGCATCTGAAGTAGAACTGTTTATTTTCAGCACAAAATTGAAATGTTTTATGAAATCTCAGAGGTGTCACATGGATTTCTCACATTTCAAGAAACTCTATGGGCATTTGTTTGTTTGCAGTTTTTACTCAAGCTGACTGTAATTTTGGTAAATTTTCCACTTTTTCTGAAGGGGGAAAAACATGCAAAACACCAGGGGCGCTGGAACAATTTTTATAGTGCAGGTTCTGACAGCCATTGAACCAAACTGTAAACCCTGTATATAATGGAAACCACTTCAAGCCAGGAGGTGCAGCAGCATCCCCTGCACCCCCAGTTCCAGCACCTATGCAAAACACTGGGACTTAAAGGCAAAACATCCTTTCGGCAAAAGCCAAAGTTCACCAATTTAGGCAGCGCCACTTTTAGCTCTTGCAATTTGTCTTTCTTCTTTTCTTAAATGGTTTGATTATTTCTCCTATTCATTTT
This sequence comes from Terrapene triunguis, assembly GCF_002925995.2. Taxonomy (NCBI): domain Eukaryota; kingdom Metazoa; phylum Chordata; order Testudines; family Emydidae; genus Terrapene; species Terrapene triunguis. Next base: position 40,041,019 of record NW_020664418.1, on the reverse strand, counting down.
CCATTCACCCACTCCCCTCCACCCATGACCAAGAGAGCGAGAGTCACTTTCATATGTGCAAACATTAGCAGCTGCCTGGAAGCAACCTTAGCTCTGTCTGGAATGGCCTAATCATGTTTCCTTATCCAAAATACGACTAGAACAGTCACCAGAGAATAAATATGAACCCTTGTGCTGATTCTATTTGTATGTAGAAAAGGTAAGGGATAGTAACTCATGCGTATATAATGACCCAGGGGCCGTGGTAATTTGAGTGAAAGCCCTGCCCACTCTAATAAAACCTCTGCTCATTTCACAGAGACACACTCTTGCAGATTATCACTGCACATTAGGCACAGATTGAGCCAAAAGAGCTCTTTGATTGCTACCATTATTCTGACAAGTCAGCCTATAAGTATCATTGAACCTTGAGCGTTAACAAGACTAATTTGCCAGAGTACAACCCCTAGAACATCAAAGAATTAGAATACCCAGAAGGAAATGAGCATGTGTCAGAAGCTCTGGGCATCGTGAATAGGTTTGACTACTGCCTCCTTTTTTGAGTAGTTGGTGTGTGGCCATGGCCAGAGAAATGGAGCCAGGAAAGGTTCTGAGGAAGCTTAATTTTTTGTATCCATCATTAGCACCTTTAGACCTGGTCCACACTAACCCCCCACTTCGAACTAAGGTTCGCAAATTCAGCTATGTTCGTTCCTTCGTTCGAACTTACTGCGGGTCTAGACGCGGCAGGCAGGCTCCCCCGTCGATGCCGCGTACTCCTCTCGCCGAGCTGGAGTACTGGCGTCGACGGCGAGCACTTCCGGGATCGATTTATCGTGTCTAGACAAGACGCGATAAATCGATCCCAGAAGATCGATTGCTTACCGCCGGACCCGGAGGTAAGTGTAGACCTACCCTTATAGTTCTCCTCTTCAGGTGCTAAGCTCCAGTTGTACCTGCTCTAACATGCCATACCCTCCTGGGTGCTCAGAAGAGGAGAAATCCTACACCAAGGACACAGACCCCTCCAGAGCCAGAGGGTATTTGTGTCATTGAATATTCATTATTCATACTCCTGCACATCTCTGCAGGCTAAGTGTTTGCTAAGCCATTCTTAGCACAATTCCTTTTCACACCGATTTATCTCAGAGCCCTAGAATCCAAGCCGACTCCTCCTACATGCATTAAGCCTGCTGCAGGAGGGAAACCGCCAACAGTTGAGACGATATAAGCCAAACCTTTTTTATTTAAAAAAAAAAATGTACTGGATTTGAGAACCTCTTCCTGTCCCACATCAACCAGTAGCAGTAGGGAAATACCCCATTGGTGTAGTTCACTTTCCTCTGCACCTCCCCTATCTGGCTCTTCATTGAGCTGCACCAGCCTCAAGTTCTGAATATAAGCTCCAAAATCTGACTCCCAAAACAACTAGGAAAGGGGTGTGGGAAAACTGCAAAACCAAGTTCTAAAAAGGGCCCTTTTAACCTTAAAGAGAACTCCCAGTGAGAAGGAACTAGGAGGAAAATGCCATCCCCCTTCATTAAAAATTGCAGGCACATGAACCTGACCTGGTCTATAAGCGGTAATTGGATAAACGTGCAAAAAGTTTGCTTGCTTATCCAAAGCTCACTCTGTGAACATTGAGTCAGGTAAGTATTGGGTTGGGAAAAACAGAAGAACAAGCTTCCTCGTGAGACTTCTGGTACTCTCTAGCTCTGGATGGGCCAGTAATACTTCAAAGATATTGGGGGGGGGACATATCAGTGCTTCTGACTCTGGTGCATGTTAGACTGAGCTCCACCAAGATAGACATTTCTAGGGTCAGATTTTTAAAATAAAGGGCCCGTTGTTCAAAGGTTCTCACCACCCAACATGCTGAAAATCTGGCCAGAAGCCTCCCAATGGGAGCTGCTGAAAATCTGACCCTGAACTCTTTTGACATTTTGGCCCTAGAAAATTGAATAAGCTTTCGGAGCATGGGGGGAGACTAATTAGCTAAATAAATAAATAAATGCCCAGCCCCCAAGTCCAGCTGATGTACAATTAGTGCAGGACTTGGGAGTGGGACTGGAGAGAGAAAGGTGGCTCTGAGCTAAGTTACACCAGCCAGAGAGGTCCTTATAAGGGCAGCTGTCTGTTCCCTTTGTACTGCTAAAGTGGCATATGGGGGCTGTATCTGACTCAAGCTTTGAAGTTAATTTCAGTTGGGGTAAACTGGCTGGGATCACAGGCCAGGATATAAGCTACAAGCCCGGGAGATTTCTCCACCACCACTATGGATGCACACACTACCCAACCATCCCAATTCAGATCAAGCCTGGATTCCTAGGGGCCTGGGAAAGTCTATATCTTATTTGAGTTTTCAGGAAAAAGTTATTTTATCCAAACTATTCCACTCAACTTCAACCTCAGTTAAAATAAATAAACCTTTGTTTAATGCCCAAGGGGACAGGTCAGGAGTGAAACCAAGTGCATATTGTTACAGGTTGACTCTTTAATCTCATGTGGGACATTAAATTCATTCCCCAGATTTAGGAGGAATCCTCCATAGGCTAGTTTTGACCCAGTACACATTAGCAAACAGCTTCAGCTGAGAATCCGGTGTCCAAAGGGAAATGACTGCACAGCTTCTCTGCTAATTAGGATTTTGGGCAAAGAGACATGGAGTCTGGACACAGAGAAGAACATTAGTGAGAAGGGCAGCATCAGGGGAGACAATGTGGCAGCTTGCAAATTGCTGTGGAGGCCTAAGATCAGCAGCTGGGGAACACTGAGGCGTGGGGGGAAGGTACATGATAAGAAAAGAGACCTACACAGGCACCAAGAATAGAACTGAGCTGCAGCCACCTCTGCCTCTGGATGCAGAAAATAAAAAGCCAGTCGATGCATAAAGTTTCCTGGTTTTATGAGTGTTAAACCAGATAGAGCTAAATCCTGTACTCCTTACGCAGATGAAATTCCCATTGATTTTGGTGGGCATTTTACCTCAGTAAGGAGTGCAGAACCGAGCCCTTATAGATCAGCATGTTGTTATTTCAGATAGGCCTTTCAGTCCACTTGCACCATACCAACCACTGAGGAAGCAGAATCCTATCAGTCAAGGAGCTTTCAATTCAAAGAGACACACAATACAATGCAGGTTCATACTGAGCCGACTGGACAAAAGCTGGACTTCCTACCAAACCATGCAGTTTGAGGGTTGATTAATATTGACTAGACTTCATGGGAAAATGAGGTTTTTAGGAGAGATTTAAAAAAGGAGAAAAGATAGGGATGGAGTTGCAGGCATAAGGGGTAGCACCGAGGAAGGGATACCTGTGAAAACCTGAAGCTGTATCACCAGATGGAAAGGAAATGCACCAACTAGATGCTCCATTGTTCAGTAGCACCAAGGTGACAGAGAAAGAGAGACGACTCAAAACTGTTACAAATGCCTCCAATGCCTTTATACTAATGCTGATTCCAGCTGGTAACTCTATAAAGCTCCCTGAGACTTTGCAGAATTTCGGCTATCATCACACTGGGAATGTATTCGCAGTGGAGAGCAAAGAAAGATGCAAGGAATCAGAGACATTCCATTGTGATTAGACTGTCCTTTAGGGTGTTTAAATAAAACTCTTTCCATTTCCCTACCCTAATCTAGCACTGGTCCCCTCATTACCCTGCGGAACGCTCTGCGACTGTCAGTGTGAGAGCCGTCATTTCTGCAGATCCTGCTATCTGAAGGAACCTTTCTGTGTCTCTCCACAAAAAATAACATTTAGTCAAAAACTGAATTTTCCATCCAAAAAATGTTGCAGCAAGCCCTGCCCAAGAGCGCTCTTCTCTGCAGAGAAGCCCTGTGTCTCTTGTCTTCCTTCCTAGGTCTCTCCTCATTCTCATCTATCCATTCCTCTTCAAGCCTGATCAGAAAGTTTCTCTTTCCCCCTCATTTCTACGCCACTCAGATACCACAGTGAAGGGCATTAGATTAGATTTGATTAGATAGGAGACTCCCGTACATAAGAAAATATGTCTAAGAGAAGCTCACCTTCCTGTGAATGGAAATGAACTGGGATGGAGGCAGATACACAGAAATGATCCTCTGGGACATAGGTTCTGCTCACCCACTTAACAGTTTAATATACAGTTAAACTAACTCATCTACATTAGGCTCCATCAGATCTGTTTTGTGAACTTCTCATTACAGTTGAGCTACTAAAAGGGTTGAAATCTAGTTCCCTGGGTGCTCGGATTGGGAATGTCTCCATGCATGTTTGTCCTTTACATAAGTCTAATATTTTTGTATAAATAAACCTGCTCTCTGGAAACTGCAGACTAGGCTGCCTGGCAGAGGAGGTAATTCAAGTTGAGGTGCCAGGTTTGTCCTGGGCTGTGAGTACAGGAGCTGTGAGCACATTTGGCAGCTGGGTATGGGCATGATTCCATTATATTGCTCTTGAGAAGCCCAGTTCTCATCAGCACATGGAAGGGCATGGACAGGGTCTGGAATCAGCTCCATCTAGCCATCCTCAGCCCCACGAGAGTGAGTCAGCGTGGGGAAAATGGGGAGGATCCTGAATGAACCCACCCTATGGAATAAGCTATGTTTGAATCCATCCCGGCTGCATAATGTCTGAAGGAAGGCTGTTCAGTGGTACTTACCTAGCATCCCTTTGTTTGAGCTGGACAAGCACATATCCTTCTCAGCACTGGGCAGAACAAAGCCAACCACAAACACCTCCACCCCATCCGCCATCAGTGCCAAGCCTAAAACAAAGAAGAGCATCCACTGGAAGCGCCCGTGGCCACACTCCTCGATGATGTTCTCATACTGGTGGGCAAGCTGTTCCTCATCCTCCATCCGCTCGGCTATGAGCTCAGCCTTGTCTCTAAACTCATCGGCTATGGCAGGGGCTTTCTTCTTCTGTTTGCCCTTAATGTCATCTGGGTGAGGGATGCCCTGGTATTCTCCTTCGTAGACCTCATCTTCCTCATCATGGCCTTCCGTGGCATCGCTCTGGGCATCCTCTTCTTGGGTCCCATCATGGTAATAGCCATCTGAAGGTGCATAGTTGCCATCCTGATACCGGTAGTCATCTGACACCTGGTTCACCTCTCTAGCTATGTCCTTAGCCCCTTGATACAGATTTGCGTTGTTTCTATACCGATCATCCATTCTGAGTATATACTTCTACACACAGTATAGCGCGGTGTGTATAATCTTGAATATAGTTGCGTGTTTATTTATTCGTGCAATCTCTGCTACTAGCTACACAAACATAACTTCCCTCTGATCTGGAATCTGATGCGCAGTGCACTGAGCTGGCTGTAAAATTTCAGGGGGGAGTTTCTTACAGGGTTTTTGGTAACGTTTCAGGTTTGAGCTAGACTTTGTTGACTTGCTTCTTTCAGTAGGAGGGAAGGTGTAGTTGGGACTGTTGACTGGAGATATGTGAGGGATCAGGAACTTTGTACAACCAGGAGCTAGGAAGACTTGGCAGGTTGCTCTTTTTTCTGATCCATTGTGCTGATGAAGGTCATGCCCTGAGAAAGAAAGAGAAACAGCGATGAGACAATATTGAATTGAGAGGAGAAAGGCAGTGAGTGAAATAGACAACATTGCTAACACACTCTTTTCTATCTGAAGGGTGAAAAAAGGAGATGGAACATTCAGAGACTGTTATTGCACCTTCTAAAGGGAGGCATGTAAAGGCTATCAAATGGGTTGGAGACCATGGTTACTCTACTGATGTCCCAACTTGTGGCTGACACTGTCTTGAATCATAGTATGTCATTCCTAGAAGGCCGCAGCATTTGTTTCCATAGAGGACATCATGGTAATGAGTGGTGGTGATTGATCAATGCCTTTAAGTCACTAGAGCAGTGTTTCCCAAACTTGGGACGCCGCTTCTGTAGGGAAAGCCCCTGGCAGGCCGGGCCGGTTTGTTTACCTGCCCCGTCCGCAGGTCCGGCAGATCGCGGCTCCCACTGGCCGCAGTTCGCTGCTCCAGGCCAATGGGAGCTGCTGGAAGCAGCGCGGGCTGAGGGACGCACTGGCCGCCGCTTCCAGCAGCTCCCATTGGCCTGCAGCGGCGAACTGCGGCCAGTGGGAGCCACGATCGGCCGGACCTGCGGACGCGGCAGGTAAACAAACCGGCCCGGCCAGCCAGGGGCTTTCCCTACACAAGCGGCGTCCCAAGTTTGGGAAACACTGCACTAGAGGAATGTCTGTCTGCCAACTTGGAGCCCAGCCTTCATGATATTTAGGCACTCGTCGTCATCTTAATGAAAGAAAAACGGAGCTTTGCTTTTTCTTTTTAAGCCAGATCGCAGATGTCATTTTATTATATGGATTTTTTTTAAATGTATCCCCATCTGGACAAAAAGACCTGACAGATGCAGTGCATGCAGAGAGAAATTCTCCCAGCCACCCAGGCCCCATTTATTCCATTTTGAGCAACCACTGTAGGAGACATTTTCTCAGTTAGCAACAAATGAAGTTAAGATGGAATCATGACCCTCTTCGGAGAAAACGGAGTGAAGCCAAATCCTTTATAAACAACCTCAGATTTTGGACACCTGTACTCAATTATTTTTCAAGTGGATTTCAGCCAGTTGGCTCTCTTGTGCCTTTTCCTATTACACAGAGCTGAAAACAAGGTTTTTGAAAGAAGGCGTCAGTTAGTAAATAAATATACAGTACAATCATGCAATAAGAGCTACTATAGGTCAGATGTGGTATAAGATTGGTTTTCATTTGAAGCTTTCAGGTAGTAACCTAAATATGTAAAATATAAATGAACCATTAACTGACATATCTATATAATATGTAACCTGTGAGCACTATTATTTTGTGTGTGTATATGTATATATACACTTATGCACACTTTGTATTTGTGTGTGTGTGTACACATGCACACACATACATGTTTATGGCATGCAAAGGTGATAATCAACATAACAATGCAAACTCTGCACTTCAGAATATTACTCTCATCATGTGGGCACTGTGCAAATGCCATACAGCTGAAATTATGTACACACAATTCTGATAGGAAATGCAGTAAAACCAACATTGTCAAATGCTCTGAAGGGAGCCACTCATGTCACACGCTAGGAAAAAGCATTACGGTCAAAGTAGCATCAAAAATAACATTTGGATTAAAACAGAGTCTGCCTGTAGAGAAAGGTCTTTCTATACTATATTGAAAAGAGTTCCCTTGAGCATGAATGGGGATCCTCCAAGCAGTTCCATGTGTTTATGCAAAGCCCTGTTTTGTTATGTTTACAACCGAATCAGGAGTTTCATGCAGAGTAAAACAGCTTTTGCTTCTTTTGCTCTGGTGTCCTGTAACAGATCTGCTTTCTAGCTCATCTAGAGGGCCACTCTTCAAACCTGCTTATGGAACCTACTAACTGTGGGAGGCACCAGCTTGCTGGTCATGCACACATAATCGGAAAGAGGCAGGTCCCAATATACAGTACTACAGTTACTACTGTTTCCAACAGAATTGCCATGTTTGTGGTATGCCAAGCAAGATCTCCATTCAAACTACATTAACTTTGATCTATGATTCCCCTATAAGTGGCATCACAAGCCTTCCCGGCAGCAGGTAATAACCTCGTGGCACAGTAGATGTGCCAATAAGGCCCCTGTAACCGAGTCTCCACAAGTGCACAGATATATTTATACCCACTGGTCCCTGCTGACGCACGAATCATCTCACCTCAGCCAGTCACTGTTGAACTAGTGGTTTGACTGTTGTGTCTTGCAACAAACCAGCTGCTCTGTATTAAGTGCTGATAAAAGCTTGTCCCCACGTTTAGTGCTGGAGAGTACGCTGTGGTGGATCATCCAGCAGGGTTATAAATTACCTGACCTACTAGTTTGCAAGCAGCCTTCATTTCTAGGATCCAGTGCTGTTTAAGGGATTGCGCTAGCATGGGGATAGAAGGGAAGGAGGGAGGGATGGGGGGCTGCCTACCCCAATCCACTCCGTGGGGAGGCAGAGCGCACAGAATGCTGCCTGCTAGTACCTTCAAGGGTGTACACGGCTCCAAAGGGAGGAGGGAAGGAGGTGTGAGCATGGGCTTGCACAGCTTCTTCATCAGCCAAGCTGGGGATGAACATGCTTCATTATCCTCAGGTACAAAACTCCCCATGGCACAGTTCTTCTGGGAGCTGCCTTAGGTGCAACCAGCTCTGCACTACTCCCGGTCAGGCACAATCCAGCCATTTATAGGGGCCACTGGCAGTGCAAGGAATAGAGAAAATAAGGATCTTTCGGCATGAAAGAGGCCAGGATGCTGAGCTCGGTCTTTCTGCTCTTTCTAACCAATGCGTGCAGTCTGCAGCATGTGTTTCGTTAACTGTATGGCATACACATAGGCCGCTTTCTCATTATGGGGCGGCGGGGTCAGTCTCTCTCCATGGGCACTTTCAGAGCATCTATCTTTCCTTTAGCTCCCATGACATTTGTCGCTGCAGTAAGCACATTTCCTTTCTTTTGCTGAGTCACCCCATACATTTTCCATTAGGTTAAAAAGGCAGCGGGGCATTTTCCAGGACTGTGAAAAACCAATCAATAAAAAAAAGAGGCAAGCCAATCAAGTCAGAAAGATCAAGCAACTCTAGAGAACGCTGCAGTAAAGAGAAGCCTTTGCATCCACTCTGGATGTGTTTATATGCAAAGAAGTTAATACACTGACAGCCAGTGGAGGCATTTCACAGGTTTTACATCTTGCGTTTCATTGCTAAAGGGCCTCCAGCGTGGGTTAAAAAAAAACCCAGACTCCTTTGGAGTCTTAAAAATCCATCTCGCTTTTGAAATAACCTTTTCCATTATACAAAGGTTCACTCCAAGGGTGGATATTATTCTCTTCGAGGCAGTGAGAATTTAGCTCCATTGAGAATATTTTCTTCCAGAAAGAAGGGGGAAGGGTTTTTAAACGGGAACACTCTGTTCTGGTACAAAGAATCAGGAAGAACATTAGACCCTGCTGTTCAATTGTTCAAGTGGCATTTGTTGGCAGGTTATGTTTCAAAGTGACCTCAAGTCTCAGCCTGTCAAATCAAAGAAAGTGACCTGGGCAGTGTTTCCGTCGCCACTTTCTTTTCTGGAAACAAGACGTTGCTTCCTGCTGATTGTTGTAAAGCCGAACTGTAAAGCTTTCCTTGTAAATGAAATTATAATAATTAACAAACTTTTCAAGAGTCCAGATCAGCAACAGCCTTTAACATACCAAATCAGCAACAGGCCCAAGATGCCTGAATACCATTAAAAAGCTGGCCCTTTATACCAGCACCCATTGAACCCAGCAGTGAATTTTGCTACTGATGTAAATGGGAGTAGGATTGGGTCCTCAATGCGCACTGGCAATTTGGGAGTAGATTAAATATACGATGCCCCAATATCTTCTCTGTCCTGATATTCATGGAAACCAGTAACTGGTCATTTATAATTTGTTAAAATTACAAAGAGATACATTTGACAACAAAAAAGCTGGAAATCATTTCCTCCTTTCCTAAGATGCCACAACATGAGCTGAGGATTGTGTGTGTCACCCAGAATCACAGGGGACAGAGGAGCATCCAGGCCATCACACTCCTGCCAGGTCAGGATTGTTCTCTACCGTATGGCACCACTTACCTCAAGGGCATTGTAAGGAATGCAGGAAAGTAATGCCGCTCTAGGGATATCATCGGCTGTTGAAGTGGGAACCATATAGTTCAGGTCTTGGCAGGTAAAAAGCTTTTCCGTTCACATTTATTCCGCAGAATGCAGGGCTATCGGCTGCACAGAGTCCGATCTGGATGGTAATGGCAGTGGCACATGGGTCATTATCTTACTCAACAGCTATACAACAGCCCCTGCCTTTGCCTTCACTTTGCAACTGTTCCACAGGTTGCAGTCACACCCAGCGTAGCTGAATTCGACGTATCGGAGCCGACTTACCCCGCTGTGAAGACGGCGGCAAATCGACCTCCGCGGCTCCCCCATCGACGGCACTTACTCCTACCTCCGCTGGTGGAGTACAAGCGTCGATTCGGGGATCGATTGTCGCGTCCCGACGAGACGCGATAATTCGATCCCCGAGAGATCGATTTCTACCCGCCGATTCAGGCGGGTAGTGTAGACGTAGCCTGAGACAGACCCACTAACTCTAGCAGCACACACGCTCCTCTCCTGGTGCATGGAGTAATGCAGCACCCACTCTTCCGGAGCAGGGAACTTCCACTCTCTCCCTGCAGTTTGCACACCCTCCTGGGAGCAGGGAGCAGGGAAATCTCTCTCCCTGCAGCCTGCAGGTTGTCCTCTCTCTCACACTCTTGCTGCCTCTCTCACACTGCAGCCTGCACAGTACTCTGCTAACAACTTCACTCTGCTGGAATGTGTAGTGAGCCAGCAGTTGGCTGTATTCCCCCTATGAATCCTCCTTTGTCACATGGTACTGGCCAGGCACTTTCATGACCAGTTACTGGTTTCCACGAATGTCAGGACAGAGAAGATACTGGGGCATCGTATATTTAATCTACTCCCAAATTGTCAATGCGCACTGAGGACCCAATCCTACTCACATTTACATCAGTAGCAAAATTCACCGCTGGGTTCAATGGGTGCCGGCTCTAGCCCCTGGTATTCTAAGCAGCTGCCTGTCTGGAGTCCTGTTAGCAGCTTCTTGTTTCACTCTGCCCTGGAGGAGATGCTGAGCCGTGAGACTGTTCCATGGGGGAAGGAGTAGTTGTCATTTCAGTGATTTATTGACTGCTCTCAGCTTAACCAGGGCAGCCCTTCAGTTATGCAGCACTGAGAGTCTTTCATGTCCAGCAGCAAACATATCATCCAAGCAAAGTTACAGGTAATTCTATCTTTTCCTTGGGACATGTCTACCAGTAACTTACCCTGCAGTTGCCCAGTACTTACATGATACTTACCCTGGAATTACCCTCTGCCTCTGTACACTCTGTATTACTTACCTTTCAATTACCCCCTTGCTACTAGCTAACATATCTAGCCCTCTACATTAGGTTTTTCTATAGTACTCATCACCCAAGTATCTAAGCACTACCACAAGTTTAAATGCTACTTACCCTACAATTACTCCTCTTAGCAACCCCACTTACCATGTGTAGCGCCCCCTCTCCACCCAGTTACCTTCTTTAATGCCAATCTGCTTACAGGTTTTTTGATGGATAGGTCTGGGTTCTTTTGGATCCCGCCACCCACTCAGCAGGGTGTATCTTCTTTATTTTTTCCTATGAATTTATTTGGTGGTGCCTCCACCCCCCTCGCTCCTTCCTGGCAGGGTCGCCAGGGCAGCTTGGGAGGAAAATTCTAACCACAGGGTAATCCCCGCTTACTTGCCAGATCGTTGGAGACTTCCAAGAAATAAGACAAACACATACAATATATAGAGCAGCTCCAGCGTGGGGAAGGAGTGTCTCTCCATAGTAGCTAGGAAGGGCTGTGAAAGGGGAAGGGGTGTCCTCTCCCCTCCCAGCTGGTGGGAGTTGAGAAAGCCGTAGGAGGCTGGGAGTTAGTACTAGTATCTTCAGTTTATTTGCTCCTGTTTTGGAACCTGGTTTTTACAATAAATTGAACCTTAGGGACCTTTACCTGGGATGTTATTTTCCCTCCGGTGCTGGAGCTGGGAGTGCTGCAACACCCCCTGGCTTGAAGTGGTTTCCAATATATACAGGGTTTACAGTTTGGTTCAATGGCTCTCAGCACCCCACTGTAAAAATTGTTCCAGCACCCCTGCTGGCTGGTGAATCTGCATTCCAGTGTACACCCCTCTGCTACACACTACTTATCATCTCAACATACTGCACAATAACCCTCTCTATATAGTCTATTTAGTATTTACACTCCAGTTACCTCCCCACCAAATACTATGTACCATCCAATTATCCTGACTCTACACAAAACGTATCCTTTATTAAATCCTGCCTCTGCATGCTATAATTTACTCTGAAATTACCCCTCCTCTACATACTACTTACTCTGCACTACATTACTGCACATCCAGGAGCTACTTTGTCTGTGGCCAAATATTGCCTGTTTATCCTGTGAGCAAGGTACCTTCTAATTTGTACTCTGCAACTTAAAATGTCAGCACAAGTTCTTATATATGTCACATTGATATAAGAGTAAATGGTAGTGGGACCTTTTCTGAGGGCTGTCCTGTTTGCTCTAGCCTCTTATTCACCAAAGATCAGATGCTTCCCTCCCCACTTCATCATGTAGCCATAGGTTAAAGGAATAAGGTAGGTCTTGGGGGTAATCCCTCTTGGCAGATTGCCAGGGAAGAAAGATTCAGGAGAGTATGGATGAGAATAGAATGGACAAGAAATCTGTAATTTCCCTGTCCCGGGAGCAGAGGAGCTGTAAAGCGTGTGTGTGTGTGTGTGTGTGTACATGCAAGCGCATGCACACTCTGGAGAGGGGGACAAGACCTGAGAGCAGGGCCGGCGCTTCCATTTAGGCTACCTAGGCGGTCGCCTAGGGCACCAGGATTTGGGGGGGGCGGCATTTTGCCGCCATCGGCGGCAATTCGGCGGCAGGGGGTCCTTCCGCACTCTAGGTCTTCGGCGGCAATTCTGCGACGGGTCCTTCACTTGCTCTGGGACCCTCCGCCGAAGTGCCCCGAAGACCGGGAGCGCGGAAGGACCCCCCTGCCGCAGAATTGCCGACGACAACCGGGAGCGCGGAAGGACTCTCGCCTAGGGCACCAAAAACCCTGGCGCCACTCCTGCCTGAGAGGAGAAATTCAGATCATTTCCCTTCTTTTTCCAGATAGGATGCAGGGAGTGAGATGCTAAGGGGCAGAGAGAGGGACTCAGAAATATTGTCATAGGATCTTTAGCAGGCACCAGCATAATCCCCAGAAACAGATGGTAGCTCAGTTTAGCATTCTGCCTGAAGGACAGCTCCTTCAGCAAAGCATCCACCCCTTCCCCGCCCCCAGAGCTGTTTTCTGCTGACAGCATTGGGAAGGAGCCCAAATCCTACAGCAGCCATAAGGACACTGCATTCGCAGAGCAGGTTGTAAAACAAGCCTGGGAAGAAATTCTTCTCCTTGACTAGGAGAAGGGGAGCTGTGCCGTTATGTTTTTCTGATGTTCCAACCTGAATGTGAATATTAATGTGGATGCAATTAATGAATCCCGTTGTATTAACCCGGGACCAGATTCTGAGAGATGCTGAAGACCCACATCTCCCATTGGACAATATCCTGGACTTCGGGGATCCTGGATTTAGAGGACCATTATTGTGGTGGTAGCAGGGGACTTAAGTGGGACTGAGTGCTGTAGGTCTACGTATGTGTGACAGGAAGGATGGTCCAGCACTTGGGGGCATTAGCTTGAGGGCTGGATGGACCAAGTTCAATTCTCTACTCCGGCACAAACACCCTGGGGTGACTGTGAGCAATTCACTTAGACCCAGCTCCTCAAAGGCATTGAAATCAAGGGGCGTTAGGCTCCAAAATACCTTTGATCTGGGGCTTAGTGTCCCTGTGCCTCAGCTCCCCATTTGTAAAATGGAGATATTCGTACTTTGCTACCTCACAGCAGTGTTGTGAGGAGAAATGCATTATGAAGCTTGTGAGCATAGACCGTGAGGTATATGGGCCCATGGTGCCCGTGCTCCAACAATATTCAAGAACGTGGGCCCAGCTCCACCAATGTTTGGGCTCTGCTGCCGGCCTGGCATCTGGGGTCCCTGCTGCCACCCGGGGCTCCGTTGCCAGCCCCAGCCTCGGCCCCCTTGCCCCTGTCCAGGTCCCCCCTCCTGGAGACATGGCTCTGCTCCCATGTGGGGGTGGGGGGGTGGGACTTGGACCCGTTCTGGGCACCACCAAAAATTATACCAACCTGGCGCCCATGCTTGTGAAGTGCTCAGATGCCATGGTAACGGTGGATGAGGGAACATAGACACTAAGTCCATAGATAGCGAGAGATAGTCCCTACCCAAAAGAGTTTACAGCCTAACCAGACAAGATAAACAACCAAGGGAAGAAAGGAAGCACTATTGTCTCCATTTCACAGCAGGGGAACAAGTTCCCAGAGAGATTAAACAGTTTGCCCAGGGTCACACAGAAAGTCTGTGCCAGAGCTGCGAACTGAAGCCAGACCTCCCAAGTCTCAATCCAATGGTTTAACCACAAGACCACCCTTCCTCTCTCTTTGGAGGGACACACTCAGTAGACCTATTAAAATGTCAGCTCTCTCTGAAGTCATTTTCTCTGTACTATGTGGCACATGCAGCATGCATGACAGTGTGGTAAAAAGGTTTAATTGGAACAACTCGCAGAACTGTTTTACTCCGTCCCTTGGGAATCATGCAGCCATCACAAGCTCATGATGGTAAAGTCTTCAGCCCCCCCCCCTCCACCATTCTCTCTTACACTCACATACGTCTCGCCTCTGTTTCAGGGGTTCTCTTCCATATGCTATATAGAAAAGTGCCAGCCCACCCTGGGAGACCACAGCACCGGCATGTGTATCTGAAGCACGCGTTCCTCTTCTCTGTTTTCTCTCTACTGAATTTGATGACTTCATACGGGTTTTTATTCACTCACGTAAAAACGTTTCTGCCCAAACCAGATTAATGACCTGCACCATCTTAATTTCAGGAGGGGGCTTGGGAAATGGCAAGGCTGGGGGGAAACACCTCTGCTGCATAATTCTCATGAACTCCTTTGCCCGGGGGACAGGAAAGCACAGCAGAATTAACGTCTATTAGTTAATATTCTGAGTGATTATTTTTTTTATCTCACTTGAAACCCAGTAATCTTCGGAGGACCTCCTTAATGCCTCAGGCCATTTATTTGATTTTGCTGGAATAAAAAGAAACAGACTATTTACCCTCTTGTTTGCACTGCAATATTTTCTTTTCTGTTCACTAAGGCCATTGTTTTGTAAGTAGCCATGACTCTGCCCTCAGCTCCACCCATGTAACCTCCTTAACTGTGGGGTGCACAACTGGATTGAAGGGCAGAATATGGTCCTGTGTAAGGATTGAGTCTAAAAGGGGCTTTACTGAAGGGAGTAGGGTACAGAGGAGCCTTTTTTTCTGCCCTTTAAGGAGATATGTGTAGCCTTCCTACTTTTCTGTTTGGGAAATCTGAGGGTGACTTTTGAACAGGCAGGTTTGCTTTAAAAGAAAGCCCTAGAATTTGTGCAAACACAGCACTTGGGGGGAAAAACCTGGCGGTTTGTATTAAAGGCTGGTTCTGCCTTTGGGAAGATAACCCCCACCACCATCAAAGCCCACAAACCAGATTGACTCATCTTTCTGGCTAAAGATGGGCCATAACTGGAACCTAGACTCTCAACCCCTTCAAATGTAAGCACGTTTGGCAGAAAAGAAGTTGAAATCAAATCCTATTTTGGAACAATTTCTTGAAAGCACATCCTGGGAGGTATCAGCATCACCAAATCTGAAGCTGATCTGGCCTCAAAAACCATGAATCTTCACCGAATCTTAATCCATATCTAGCTCCGAACACGGCTTCCTCATTCATTCCTTAGTACCAGACATGGAAAGCTATGTATATTTCCTCTACTGCCTATAGTGAATAAACATCTATCCCTGTGTCGGCAAAGGGGAAGGCATTGCTTAAGAGAAATACGCGGCACATCTTCCCTCCCAGGGACTGCATCACCTCTGCAGTCCTCCTACTCCCTGCTACCCCGAGAGCAATGAGAGTTTGGTTGAGTAATGTCCTCAGGGTTTAATCCAATAATAATTGCTAGTGCTATTCTGTGAGCAGTAGTTACGCCTGCTGGCAATAGAAAAGTATTCTAGAAAAGCCAAAGGGAGTCCTACACTCTACTGATTTAGTTGCAAATGAATGGCACCCCCTCCTGATGGGTAAATAAGACAACACCTTCTATGTAAATGAGGCTATGCCTTAGAATATCAGAGATGGAAGGGACCTCAAGAGGTCATCTAGTACAACCCCCTGCTCAGAGCAGGACCAATTCCCCAGACAGATTTTTGTCCCAGATCCCTAAATGGCCCCCTCAAGGATTGAACTCACAACCCTGGATTTAGCAGGCCAATGCTCAAACTACTGAGATATCCCTCCCCGCCCCAATGCTGTCTAATGCCCTGACCACCTTCTGCAGCCCCATGCACAAAACTCAACAGCTGCAAAATCTGCCGAAGAGCTGAGCAATATCCAGGAGGAAAATTGCTCTTCTCAAACCAAGGTGACCACTGAAAATTCACAGATGTTTTATGGCCTGTGTTATGCAGGAGGTCAGACTACATGATCACAGTGGTCCCTTCTGGATTTACAATCTATGACTCTATGAAAACACTGAATCCTTCACAGCTGCATCAGCTATTGTTATCTGTGGTCTCCCTATCATGGATCCAGATCTCAAGGTTAGCTTGGATTATCTCCCCCTATAGTGTTGCTATACAATTGTTTTCATTTAATGCAAGTTGAATAATAATCATATCATACAAGCCAAAGTATTTTATGCATCAATTTGCTGTGTTAGTCAACCATTGAATGTTCCCCATAATCACCATGCATAAGACTCCAGGTCTTGGAGTTTTACCCTTATCAAACTCAGGTGGGTTTATCACACATCAGTACTATGGTGGGAGGTGGGGAGGGAGTTGATTGTTAATGAAACGACTTTTCTTCCTTGATTGGCTTCATAGAAGAAGCGTGATTCCTGGGGGGATACGAATGAAAAGACGGTTGGTGCAGCAGGAAAGGACTGGCTTCCAAGGCATATAGAGCAACGTGAGAAAAGGATACAAAGTGAGCAGGGCAGCAAGATATAAGAACAGAGATATAAAGGGGGATACATGTGTGTGGTGCCTTGAAGGTGAGAATAAGAAGAATGAATTTGATGCAGAAGGCAGGAGGAAACCAGTGAAAAGGCTTTGAAGATGGAAGTGACGTGGTTCAGAGCAGCAGGCAAGGAAGAGGATTTTAACAGTGGTAGTCTAGATAGATTGGAAGGGAATAGGTTAGGAAGAGGAGAGATTAGGCAGGGCATGGACAAGGATTTCAGCCATATGGGCTGATGGCAAGGATGGATTCCTGGCCAAAATATAGAGGGAAAAGTGGCAAGATCTGGAGACAGCCTGGATGTAATAACAGATGGGAAAGAGGAATTAGTAGCCTGCTGTTGGGCTAAGAGTGGAGGGAACTGGAATTAGGAGACAGGGAAGGAGGATAAGGCTAAGGATACATCTCAAATAGTTAGAGGGCAAGAATCAGAGACTGGAGTGAAGGAGGACAGGATGTTTGGTGTACGGAGGGAAGTCACTGGACATGTGAGGAAGTGTAAAGGGGAAAATGAAAGCTCTTGGGAAATTATTGATACATAAACAGTGGAAAGAGCAATCCCTGTAGCTTAGCAATAACATGAGCTCTAAACTTCAGTATTATATTCCCATCCCATCCTCATTAGAACTGAGCCCTTAATCCTCACAACATCTTCAAAATCAAACTCCTGCTTGTCTTTTGTAATTGTATTTCACCTCCAGAACAAGCTGGAATAATACCCATACCGAGGACACAGAACATTTTACTAGCGCATATGTCAATGACATATGTTCATAAGGAGCTAGTGGGGGTGAAATCAGCCCATCTAAATCGCTTAAAATATGAGGGGATTACACCTGGCTTTTTCTAAATAGATCCCATTTCTTCTGTTGTGAGTTTGCAGCCATTCGTTCCATATTTCATCCACATAATCACATGAACTGATCGCATGACACCAATGAAACAGCAGTCCTGGGATTTTCTTATATGGTGATATTGGGCCAGATCCTCAGTTGGTGTAAATCAACATAGCTATGTTGAAGACAATGGAGTCATGCTGATTTCAATCAGCTAAGGATCTGGCCCATGGTTTGGAAGCACCGATGCTCCCTGATCAGGCATCATGACAGAAGTTTATAGTTAGATAGAGACAGATATTGCATAGCATATCATTTAAAAAGAGAATTCCCTTAGATTTCTCTTGACCCCCTCTCAAACCCCACTAGGGTCCAGAGGGGATTATGTGCTGCAGTTTCTTGCATTGGATCTAGCCAGAATCTAAGTCTAAAGGAAATCATGACCTTCTAGAGATGGGCCCACATCAAAATGCCAGGTCTGAACTCCCCCGAACTTTGCATCCAGTTCAGAACTTCCCCAAATTTGACTTCTTGGGCCCATCTTCTAGCATCTTCCATGCTCCTCCTCCAGGGAATCTAGCTCAGGTACATGAGCTTTCTCAGCACTGTTCATGCAACTGGGTTTGATCTGTAGGAGGTGGGAAGCTACTTTGTCACCGGTTAAAGGCATTTTTAAAAATCACAAAATAACCATGTTGTGATGGTCTGGCATTTATTTTGCATTTCATATGGCTTGATGTCATGTCACAACTTCATCACATATTCACACAATACAGATCTTGTCATACAAAGTCAAGACCTTTGGCCATGATTATTTTACTCATCCAGTGCTCATTTTTCCTGGCTTCAGGGAGGTAAAGGAGTGTTTCTCTCCAGTCTCTCCCAGACTCATGGGAGGAATGCTGCCAGCAGCTCATTCTCCCAATTCCACATGAAGCAAAGGCACCCACTCCATCCATCCATCGGCTCAATGTTCCCCAAGCCACCTCATTAAGCAGAGCTCCACTCACTCGGCTTGCAGTCAGGACTAGTAATCATCACATGCACAGATCCTTCAAAGGCCACATGCAGAAGTGCAAGCTGGGTATCACTGCAGTAAAGCTGTACTCATTTACCGTAATTGTAATCTAGTGGTTTGAAGCAACACATTATTCACCCACAAATCAGATACATACTTTTCTTGCAGTTGTCTCTAAGAGTGTTACCAGCTGGGACCTATATTAAGAGTCTGCTTTCAGTTTTGTCATCATAAAATTACACCCCCAAATAATTATGGCTATAATAATTGTGCCTGGGGCTTACACATTTACTGAATTTGTGGGCGCAATAAGACATGGTTTGCAGATACTTAGAAATGCTAAGTATTAACAGCAGGGGCAATTATTTGCAGGAGCAAAACTGCAAAATAGGAGGCTAGATTAAAAAATCAAGGCCATAATATGGAGGTCTTTCAGAGATTTCATATTTACAAGTAAGTCCTTTGAAAACTGGGTAAGGGAAGTATCTTTTGCTGTTGTTTAAATCAAAAACATAGCATTATATTAAAAATAATAAACATAAACCTGTTACCCAAGAGACTTTTTTGAATCAACTTGTTTGTTATTTGATGGATGCTGTACTACAAGCCAGAAAAGACCTTAGTGGAACTTATTAAGTAAGTATCTGCAACACAGATTCTGTATTAGTAGCTGTGAGTCACAACTCGTAAGAAAAGAAAGACATCTGAAGGTCATTGACTTCATATCCTCTAGCCAAGGAATAGTTTTCAGCACCATAGACAGCACCTAATGACTACTACCCTGTGATATAGATAGGCCAGGTAGGGTAACACTCTGTTGTCCAATTTAAGATTGGAGATTTGCTTTGAGATGCTGCTGTGTTTATCGCTTCAGAATGGTGCTCGTTTAATCATTCCATATATGTTACAGATTGGTGGGAGATCGTCAATGATGTATCCATGGCATATTGAGAAATGTAGGGAAAACAAGAGCTCAGGTAATCTAGTGTACTATCAATATAAAATTTATTATTTAGAGAAAACATTTTAGTTCAAAATATATTGCTACAGAGTTTATTGAGCTTGGACTGTCACGTTGTTGGATAATCTGTATTTATTATTTGGTACATTTTTATACTTTTACTTGTATGTGCCCATCTTGGAATTAATTCATTACTTCATTACAGTAATCTAGTTTCTATGAGTATAAATCATGGGGCCTGAGGATAAGTAAACTATCCTAAGAAAGGCTTGGTCAGATCTCCAGCTGCTATAAATAGGGGTAACTCCATTGACTTCAGTGAAACTATGCCAATTTATACCCGCTGAGGTTCTGGCCCTACTGGTCTATTTTGCTGCCCTTACTCATATTGCATAGTGGCAATATGTGGCAGAAGTAGTTCAATAAGGAGCAAATACAAAGCAATTTAATTTGATATGAATAAACAACAATATGTGGAAAAAACAGAAAAGAAACACCAGAGTTTCAATTTGATTCAAGTTGTTTGATATTGTTTAGGAAACAATAGAAAGTCATCACTTTTTTTCTTAATGGGGTGTATCGTCATATGGGAGAGCTCTGACTTTAATTTGAGCAAATGTAATGTAATGCATGTTGAGTCTAAAATTCATTGTGGTGGGGTGTGTCAGGCCTTCTCTGTCCCCTGCTGGAGGCACCAGCACCCTGATATTCCCCACCCAAGGAAAAGAGACTCAGACCAGGTACCAATAAGACAGTCTTCCAGAAGGGCCAGGAGGAAATACTGACCATCCAAGAGCCAGCAGGCCAGTTAAGAAGGCTTGCCTGCTTCTTCTCAGGGCAGGGTGAGACTGGGACAGAGAAGGAGCTCCTTGGGGATAGCTCAAAACCCCGGGGCCTAGTCAGGGCCTTGCCCTCAGGCACTGCAGATAGGCATTGGCCTTGGAGTTTTGTTTTGTTTGTGTATTTAAAGGAGCAGACTGCCAAAGTTTGACTATTGGTCTGGGTGTAGACTGACGGCAAGCTTACAGTCACAGCCAGTGGTTTGAGGCTGGGGACACCTGCTCTACCATGCCTGGCCCCACAGGGGGTGTTATGGAGTAGCCCCACCTGACACAATCATAAAAGGTGAATTTTTCAAAAGCACCTAACTGACTTCGGGGTAAAAGTCCATTAGACTTTTAATGCTCCTAAGTTACTTAGGTGCTTTTGAAAAAGTAACCAATATATTGCTGGTAAAGAATTGCAATATATGGTCAATGAAAGGGACTTAGTGATTCATGGTAGGATGTATGCTCGGAATAAATGCTACACCAGCTGAGAGTTTCTCCACTAGCCATTTCCACCCAGAATCACCCACACTGGACTACCTGAGTGGCACAAAGAGGGTGGACAGAGTAGGCCACAGAATCCAGCCCCTTGTGTACTACACATACTGTTGTCATCAAACTCTGCTTGATGCTTTGATGCATGGTCCCACTCAGAAGCAAAACCTAGCAACATGGTTCCTTTAGGAAGAAAGCATCCAAAAGACACAAAATGGACCAATACCATTTTGCCTTGAAGCCTGATATACCCTGCTGTGTAAACTGCATTCAAAAGACAATTAAGAAATCAGGTATTTCATTTAATGTTACGGTTAATCTACTTGATGTCCTTCCATCCATGCAAGTACAGTACATCAGGAACCCAATAGTCTGGTGTGTTTTCTTTGCCTCCTACACCCACGGAGCATTGGGTACGTTTTCCATTAAAACATGTGCCAGATTGATGACTAAAATGCCATCCGCTGCATGTGACAGTGACTTTCCTGGTGAAGTAACTGCAGCCTGAGTTTAAGTTTTGCTTCTCCATGTTTGTTTGAAACAGGATGACAGAAAGCTTCACGGATTGCTAAGGAGATGTTATATTTTTAATCTGATATTCTAAGAGTCAGGATACTTTTAAAAGTCGAGTTGAAGACGTCATGTGCCCATGATAAGCTGGTGCAGTGCTCATCGAAGAGATGAAACAAGTAACAATCATCAGTCTTCTTTGAAGAATAAACAGCTTTTCTGAATGTAAGGACATAGAACAAGAAGGGGCGTGTTTGTGAGACAGAACTAGGATAATACTGAACAGTAGTAATGGTAAGACAGAGGCTTAGAGTCATGCAAAGCTATATAAGACTACACATTAGGATGCAGGAGAAAGGCCATAAAAGGTCAAGTTGAAAAGCTGAATATGTGTAGTGAATTGAAACAGACGGCATAAAAGCAGCTGATAAATCTGAGCAGAGGCACTTCAAGAACCAAAGACCTCAGTGGAAAAGAAGGAGGCGAAAGGGAAAAGAACAGAATTAGGGAGGACAGAGAGATAATCACAGCATGAGGCCTGGTGAGGCCTTCCAGTGTTTTTCGGGGGGTAAGAGAAGAGTAGTTTATGCAGGAGCAACTTAGAAATAACCAGAATGTAATTGTCTGAACTGATATTTGTCCAGGCCACTGAGACTAACGCCCTTAATCCTGAGAAAAGTGCCATGGTGTCTTTAAATGTATCTTGGCTACTTATCTGCCTCCCCCTTACCATCGTATCTGAGCACCTCACAATCTTTTAATGGCTTTATCCTCACAACACCCCCCTGAGTTAGGGCAGTGCTATTACTCCTATTGTACAGAGGGGCAACTGAGGCACACAGAAACTAAGTGACTTACCCAAGGTGACTCAGGAAGTCTGTAGCAGAGCAGGACCTTGAGCCCATGTCTCCCAAGTCCTAGGCTAGCACCGTGACATCCTTCATCTCTTGAAGGGCAAGGAGTTAGGGCTGCAGAGGTTCTACAGCTCATAAAAAGACAGCACCTCTAGCAGAACAGTGCACCCAGCCAGTGTCATGCTGATGCACGGACTTAGCACAGATTCAGAATGAATCCTGCCACTTACTGGATCACCAGTCCCTCTTCTGGCCAGTCTCTGGGCATTCCTTGGAGGTTTCCTCTTGGGAAACTTAGCCGAGCCCAACCCTCGTTGGCTCATGAGCTCTGACCTCTTTACCGCCTAAGGCGATATGACCGTAAGATGAAACCAACTGACTGCAATTCAGCAAATTCCGCCCGTGTCAAACATTCCTTCTTAACAATGAACGTCTTATCTTATTGGCAGACTTATTTCATCACCCTTTCAATCTGGGTTATTAAAATAATGAGCCACTTAATTAACAAATCCATTCAGACATGACAATATTGAATAGATCCATTCCAGTGATAGTCCACCATGGAGGTTCTTGCAACCCTGGGTAGGCTTCCAAATTACCCTCTATCAGAAGGGACTTACATTTGAGCAGGTATCTTTATTAAATACCTAATTAAAATACCTCCATTTATGCTGTCTCCTGCTAGTCAGATATCAGTGTTAGCCTTTGCCTCTCTTTAGAGTGCACTGCTCCCCCATCCACTGCCTGCTCTCCTTCCATGCCACACTTCTGAACTCCCCGTTCCATATCCTTCTCCCACTCCCATCTTTATGCCTCCTGCTAGGTCAGCACTGATACCTGAAACTGCCTCCCCATCCTTTTGTCCCTAGCAACCTCCATTGCTTTATTCAAATCCCTCCCTCAAACACACTTCTTCCCCCAGGCCTTTCGGCAGTAACCCACCATGAATGGTATGGGGGTGGTTGTGTACGGTGGGCAGCATTAAAGTCATCATTTGCCAAGAGTTACCATAGTGTGGAATCTGAGATACTTCCTTATACTTAAAATTGGGGGCCCTCAGCTACTATATAGGATTGTTGTCACCTTTCCCTTTCCCCCTTCACCCACCCACACATATGCACATGACTTCCGCTGATAGACACTACAGAAGGGCAAAGATCTATGTGGTTGTCCTGTGCCTTTTCAGAGGCCAGTGCAGGATTGTTCCCTCTTGTGCATTCTCTAGCATGTACTCCTGTGAATTGCACAGGTCAGCTGTAAATGACTCCATCACTGAGGGAGGTTTCTACAGGCTAAGAGATCTCACTGTTAGTAACTATTCCCTGCTACTGAGAACATACATTTCATAACCAAAAGTCATTTTTCAGGCCTCACTTTCAGGCATTGTCTCAGGAAAAGGCTGCCAATTTCAGTGACATGTACAGAGCCAGCCAGCTGCCCCAGAATTCAAATTCACTCCAAGAAGTGCCTGGGCCCATAACAATCATAACCAACCTTATGTTTCTATGATGCTATCTCACAGGATTCTTGTTCTAAGTTTCCCTTCAGTGCTGTTATACAATAAAATCTCAGGAAGCAAAGTTATTGCAATGCTAAGAATGAGATCAGATAAGAAGCTAGGTTCTAGACCTAAAATGTAATAGCTTTCTTTTTTTATGTAACCCCACCACTATTGCAGCATTTCGACTGACTACAGCTACCTTGTGCCCATGTTAGCAATCAAAGTCCATTATGCATTCTATCTATACAGGCTGTAGTGGGGCGGCTGCCCCACTCCTGGTGAATTTAGGCTGCAGCAGACGGGCAGCCAATCAGAAAAGGGCTTATTGGGAGCCAATCAGGGCCCAGATTGGAGGCAGCCACTCAGGGCCAGGCTCAGCCCTATAAAAAGGCTGCTCAGGGAGAGAGCAGTCAGTCTGTCCCAGGCCTTCAACAGGGGAAGGTTAGTCTCCAGAGGTGGGAGACTAGCCCTGCGGACAGCGCAGTGCTGGCCAGGCTCAGGGAGCAAAAGAGAGCTCTAGCCCATAGCCTGCCAGGCTACAGGCCCTGAAGGGAAGGGCCTAGCGGGTGCAAGGGGCCATAGCGGAAGCGGCCCAGGGAAGCGGACATACGAGGGGAGAGAAGGAGGACAGCAAGGCTGCTGCCAGAGGGTCCCTGGGCTGGGATCCAGAGTAGAGGGCGGGCCTGGGTCCCCCACCTCCTCCCTTGCAGTACACCCAGCCATCGGCCATAGGGAGCGGCCATCATAGACTATGCCAGATCCCTGACAAGAGGGATTAGACTTTGGGGTGTGTGGTTGGACATGGTGGCTAGGGCGTAGAGAGACTGCTGATCAACCCCCCCCCCCCCCCGGAAGGGGGTGTAGATGGACTAAGGGGCACTGCCGGAGGGCAGTGGTCCTGAAGAGGACGCCGCGAGCTGGAGAGTGACGTGGGATCAGACGCCAACCAAGGGCGAGACGACGGACGGGACACCACCAGGAGTGGGGCGCTCCACTGGACAGAGCTAATTCCCAGAGACAACCAGCAGGAGGCGCCGGGTGGTGAGTCCCAACACCGTTACAAGGCGTATAAACCTATGAAGTGGTAGATTTTAACAGGCATTCACTTGTAAGGCTCTCTCCAAGGTTACTTAGCAGGCAAAGTGCTGGACCGTGGCTTCCATTTCATCAGTAATCAGACCATGCTTTCTGTTAGGATGCTGTTGCGGGACAGTGTGCTGGCTGGTAGGACCTACCCTCTGCAGCAGACATGGCCACTAAGCAGAGTCCATTATCTGGTTGTCAGACTCACCATGTGCATCAGACACATTACTGCAGCTGGGGTTCAAGTTCCAAAAGAAACAAACCTACACGGCGAGTTTCCTTCTAACGGAGCCTGTGGAAGCGGCTCTGGGAATTGCACCTTGTCTGGCTTACATGCATAAGTCCCTAAAGGCCTGGCTGACACAACCTCTTTGTTGAAATTCACAAAGGTAGGATGTTTATTCGCATGACTGGGTAGGTAAGTTAAAGGTACCTCAGGGTACTGAACAAGCTCCTGCATTGACTTGGCAGATAACCCAGTGCCTCACACGAGGCAACGTTACATGGCTATTATTTTCACAATCATGTATTCTTTATAGTCCCATTTTACATTCAGACGTCAACTTTCAACTCAAAGGAGCCCACAGTGCTTTGCAAACTACATACATACAGCGCCACGGAAATGCGGCCACTTCTGGGGTAGCTGGATGGGCAGGTGGCCCCCAGCACACTGCACAGCAATAGGAGGAGGTGACAGGGCATGCCTACAACATGTTTGACAAAGGCTCTTCAACAGCTTCATGCATTCTCTCCCTGCTCCCATAGTGGCTCTCAGGGCTGCTGGTTATAAAAGCAGCTCATTTGGCTGGCAGAGGCAGCATCCTGCCAGCCCAAATTCCTTCTCTCTGGTCCTGTGGCTCTCAGCTCAGCCATAAGCACAGACATCTTAAGTCACCATCCCTTCCACCCTACAGCCTCCCTCCAGAGCAGCATCTAGTCCGCTCTTGAATAGGCAACGTGGGAAGAGGAGAGGATGGCTGGAAAAGGGGAGAAGAAAGAGAGAAGGGAGCCACCTAGGAAGAAGTTGGCACAAAGGAACAGGGAACAAAGAACAAGACAAAGCAAGCACAGAGTACCCCAGGGTGGGAAAGGGGTAGGACCACAACAAGAAGGGTGAAGAAAAGAGGAGAGTGGAGGGCAAAGAAAGGTAGCAGTTAGTGTGCAGGTGTAACACTGACAGACCCTGGTCGTTGGGATCGAACCTGGGACCTCTGGAGTTTAGTGCATGAGCCTCTACTCCATGAGCTAAAAGCCAGCTGTCTTTTAGCTAAGGCTGTAGAGCAGACTCATTTTATTTCTCTTTAAGTGGTCTCAGTGCCATGAGATGGGAGAGAACACCACACCCAGAAGGTGTGTAGGTTACACAAGGACATTGTCGGTGGGAGAGGAAGTAAGTAGTGGAAGGTGGGGTATGTCCAGCTGTCATCCATCCCAAGAGAGTCTCTGAGGCCTGGTCTACACTAGGCTTTTATGTCGACTTTAGCGCCGTTATATCGAATTAACCCTGCACCCGTCCACACCAGGAAGCCATTTAGTTCGACATAAAGCTCTCTTTAAATCGATTTCTGTAATCCTCCCCAACGAGAGGATTAGCGCTAAATTCGACATGGCCATATCGAATTAGGCTAGGTGTGGATGGAAATCGACGGTAATAGCTCCGGGAGCTATCCCACAGTGCACCACTCTGTTGACGCTCTGGACTGCAGTCAGAGCTCGGATGCTCTGACCAGCCACACCCCCGGGAAAATTTGAATTCATTTTCATTTTCCTGTCTGGGCAGTTTGAATCTCAGTTCCTCTTTGGACATCGAGGGGAGCTCAGCAGCAGTGGCAACTATGCAGAGCTCTCCAGCAGAGATGGCCGTGCAATCTAATAGAAAGAGGGCCCCAGCATGGACTGATCGGGAAGTCTTGGATCTCATCGCAGTGTGGGGCGATGAGTCCGTGCTTTCAGAGCTGCGCTCCAAAAGAAGGAATGCTAAGATCTACGAGAAGATCTCCAAAGCCATGGCAGAGAGAGGCTACAGCCGGGATGCAACGCAGTGCCGCGTGAAAATCAAGGAGCTGAGACAAGGCTACCAAAAAACCAAAGAGGCTAACGGACGCTCCGGATCCCAGCCCCACACATCCCGTTTCTACGAGGCACTGCATTCCATCCTGGGAGCGGCCGCCACCACTACCCCACCCCTGACCGTGGACTCCGAGGATGGGATCATGTCCGCGGCCGGTTCCTCGTCGGACATGACAGCGGACGGGGAAGATGAAGAAGGAGATGAGGAGGACGAGGCAGTCGACAGCGCTGGCACCGCTGATTTCCCCGACAGCCAGGAGCTCTTCATCACCCTTACCGAGATCCCGTACCAACCGTCCCCATCCCTTACCCCGGACACAGAATCAGGGGAAGGATCAAGCAGTAAGTGCTGTAAACATGTAAACATTTATTTAAAACAGAACGGTAATATTTATACTATTAACAATGTACATTTATAAAAGTTCTGTAAACTAGTAAAAAAATAATCAGGTACAAAACAGGAATATTTACAAAGGTAACAAATGGGTTTTCATGATTTCTCTGTCTTAGGCTCTTCTCAATTTAGTCCCAAGTGTTTTAAAAAATTTTCACAATGTCCGTTACTCCATGATTCCCAGGCCCAAGACGCTCCACTCCATAGTCCCAGTGCACCTACGCGAAAATCCGGTCAATGTGGCCGGGGATCGACGAGAAATCCTCGTAGGAGAACTCCTCGTAGGTCTCGTGGAGGTAGAGCTCAAGCCTGTTGATCAGGTTCCGGGGTAGGGCGATCTTAGTGGGCCCTCCGTGGTAGCAGACATGCCCCCTCCACGCCACAATCAAGTACTCCGGGATCATGGCCCGACATAGCATGGCGGCATACGGCCCCGGTTTCTGCATGCTTTCCCGCAGCATGCGTTCTCTCTGGGTGTCCGGGATCCTCAGAAGGGTGATGTCGCTCATGACGCCCTGCTTTGAATTAGGGAGGGGAATGTTAGTATTGGGACTGCTTTACAGCCACGCGGTGGAGGGAGAGGGGCAGCATACAGGGATCTTTCCCTGGGACAGCCGCGAGGGGGTGGGACAGGGGCAGAGTTGATGCTGTCCTGATTGCTGGCAGCAGAGACTGGCATTGCTTTCAATGTGAAAGGAGGCCAGTGCTACTGCTGGAGTTTTAAGCAGCCACAAGTCTGCGGCTTACCATTATTGCCCGCTCCAGAAGTTCAGGTCTCCAGCCACGCTTCTCAGATCACTCCAAGACCTCCGCAAGTCCACAGGCACTGAAGGCGACGGCCGAAAATTCGACCTTGTCCTGAGTGCGCATGTGAGAGGTGCAGTGCATGGTCTTGTTCACAGAGAAAGACTAGGTTCTTTGTATACAATTTCATTTATCTGTCTCAGGAATTCACTCCCTTTTCACAATTCACACAGACACATCTGCGACTGTCTCCGAACCCAGCCTGTCAGCACACTCCCAGAGGCTAGCGCAGATTAGGCGGAGGAAGAAGAAGACGCGTGAAGACATGTTCTCAGAACTAATGGGATGCTCCCGAGCCCAGGCAGCCCAGCAGACACAGTGGAGGGAGAACTTGTCACAAATGCACCGAGCAGTCATGGAACGGGAGGAGAGGTGGCGTCAGGAGGACCAACAGGCTACTGAAAAGCTGCTTGGACTAATGAGGGAGCAAACGGACACGCTCCGGCGCCTTGTGGATGTTCTGCAAGACCGGAGGCAGGAGGACAGAGCCCCGCTGCAGTCTATCTGTAACCGCCCTCACCCGCCACCAAGTCCCACACCACCCTCACCCAAACTCCAAAGAAGGAGGGGCGGCAAGGGCCGTTAAAACTTTCAGTCAACCCCTGCAGACTGCTCTAGCACTAGAAGGCTGACATTCCCCAAAATTTCATAAGTCCTTTCCTACCCACCTCACACAAGCCCCCGTCCAAGTTTCACCCCCCACGTTTCATGTCTGGTTCGCAATAAAATGTTTGTTTCTCTCCATTACTGTTTCAGTCAGGTTCTTTTGAGGGAGAGTCTGTCTGGAGGGGGGGAAGGGGCTTGGTAATTGGGCAGGACAGTGACCTTTAGCAGGGTACAGAGGCGGTGTCAGGTCCAGCATCAGGACACATACACAGTGCAGTCACTGGTTACCCTGGTCAGTCTGGGAGGTGTTTTTCATGTTCTCCATTGAAATAACCAGTCCTCCAGTGCGGAGCCTGGCATTCCGGGAGTTTAGAAGCATCATTTGCATCAGAACACTGAACCCGCCCCCCGCCACAGTCTGCGTCCCCGGTTTAAAATATTCCCGCGAAAACAGCAACACAGACAACGGTGTTCATTAACAAAATCGAAATGATTTTATTTTTTGGGAAGGGGAAGGGGGTGAAGGGGGTATGTAACTGGAGAGGATAGTCAAAATGAACTGGGTAAAGAAACGGGGGCAGGTTCAGCTTTTCTGTCCACAAACTGAAAAGTCACTGGTTGCCCTGCTCACTCAGGAACCTAGCTTTCAAAGCCTCCCGGATGCACAGGGCGTGCCGCTGGGATCTTCTAATGGCCCGGCTGTCTGGCTGGACGTAATCAGCAGCCAGGCTATTTGCCTCAACCTCCCACCCCGCCATAAAGGTCTCCCCCTTGCTCTCACACAGATTGTGGAGCACACAGCAAGCTGCAATAACGATGGGGATATTGGTTTCACTGAGATCACAGCGAGTCAGTAAGCTTCTCCATCTCCCTTTGAGACGGCCAAAAGCACACTCCACCACCATTCTGCACTTGCTCAGCCGGTAGTTGAACAGTTCTTTTTCTGTGTCCAGGGCGCCAGTATAGGGCTTCATGAGCCAGGGCATTAGCGGGTAGGCTGGGTCCCCGAGGATGACTGTAGGCATCTCCACATCCCCAAGAGTTATTTTGTGGTCTGGGAAGTAAATACCTTCCTGCAGCCGTCTAAACAGACCAGAGTTCCTGAACACGCGAGCGTCATGAACCTTGCCCGGCCATCCGACGTAGATGTTTGTAAACCGTCCCCGATGGTCCACCAGTGCTTGCAGCACCATTGAAAAGTAGCCCTTTCTATTGATGTACTGGCTGGCCTGGTGGTCCGGTCCCAGGATAGGGATGTGAGTCCCATCGATAGCCCCACCGCAGTTTGGGAATCCCATCACGGCAAAGCCATCTATGATGACCTGCGCGTTTCCCAGGGTCACTACCTTTGGGAGCAGTACCTTCACGATTGCCTTGGCTACTTGCATGACAACAACCCCCACGGTAGATTTGCCCACACCAAAGTGGTTCGCGACTGACCGGTAGCTGTCCGGCGTTGCAAGCTTCCAGAGGGCTATGGCCACTCGCTTCTGGACAGTGAGGGCTGCTCGCATGCGGGTGTCCTTGCGCTTCAGGGCAGGGGACAGCAACTCACAAAGTTCGAGGAAAGTCCCCTTCCGCATGCGAAAGTTTCGCAGCCACTGGGATTCATCCCAGACCTGAAGCACTATACGGTCCCACCAGTCCGTGCTTGTTTCCCGGGCCCAGAATCGCCGTTCAACAAAATCCACATGCCCCATTGCCACCGTGATGTCCTGGGCGCTGGGGCTCGTGGTTTCTGACAGCTCTGTGCCACTCTCCGACTTCAGGCTCTCACGGCGGTGCCGTAGCCTCCTCGCCCGATTTCTCTGCATCTGCCTCAGGGAAAGGTGTATGATAAGCTGCGAGGTGTTGAGAACGGCCACAAGTGCAGCGATGGTCGCAGCGTGATCCATGATCGCAGTGCTGTGGCGTCCGCGCTGTCACTGACCAGAAAAGTGCGCGAACTGATTTCCCGCCGGCGCTTTCATGGAGGGAGGGAGGGCGTTAGTGACAGACGGATGACGACAAATTTTTTTTACCCAGAAGGCATTGGCGGCTCGACCCAGAATTCCGATGGGCAGCGGGGACTGCGGGAACTGTGGGATAGCTGCCCACAGTGCACCGCTTCCAATATCGACGCTCGCCCCGTTAGTGTGGACTCACAAAGTCGAATTACTGTCCTTAGTGTGTCCTTAGTGTGGACACACACGTTCGACTTTGCAATATCGATTCCACATATTCGATTTAAGTAAAATCGAATTACCCTCGTAGTGTAGACATACCCTAAGAAGAAAGGTTTAGAACCTCCGACCTGGTCGATATACTGACGGGGTTCATCTCCATTTAGCTCATGTGATCTGATGGGATCACAGCATGAGGTGCTGTCTGCCATGCAATCCTCTCAGAAGTTTGAAAATAACATTGTCTTGAGCCATTAGAAGGGCAGAATAAATACTCAATAGACATTTTAAATTTCCAGTGAGAAGGCTATGCATTTGCCTCCCATACAATCTAGTCAATTCCTGCCTAGCTTGGACATTAAGATAAATGATGAGAAAGCTTCAGCTCTGGAAATGAATAGCTGCAATATATTCACCAGTCCATGCTACAATGACTTGATGTGTATGCAAAAAGAACATCCTCAGAATTCCCTACCAAAGCACTGGCAGATTTATTGATACTTTGCATCTGACCTGAAGCCATTATTTATTGCCTACCAAGGTACTTGTGGGGAGGGGCCTTGTGTGGACAGAAGTTATAGCTAAATTGCCATTGGTGTATCGTGTACAGGGAGAGTCGCAGTCAGGTTATTTTTGCTTATACTTTACTTGTGAATCTTCTGTTCAGTATAAGAAGGCTAACAAGCTGAGCTGTGTTCTACAGGACAAACTACTGCATGTGCATCAACTACTCAGGAGTCAGAGAGGAAGGACAGATGTCAGTCTGGGACTACAGAGACCTGGCTTCAGTTCCTTCTTATGTCACAGACTGCCTGTGGGACCTTAGGCAAGTCACTTAATCTCTCTGTGCCTCAGTTTACCATGTGTAAAATGGCGACAATAGCACTTCCCTACCTCCTAGGGGTGTTGTAATTAAACAGTATGAGATGCTCAGATGGGGACCAGATAGATACTGTCGATAGCTGAAACATAAAAGCCTTAACAATCGATGGACAAGGTCAGAGATTCAGCTTTCAAGAATTTAGATGCTGCTCATCAGGACCACTGTGACCCTGAAATCACTCTCAGAGGAGCAGAGTCTCTGCAAGCCACTCAGTAGCCCAGGGTGACTGGCCCTCTAAAGGGAGAGAGGTCTCAGCCTCACCTGTAGTACAGCCAACTCACTCCCCTGGTGGGGAAAATAAAGAATGTCATGTGAATCAATCAGGCTTTCAGGTTAGATAAGGGAGAGGCCTGGGTAGTGAGATAGAGGCCTTCAGAGAGCAGGAAGGCTCCTGTAGGAGACCTTGAGACACCAGGGGAGAAAAGACTCCCTCTAGATAGGGCTGGGAGTGGCTTGCCAAAGCAGGGAAAGACTCTAGGCAGGAGGGGCTGGGAGAGGCTTGAAAGAGAATAGGTAGAAAGACTGAGGGGCTTGATGAAAAGTGGGGAAGGAAGAATGTATGAACTTCCATTTGGACTTTGAGGACTTTATTTGGAACGATCTATGTTAATAAACCGGGGTATTATTGGCCTGGGTGGAATTTATCGAGGAGCCCTAAAAAAATGGAAATTGAGGCAGGGATGCTGCAGGGTCCATGAATGGGCGCTCTGGAGGCAGCAGCCCTGTGACCGTCAGAAATACCAAGAACGTTTGTCCTGGTATTCCAGCATTTCCTCTTCTCACCTCAGCTGTACCCACCGGATGGACACCAATGAAACTAAATACAAAAAGCAGCTAAATCCTGTCCAGCTCCCAGAAGGTTTGGTCTGAGTTGAGGTTTAGATGAAGGTCTGCTCTTATCTTACTTGAACTGGCTCATGTCTCCCTCGTCTGAACTTGGAGTGAACTTTGGAATTTTTGCTGCATGCTCACGGCTGCCTGTAGGGGCTCAAACTGAGCTCTTCACAGACCACAACACTGCTATCTCCGGCGCTGGTCCTATCAGCTCTCCCCAGATACACAAAGCCAAGTTATGTTAGCACCTGCATGGGTGACCTCCAAGGGAATAGCAGGAAGAGGGGTTGTGGAATCAAAAGGTGGAGCTCTTCCCAAAGAATCACTATTGAGCCAACTTTCTGCACAGTGTTAGGAGGAGCGGTGCGGACAGTGGTGTTGTCTTTGCAATGAGAAGTAAAACAGTGCCTCCAGTGGTTATCGAAGATCCTGTGATACTTTTTCAGAGTAAGAGCATTAGCCCCAAACTTCTGACCAAAATCTACTTTGGGTCTTTACATTCTGATCTTTAAATAGCTCCAGCTGTTTCAGTTGAACACAGCATTCTTCTTCACTTCCCGTCCTAAACTGCTGTGTAGGCTTGCCATGTGCTGGTAGGCTATCGCTGCTACTAAACTTCAGTGGTGAATGAAGTGATTTTTTTTTTAACATCTGTCTGATCAAATGCTTTGTAAAATGCTGGGATAAAAGGTGTCCTATAAATGTAAGATGTAGTTAATATAATATTAAAATCTGAGAGTAAAAAAATGAAGATGTTAAAAACATTCAGCAAAAATATATGGCAGGGTCCCTTTAAGAACTGTCCCATTGCTTCATAATAATCTACCCTGGATGGAGGAATATTTTCACAGATCTGCACCATCCTAAACACTTTGCAGATACTGGTTGATAAATACTAAAATAAAGGCCAGACCCTGTCCCAGTGGGAGTTTGATCATTGACTTTGATGGAATCAAGATTTGGCTCAAAATGTTGGCAGTAAAATTCCAGTCCCTTATCACTTCACGCATCTGGGCAGAGTTCCCCTAGGCGGTGTCCATGGGCTCCTTGGACTCCTTTGAAAAGTGGGTGCTGTCTGGGGTTCTTTGCTGAGAGTGCCCCTCTGGATCCCTCATTTTGGCCTTAGGAACTTCACTCCCATCCCTGTTTTCTTATTTGTTGTCCCCCAAACTCAGTTATGACCTGGGCTCAGCAGTTCCTCCCCTCTGGTTGAGGGGCAGGCCTGGGCCCACCTGAGCCATGCTAATACCTGCAATAGGTAAACTGTGGGGGTGGGGGAAACACCCCTAACAAATCTCCATGGGCTGGGAGAGTGGGCATGACAGGACCAAGCGATTGACTTTGAAAAGGAACTGAGTGAGAGTTAGTAGTAAACTAACCAGGTACAGTGTTCTGGGGCAGGAGAGAGCCAGTCTATGGTAGTCTATCCATCTTCTACCCATCCATCAGTTTGGTTACATGATGTTCTTCTCTTCAATAGCCAGTTATAAGGATATGGAGATGGTGAGTGGAGGGTGTTTCCTGTTTCAATGGTAATAAGGAGAGTGGGGAGTTTATTAGCATGGGATACGATTACTACTGAGTCAAAGGAAGTACCCTCAAGTCTTAATGATGACTCTTAGGATAAATTGTCTAATGATGAAATATACTGGGAGGGGACATGATGGGAGTGAAACTAATGTTTGCATTTTGTAATTGGGAGTAAAGCAAAGCAGCTGAATCAGCCATGTCTGTGGCGGCCATAAAGAGATGGGAGAGGTCTGAAATAGCCGGTCAGAGCGCAAGGAAGCTGTGACAGAGCTGGGCACAGCCCCGGATTAATTTCTGATTGTTCGTTTCAGTACAAACACACTGAAATAAAAGATTTTCCCTCATCTGGGCCCAATCTCCTGTCCTGCTCCGTCCTGCAGTGGAGTCATGAGACTGAAATTCCTTTACAGGATAATGGCCTTACTAGAGGGGGATGGAAGAGGGATAAAGCCCGTACTGGGACCTAGAGAGCTGCAGACAGTTGTAATCAGAGGGTCTGATCCTGCAAGGGGCCAAGACCCTCGTCTCCCACATTTCAAATGGGTTGAAAGCGGTGAAGCGGCACCTGCTTAGCCCAGCTGGGTTCTTGGCTCCCTCCCTGTACCACAGCTGCCACTGTCACTTCAGAGCTTGCTGGTGCGTGACAAGCGGCAGGGCTCTTTAGGCTGAGGGCCCTTCACGCCAGGCTGAAGGCTCGGTTTACTCACACACAGGCAGCTGGGCTCCGATCTTAATTAGCCTGATTGAGAGAACCGCTCAGTGAAAGTGACTGCTGGGGAGGTAACTGGCAGCCGGCAACTCTCTCTCCCTGCACACTTCCTACAACTGAAGTAGGCGTCTCTCCTTCCTTTGCATTCTGGGCATCGTGGGCTTGCCTTGGTTATTTGCACTCAGCCCCATTCAGACAACTGGATCCTCCCTCTACCCCCTGTGAGTTAATATTCTGCTTGAAAACAAAATGAACAAAATGATCTGGACAAACTGGAGAAGTGGTCTGAAGTAAATAGGATGAAATTCAATAAGGACAAATGCAACGTACTCCACTTAGGAAGGAACAGTCAGTTGCACAGGTACAAAATGGGAAATGACGACCTAGGAAGGAGTACTGCGGAAAGGGATCTGGGGATCATAGTAGATCACAAGCTAAGTATGAGTCAACAGTGTAACACTGTTGCAAAAAAAGCGAACATCATTCTGGGATGTATTAGCACGAGTGTTGTAAGCAAGACATGAGAAGTAATTCTTCTGCTCTACTCTGTGCTGATTAGGCCTCAACTGGAGTATTGTGTCCGCTTCTGGGCGCCACGTTTCAGGAAAGATGTGGACAAATTGGAGAAAGTCCAGAGAAGAGCAACAAAAATGATTAAAGGTCTAGAACAGTGTTTCGCAAACTTGGGACACCACTTGTGTAGGGAAAGCCCCTGGCAGGCCGGGCCGGTTTGTTTACCTGCTGCGTCCGCAGGTCCAGCCGATCGCGGCTCCCAGTGGCCGCGGTTCACTGCTCCAGGCCAATGCTGGTTCCCAGTGTCTCCCACCTTCCTCAGTGTACCCACATAAGAACAGGCAGAATTTGGCACTTGAGGACTGATCCCGAAGAAGCGAGTGCCTGCTGGGACATGCTGATTGCTCCCAACTCCCACTTCTGCCATTCAGCACATTGCAGGAGCAAGCTATTCTACTGTGAGCTTTGCGGGGGCCAGAGATCATGGGACCTTCCATTTTGTACAGCCCTAATCTTCATTTGTCACTCGGACCCTGAATTGATTCGCAACCTGTCGGCAGGGGAAAAAAGTAAATCTGCATCTTTGCACAATGGCCGAAAAGTACGTGTCTGCAGATTGCACCCGAGGCCAGGCAGCTGTAATAGCAGAGCACCCAAAGACCCCATAACAGGTGGTAGTGGAAGACAAGTCAGAGCAACAAATGTATGTCAGTGAAATGTCAGCAGCATTCCCTTTGGCCCTGGCAGAATCTCTGTGTTCTAGCTGGCACTATGACATGAAACTTGATGGTCACATCGAAAAAAATAGGAATGGGCTAGAGAAGATAAATCAGGCACTCTTATTTACTGCCTCACAATACAAGGGGATGGTCAAGAACATTCAAAGGCAACGATTTCAAAACTGATACAAGGAGATACCCGTTTACACAATATAACGAACCTGTGGAACGCCTTGCCACCCAATATTTTGGAGGCAGAGAGGATTCAAAATAGGGATTGCACATTTATACAGCTAATGCAAACTTCCACATTTACATTGAATAGGGTAATTTATTTTTTTAGAAGGAAAATAAACCCTCATGTTTCAATACATAAGCCAGCCACTAACCGATGGGGGTCAGGAAGAAACTTTCCTTTGGGGAAAGTTATTCCATAATTATCTGCGGTGGGGTTTCTTGCATCTGCCTCTTAAGCAGCTGGCACTGGCCACTGTTAGAGACAGGATCCTGGACTACTCAATTCACTAGTCTGATTCTGTATGATAATCCCTGTGTGGCTCTGACAGGAAGGTTGGAGAGTAGCATCAGAATGGCTGTCATGGGGCTTTCTAGCATGCCCTGTAACTGAACTTAGGCTATTGAGGCAGAAAGGACACCACAAGACAGCGATATCAGAATAAGTGGCATTTACTCCTGCAAAGGAAGAGAAAAACATGACTTGTCACATTCCCAATAGGTCTGAGATAAAATAAATACAGGACAGTGCTGGCAGGAGGCATGCTGGGTGAGAAAGCAGCCAAGCAACAGAGTATGTTAATAAGTGACACAGACGTGACAAGGCAGGGGGATTCACTGGAGAATTTCAGGGGAACAATGAATACTTCAAGCCAGACTACACGCGTAACATTTCAGAAGGAAGGATGGCATACTATCACAGATAGCCAGCAGGGGAGAGATGATTTTCAGTAGTCATTAGTCAAGGTGTAATGTAAGGAACTGGAGAATGGCTCTCAGGCTTGATAACACGTATAGCGCCTTTAATCTAATCCAGATCAATAGCGCGCAAAAGCCATTACTCTGGGATGACCGTTTGATGACCTATGTGAAATGAGCTGGTGAGTCTCACTTCAGTTTCTGGAGGAGAAGCAGCCAGAAGTATTAAACCCCCTTGCCACAATTGACAGTAACAGGTCCCTTTCGGCAGTCTTAGCAACATCCCTTCCTCCCCTGCCACAGGTCCTACCAGGCATGAGGGAGCACAGAGGAAGGCAGGATAGTCCAGTGGTTAAGGCTTGAGGGTAGGACTTTGGAGACTTGAGTTTAAATCCCTGCATTGCTATAGACTTCCTGTGTGACATTGGGCAAGTCACTTAGGGTATGTCTACACTACGGGATTAATCCGAATTTAGATAATTCGAATTTGGGAAACAGGTTGTATAAATTCGATTGTGCGCGGCCACACTAAGCACATTAATTCGGTTTTTAACCACATTAATTCGGTGGTGTGCGGCCACACTACCCCATTAATTTTAACCACATTAATTCGGTGGTGTGCGGCCACACTAACCCTAATTCGAATTAACAAAATCGATTTTGGCGCTACTCCGCTCGTCGAGGTGGAGTACAGAAATCGATTTAAAGCGCCCTTTAATTCGAACTAAATGGCTCTGTTGTGTGGACGGGTGAAGGGTTAATTCGAATTAACGCTGCTATATCCAAATTAATCCCGTAGTGTAGACCAGGCGAGAGTCTCCCTGTGCCTTCTTTCCCCTCTCTACAATGGAGATAATGGTACTTCCCTACCTCTTAGGGGTGTTCCGAGGGTAAATACATTAAAAGTTGTGAGGCTCTCAGATACCACAGCAGGCCAGATAAGCACCTAATATAGATAGGTAAGGAGCATCGGCAGACCTGGCACATGGGGGAAGCTGGCACCACCATTGCCTGTGCTACACCATAGAAAACATCATACTCCATGGCTGTAAATCTGGTGCTTTGCACCAGCACTAAATTCACTCTTGGGCCTGGCATTAGGAGACGTGGAGGTGGGGACCCTGGTAGTCACTATGGAACGCTCAGTGTCTACCTTTCTTGTGCAGATGAGACCCACAGATGGATTTGCATTATGCACAAATAGTTGTGTCCTAAAGGCATTTACATGGCACTTGTGTTTTCTGCCCTTGCCAGCCCAGCATGGAAAGAGGTCTAAGTACAGCCTGAATCTATTCAGACACGAGTGGATCTGCTGCTGGAAATGGAACAAGACGTATTTGGTGGGTGGTTGTTTGCTTTTAAATAGGATCTTTAGAAGGACCTTTTGTTTCCTAAGGGAAACAGTCAAATTTTTCATTCCCTGCCTCCTCTGAAGAATTTAATGGGCAGATGAACTTTGGAGCATGGAAGCTTCCCATGACTAAGAATGGAATGTGCACGTTGCTTTATACCCCACAGTACCGGGATGTCGGGGTGGGGAGGTGGACAGCTTTCTGAAGATAACTGCAGCCTTTCATGCTTAATGGTCTGCTCCATCTTCCAGTATCTACCGTTGTCTGTACACTGGGTCTAACTCAGTTTGCGCTGGGACACCACTGCAGGATTTACTGTACACACAGCACTCTCACTAGCACCAGGCTTACACTGTCCTGGAGGCTGCAACGTACAATGTGACTCTTGACCTGCTCCTGAAGCGTTAGGAATGAGACTTGAAATCCCACCAGCTAATTTTCTGTATTGGAACACATGCTCTGACTGCTGCTCTGTGCATCATTTTCCCTTAGAGAGAGTCAAATCCTGGTTCTTTCCAAGCACCTCCTTGAGCGAGAGGAGCAGAAGCTACTGTCACCTTCCTTGTCAGTGCAGCAATCTGCGTGGAACTTGGAGGGCGGAGCACAGTTTGCAAGAAGGACAAGTTTGGCAGAGGCAGCAGGAATTCAGTCTGTGACCACATGGCTGGAATGCTGGCAGCTGTGGCAGCATTCAGAAATACATATTTCTCTTAATAAAGGACCAATTTAGTTTTATTACCATGGAGTGGAGTCCTTTCAAGCTATCACCAAGTGCAGTACAACACAGTCTCTATTATTATTAATGATGATATAATTTATGTTGTCTTGGCCTCTGATGTTACGTGCTTTACCGTAAACCTGTAAGCATGGGAGGCACTAAAGGGCAAACGAGACCATAGGAGTAGGACTGGATCTGAATCGGAGCCAGTCTGAAGGAGATGCGTTTGAGCTTGCCAGACCCCAACAGCCCAGGTTTGGCTCACTCAGGGTTGCCACCTTTCTTTCACAACCTGGTATTGTGATGTTGTGTCACCGAGCTGGACTCAGAGGAGAGGACGAGTTGTTTCCCGGTAGTTAGATCTTTATTCCCCAGAGTGCCCCAGGCCAGGATGCTATGGGGCCGGCCCAGGCCATAGCAAATGTACTTTGTCCCTCTTCAAACTCCCACCCAGATACCCTCAATTGCAATCCTACCTGCAGACTCCAAAACACCCTCCCTTTCTGACCCTTACCCATTTGCCTCTTCATTACAGGCGGGCACCCAGCCTCACTGACCACCAACTCCGGCGCTGCTCCTAGAGCTTGGTGGTGAGGGTGTGACAGGCTGGTGGTACTGGTTGTGGTGGTAAAGACTTTCAACTTTCTTTGAAGTGTCTAGAACTGGCCAGTGCTGGTGCCAGGATTCAGGACTAGATGGACCAATGGGGTGATCCACTATGGCCAATATTATGTTCTTGCAAGCAATATTTAATGTGTTAAAATCTTCACAAGGAAAGACTGAGCAAGCAACATAAGAGAAAAGACAGAGAGGGAGAGAAAGCTTTGTCATATTCCAGCAGAGGAAGTTAACAGTCACCAGCCCGTCTGAGACAGCACACTAGAGTTCAGACGAGTCTGTGAAGCGTTATTGTAACTGAAGGGCAGGTTCTGGGGATGCTGTGTACCAAGGAGCCAGCAGCTCTTTCTT
Organism: Terrapene triunguis; assembly: GCF_002925995.2. NCBI lineage: Eukaryota > Metazoa > Chordata > Testudines > Emydidae > Terrapene > Terrapene triunguis. Next base: position 40,000,959 of record NW_020664418.1, on the reverse strand, counting down.
AGCTAGACAGGTAGGGTTACTCTACTAGAAAAGGCCAGCTCTATTCACAAGTCCAACGAGCGATCTCATGCTGACAACATGATGTCATGCTGCAGGGAACCCCATATCGCAGACTGTTAGAGCAAGGATTTCCCTACTGCAAAGCAAGGGAGGCAGAAGAATGTATGTAAGGAAAGGTGGGGCTGACAGACCGTATTTAAGAGAGCTACCTCCCAACAGGAGAGGATCCTGAGAGAGGAGACAGACAGACTGGGACCACAAAGGCAGCATTCACAGTGTCCAGGAAATCATATTGTTGGATCAACTTTTCTAGCCTCTGGACCAAATTCTCCCCTCAGTTACGTTGGTGTAAATCTGGAGTAACTTCACTGGGCCATATTCAGACTTTGGGTAGGCAGGTATAATTGCATCAGGTCTGAATTTGGCCCACTTGGGTTTGATAATCGTCTCACATGCACCACTCCTCACCTGGGCACCGGTTTTCCACTGATGACCCTCCCCTGACTTCAGCAGAGTTATTCCAGCCTGACATTATCTGCCCCTAGATTCTCAGCACTTTACAGCGATTTACACTGACATTTAAGAGCAGAACTTGGACCCTCGGAGATAAATGCTTTCCTAGTCACAGCAAGTTCGGAGGTTAATTTCCAAAAGACCGATGGTGGAAGTTATTTTCTAGTGACATGAAACAGCTGTAGCACAGTAACATTTGATAGTGTCGCTGCTTAATGACCCAAGAAATGCCTGCAGCCAAATCACCCTGTGCTCTGATCCTCTCAGATCTCACAGACTTTTCAGTAGTTCAGCAGATCCCACCCGGAGAGACATAAGTGAGTGATACATGGGTGGCCACAACTCAGTCAGGTAATTCCCAGGGCTCCGTCTCAGGGATCCAGGGTGTGGGACAGGTAGAAGGATACATTACATTCATTTGTAAGTGCACACTGGATGTGGTTTGGCCCGCCACCACTGAAGCAGCTGAATGTTCACGTGAGTGTATGAAAACAGACAGAACTGGAATCTGGAGTATCGCTAACTTCCTACTGCAAATGACAAGGACACAAGGCCAATGGATGCTGTAGTGAAAAACTGGGAGCGATCCTGTTCGGCCTCAGCAATAGAGCAAATTCTGGCTGCACTGAAAGAGCCATCCTGCAGGGCTTTCTGAACAGGAATCATGTGGAGAGGCAGGGATTGAATTTCCTCATCCCCAGAAAAAGACATTTTCTGTCCAAAAGAACAATTTTGATGAAAAATCCATGACCCGCTCTAGCAGAAGAAGCGGGTTCAGGAAGAGACAGGGAGCTTCTCTTTTAATGAAATATGATTGCTTGGCATTTTGGTGTGGAGGGAGGAGAGCTAGTTAGACCATGTCTACCGAGATGGAAGAGGTTTGCTGTAGGAACTCTACCACCCCAGGCATCGGTAGCTAGGTCCCCGGAAGTATTCTTCCAGCGACAAAGCTGCATCTAAACTGGGGGCTAGTCGGCAGAGCTACGACTCTCGGGGGTTGGTAGCTACGTCAACCAACATCAGTGTTTCTCAAACTGGCGCCGCCGCTTGTATATGGAAAGCCTCTGGCGTGCCGGGCCGGTTTGTTTACCTGCTGGAAGCGGCGGCCAGTACGTCCCTCGACCCGCGCCGCTTCCAGCAGCTCCCATTGGCCTGGAGCAGCGAACTGCGGCCAGTGGGAGCCGCGATCAGCCGGACCTGCGGACGGGGCAGGTAAACAAACCGGCCCGGCCCACCAGGGGCTTTCCCTACACAAGCGGCATCCCAAGTTTGAGAAACCCTGACCTACATTGTAAGTGTAGACCAGGCCTTAGTGTGCTCTAGGGGCAGATCCTGAACTGGTGGTGCAGCTCCATTGAAATCGGTGTACCTACATCCATTTACACTAGTCGGGGATCCACCAAAGATGTGGGTGGGGGCATCACAGGTAGGAATGAAGGCAAGAAATCCAAATGCAGGCTATCAGCAAAAACCTCTTTAGAGTGAGATCTACTGAGCTGAAGAACAGCATCCCATGGGAAATGACAGAAACCCCATCATTTGGGAGATTTAAAATCAGACTGGACAAAATGCTATTCAATGTCCTTTTGGGATAATCCTCCCACTGGCTAGACAGCTGGGCTAGGTGAGCTAATAATAGGCCTGTTACATATTTAACCTCTAGATGAATAAAAGATGGGAAAGACATTGAATAGCTGGATTTTTTATTTGCTATTCGGTGACGCAGACCTGCTTGTTTTCTGACTCTTCCTAATGACCCGTGGGTGGGCGAACCAGCCAGTCACCCAGGCATGTCTGAATACAGACAGATTTTAAGAGACCAGTCCAGAGCCAAACAACATCCAGCCCTGAGCACTGGGGGCAAAATCCAATGCAAGAAGGGGAGAGATCCCCACATATTTCACCTGTCCATGGGCTTTCCTACAGAAATCTTAAGCCATCATTCCTCTTCCAGTTCAGAAGCCATTCAAAGACACTGCAGGCGAAGCACAGCTCAGCAAGCCTCAGGGAGCCCAGGGACTCATGAAATATAGATAGGGAGTAAGGCAGGCTCGCTAGCACTGGATAAATACAAACACTATAATTGGCTCCATCTGCACTTCAAGTAAGAAATGTTTTGCATAAGGATGCAGGGCTGACTTGCCTCGATTCAGTGATTGCTCATTCTGTTATCAGCACAACCCTGACAAATTTGCTTATTTAGCAGAGACCCATCAGCACAGCATGAGACAGCTAAAATACCTATCCGTGCAGTACCTGGGCACCATATAAATGTCTTCTTGAGAACAGTCATGTGCCTCCTGTACACTGGGCTAATGGTGTCATTCACAAGCAGTCCTGTTAAATTCCTGTCTGTGTTGCATTGTACCTGGAGTTAATGGTAATAATCATTGGTAATATAGCTTTTCACTTATATATCACTGTTCATCAAGGGATCTCAAAGCACTCTATAAAGGTGGTGACATTTTATTAGCCCCATTTTATAGGGGGAAACCAAGGCAGGCACAGATTAGTGCAGGGATCGGCAACCTTTGGCACGCGGCCCATCAGGGAAAGCCCCTGGCGGGCCGGGACGGTTTGTTTACCTGCCGCGTCTGCAGGTTTGGCCAATCGCAGCTCCCACTGGCCGCGGTTCGCCATCCCAGGCCAATGGGGGCTGCGGGAAGCGGCACGGGCTGAGGGATGTGCTGGCCGTCGCTTCCCGTAGCCTCAATTGGCTGGGACGGCAAACCGCGGGAGCTGCGATCGGCCAAACCTGCAGACGTGGCAGGTAAACAAACCAGCCCGGCCCGCCAGGGGCTTTCCCTGACGGGCCATGTGCCAAAGGTTGCTGATCTCTGGGTGGAATGGTTTGCTCAGGGTCACAGAATAAGTCAGCGGGCAATACAGGAAGAGAATGTTCCCTGTAAACTGCGGGCTTGGGTAGCTACCCAGGAGAGATTCAAATGCTGCCCAACTGATTAGCAGAGTGCGCACAGCCAGCAGCATGTGTTCAGGTGCCCCTCCCCAGGGCCGACGAGAGGGTGGGAAGCTGGTACAAATTACCGGGGCCTGGCGGTCTGGAAGGGGGCCTGGGGCCCAGCTTCCCTGGCTTCCCCCCCCCTCGTCGGCCCAGTTTAGCCAGTCCGCCCTTGCTGGAGGGCCCGGAAAAATTTTTTCACTGGGGCCCGAACCTGCTCTCAGCGGCCCTGGCCCTCCCCGCACGTGGCTCCATCCCGGGACCCTCCTGCTGGCTGTGCAGAGCGGGGGGAGGGCAGGCAGGAGAGGAGGCTGCTGATGTCAGGGTGTCTCCCTCCCCCCACCCCGTGCCCCATCTCCACAGAGCAGGGCAAAGGGGACACAGCCTGGCTCAGGACTTCCACAGCTGCTGCCCTGAAGAGTGAGTGAGTGAGTGCCTTTCTTTAAGACAATGTTTCCCAAACTTGGGATGCCGCTTGTGTAGGGGAAGCCCCTGACAGGCCGGGCCGGTTTGTTTACCTGCCCCGTCCGCAGGTCCGGCCGATCGCGGCTCCCACTGGCCGCGGTTCCCTGCTCCAGGCCAATGGGAGCTGCTGGAAGCGGCGCGGGCCAGGGGAGCACTGCCTTATGGTAACTTTTTAAAAATATATATTATGTCTAGGTTTTTTGTTTCTATCACTGGTGCACATCCCCACATACCTTGGTGCACATAACAAAATTTATTCCACACAGGGATGGAAAAAATTAGAGGAAACACATGACTCCCATTAACTAATGGAAGCATACAGGTAAGGATAGAGGTTGTGAAATGTTAGTGGATTAGAAGTGAAATCACAGTCAATTATGATGTTAGCATCTTAGAAGCAGGATTGTTTGTCACAAATCCCACATTTTGCAGGACTGTCTCAAGTTTCAGAAGTCAGTCCTGCAAGGTGGGCTTGTGGGACAGAGAAACTCCACGGATTATCATGGCGACCTTGCACCGTGATGTGACATCACAATATTAAGGTGCTGTGAGGGGGAGGAGTTTGTTCTGCAGGGCAAATCTGAGAGATGGCAATGCTCTCGGTGATCCAGGAGCAGCCAGCCCTTGCCCTCCCATATGCATTCTTGGGACAGGATCAGGGCCAGTCAGGTGCTTGCATACCCGTTGATTAGAATGAAACACAAGACAACATATAGCACAAGTCCATAGGGCCCCACTGGGGTCACTTTCTTCTCTGTATATTTCATGCCCCTAGGGTGCAGAAAGGGTTAAATATTGCATCCACCCTAGCCTTCTTTTTACCCCACCTTCTTTCCTTTAAACACTGGAGGATAGGAGACCTTCCGAAAGAGCAACTGTGCTTCAATTGAATGCCGCAGTGATGTTTAATGCAGCAGATCAGCTGTTTGATGTACACTCAAAAGCCCAAAGCCAAATCACAGGGAGACAAATGCTGAGCGAGGATCTGAGCCCCCACAAGAATCACTGCTAGTACTCAGCCCCTCTTAGGAAGCTTACTGCAGGCAGAAGAAACTCGGTCACGTATGTTGCTAATTATTAGAGCTATTGCTTATTAATCTACCATGTGATCACCAGGCTGACACAATGACATAATGGGGATCTAATCCACTCCACCCTTGACAGTTGGAAATATTGCGTCAGAAGATACCTGCGTCTCTCCCAAGCATGAGTTCTTAAGAAGGATGCAGGCAGCTAGGTGTCCTCAAAAGGGATGCTTATTTTAGGCCCTGCCTCGTGCTACGAGGAAAGCTTTTATTGTTCATTTGCCCTGAACAAATCTCACTGCTCGTGTGTGGAATTGGTTAATGCATGTGGAATCCCACCACAGAAGGCATTTTAATTTGGTGACCTGGAGAGCTTCAGCCCTAGTCCCACCTGTAATTATTGCTAATGTCAGTGACTCAGGAGGGGAACAGCTTCCTTCAAAAAGTTTCTAATCCTGCAGACCTTTGAATAGATTATTTTTATTTTGGCTGGACAAGCCTCCACTTCAGACAGCAAAATCCTTGTTTTACACTTACTCATGGGGCGTGCAAACCTGGATGATGAGGGGTTAAATTTGTTCACAGTGAAGGGTTAAAATCCATGTGCATTTTATATAACAACCTGGTATATGGATTGGGCCAGCTCTTTCTCAGACCCAAAGTCCAGAGTTTGGTCTGGAGACCAGAAGCCGTGCAAATAGTGATTAGCTAAGAGAAAAGCAGAACAAACAAGATGACATTGCCTTTGCTAAGATCTGCTTGGTCAGTAGAAATGCCAGATGTTGAAGCAATAACTGAATAATTATGTTTCATCCAATGTTTCAAATTGAACAAAGGATCCCTGTTCCTATTGTGTTTCTCCTGAAGGGAAAACAGTCTTCCCACAGATCCAACCTTGAGTTTATGAAAATTGGCACATGTCAGTATAATGATATGGCATCCTTCCACCTCCCTTCCCAGGGACCAATGCCCTGCCTTAAAGCATAAAGGAAACAATCTGTATTACCATATTCTTTCACTGTTTCTTTGCTTTAACCCCTAGGAATGTACCTGTTGGACAATCAAAGGAGTTGCTCCATTCCTATGGACCCCAAATCAGAATTCAACATATATATTTTATACTAATAACATTTTATCAAAGTATTAATTAAATGTTAACTCGTTAACTTGAGACCATGGGCGGAGACATTATGTAACCTTTTTAACCATTGGCTACCGTGCTATCTTGTCTTGCTGCAAAACCTATCCCGGGGTGTGGAACTGCCTACCCCGTCACTTTCCCCCGCCCATGGTAAATCTATATATTCCATTGAAATCAATTGATTGACAGTGTCTCTGAGCCTAATAAGCCAGGTGACACTCCGCCAGCGCTGTGTGTAATAAACCCCTATGCTTTGACCTCTACACGGGGTGGATTTATGTCCTTCAACAGTGTGGCATAGCAATTGTTAGGGGCCTGACCCAGAGCCCATCGCAGTCTGTGGGAAACTTGCATTGACTTTAACAGCCGGTGGAACAGGCCCTAGGAAAGCAAAGGTATTGGATTCAGGTGTCTTCTCTCTCCAACAGGGCTGAGTGAAATTCAAATGGAATCCTCATCATATTCATGAGCAAGCAGCAGCATTTCGGGAAGGGCATTATAAAGAACAGATTCTTGCTATGCGATCTGGAGTGTTTTCCTCTAACCCTGGAGCAGGAAGGGAGCTGGGGAAGCTACTAAGCAGAAGTTCTCTACTGAAGCAGAGAGAGAGTGTGGCATTATCCTTAGTGATATTCTTTTTCTTATTCTAATCATGTTCTTTGACTAATGTCAAAAGAAAGCAACTTTTTCCGGGAGTCTCTGCCACTGTCACATGACCACAGGGGTACTACTATTGGATTTTTGTAAAGTAGTTGATGAATTGTCTCACCAAAGCTTACTCAGCTTCAGTAGGAACACTACGTTGTGACTGAAAACTGACTAAGTGGGTATAAACAAACAGTAATGGAATAAAGCCATGTTCTGAGTGGGGTGGGCTGCCAACGGGGGTAACTCAGAGCCCACTGTTTGATCTCTTCTCCTTTAACACCTTGTGAATTATCTGGAAGAAGGCGCACAGGACAATGATGAAATTCATAGATGGTATTAAATGGGGAGGAGTTGCACATGCTAGTAAGGACAAAGAAATAACACTAAGGGACCTAGCGAGATAAGGAAGCTGGGCAGAAAACTGTTGCATTAGGTTCACTTTTTCCCTGACTTAATCTTTGCTTTCAGATTGACAATTGTAAATCTCTTGACATTGAACCACGTTGGCCCAGCCACGGAAGTTGCCTGCTGCCTTTGGAGTCTGGCTCATTTTGTTCCTTATTTACTTTTCTTCACTTTTCTATCTTGGGGTGGGAGGGATAGCTCAGTGGTTTGCGCATTGGCCTGCTAAACCCAGGGTTGTGCGTTCAATCCTTGAGGGGGCCACTTAGGGATCTGGGGCAAAATCAGTACTTGGTCCTGCTAGTGAAGGCAGGGGGCTGGACTCAATGACCTTTCAACGTCCCTTCCAGTTCTAGGAGATAGGATATATCCATTTATTTATTTTATCTTCTGCAAAACTGGTGATCTTGCTGTCAGCACCTGGGTCCAAATCATTTGCACTTTCTATAAGCCCCACCCCCAAGGAAAACATCTGGCTACCTGGAACGTTTAGAAAATGAACAGTGAAACATGTATGAATCTCATTATCATGGAGACATAGCAGTGGCTTTACTATCAAGGTAGGCTAGAAGCAGTCTTTTAGCTGAATGGAAAGTAACGTGAAAAAACAAACTCAGCACTCTCTTGTGCTTGGTCTTCTAGAGTTATAGGACATGGTGGAATCAGAATGACTAGATAGGACAGGTTCACGAGACAGCAAACAGTGCCAGATGGACACAAAGCAAAGCTATGCATGGAAACCCAATGTTGTGAAAGTCATGCAGACAAGTAGCGAAAACCTTCCTGGTATTTCCTATTCAAATATCTCATGCTTGGACTGATCTATTAGCTGATTTTTGCTAATGAAATTCACCCACAACCTCTCTAGCTCTGAGCTGCATCTGTGGCCAAATTAGTAACACCTTTTTGCCAACATCCTCGATTCCACCACTAATTAACACAGTAACAACCACAGGAGTTAATTACGGAAACTGCTCCTTTATCCCCTATAGCCCTTCTGGATAGAAGAGAGAAATCCTCCAGCTGGCAGTTACAGGCTCTGCACTAGGCAATGTGATGGCAAGGGTGGGAAAGTACTCATTCTGCTCCAGTTCAAAGGTATCAAATGCATTTATTACTCCAATCTGAAAAGTCACCCTGTTGCCAATAAATGGCAGACTGAACTGTCATTCTCCTTCCTGCTTAGCACAGAGTCCCAGTTCTCCACACACAGTCATGCGCTGACCTATCGCTTCAAAAGCTTCTCATGCATTCACAGCACCGTAATTTTGTCAACCTGATAGCAATCCTCTGACAACGCATTCCCCCTTGTCCACCTACCTGCTTTGAAGCCAAGAATTAAATTAAACCACAGATATTATATATATGGAGAGAGAGAGACGGTCAGAACTAAGGCCACATGCAAAGCTAAGTGTGAATTCATATAAAAACAAGTGGCCACATATATTACAGACACTGTGGTACTTAAGGTCCTAGAACTCAGATCTCCACTATTTGCATTAAAGAACTCCTTTAAGTGGGGTCATCTGTTGGAGGGAGACAGGATCACTGCATTACGCACTCCTGGCCTGACTTCCATATGAGTGGAGCATCCAGTAGTTCCCACCGATTTCACTATTTACTGCCTGGCGATCAGCACTTTGGAAAATCAGGCCATCCAGCTGTTAAGCTAGTCCCAAGTATGTGAAGTCCACAGGAGGTCTAGTCCCATGTTGTAACAAGCTATGGCTATTCACCTACAGGCACCACGCTTCACAGCAGAGATGGAACCTGGGAACTTCAGCACCCAAATCATAAGACCTACTTGAGCTAAAAGAGGTTCCTTTTATCTGTAAGCAGCAGACTTTTATAGTCTCTGGGTCCAGACACTAGACAGAGATGTGACTGCACATGCTGTGTTGGTGTGTTATATGAGCATCTACAAAGACTGGCAAGCACCTCCATTTATTGACTCTGTGACCAGCCCAACAGAGATCAGCCCTCAGACTCATCTGCCAAGGGCCATGCAACCAATGGCATCATGGCCAAAATTTTCAGAAGGGCTCAGCAGCATCCATGATCAGGGCCAGTGAGCATGCTGCCTGCATGACGGGGCTGAACTCTTTTGAGAATCTGGGCTCTGAGCACTCGGATTACTGGCTCTGAGCTCTTTTGAAAACCATAATCCACCCTGACACTGAGGGGATGGTGGGGCTTTGAATCCGATTGTGGGAGAGCCCTGGTGGAGTGAAGGTGAGGAGATAACACAAAGCCCAAATCCCTTGCCCAGGCCTTCACTGACTGTTGCAGCACAATAAGCATTTGATCTGAACACCTCTCTTTGTTCAGGCAGCAGCTGTGGGTCTTTCATGATCTGTGTGGTCAAATTAGAAAGTCGATAAACTGTGTTTCTTGTCAGACTCTGCTAATGTTCCTGGGCCGCCCTGCAAATAGAACTCATCCTGACCTCCATTAGCACTGAAATGACCTCTCAGGAGGCTTTCCTTTACCTCAGTTTCAGATATGGCTTAAAATTCTATTGCTGTTTTTATTGGGAAAAAAACCTTCCCTGTCCAGTCTCACCAGGTAAGAGATTCTGCTGCTGCAGTTCCTCTGGGGAAAGCACATAACTAGAATTGGTCAGAAAATGGGATTTTTCATCCCCCTTGTCATTTCAGAAGTAGTTTCCATTTTGAATCAGAATGGCGAAAGTCAAACTACCAAAAAAATTCACACAATGAAAAATTCCAAAAAGTTTTGAATCCAAAATGTGGCCAGGGAAAAATGTCAATGTTTTCGATCAAAATGAAACCGTCCAACATTTCCAAATGAGGGGGGAATTCGTTCTCTACATGTATCAGAGGGGTAGCCATGTTAGTCTGAATCTGTAAAAAGCAACAGAGGGTCCTGTGGCATCTTTAAGACTAACAGAAGTATTGGGAGCATAAGCTTCAGATGCATCTGAAGAAGTGAGGTTCTTACCCACGAAAGCTTATGCTCCCAATACTTCTGTTAGTCTTAAAGGTGCCACAGGACCCTCTGTTCTCTACATGATTACCCCCACAAAAATGGCAAAATCTGTCAAAGCATGTATTTCACACATCAGGGGGAGGTTTTGGGGTTGTCAAAGGATTAAATAAAATATAATAGAAAAAAAAATCTGTTTCAATAATTTGATTTTTAAATATGACAGGAAGTATTTTGTATTGGAAATAAACTTTCTGCTGCAGCACTGGAAAGCCAAAGACTTTTTTGATAATTAGTGCAAGAGAACAGGAAATGGAAACTGACTAGAAACAGAAAGTGAAACTGGCCAGGTACACTAAAATGACGAAAGTATAAAGCAGAAATGGCGAAAAGCGATTGATATTCTGAATGCTCTTCCGGTTTTAACAATAAAAGGGATAGTGTGGTCTGGATTTGTAATTTGATTTTAAGTAGATCATGGGCCAGAACCTCAACTGGTGTAAATTGGTTTGATTTAGACCAGCTGAAAAAGTTTCATCATTTCTATCATGGCATTGTCCCTTTAATCATGGATAACTAGCAATTATCATCTTACACATACTTAGAGGCTGGTACAGTGTTAATTGATTAATATAATCTCTGAAATCAAGCCCAGAGTTCTTTCAGGGGGTTGTAACTGGTTCTCTAGAATAAAGAAAACGTGTAGTGAGTAGAGAATTCCCCACAGGAGATGCCGTCTTTCATTCTAAACAAGCAAGATAAAAATGATACCTTCTTCCGCTGTATTGTAAACATCTAACATCAGAAAGGCTTCTAAGCACCAACCTGGGCATTATGTGCTTTATAGTAAATACTGTAAAAGTACTGTACCTTAGAAATCTAGCCTGGCCCCCATCTAGATGACTTTTGCAAGTGTGTAAACATAACATAGCTCATTTATTTATTTTATTTATGGGTAGGCATTTCTATAGCACTCATCACCATCCTATTTTACCATCAACCTCAAGGGATAATAGCTTGGTTTAACAGACTTGACTGAAATTACATGGACGAATGATAGATTACTTTCAATGCCATTTATATTCTAAAACAATACACATATGAAGCAATCCGGGGAAATTATTGCTGCCCAAGCTAATTGTCCATTGGAAGAAATACATAAACACTATCCCTTAAAGAATTTCTTCCTTCCAGAGGAACCAGTCTCCCAGCTCTATTCCTCTCTGTGAGCTGTTGGCATCCAATGGCTTTCCCTATATCCACTCAGGTTTGGATACACTACATGAATTTTGGGTTATTTATCCAATCCCCAGACATTATTTGTGTTGTTTCCCATCTCTAGTGGCCAGGCTATCTTTCCATTCACTGTTGTTTGTTTGGTAACATCCAGTTGTTACCAGATGTCTGGATGCCAATCTATCCAGAGTAATTACAGAATACAGCAGCATTAAAATCAAGTCTGTAACTACTCCCAGGATAAACATACACTGCCCGTGCTACAAGGTGCACACACTCACACCATACTCTTCCAGCTGCCCAGGAAAAGGAACCTTCTACCTTGAGGGTGCACACGCGCACAGATACACCCACACACTCTGTCTCTCAAATAGACAAACACGCTTGCATGCAACCAATCCTCTCCTTTAGATTTTGGAGGGAATCTGATTTGTGCCTGGAACTCATCTAGCTGTCCTATTTACACTGAATCATGTTCAGAGGGATTTTTCAACAGGCCCCCTCTGAACACCCTGCAGCGGATTTAGGCCCCCACTTTTGTCACGCAAACTACACAGGGAATTTTCCACGCAAAATGTGGGCCATGCTAGTGCTCTGAAAAAATGTGCTGTCAATACTGAGTGCCCAAACTGACTGGCTGCTCCCTGGCTTAGCTGGGCCCAGCTCTTGGGACCGCACTGCTATAGGACACTATGTTCCCTGGGCAATAATGTCCTTTTTGTTTCTAAAAGTCATGGCATCCCCCTATCCAGCGTGACACACATGACACTTCAGGGACCTCCCATGGGTCAACCTATGGCAGAAAAGACTCCGAAAGAGATGGAGGCCAGGGGGGAATTGGTCACTAGCTTTTAAAAGTGCTATTGAAGCAGCTTTTCCTATTCTGTGCTAAAAGTGAACTGGGAAGCAGAGAAGGGACAATTCTACACACCGCGGGCAGCACATCAAAAGCATGAGCTGGTGCAAATAGCTATTTGGGGCCCCATCTAGGGTTCCATGTGGAAGCCGGACACCCAAGGGATTTTCAGCACTGGAGTTTGCTGCCCCAAGTTGGCTGAATGCTCGTTGTTTGCTGAGGTTTTCAAAAGCAACCCATGCAAACATGGTGAGTTCTCAGAAATGCTCATTAGGAGGATATTAGCCTACGTAAATTAGTACCTTGCATATGGGCGCCCAGTGGTGAGCAGCATAAAAGCAGGCTATTTTTCAGATCCCACAGGATAAGGGCCAACCCCAAAAGATTTGGGGTAGTGGGAGAGATGGCAAAGAAAATGAGGGGATAAGAGGAAGTCCAGCTACAGAGACCCAGAAATGGGCACCACAGTTACAGAAATGACCTCTTGGGGTGAGCTGTTGGGCAAATACTCCCAAAGCCTCACTTCAACACAGAGCAGGTGTCGAGGGCTCAGGTTAAAAATTGGGTCAATACTTTGGTGGAGGGGCAGTGTCAAGGTAAAAGTCATGAAATGACCCTTGGTATTTTTTGCCACCACAGCCATGAACACCTTGGTACCATGTGCAGCCATCATATCCATAAAATAGGTATGTTTTCTATCTCCAGAGGCTGAACTATGTCCCCCTAGTGCACTCAGAGGGAAAGCTGTGCCTTCTCCAATGCCCAATATACATGGCAAAGGATTCCTGCCTCTCTCGTGGTCCGTAGGGCAGCCCCTGGGGAGCCCTGAGGATCATAGGGTTTAGGGGATCCTCTAGGCACACACAGGTGTGTGGCTGATCACAGAAGCATCCCCACCCCACCCTTTGAAAAGTCACTGAGTGAAGTGGTGACCCTGATGGGGATGGAGAAAGACCAGGGCTCGTCTGGGTCAGCCTCTCTATTTCCCCCTGAAGCTCAACCCAGATGGTTTCAGGAATGCATTTCCCCCTCTCTAGGTCCTGCGCCTCAGTGAGGTCAAGGGAGATTTTCTGAGGCTCAGAGACTTTGTTAGGTGGTTAAAGGCCCTTCCTCCCCCAAGTCCTGGCCTACATTGTCTGCCACCTTCTTTCCTTGCGTTGTCTGATGACGTACAGCCCCAGCCTGGTGCCATACTGCAGCCTTTCCACGGTGCTGTCCCTGTGTTCCCAAGTGACCTTCTCCCCAAAACCCCAACAGGTGTGCCTCAGTCCTTTCCACCTCCTTCTCACTTCCTCTAGCCCCACCCTATTCCTGACTCTCCTCCTCTCCCATTCTAACCCGCTAAACCCACAGCAAATCCTCTCTCTCTCTCTGCCTCTGTCTCCATCCCTCACCCTGTGCCTCTCTCTTGGAGGTATATACTGGAGCTGTGAGGACACAGACAGCAGATCAGCCAATGAGGGGCTGCTGCTTGAACCTGGGCCTTCTGGCTTAGCCTCAGTCATGACTAACCTCTGGGCAGCCTTTGAGTGCCACTGGGTCCCTCTGAAATACTGTTTGCCCCCTCAGTCCACCCGTCTGCCTCGCCACCCTACAACACTCATCATCCCCCTAGGCCGTCGGTCAGCTCAGGTGTGACCAAACAAAAATCTTCCCGGCTCCCAAGTCCCATTCAATCCAGAGAGAGGAGAGGCCCCTTCTGCCAGGGCCGATTTGTCCTCAGACAGCCTCATTTTCATCTGGACTTGGGCTTCTGCACAAAAGCAACCAAAGCCTTTCAATATTTAATCAGCAGCACAGCGGTAAACAGAGTGCACCAGCTGCCTGGTGCTGTGCAGGTGGGGGAGGAGAGACAGAGAGCCGCCTTTTCCTTATACCTCCCTCCTGAATCCTTTCCCTATACAACGAACACGCCTTTCATTTGCGCACTCACCCTGGCGGAAAGCAGAACAGCAGCCCGTCTGCTGCCTCAGCCAGGCAGGTTTCAAACAGCATCTCTTTGAAACATCCTCATTTCTGATTCCCGGACGGTTCCAGCCGCACGGCCGCCCTCAGGTGTGAATCTAACTTGCTGCCCTTCAGACGGCGGGGAAATTGCTGTGCTCAGCACGCTGTGCTGACAGATCACGTTGTACAAAGGCCCAGCGCTCGATCCCAAACCCTCCCCAAAACGCAAGGCACCTCCAGAGCTAAAAGCATGAGCTGCTACAGCCTGAACTGAAGAGGCAGGAACGGGGGTTATAACCGACTCACATTCTCGGTGGAGCGTCGCAGAGGGGAACTCACCAGTGGCTTCTGCTCTCAGCCCTAGCCCTCCAAAGAAGCTTGTTTTGCCATAAAATAATATATAAGATATCACTTAACACAGCTGCTTTAGCTAAAGTGCCCATAGGACCGACTTTCAGTTGAGACAAAAAACCAAAGTCCTAATGACTTCTGGTTAGTAATGTTCCCCTGGCCTTTTCTGCAAATTCCAGCCTGGGTCATTATATCCTGCTTCCCTACATCCCCTCTGCAGTTTCAACTGGCTGTGGGGGTCTCCTTCACTTCCTGCCTTAATCTCTTAGTGTGACTATGTGCTGTTAAAACTGCTGCTGCCTTCCACACCAGAGATGTCTGCAGTTATAGCTGCATCTATAATGTTTGGGATCCGTAGGGGTGAAAGCCTCCGGCTCCATGGCCTTATTAAATAACTAGTAATAATTGGCGCTAACTAAGAAACATTCTTACATGCAATCACAGGGCACCCAGATGGCACAGTGGCCTACGTGCACATACTGATAATTCATAATAAATAATAAATGCAAGATCTCATTACTTGCATTAGAAACACTCTGCTCCAATTTGCCATTCTCCCGCCTGGAGAAGGCAAAAGGCAACAACCTGTGCTCCGGAGTGAGATGTGACTTTGAAGTACCCTCCTTAGCCTCTCCGCTGTCATCAAAAGGAGCACCAAGGGGGAGGGTTCGGCAGGTAGACACCTGCCCAGTAGAAATAGACACAACACTCATTTTCACACTGTGCCTTCAGACAGCAATGCTGGGCTGCAGCCAGGTCAGTAACTCAGAGGCAAAGGGCCCTGCAACCCCCTTTGAGTCCCTGGAAACTTTGACTAATTGGCAGGGGCAGCTTTATATCAGGCAGAGAAGTCCCTGGAATGCCTCAATCTGTTCCTGTGTATCAATAATTTAACATTCCATCTAAAAAGGATCTTAATTAAAAGACGTCAGATTCCTGCGTTGAACCAGCCCAATTAAAAATACATATAGAACTGTCGCATTTGGGCTGCAAATGTACCTGGTTCTGGTACAGTTAGAGACAAATACTTCGTCCCCAGTGAGGCCTGGTCTTCACCGGTGTCCACCTAAGTTTCAGCAGGACGCGGCACAGGACCAGATTTCCAAGTGCGCAGCGCCCGCACATGATGTGCGGAGGTTTTTGGAAAATCTGTCTCCAGTTGTGAAAAAAACCCGGACTCCCAAGTCCAAGGCACAAAGCCGACCTAAAGCCAGCAATGAGGGCAGAGAGACTCCGCTACAATTAAAGGTGCATCACCCAGAGGACAGCCTCTCTTTTCAGTTACATTGCTACATACTTCGCAGGCCAGACGCTGGTCTCAGTTACCCTCGTGTACATCCAGAGGAATTCTGCTTACTTCACTGGATTTACGCTCACGTGACTGCGCTCAGAATCAATCTACCTGTCTGTCTACCTAGGCATTTAAATTGTGCTACTGTGCACATCACCCTAGTAACTCAGCAACTAACAGACAATGGTGCCCTAGAAAAATAACACCATTCCTTTTTTAAAACCCATATTCCTTTGCCGGAATTCAGTCCGAATGCTGTACATTAAAGAACTCCGCAAAGATCCCAGGGCCACTGGCCTCCCTGTTCCGTTCAGTGATTTTGTGAAGGTGCTGCTGGGGTGGGCAAGTGGGTGAAGTGTACGCTGGGAAAGGTTACATGTGATTTCAGGAGGCCAGAGGCTTTTAAGTCTTCATCATTAAAGCAGTGAAAACTGGGAAATCTGCCGCAGTCTGACCACCTGTCAGAAAGGGCAGGAGAAATCCCCCTCCTCTGAGGCATGCTGTCTCTGGTTAGATGCGTGACGGGTGTTTGCATGTGAGAGGGTAACAGAGAGCATGTGTGGCCGTGGGGCTGGAGGACAGGAAGGGTGATCCATCAGCTCCCATTTGGCTGTAAAAGCCCAAACCTCCAAGCAGGAACTATGTTCAGTTGTTCACTGAGTTTGGCTGCAGCAGATGGGCTCAATTCCCACTGGCAGTAGGAATATACTGCCAAACAAAAACTACATTCAGCCCACACAAAGAGTCAGAAAGAAAATCCGTTGTCAAGGGGCTGGTTCCTGTGTCTCTTCCATACTCTCCACATTCAACATCAGCTGAAGAGGTTTTGCTCAAACTCCCACATCTTGCAAAAAATCAGTGATCACCTTCAGGCAGAGCCCAGGGCTGGAAAATGGCATGTTGCCATGGAAATTATTTGGTGTCCTTAGCTATGAAGGGTTCTGCTAGGTCCAAACATCCTATCCACCTTTCCCCCTAGCTCAGTGTTTTCCAAACTGGGGTCGCCGATTGTGTAGGGAAAGCCCCTGGCGGGCTGGGCCGGTTTGTTTACCTGCTGCGTCTGCAGGTCCGGCCGATCGCGGCTCCCAGTGGCCGCGGTTCGCTGCTCCAGGCCAATGGGAGCTGCAGGAAGGGGCGTGGGCCGAGGGACGTACTGGCCGCCGCTTCCAGCAGCCCCCATTGGCCTGGAGCAGCGAACCGCAGCCAGTGGGAGCCTCAATCGGCCGAACTTGCAGACGCGGCAGGTAAACAAATCAGCCCGGCCCGGCCCACCAGGGGCTTTCTCTTCACAAGCAGCCCCCTCTCAGGCGAGCCTTATGTTTCGTTGGCTATGGGTGGGTGAGGCGATGAGCGGCACTGGCTGGGTCTGCAGCACAGCAGGAGCCAAAGTCTAAAATCTCCAGCACCCAATCAAAAACCAATGAATTCCTGCTCCTTCCCAACCCACCTCTGACAAGAGCCACTGTGGGCCAGAACAGAACATCCGTCTCAGGAGCTGAACTGAATTATGGATTTGCAGTGTTGTTGTAGTTGTGTTGGTCCCAGGATATGGGACAGACAAGGTGGGCAAGGTAATATATCTATCTATACTGAGAACTCTTCTTCAGATCAGAATCATGGATTAGCTGCTGCCCAGTCCTACAACACCTTCTATGGGGAAAATATCCAGACCCAGGCAAGACACTAGCCCACTCTGCTGCAGTCCTCACACTAAACATTGTTTCTTCCTCATCAGCAGGGGTTA
Organism: Terrapene triunguis; assembly: GCF_002925995.2. NCBI lineage: Eukaryota > Metazoa > Chordata > Testudines > Emydidae > Terrapene > Terrapene triunguis. The sequence goes on along the minus strand of NW_020664418.1, from coordinate 39,983,435 downwards.
GTGACTATGAAATAAGAGCAGTGAGAGTAGGCAGCCCTCATGTGGCCTTCCAAGTTCCACTTGACCACGTGATGGGTCAGCCTGAGCAATTTCTTATGCTGATGATGTTGTTCTAGGGTCCACACCTCCTACATTCATTTACTTTCCTACCTAAAATCTCCCCTGTGGTTTCAATTATATATAGCATTCTCTACTTCCCCTGCTAGGGCCTGTTGTTGTAGTGTTTCTGGCGTTGAATGGCTGCCGTGTTCTACCCCAGAGGTAGCTGTCTTTAGCGTGACCAGACAGCAAGTGTGAAAAATCGGGATGGGGGTGGGGGATAATAGGAGCCTATATAAGAAAAAGACCCAAAAATCGGGACTGTCCCTATAAAATCGGGATATCTGGTCACCCTAGCTGTCTTTGAGTGGTGGCTGAATGATTTTGCAGCCAGAGACAGAGAGAGCAGAGTGAGGCCCTGGCCAGGTAAAGGCTCATTGGGATCCTTACAAACGAACTCTGCTCAGTGTCAGAGTTTGCAATAACAGTATAACGGCTTGAGACTGAGGTTTTGATTGACGCTTGAGCCCCGCCCCACCACCCCCACCCCAAATTGAGCCCAGAGTACGTGCCTCTTCCAGCAATTTTCAACAAGGAAAAATCAAGCTCAGCAACAAAAATCTCTTGATCACTTTCCCTGGGGAAGGCCAGGACTGGCCGTAAAGGAAAATGGCCATCAAGGCGATTCACAGGCTGATATCGGAGATGGTAAAAGCCAGTCCAGGTTATGAAGCTGCACATTTTGGATGGGCCTAGAATGCTTCCCCTCAAAAGAGGAGGTTTCCAAAGATTCTCACTAAGCCTCAGTCCTGTCCTTAGGTGCAGTGAAATCAACAACCGCTGCACTTGCCCCTCTCCTGGCTGTTGGGCGGGCTTGTCATCTTGCTCTCCCTCCTCACTTTATTTCCTCTCTACCCCACCCTCAATGCTGCTATGTCTCTCATCTTCCTACCCGGAATACAGTGTTCATGAGGGCGACCACAGAGGCAGCCGACTGTAACCTCCCTCCCCCCTCCACGAGAATGGGGGGAAGAAATAAAAATGATCGTGTGCATCTCCGCATGCATGGGCTGTGTATAAAGAGTGAGAGGGTTTAAAAGGAGCCAGGGACACAGACGGGAACGGTTGGGGTAGTGAGAATTCTGGTGCCGATGCAAAGTAAAGAGCATCACACAATGAGACTTGAACTCCAGCAACGTCACAGCAAAGGGGTAGTTGATACGGTTGCAGACCAGCAGCCTGCTCGACCTTTAATGAGGCAGCTATCAAAACTATTAAAATACTTAGCACCTCTGCCACCCCCATCCATACAAAAAACACCTGATTTAATTTTCTCCTGTAGAGATGAGACTAGCACGAGGATGTGTGCATGTACAGCTACAGGGAACACATATCTGAATGCCAGTTTTCACCGTGCTGCACAACAGCACTACTAGGAACTTGGATTTATTAGTGGGTGTTGCAATAAACACACTAAGAGCCTATGGTGTCGGTACCTATGAAACCTCAACGCCTTCATTTTCTGTGTACTGTACCTTTAAACATCAAAGAATTCAGTCTATGTGCCGAGGCTTCAGCCATTTTGTTCCCCTAATTGCTGCAGCATGTTTCACAGGTGACGGGCACTTGCTGCTCTCTCCTGGCGACTACTTTTGTTCTTTTTTGTAGTTAATCCTCAATCTAAAAAGTGAAGTCAGTTTAAAGTGAGCGCAAATGGTTGCCCTTTGGGTATGGAAAAACATAGCAAGGCCCAATTCTGCTCTCAGTTGCACTGATTTCAGTGAGATTGAAAGGATACCTCATTGTTTCATTCTCATCCTGTCTCCTTATTTCCTTGTACTACTACCCCTCTCCCCCAACTGTCTGCCTGTCCATATCCATCTGTTACTCACCTTATATTTACATTATAAAGTCTTTGGGATAGGGACTGTCATTTTGTTCTGTGCTTGTACAGTGCCTGGCACAATGGGGTCCTGGTCCAGGACTGGGCTCCTAGGTGCTACCATAATACAAATAAATAATAATAACAGCAATAATGTCAATGAGAGTAGAATCAGGGCTATCCAATACACAAAACGGCCTTGAGCCTGTATTCCCTAGGGAGGCAAAACCCACATTGAAGTCAACTCTAATGACTGCAGGATCAGACCCAGTGGGGGCTTTCTGGTACCTTGAGTTTAAAAGTGACTTTCATGCTAAGACAAGATCGACAAAAAGAAACATTTATACAAAAAACCCAATGAGAGATCTTTCTGTGGCCAGCACTTCCTGACTCGTCTGCTCTGGTATATTTCTCTCCCCCTTTTCACTAGTGGCTCATCCCCTTTCCACCCACCCCTCCCCATTTTATCCCATCCCCAAGTGAAGCTGCAGCATTGCCCTCCACAGTCATTGAACATGATAATAGAATCGTGACTTTGCTGGAGGAACAAACAGGCTGAGCAGATGGGCTGTGAGGGAGGAAGCCCTAGTTTAAAACACAAATAGCTTGTGATAATTTAGCAGATGTGGTAAAAAAAAAAAAAGAGAGAGCGAGAGAGACGGGCATGAGGTGATTGGATTTATATATATGTTGAATAAATGTGGAAGTTTTCCCCTCTATGAAAGTTTCTCTTTACAGTTTCTCAGTTACATCCTCTTGATGGGCTAAATTTCATAAGTAAACAAACCCCACACAATAGATAATTAAAAAGGAGGTGGATGTATACATTCCTTCCATTTTTATAATCTAACTAGGCACGGGAATTAATGGATAGAAATTTCTAATTTTTAACTTGACAGTGTCTTTCCAAACACACATAGCAATGAAAGATTTATGCTCCTTTCGAAACCAAGCCTTGTGGTTTTATTAAAGGCAACAAAGGCTGTTCTCTCTGGGGCATACACAAAGCACTTAGAAACTTTGCTCTGCAGGCTCTCCGTTTGTTCAGTGGCATCATAGAGGCACACAAATACCCCAATCTAGAGTTACTGTGCTAGCCCCTCATTGTACAGCATCTGGATGGCAAGAGGCATGCAGACCCTTCCACTTTTAGTGCTTGTTCTTCAGCTGTTGTTCCAGTGCTATTTTTACTGGTGGCTTTGATACAAAGACTGTTACTTTGAAATACATCTGAAGCAACCACCCACGGGCTCAGCAAAAGTCAGCTGCCTACAGGGCCGGCTCTACCTTTTTTGCCGCCCCAAGCGGCGAAGCAAAAAAAAAAAAAAAAGAAAGAAAGAAAAAGCTGCCGCCGAACTGCTGCCGAAGAAGGGGGGGAGGGGAAAAGTCGGAGTGCTGCCCCAAGAATGGACGGAGTGCCGCCCCTTCAGATTTGCTGCCACAGGCACCTGCTTCCTTAGCTGGTGCCTAGAGCCGGCCCTGGCTGCCTAGCAGAGCTGGGTCTTTAACTAAAAGTTTAATGTAACTGTGCTGGAAACCATAGGGAGGCTCTAAAGTTAGCACTTAAAACAGGGGTCCTCCTTAGTGCAAGTTTCATGGTATGTAGAAACAATCAGAAGAATGTCTGTGATGGAGGGAGGTTATTGTGCACATCGTGGTTTAATTTTTGTGAGCAAACCAGTTTGGTTGTTTTCTCTAGGCCAGTGATTCCCAAACTTGTTCCGCCACTTGTTTAGGGAAAGTCCCTGGCAGGCCGGGCCGGTTTGTTTACGTGCCGCGTCCGCAGGTTCGGCCAATCGTGGCTCCCAGTGGCCGCAGTTCGCTGCTCCAGGCCAATGGGAGCTGCTGGAAGCAGCGCGGGCCAAGGGACATTCTGGCCGCCGCTGGAGCAGCGAACTGCGGCCACTGGGAGCCGCAATTGGCCTGAACCTGAACAAACCGGCCCGGCCCACCAGGGGCTTTCCCTGCACAAGCGGCGGAACAAGTTTGGGAACCACTGCTCTAGGCAGAGCTCTGTTAACCCTAATCTCAGAAACACAGAAGGAACCCATCTTGGAATCACCAAACCGAAAACTTTTACAAGCCACTCTCACAAAAGAGTCTCGGGAACTCCTGGACCAAGGCACCAGTTTTAGGAAGGGACCCAGAGATGCTAAGAGGGTCAGTGTTTTCCATCTATTAGCAGAATAATTGAAGATGCATCATCATACTTTTCATTTCCCTCCTACCACTAGAGGTATATTATGGACAGACCTTTGCTGACCCAACACAGCCAGACTGCTATTAAGGTTACTATTCACTGTTCCTCTTTAAGCAAATGAGGCCAAATTCACCCCTGGCATAACTGCGCTGGCTTCACGGTAATCTGGCCCAGGCTGTCTATCAGCTCAAGAGCCCCATAAATTAAACCAGCTCAATGCCTTCAAATTCAACATAAGCAGATGTCTGGGACACAGAATATCTCACAGTTCGGCTCATAGTTTGTCTAGACTCTCATTTTTGTCTGCAACTACCTCACTGCTTCTCTCCCTATTTTAAATGCATGCAGTACTGGGGAGACCAGTTCCGGGGACTAATGCAGCCTTTGCTGACCAGGAGAAAGTTTAGCACATAGGAAAGCTGAAGGGCTTTATTTCTCAGCTGAGAGACCCATATTCATGAATGACTTTCCACAGTCAGTGCTATGAAAGGCATCGGATAGAAACAGAAGCATTCCACAAGCTACACCCACAGAACTGCGTGACAGAGAGTGCCTTTTAGGTCTGGCTGTGGGATCTATCTAATAACCAGACCTAATTGGAAAAGGCACATAGAAATACCCATAGAGGGAAAACATAACGTCAGCTACTGCCCTTGTACCTGGCTAGGTACTTCAACTGCCTTCGTCACCGTATGATCTGACTAGCCTGGAGCCATGCACTAGTGGTAAATAAATTGCTCTAATAAACATTTGCTCCTGGAAAGGCTTCCGTCTAAATTATATTGACTCTGCTATTTGTCCGTCTCTTTCACAACTTCCTCCCCTCTCCGCCGTGTCTCTCTTTAAGCCTCGTCGCTATCTCACTGTAACCAAATGCCCAGAAAGGGGACCAAATGGAAAAGAATCTCTTACCAGAACTAGGAAAGGTTTCATCCCAGAATCACCAGCCATTTGCCAATCATTTCCCCCACTGCTCTCACCCACAGCAGCCCCTGGACGAGCTGCCTTTGCCACTAGGCTGTCACAAGCTGGGGATTAGGAGTAAATGCTCTGCGAGCCAAGCCGATCATCCCACTGCAAACGGAACAGAGGCACCAGCAGTGGACGAGTCCATCAGCCACCACAAAAAACACACACACCAGAAACAAAGCAGGTGGAGGATAGGGAGGCTGCAGACAGAGTGGGAGAGCAGGTGCGGGAGGGAGGGCGCCAGGCGATGCTGAAATGACAGATGTGTTGACTTTAATTTAAACAGGAAATTGCTAATGCTCAACACAGAGAGAAAAAGACAATGGCTGATATTAAAAGCAGTGGCTGTTTGCACTCGGTGGCCTTTTCTTCTCTCTGCTCCAGCGGCGCTTTTTGGTTTAATTCTAGCTCTAGCACAAAAAAGCAATAACTGGCAGCACTGACTCTACCTGTCAATCAAAGCAAAGCAAGTACTGATGTTGCCAGCCGGGTCTCAGACGAGAGTTAAACAGGTATTTCCCTTCCAACAGCTACTTACGAGGCCAATCCTGGATTCCTTGCTCTACTCAAACTCCCACAGAAGTTATTTATATGACATCATCCCGATGACTTCGGTAAGAGTTGGACCAAAATACTGAGAGCCAAGATAGGGCGCAAAATTTGCCTTAATTTTGGGAAGAGAAAATACACTAGGACCAGAAATGCCAGATTTAGGTTTCTGAGGAAGTACAACAAAGAGCCGAGAGTATGTTAAACACAATTTAAAGGCATGAACAATGGTGTCCCTTGATAGAATTCACTTCCCCCTGAAAAGATCAGTGTCATTCCCCACAGTTTAACGCGGATGCAGCTGAAGCCCTCTCAGGCCCTGGATTTCTAAGGATGGTTTGAGGGATAGCAGCTGCACCCAGAGCCTGTCACTCCAGGATCCGACAAGAGTTAGCTTTTATTGTCATCGGAATTCACTCCTGGCTGAAACGACGTAGGAGCAACGTCGGAGGCCAGTGATGAACGTGCAGAGGGAAACGAGGGGAATAAAAAACATCTAGCCATTTCTGAGTGAAAGGAGAGGCGGAATAAATACATAAATAAAGGGTAGTGGGGGTGGGGGTGTAAAGTGAACCCTAAGAACTGGGGGGCAGAGGCAGAACCTCAGCTCATATAAATCCCAGGGGAACTAACAATAGCCTCTGACTCTTCCAAAGAGTGGCCCTGTTGCTGCTTCAGAAATGGAGCTCCAGTTTCAAGTGAATTTAGTGCTGGCAAAAGGAGCTGGCCTGATAGCCCTGGAGAACCGAGTCATGTATCCCTAGGACACATACAACACGTGCAATGGCAGTGCACCCATGCCTGTCACCCCACCAAAACGCTGACCCGGAGAGCCCATCCTTAGAGGGGAGGGGAGTTTATTCTCTATGGCACAGTCAGTCTTTGTGGTGAGAAAGTCAACAAGGGACACTTTTTTGTTAGGCTGACATTTGTTCACTAGGCACTAGACTGAGACCCACCAGCTCATTGCACAGGAAGTCATCACACAACTTGTGGTGAGAAGGATTTTCTTTCCCTAATGCCATCCAGTCCTCCTGACACCACATCCCAGCCCTTCTGACCCCATCTTTTCCCTGGCTGTGTCGCCTTCCTGCCCCCATGCTGCCAGACCCATCATTTACTATTGATAGTGATTCATTCCCACTCAAGACAGATGGGACGGACCTGCAGCCCCAGGGCTTAGTTTCTATAGCCAGCCAAAGCAGGTCAGATGCTGGCAGAGCAAGGCAGGCCAGGAACAGTTTCCAGACGGAGAGCGATGCTCCTGATAAGCAACCCAGGGAGCTTCCCTTCCCCTTGCCAGAAGAAACGGCATGTGACAGGGAAGCAGGGAAGCGCGTTGGGAAAGGGCTGCTTTGTGCCTGTCATCCCTCCCTTTATCTGCTGCTGCACTCAGCTCCACAATCCTTTAGAAAGCGCCACGTTCTTTCTTAATGGTCACCCCTTCACGTTCCGTGGAGCATCGCACGTCACTCCTGTGTCACTGCGCATCTGGGCCGGGAGCAAGCTCTTGGAGGGATGCACAAGCCTGCCAGCAGCAGCCTTCCCTCCGCCGTCCTCCTCCCATCTGTTGCCCCTGATGTGTCCGTAAAGCCAGTCTATTCCATGGTGGCCTCCTGGAGCGGGGGAGGCCTGGTGAGGAGTTTAAAGCGGTCTAATCCCCAGGCTGGATAATTCACGGAAAGAGGATTACCCGCTCTGAACAGAGCCCTCTCCTAAATATAGACTGGCCCTTCCTTTTCATCTCGTCTCATCTCGCACAGCGACATTTCCCCCACTCCACTCCCCCAGCTAGTCCCAGAGGGCTGATTCTGTTCTCGCTTGCCCCAGAGTAAATCCGGAGAACCCCGTTGTCGCCAGGCCGGTCACGCTGGAATCAAACCAGTGTCAGCGAGAACAGAACCAGGTCCCTAGTCAGAATGTCAAAGCCAGCCCGACGGATGCAGTGAAATCCCCAGATGCGCGCATTCCTACTGAGAAAGCAACTGACTAAGCCCCGTGCTGGTTGTTCGTTGGGGCCTCAGGATGCGTGTTTGGAGTCCATAGTTATGGTCTACTCGAGAAGATGAAAGCTAGCTCTTGGGGCACGCTGGCAATGTGAAATTACAGCATAGCGTGCTGGGCACATTATGGAGAGGGGGGACCACACTTGCCCCCTTCGTGCCAGTGTGGCGGGACAAAGGAGCTAAGCCAACTCTACACCCCCCCCCCCAATTGCTTCATCATAAGAAGGGTCTTGGGGATGTGGCCACGGAGGAGGGTATGCCAACGTGCTGCTGAGCTCCAGCAATCTCCAGCTGCCACAATGCCCCATTGGGGGCTGTTGGAGCCAATGTAGGCTAGAGCAGCCCTGAGGCTGTTCTAAATTGCACCAACAGATAAAGTAGACCCCCTTCTGACTCCAAGACCAGGAGAGCACAAAAATGATGTAAAGCCACCTCTGCCTCCCTGCTGTCCACCCAGCTCAGGGCCTGCACTGAGTAGACCTCGGGGTCAGGACCTGGGATTGGAAGATCAGTTAAGGAGCTGCTTTTCCCTGCAGTCCCAGACCAAAAAGGGGAGGAGCTGTCAGATAGTTGCCTCCCCTTCTGGTCCCTTACATATTTATGGGAATAAGAAGAATACCATTCACAGTTGCACGACTTAGGATAGAACCATCTCAGAGAGATCAACCTCCGGGCTGCAGCCAGCCACTAACTGCCTGAGGTAGGAAGGAACTCTCCCAATATCCATTAGGGAGCTTTACAGCCTTCTTCGAAGCATCCAGTGCCAACCACTGTCAAAGACAGGATTCTGGACTAACTGGACCATGGGTCTGATCCGAGATGGCAATTCCTACGCCCTACAGCTCTGCTCCCATAGCAGGTGACCAGGCATTGAGCTGTCTCTTGCTGCTGGCTGAAGTACACGTGTTTTGGAGGAGGAGAAGAATCAATCTGTGGGTTGCTTTCCCCTTTGGTCCCCGCAGCAGAAAGGGGGATAAGATTAGGGGCTGCTGAAGATATTCCTGTAGGGCTCTTCAGCTTAGTTTTCCACCAAGTTTCTTCTCCTTACAGTGTGGGGCTTAAGCCAAGCCTGGCCCTGCAGACTGTGTGTTTCAGTGACTCAGTGCATGCCCCTCCATCCCCCTGCCCAGACACCCCAGGCTCCCTGTTCTCATGGTACCTTCAGTTCACTGCTAAGGCTCCTTTTTTCTTGCAGGACTTTAAGCTGCCGTAACATTAAACTGCTCATTAGCATGGGAGTAATTCCATAATCTTTTCAGACGAGACCTTTTTCAAAGGCTCAGCTCCTGATCCGGAAAATTAATTTGGGGAATTGACAATATGGGACGGGGGATCCTCCAGGCAGAGTCCTGGGCTTCCCCTGTCAGGACTGTTCGCAGTCCCGGGGTTTTGTACTGCAGCCAGAAAACGATTCAGTGCCAGCACTGAGCAGCGGAGGGAGAGTCTGTGTCTCTCAGCACTTAGTATGGAGAATGAGGGTAGCTTAAATAGTGGCACTAGATATTGTACATCAAATAAGAGACAGCCCCTTCAGCCCGGGCTTTCTGCCTTTAACTCCAGATGCCCATTGCTCAGAGGTGCCATTTTACCCCATGATTGGCTGTATGGAGCGGGCAGGATTACCACCGGTCACATGGGAGATGGGGGGGTTAAAACTTCTTTACCTCTCCCTCGCTTCTGCCTGCCAACCTCCACCCTTCCTCCCAGCTCTGGCTCTATGTTCCAGTCTTGTGTCAGAATGTACAGAGGTAAACACGTACCTCCATACCTGTGTACATCCCTTCTCCAGCTTCCTGGCTCTTCCTGGCAGTCTCCCACTCAAGTATACAGACACGCTCACAACCCCGGGATAATAAAGGCCCTGACACAGATGCTCACTCCTACCATAGCGTATTGCACACTCCTTTTTGTCCAAGTTGTTTACGGCACCCCATGAAGTGTGCGCTCACATTTTATGCAGACTAACTGCCAGTTGCGCACACAAACTCTGTGTACATTTGCACACACGGGATGGGTGCATGGCTGCTTTTGGGGCCGCACCCTGCTGTGCACTTACAAGTAGGAGTGCAAAATCAGAGCCTGCCAGAATTGATGAACACGTGCCCCATCTCTCCAGATCACTTCCCTGAATAAAGATCTGTCTGATGTTGGCCTCTGCATTGCAGCACGTCACAGACCCCAGATGGGTGCAAATAACACATCACCTTCATGACAGGTGCAAATAGCACGTCCCATGCCAACCGAGGGAGCTGAATGGCAAACCAGATAAGCTCCTCACTGCCTGGTGGCTTTCTGTTTGTACAGCAGTGACGCGCCGGTAACATTCCCAGGCTACCCACAATAAGTGTTTCAGCCCTTTCAGAAAAACAAGAGGCAACTTATATGGTCAGAATTCTGGAGAAATGCAAGCCAGTCTCCGGCATCTGCTCCCAGCCTGCTGGCTGAAAGACCCCCTCAAACTCTCTGTAGAAAAGAAGCATGACACAGATTCATCAGTGCTGGGTGGATAAATCCCAAACAAGTGCAATCTTTCCTTGTGGCAATGGACCATTCTCCAGCCAGCCTGGGGAAATGCAACTGGGGGACCAGACGCTTGGTACAAAACCTTGTGAGGTGCTGAGCAATTCCTGCAAGTTGCTGGACCCTCTGCACCCCTGTTAACTTCAGTGGGAGCTGAGGATGCTCAGCATAACACAGGATCCAGGCAAGAGACGCTGGTAAATCTGATGCATAAACCCCCCCCATCACAGGGCAACCTATATTTCCAAATACTACTGCACAAGGAAGGCATCGTCCGCCCTCCCATGCAGGGAAGGCTGTAAGAAACTTTCATTCTTGTGGGTCCAGGTGACCCACAGAGTGACACGTCCCAATGGCCCTTTGTTCAGCAGAGCCCAAAGCCCATCAGTGTTCCCCCCACCACCAGGAGCCCAGGAAATTCAGAGCCTGGGGAGGGAGGTGATGTGGGTTACTTCATTGAACAGATGGGAATTAAAGAACCAACAAGTTGTCAAGAGCAAGAAAAGGTGAGGAGCCAGTAGAAGCATAGGGTCCTCCTGCAGATGGCCCAGGACTGTAGAAGATCCTCAGATCTGCAGGGCTTGGGGGCAAACACTTTCCTTCTTCCAGTGAAGGGTGGAGGGCGACCCTGCTCCTCACAATGTAAGACTCTGGAGGAAACTCTAGAGGTCTCCTCTCCTCAAAGCCCCCGCCCATGTACCCTGTGGGAGGGGGTGACCTGGCTGTGATTACAAGTGACCGACAGGATAAACTGGCAGCCTGATGTGCAATCCTTGCAGAAGTAGTAGGGTTAATTGCCAGCTGAGGAGCAGGCATGTGGCTGGGTCTTTTTACCAGGAGGTGAACACTGCAGCACTATTGTATATTTAAATCTGACCAGCCAAGCAATGGGATTAACTCTTTCTCTCTCTCCTCTTGCAGATGACAAGAAATAGGAGCCTGGATAGTTATGGCTTGCAGCAATTTTAAAGTCCTGCCAGGAACATCACTCACTCCCTACCCGCCTTTCATTTCTGCCTAGGCTTTCCATGGGAAGAAAGCCCTCTGAGCCCACGTATTCAGGTGTTGTGTGTAAAGCACCGGATCAAAACCCACCCGGGGTTCCCCTCTGCACACAGGAGAAAGCGCTACAGTCCGGGTCCCCTCCTCCCCGCTCTGCTAAAATCACTCTGTTGGTTTGGTCAGAGCCATGGGCACACATGTCAAGGAGCCTTTTGATGGATCCAGTTCATGCCTATGGTTTTTATGGGATCTCAGTATAATGGATTGTATTATTGCAGTCTACATATGTAATGAAAATCTCTGCTGAACAGCACCTGTCCCCAGACATACATGCATGCACACACAGACACACACACACACACACACGCACGTGTGCAAACACACACAGAGGTTTATTTAACCAGATCAGGTGTGGCAGAGAAACCAAGATATATTACAGCCACAGTTCAAACTGAAAATCCTTACCTTGCCCTCGGTGGCTGCCTTTATTCTCTGCTGAGTGAAGTGACCAGCTCCTGATTTTCGTTTGAGCTACGTTTATGATACCCCGAGATAGACAGGATTATTTAAAAAGGACAGTTAACATGTGTGTTTGCTGTGTTGTGCCTGGGGCGGGGGAAGGTGGGGACCCTACACACCCACACACGACTCATCCAGATGCAAACAAACACATCTGTACACCCCCCCACCCAAGCATCTGCAACATACCCCATTTATACACACCTCACCCATGCACACCCCCACAGCCCACTGCTACACCCTTTCCCCAGACACACACCATCGGCATGTATTTTAATTGTCCTCCTAAAATAACCCTGTCTCGCTTCAGCCTGGGCACCTTCAACGTAGCTAAAACTACAAACCGCAGCTCATTACCACTCTCAGACGAGGATAAACAGAGCCAGGGAGGGAAACGGTGTTAGTCTGAATTGCTGTTTTGGTCTTGACTGCTCTGACACTGCTCATCTAGTTCAAAGAACAAAGTCCCCTACAATTCCGGTTACTTCGTCCCAGCCAGGCTGCTGAGCCCGTGCCTTTCAGCCTCCTTATTTTCAGTGACATTTGGCTTTTGTTTTATTTTATTTGGTTTCCCTATTTCTTCACAGCACTCAGATGTTAGCTGGGCACTCAGCTAACTAATGTTGGGGATTGAGATCCCATCAGCCATTCGCTTTCCCTGTAAAATGTCTGTTGTCTGTTTCTGCAATAGTAGGAGAAATGACTCGCTCTTACCTGTAATGTGAAGTTATTTGCTTCTGCTGCTGCTCTGGGCTCAGTTCAGCTCCGGAGTTCCAAGAAAGAGGGCTGCACTGCACTGGAATCTCCTGTAACAATGATGCAGTCCAGCCAGCCAGTGCATGTTAATGATGCACCAGAGGGGATCCCAGCGGAGGGAGAACAGGGCTGTGTCATACCTGCATCACTGCCCCCACAGCAAGAAAGAGAGAGGGAGGGAGGGAGGGAGTGTGCAAAGGCAGAGAAAGAGAGATTTCAAGGCAGGCAGCGAGAGAAAGGAAAAGCTTGTGTAATTTAATCAGGGTAATAAAGTAACCAGACCACTGCCTGAACATTAAAGATTTTCTAGGCGAGTTCTTGGTTACACAGGGGAATATGTTTACTGTTATAATGCAGACACATATTTTGGCTCTAGATTTAAATAGGATGTTTCCTTGCTGCTTTATTTGGGCGACCACATTATTATTTCCTCCACCTCCACGTAGAATCATAGAATAGTAGGGGTAGAAGAGACCTCAGGAGGTCTCACATCTGGTACTGCTGGCCACCACCACATCTGGAGCCATCTTTGCAGGGGTGGCTCTAGGCCCAAATCGGAGAGGCTGTTGCTTTTGTGTGCCATGTTGCTCCACTGCCAGAGTAAGCTGTCCAGCTGAAAGCCCCTTCTGCCTCCAACAAGCCAGGAGCCTGTCCCCGGAGCAAAGAGAATCTGGGTGGCTGGATGATGCTGTGCCGTAGGAACCCATGCCCACTGTCGGGGGTACCAGGCAACCAGAAGACAAGTTCCTTCCCCTGGTGAAGGGGAAGACAAGAGAAATGGGGATGATGGGAGCGAGAAAGTGATAAGGAGACTGGGGAAGGGACAAATATGGGGCATCAACCTGCTCTATTGATTGGGAGACAGGGCACAGAACAGTCGTCACTCAGGGCATCCGTGCAAGGAGAGCTTCACTGTATTGCTCTGGGGTTGGGGGGAGCAATTCTGCAATTACCCTCCAAATGGCCTCCAACATCACTGAAGAAGGGACTGACCCTGTGGCACTGCCAGGCCGGATGGCGCCTGGAAGGGCTGCGATCCATCATCAGCGGGGGGGAAATCTGCCTTCAACAGCTAGCTCTCCACACCCAAAAGATCCATGTAAGCTGAGGAGAAAGCCTCCACATTTTGGATGCTTGTCTACATTAAAACTCCAGACCTTAAAATTTCACAGGCCTCTGTGCGGCACCTGAACCCATTACGAACACTGGCCTCCCCTTGGAACCTCATCAGCAGAGGTATCTTTGGTCAGTCACCACCTGCCTCCTAGAATCCCACTATTGTATCTCAGCTCAGCAAGAGATCAGGCATGTGCCATGGAGGTGCTAGTGCAGGGGTCGGCAACGTTCGGCACGCGGCTCGCCACGGTAAGCACCCTGGCGGGCCGGGCCAGTTTTATTTA
>NW_020664418.1:39920291-39964593 GCF_002925995.2 Terrapene triunguis | reverse complement strand
TCACTGAACAAAAACACTGACCCAGGAACCTATCCTTGTAACAAAGCCCGATGCCAACTCTGTCCACAAATCTATTCAAGTGACATCATCACAGGGCCTAATCACATCAGCCATACCATCAGGGGCTCGTTCACCTGCACATCTACCAATGTGATATATGCCATCATGTGCCAGCAATGCCCCTCTGCCATGTACATTGGCCAAACCGGACAGTCTCTACGCAAAAGAATTAATGGACACAAATCTGACATCAGGAATCATAATACTCAAAAACCAGTGGGAGAACACTTTAACCTGTCTGGCCATTCAATGACAGACCTGCGGGTGGCTATCTTACAACAGAAAAACTTGAAAAACAGACTCCAACGAGAGACTGCTGAGCTGGAATTGATATGCAAACTAGATACGATCAACTCAGGATTGAATAAGGACTGGGAATGGCTGAGCCATTACAAACATTGAATCTATCTCCCCTTGTAAGTATTCTCACACTTCTTATCAAACTGTCTGTACTGAGCTATCTTGATTATCACTTCAAAAGTTTTTTTCACTTACTTAATTGGCCTCTCAGAGTTGGTAAGACAACTCCCACCTGTTCATGCTCTCTGTATGTGTGTATATATATCTCCTCAATATGTTTCACTCTATATGCATCCGAAGAAGTGGGCTGTAGCCCACGAAAGCTTATGCTCTAATAAATGTGTTAGTCTCTAAGGTGCCACAAGTACTCCTGTTCTTTTTGCGGATACAGACTAACACGGCTGCTACTCTGAAACCTGTCATAATGCATTTTATTCTGCCTTCCAGCTCCCCACTCCCAGTTCATGGGTCCCCAACTTCCTCACTCACTCTTTGTGGTTCCAAGAATCTAGAAAAATCAGAGCTCCTGTTTCTTAGGCAGATCTGGGGCTCTACCACCTGTCCTGCTATAATGATTTCAACCTCCGAGACACGGTGTCCTCACCAGAACTTTTAGGCTGATATGATGTAGGTTTGATGCTGCAAACTGCTCTCCTCCCACTGTAGTGTTCACAAGTGCTCTCAGCCTGCCCGCAGCTGTGGGTGGGCCCAACTCTTGCTTTTCTCTGTCCACAGCTCTCCAGATAACTGGACTCTGATCCTCTTCTAATGAGCTGCTGTGGTGTTATATGGGCAGAGCTCAGCAGCGGTTCCAGTTATCTAGCCAGTGGCAAGCAGAGGTCAAAGACCCAAAGCACACATTACAGTCCATCCCATCCAGCAAGGTACCCTCAACAGCACACCAGGAACACATATTTTGTTCCTCTCTTTAAACTTTGGATTTCCCTCTTACCCAACCTCAGCAAACATCAGTTTCATCAGGGTGATCCTGTTACCCACACTTCATCTAGGTGTTGCCGAGATGGTTCCAAACAGAGTAATCTCCAAAATATCGGCCCCAATTACAAAACTTAGTCAATTTATACCCCAATGTCCCCAAACTATTAACAATTAAGATGTAAATGAGGTACTGCCTCACTCAGTCGACTCCCCTGCTCTCCAGGAGATGACGGCAAAGAACACTGTAGAAATGTAAATGAGGTACAGCAGAGAACATAGATGATATTCAAATGAGGTACTGCCTCACTTCCCTTCTCTCCTAGACTTCAGGCCACAAGGCTTAGGGACTGAATCTTGTGGTCCAGACATTTGTAAAGCCCCCTTCCTCATAGTATCTAAGTGGTAAATCCAACAATTAAAGAAGACTCCCCTGCTGCCCAGTAATGGACTATTTCTCATTACATCTCAACCGTTTTAATTAAATCCAAAGGGACAGAATCTCTGCCCCCATCTAGTTCCCTTATGCACCTCAAAGCAGTGCAGTAGGAATGGAAACCCCCTGCAGGTCCCCTGCTGGGTATACTCTAATCATCCAGGGATTCCCCAGTGAGCCAGTAAATCCAGTTCTGGGGGGTGGGGTGGGGGTAAGGAAGTTGCCAAAGCATGTTGAATTCTAGTTATCCCCCACTCATGTTCCTAAGAGACTATAGCCAGTCTGTGCAAGTTAGAGCAGTCACTAGGCTGCTGTAAGCTGTGCCTGGGCTGGGGGAGAGAATCAAGGAGCCATAACTGGTTCCCTCACAGCTCCTGCCCTCCTTCACCACTCTGCTGCTCCCAGCAGAGCCCTACAGTGTTAGTAGGCTGCAGATCACAGAGCAAAGCGATCAGAAAACAGTCCTGCAATTCACACTCCAGAAGATTGGTTTCTATGAGACAAAGCATGGGACACAAAACCAGCGAGAAACATTCTATATTCCCCCAAGTGCCCAACCCCCGCTGAAAGGGCATTATCAAGGACTGTGGTGAGGTCCCCAGGTCCCACTCTGTGAGACAAACTAGCTGGTAAATGTCTTGCCTGATTCAGGTCACTCCTAAGAACCTATTTTTGCAACGCCACTACAAGAAATGAATGCATTTACACCTACATGAAAAACGCAATGTTTGAATCATCATGGTACATGTGCCTGACCTGAATAACAGCTCCAATCTGGGTCCTCCGCTTTGTGGGGCCATGAGTCTCCCTTGTCTACCAAGTCCACCATCTGGATGGTAAGCGTTTCAGGACAGGGGCCTGTCTCCTACTGGGGTACCATTAAAAGCAACTAAACATCAAGGTCCTAAAATTGAGCCACCTTTCAAAAAGCCTTCACAGGAAAATTTCTAATGACGTTTCTTTGCAATGATCCACAAACAAAACTGGACTTTGAATGAAAAGCCCATGTTAATAGAAGATAAGAAATGCTGACATTAAAGAATCATCACGTTTTCCATAGTCACAAACTCACACTTATACTTCTAATAGATAAAAGTGTAGCCGGGGATAATACACATATACTGACATACACTATTGAAATATAAAATGAAGGAATGTTAAATGGTAAGAGTAACAGCTTCGTTAGCTATATTTGAATAATTTGTAATTATGGGTAGTGAACGAGTAGAGAGGAGGTAACAACACTTAGGTCAAGGCCTCACTGGCATGCATGTGTTTTTCTCAATTCTTCTGTGATACAAATTATTGATTTGTTTCAAATGATATTATTGTTGGCAAGATAAGCAACATGTTGTGTTGGAAGACGTACATGAGAGATACACAAACATGTAATGATAAACAAAAATACCCTTTTCTGGGAAAAGGCTCAGACATAGGGTCACCCAGGACAACTCAATCCAGAAATCTGTAAACCCAGCAGGAAAAATGCAGAAGTTGGGCAACTGAAGTTTGTGTGTGTGTGTAACCCACACACTTTCTGGATGTGGTGTTCTGTCCCATCTAGTGGCACCGAGACCACTTAGAGAGAAAGAGAAAATGTGTCTTCTCTACAGCCTTAGCTAACAGTTAGTTGGCTTTTAGCTCATGCGGTAGAGGCTCATGCACTAAACTTCAGAGGCACTAGGTTCGATCCCACCTGAAGTCTGTCGGCATTACACGTGTGTAATGTACAGGTCACCTGAAACCAAAAGGGTTGCTGTGCTGTGCTGAAAGCCGATTGGATAAAGATAAAGTAATGTGTAATGCAGAAATGTAAAAAAGGCCTCAAGTGAATATGGGCTCAAAGTGGAGAAGCCCCAGGACTGAAGGACCAGACCAACAGATCAGAGAAGGCAATGACTATCACAAAAGGTGGGACGATTTCCCGGTGCCTCAGAATCTGCTTACCAATTCCGTCTTGTCTGTTATTATTTATCTGGCATAAATGTGAGTCCAGACGCTCTAAGTGACAATAATTCTGTACGGAACTGTATAAATAAAAGGAAAAATTGAGTAATTGTGGACTTGTGCCTGAGTTTCCCAACTTTTACATGCAACATTCCCATGTGTTTTACTGTGCAGTGTGTAGCACACCTGTGAGTTCTATGAACTCATGCTGAGTAATAATAATGAATAAGAAGGACTGTGTGGTATCAGCCCAATCTCTCTATTCAACATGTAAAATACAATAGCTTGGAGCTCTTAAGTTCTCCTAAGTAATCTTGGGGCTTTAGTTTTTCACTCCTGGCTCTTATCTGATCCTCCACTGCACCCATGTGGTGCCAACAGTCTACTGACAGTCCATTGGATTCAAGGATACTGTGCCTGCATCACCCAGCAGCACAGCAAGCATGTTCTTCCTGGATGTGACACTGTGCGTGCACTGCACACAGATGAAGCAAGAATATTCAATAGCAAGGCAGGTTCATTTTGCCTGGCTGTGCTTGGATCAAAACTGTCTCCACCTGTTCCCAGCACAACAGGTGTTCCAGCTCTCCCTGGAACATTTGGCAGTGCAGAGGTATATTTTACCTGGATGTAACTGGATACCTAGCAGATAACAGGTGTATTTTATTTGAATGTCCTGGAATATTAAGCCACGGGCTGATAAAATAGGACTTCCCAATCCCTCCTTGAGGATAAAATTCTCTAATCTCATATTAAATGTCATGAAGCTTCCTCATTTGGGAACATGAGTAACATCTACATTCAAATCAACATAGGTAGCACGTGTCAGAGAGAGGGAGAGGGATGGACTCATGGTCATCAAATGACACAATCAAGGAAGAAGGCCTTATTCCCCCTGGTATAGAGGGGAAGTGAAGATAACCATAAAAAATTATATATAACAAATGGAAGAAAAGGAAAGTTGATAGTAATAAATTTAAATAAGAAGTTAGGAATTGTAGAAAATTGATAAGGGAAGTCAAGGGACACACGGAGAAATCTATGGCCAGTAGAGTTAAGTACAATAAGAAAGAGGTTTTAAATATATTGGGAACAAAAAGAATCCTGACAATGGTACTGGTCCATTACTAGATGGAAATGGTAGATTGATCAATTATAATGCAGAAAAGGTAGACATGTTCAATAAATATTTCTGTTCTGCATTTGGGGAAAAAACAGATGATATTGTCTCAGCATATGGTGATGATCGCTCTCTTTCCATTCCACTCTTATCTCTGGAGGATATTAAACAGAAGCTACTAAAGTCAGACATTTTTAAATCAGCAGGTCCAGCTAATGAGCATCCAAAAGTTTTGAAAGAGCGGGCTGAGTTGATTGCTGGACCGTGAATGCTGATTTTCAATAAATCTTAAAGCACTGAGGAAGGTCCAGAAGACTGGAAGAAAACTAACATGCCAGTTTTTAAAAAGGGTAAGCGGGATGACCCAGGGAATTATAGGCCTGTAAATCTGACATAGATGCCAGCCAAGATAATGGAGCGGAAGATACATGACTTCATTAATAAAGAATTAAAGAAGTAAAATGTAATTAAGACCAGTCAACATGGGTTTATGGAAAATAGATGCTGTCAAATTAATTTGGTATCTTTTTTGATGAGATAACAAGTTTGGTTGATAAAGGTAATAGTGGATGTTTTTCTAGAAGATCTGCTGTAGGAATTATTTGGGGGACATTCTATGGCCTGTATTATGCAGGAGGTCAGATTAGATCAGAGGTGGGCAAACTATGGCCCGCAGGCCACATCCATCCCGCAGGACTGTCCTGCCCTGCCTTTGAACTGCCGGCCGGGGAGGCTAGCCCCCGGCCCCTCCCCTGCTGTCCCCCCTGCCCCGCAGCCTCAGTTAGCCGTGCCGCCAGCGCTCTGGGTGGCGGGGCTGCGAGCTCCTGCCGGGCAGCATGGCTGCAAGAGCTGCTGGCCTGCCCTGGTGCTCTAGACTGCGCAGCGGCGTGGCTGGCTCCGGCCGGGTGGCGCGGCTGCCAGTCCTGGTGCTCTGAGCTGCATGGTAAGGGGGCGGGGAGGTTGGATAAGGGGCAGGTGGTCCCAGGGGGCAGACAGGGGACAGGGATCAGGGGGCAGTTGGATACGCATGGGAGTCCCAGGAGGCCTGTCAGAGGGCAGGGGTGTGGATGGGGTCGGGAGCAGTGGGGGTTGGATAGGGGGTGAAGTCCCAGGGGGGCGGTTGGGGCGGGGGGTCCCCAGAGGGGGCGGTCAGGGGACAAGAAGCAGGGGGGGTTGGATGGGTTGGTGGTTCTGAGGGGGGCAGTTAGGGGGCGGGAACTGAGAGGGGGCGGATAGGGGGCGAGGGCCAGGCTGTTTGGGGAGGCACAGCCTTCCCTACCCGGCCCTCCATACAGTTTCAGAACCCCGATGTGGCCCTCAGGCCAAAAAGTTTGCCCACCCCTGGACTAGATGATCACAATAGCCCCGTTTCAGCCTTGGGATATATGATTGGCACCTGTACAAAAAAATACGTTCAATTTCTGCACCTGCCTGGTCAGAAAATTTCAGAAGTCAGCAACAGGCTCAGCCAGACGGCCCTGATCCTTCAAGTTTTTTTCATAAGGGCACTCACCTGAGAACCAGGCAAATGATTTGCAGTGCCATGAATTTGCTCCAACAGCTTGTGGGGGGATTCACAGTTCAACTCCTTGCCTTCTTTCCAGCACATTTGTGAGTAGCCTCTTATTATTCCAGGGAAACTTTGCACAATTTATCCACCATTGCGGGAACCTAAGCACATACCACAGTCCCCCTATCTCCCTCCACCATGTGTGCATCTGCCCAGATGTATACAGGTTCAGGCAGATGCTCAGGCTTTCCCAGAACTGAAAACAATCAGCTTCTGTGCTTCTCTCTAGGCACTGAGCTTCATTATGTAGAATAGAAAGAGGCTAGGTCTACACTGGGGGGGGGGTCGATTTAAGATATGCAAATTCAGCTATGTGAATAGCGTAGCTGAATTCAACGTATCCGAGCCGACTTACCCCGCTGTGAGGACGGCGGCAAATCGACCGCCGCGGCTCCCTCGTCGACGGCGCTTACTCCTACCTGCGCTGGTGGAGTACGCGCGTCGATTCGGGGATCGATTGTCACGTCCCGACGAGACGCGATAATTCGATCCCCGAGAGATCGATTTCTACCCACCGATCCAGGCGGGTAGTGAAGACAAGCCCAGAGAGAGGGAGGGAGGGGCTCTGCTTACAGTGCTTAAAATGGCTGACGTTTTGGTCTTGGCTGGCCTGACAGTACATTGCAGACCTAATACAGAATGTCCTCCTGGACTCTTTTCTACCCTCTTCTTTTTAATCCCTGCATGTCCACTGCCTGCAGATGCTTAGAAATGGCTGGAGAAGTTTTGCCTGAGCAAATCTAGAACATATTTTCATCCTGGTTTTCTGTCGTTTTTCTTTTTAATGTACTGACCCCAAAAAGGCTCTTGTGAAAACATACGCTCGGCCTAGACAAACACAGCAGATCGTTAACAGTTCCCTACCGCCTTTTATCATCCATCTCCCAGTTAATGAGGGAAAGCACAAGAGGGCAGCCAGGTGGGATGGTAACCTGGTCAGAATTCCTCTGCTGCCTCAGCCACTCACAGGCCATGTTTGCCTTCCCTACAGCCCCTGGTGCTGATTGACCCATCAGAGCTGTATAGTGCATGAGTGGCCAGAAAGGTGTAACTTGCACAGCATACCCAGGAAAACAGTGTAGGTTATATGGAAAGAGAAGTAGGCTAATGCTGCCCCTTTGGGCATCACCCAGAGGGCAGTGGTGTGTTTTGGCTGTGCACAACACATTCAAAGTTGGCATGCAGGGGGTGTGGCCACACTAAAAGGAGGTGGAGCCAAGGGAAAGAGGCCTGCACTTTGCTTCTCCATATGCATGTTTACAATCCATGTACAGGGTGTACATTTAAGCTGCTCCAGGTGCCTTTAACTTACCTCTCATTAAAAATGGGACTAAAGGACCAACTCCTGCCCTCAGGAAACTAGCTGACTAGCTCTGTTCCACAACGTAGTGGGCCTGGACTCAGCTGATAATTTTTCAACTAGAATTTCTGCTTCCTATGGGACAAATTCATTCCCAGTGTAATTCCATCAAAGAAAACAGGGTTTACACTAGGGATTAATTTAGTCCCACTTCCCTGTGTGAAACAAATGGAAGCTCAGTTCCTTTCATCCCTCCTTCCCTTTACAAGTAAGGAACATAAACTCTGGCAAATCAAGTGAAAAATATAATTAGGCAGGCCAAAAAAGAATTTGAAGAGTGTCAGGGTTCCTTCCCCACTATGAACTTTAGGGTACAAATGTGGGGACCCTCATGAAAGACCCCCTAAGCTTATTTACCAGCTTAGGTTAACAGTAAGCTGCCACCACCAAACACGTTTCAAATCTTAGGGGAGAGCCACTTGGAACTCTGCCTTCCCCCAACTATTTCCCAAGTCCCTAACCCCCCATTTCCTGGGCAGATTTGAGGCTAATTCCTCCCCCTCAAGTCCTTACACCCCTTTTTCTGGGTAGGCTTGAGAGTATGCCCTCACCAATTAGTCCTGGTGAACACAGATCTAAAACCCTTGGATCTTAAAACAATAAAAAATCAATCAGGTTCTTAAAAGGAGAATTTTATTAAAAGAAAAGGTAAAGTTCATCTCTGTAAAATCAGGATGGAAATAACTTTACAGGATAATCAGATTCAAAGAGCCCAGAGGAACCCCCTCTAGCCTTAGGTTCAAAGTTACAACAAACAGAGGTAAACCCTCTAGCAAAAGGAACAGTTACAAGTTAAGAAAACAAAGATAAAACTAACACGCCTTGTCTGGCTGTTACTTACAAGTTTGAAATATGAGAGACTTGTGCAGAAAGATTTGGAGAACATGGATTGATGTCCGATCCCTCTTAGTCCCAAGAGCGAACACCAATAAAACAAAGAGCACAAACAAAAGCCTCCCCCCCCAAGATCTGAAAGTATCTTGTCCCCTTATTGGTCCTTTGGGTCAGGTGTCAGCCAGGTTACCTGAGCTTCTTAACCCTTTACAAGTAAAAGGATTTTGGTGTCTCTGGCCAGGAGGGATTTTATAGAATTGTATACAGGAGGGTTGTTACTCTTTCCTTTATAGTTATGACAAAGAGCAACTAGCAAGACACAAAAACTAACAGCAAAATATGTTTTAAGTACATCAGAAGCAGAAAGCCTGCCAAACAATCAGTGGGGTCACTGAACAATCAAGTTGCTAAAGGAGAGCTCAAGGAGTACAAGGCCGTTACGGAGAAGCTAAATGCATTCTTTGCATCAGTCTTCACTGCAAAGAATGTGAGGAAGATTCCCACACCCAGAGCCATCCCTTGGATACAGTGAATTGGGGCCCCGTGATTTGATAAAATCATGAAGAGGTGAGTAGGGACGTGAGACGGGAGGTGGGCGGGCAAGCGGGGTGAGAAGGCGAACGGGGAGGTGAGAGGCAGGTGAGCAGGTGTGTCAAGGGATGTGCTGGCCGCCACTTCCCACAGGCCCCATTGGCCTGAGACGGCGAACCGCGGCCTGTGGGAGCTGTGATCGGCCAAACCTGCGGATGCTGCAGGTAAACAAACCAGCCCGGCCTGCCGGGGGCTTTACCTGATGGGCCGTGTGCCAAAGGTTGCCGACCCTTGTTTAGACTGTAAGCTCTGTGAGGCAGGGACCATCTCTCATGATGTGTATGTACAGAGGAGCCATCATCTCAGTTGGAACCTCTAGGTCAGTGGTTCTCAAACTTTTATCATTGCGGGCCGCATATGCAGCTCTCTGTCTGTTATGTGGGCCACATCCACACAATATATATATATATACTACTTGTATGGCCCTGAGGATGTCACATGGGCCGCACAGCTGTGCTGACTGGGCTGCAAGTGGCCCACAGGCCGCAGGTTGAGAACCACTGCTCTAGGTGCTAAAGAAATAACAATTAGAGCAGCTTCAGGCCTTCTAATCACCATGTGATCTAATCCTGCCCACACCAGGTCTCAGGACATGGTGGGAAAAATGACAGCAATCAGGGGAGCCCTGTATATGCCAGACTCACATTTATTTACATACTTCTCCCCACTTTGCTACCACTGATGAAGCTGCACCCGTACTAGCCACATGGAGACATTTTTGGCAAAGCCTAAGGAACTAACACGGAGACACCTGTTACACAGACACTCAGGCCTCATCTGCTCTAGTGCGTCAGGATGGTTGAACAGTGATTGGTTGTGGCCCAATGGCCTTCAAACAACATTTGGACAAGCCAGAGTGCAGGGACCCAGATCTCGTTAGAACAGTCATGGTCTGATAGAGACAAGTCTCATCCATACTATGGAAAGTTACTCTGAACTGTGTTTTACTCATGTTGTAATCAGATCCTGCAACAAAGTCCCAGGCTGCAGCAAGCTGCAAGGACGCAGCTAAGCCAAGTTTACCTCCCAGTCACACAATGTTGCGGAAGCACGTTTTAATTGTTGGGTGGGTGACTGTGCTGTAACCAGATCCCACTGCATGGTTGATACTGCAGTGTGGGTGGAGCGATCGGAGCTACAGCCCCGTTTTTAAACGCTGTTCTAACATGGGTTGGCCCTTACCCCAGTGGGTGCGGGACCAAAGACAGACAGACATTCCCGCACACGTACATACACAGACACCCTTCTCGCAGCCTCATGTTTCTAGCTGGTTTAGGAGGAGGAGAGTGATAGAGCGGAGAGAATATAATTTAGCACTAGGGCCAGTCTGACCACAAAATCCCACCCAACGCAAAGTGCTTGAAATTTACACTCTTGTTACTACAACAATAAATAGAGGCAAACAAGAGCTTGTGCCTCATTTTCCATCCCCTGCTGAGAAATGAATGGTAATGCCCGATGGCAGCCAGTGTGTGCAGCAATGCACAAGGTCATAGCAGCAGCGCTCCCAACTCTCGCAGTTTTATCCTGAGGCTTGTGCAGTTAGGTACTTTCCTTAAAACCCCAACCCCTGGAGTCATGTGATTATGTTATGGGGAAAAAAGTGTTAATAACAGGCTCTTCCGTCTATCAGAGAAAGGTATGAAACAATAGAGTGGCTAGAAGCTAGATAAAATCAGACTGGAACTAAGACGTACATTTTAAACAGTGAGAGTAATTAACCATTGGAACAACTTACCAAAGGGTGGTGAATTCTCCATCACTGACAATTTTTAAATCAAGATGGATTTAAATCTCAGACTTACTTTGGGGAAGTTTTATGGCCTGTGATATATGGGAGGTCAGACTAGATCAGGGGTCGGCAACGTTCGGCACGCGGCTCGCCAGGGTAAGCACCCTGGCGGGCCGGCCCAGTTTTATTTACCTGCTGACGCGGCAGGTTCGGCCGATCGCGGCCCCCACTGGCCGCGGTTCGCCGTCCTGGGCCAATGGGGGCGGTGAGAAGCCGCGGCCAGCACATCGCTCGCCCCCACCGCTTCTCGCCGCCCCCATTGGCCCGGGACGGCGAACCGCGGACAGTGGGGGCCGCGATCGGCCGAACCTGCCGCGTCAGCAGGTAAATAAAACTGGCCCGGCCTGCCAGGGTGCTTACCCTGGCGAGCCACGTGCCGAACGTTGCCGACCCCTGGACTAGATGATCGCAATGAATCTATGAGAATCTCAGTTTTCATTTGTAGGATGAGGAGAAAAGCTTGTAAATGTGACTCAGTGATTAGAAGGTAAATAAAAAAGAATCTAATATCTATTATTTTTAAAAATATCATGATTTTTAAGAGAATTTCATGAATTTTTGGTAGGTGCTGACTCATGATTTTAGCACTTGGGGATGACAGTACTGTAGCAGCTAGAAAGGGATATGAACCCAGATCCCAGTCCTGGTTATTGATACAAGTAATCCAGAGTCTATGCCTACAAATCATGAGACCTCTGCAGAAATGGATGGAATTTTAACCCAGGTATCTGAAGGATTCCCTTGTGCCCTAGGGAATTTTTGCCAGTCTTTTATAGAGAGGGTTGCAACAAATATAAATATAATGGTAGCGGACATCAAGATGGGAGACTGAGACACCGCCAAATAAGTTTAGCTCTGTTTGTCCTTTAATGAAGTCTTTACAACAACTTTGGTTAAAAAGTAGGGATGAGCCTGAGGCACAAACATTTGATCTTGATCCAGCTCTGAATTTTTGGTAAAATTTAGGAATATTTGGATCCAGGGTGTTTCACTCCAGCCTTCCCAGCCCTCCCATTCACGCCCCAAGAGCCCCCAACATCGGTTCACTAGCTCTCATATGTGCTCTGTATGACCAGCATTTGAGGAGGCGTAGGTTGGAGACCTATGGAGGAAAATACTGCTTCTGCTGCCTAGGTTTCTGCAGTGCTTCCCATGGGCAGCATCTCAGACAGCTCATGTTGGAGACTCATAGAACAACCTCATCAACAGACTCAACCCAATGTAAGCCACTTTGTCTGTGTCTCTTGTAACTTCTTTGGGACAGGGACTGTCTTTACTTTTCTCCCATGCAACACTGAGCACATTGTTGGTGCTAAGCAAGTAAACAACAAGAACTGCACAAATGCCCCCAAATGGGCACTTCCCCTGTGATAGCCAAGAGTTTTAATAATTTTAGGTCTAATTTGAAACTGAAAATCAGGATGGTCCCCATGCCATGTCAACCTTTAAAATACAAAACAAATACTTTACGACAGGGGTCGGCAACCTTTGGCACACGGCTCACCAGGGTAAGCACCCTGGCGGGGCAGGCTGGTTTGTTTACCTGCCGTGTCCACAGGTTCGGCCGATCGCAGCTCCCACTGGCTGCAGTTCGCCGCTCCGGGCCAGTGGGGGTGGCAGGAAGCCGCAGCCAGCACATCCCTCGGCTCGCGCTGCTTCCCGCCCCCCCCCCCATTGGCCTGGAACGGTGAACCGCAGCCAGTGGGAGCTGCGATTGGCCGAACCTGCGGACGCGGCAAGTAAACAAACCATCCCGGCCCACCAGGGGGCTTACCCTGGCGAGCCACATGCCAAAGGTTGCCAACCCCTGCTTTACGATGATGTGGCAATAAATTGTTCCCCTAAATGATGAGAAATGTTTAAGTCAGTGAAGCTTCAGGTAGATATCCATATGGAGAAAAAAATAGCCTGTTGCTCTTCATAGTAGAGTCCACTCACTGTGTTCAATTCCAGCTGGCTGCCGACATTCACTGTTTACTGAACAGCTTGACAAGCGTGTAAATTATTCACAACACTGTGCACAAACTTTAGATGTTCTGATCTTTGTGCTGTCCTTGTCACTTCCTCCCTGCCAGGACCAAATGAATGACTGCTGAGTATGGAGAGAGTCTAGCCACAACTGTCCCACAATCCTCTATCCACATTACCCATTCTCCTCTTGGGTTGCCTGAACGTACAAGGCGACTCTGCAGTGGTCACAGCTGTGAAGCAGATGCAGGCAGTCTCAGTCACGGGAGCTGATGCTTGTGTTTAGTACTGGCCTCTCTCAGGATTTCTCAGCTGCTCTGGACAGTTGAGCATAAATAAGGGCAGCAGTAACAAGGGCAGAACCTTAAAGGAATATCTGCTGTTTCAAGACGCAGTTTAAATTCTTGAAAAGCTAATAATAATAATTAATAACACATGGTATTAATGATGGAAGTATGTTCTTATGGTTACAACATGGGATTGTGAATCCAGCGATGCTGGCTCTATTCCTAGTTCTGCCACTTATTTGCCGTGTGACCTTTGCCAAGTCATTCAGCTGTCTGCGCTTCTCTTTCGCTGTCTATAATGTTGGATGATGAAACTTACCTATTTCATAGACATACTGTGAAGCTCAGCTAGTTAAGGTTTGTAAAGCGCTTTGAGATCCTCAGGCATCAGGTTCCAGAGAACAATAATGACAACAACAATAATATAATTCCTTATAATTTTGGATCTTAAAAGTAGAAAATTGCACTTGAAAGCCGCTAGTTGTACACACAGCTAGTCGATGTAAGCGGATGATCCTGTCACTCTTCCCTCGTAGGTCTTCCTCCTTCCCTCTATTTTCTGTTTGTTTTATATCTACCTTTCATCTTGCTTTTAACTACACTGCCTTACACTATGCTAATCCACCTTTAGCTAACACACGCCCTGCCAGGCAAGCCGAGATTTCCCACAGGTTTAAAATGCCAGCTCTACCGGATCACTATCCTTGCTTCTTCCTTAAACTTTCTCTTCCTTTTTTAGAGAAGAAAAGCTGAACTGGAGCTGCCTCATGTGAGGCATTGTTCTCCCTTCACTAGCTGAGCTTAAAGGGCCATGTGCTGGTGACATCTTTTCTTTCTATCTGTGGGGTCTGTGTTGCACCAGCACTTTTTGCCAGATGCTGTCTGTTCCCGGCAAATACATTTTTTTAAATTTTCTACATAACTCTATGCCTCCAGCAGTGACAGAGTACACGTACCCAGTGCTATGGCTATGAATCATTTACAACACACCCAGCTGCAATATAAATGCCAAGGGATTTGAACTTGGGGCCTTACCTCCCCACTGTCTGCTCTCAGTGCAAGGGGCGTGTCTTTAACATAAACATGTATAACGTGTGTGTGCATGTGAGAGAGAGAACAAATACTACATGACAGAAGTGCAGTCACGTTGCTCTGCTAGGTGTTCAGATGCTATAGCGATTAGCATGGTACAAGAATCTATATAGAATAGAATCTCTAATTTCTGTGATTATCATAGAGTGGAAATATTGCCCAACCCAGACCCATAGATTCAGATCTGGTTATATATCACAAACCACTTTTGAGAGCCCTGATAAGCAAAGCACTTATGTACATGCTCAAGTGCCGTCCTGAATAGGGAGGATAAGGGGAGGAAAGATACACAGTAACAACCGTGAAGGTAAGTGTTTCCATACAGGAGCTTTATCCTGCATGGATCTACTAGTATATCTATTATATATTTTAATGTGAATTTTGCAATAGTGTCCTGGACTGCAGTCCAACTGCGGTAGGGTGACCAGATGTCCCAATTTTATAGGGACAGTCCCGATTTTGGGGTCTTTTTCTTATATAGGCTCCTATTACCCCCCACCCTCGTCCCGATTTTTCACACTTGCTGTCTGGTCACCCTAAACTGCGGTAGGTGCTGTATAGACTAAGCCTCTACTGGAGCAGCAGTAAAGCTCAGTGGATGTGAGTTTGCGCTGAAAGGCAAAATGCCCAAGGTTCAGTTCAGTTTAGCATCCAGGAGTTTGTCTCAAGTTTATCCAAACATCTCCTAACTCCATGCTCTGGGCATACAGAAATAATATTTGCCACTTTAGAGATCAGTCCCTGCTAACCTCTCAGGTAGCCAGGTATCGCTGCAAATGGGAAACTGGGCACAGATGCTGAGCTTGTCTGAGGCTGCTGGAGAAGTTCTTAGAGCAGCATTCAGGACTCAGGAATTACTGACTGCCTGTCCCATGCTCAGACAATTAGACCATGCCTCTCTCCCTACTATCACTTCCTCGGGCTTTCTCATGGGATTACCGGTGCTTCTGCGTTCCATACAAGTCACAAATAGTGGGTTCAGGAAGAAAGCTCATTTTGTAGCTAAATCATCAGACTAGGATTTGGAGACTTGGTTTCTATTCCCAGCTCTGTCACTGACTGGTTGTATGATGTCAGGAAACTCACGTTAGCCCAAATGACCCAGCCTTTTATTTTTGGGAACAGAAGGCTTTGGTTCTACCAGACCTTACTGTTAGTGCAAGTGGTAGCGTGACCAGACATCCCAATATTATTGGGACTGTCCCAATAGTAGGAGCTTTGTCTTATCTAGGCAAATATACCACCACCACCCCTGAAAAAAAGGTGTCCCAATTTTTCACACTTGGTATCTGGCCACCCTAACAAATGGCACCAGATCAGGGAGAGAAACACAATCAACATAGAAAAAAATATTCTAGCAAGATCCACTAGAGGCCACCATTGTACTCTTTAACGACTCCAGTGTCTCCATCACTGATTTGGTTTGACTCCCAGGCACTGCCATCACTGTGGTTTGTGTTTGCTTTCTTTTTGGTGTTGTCATATCTTGGCATATGGACTATTACAAATGGAGGTGCAGCAGAGCAGTGCTTGATGCACATGGGGATGAGGGAGGGGGAAATAGGTGGCTTTATCTCACCTGTTCTCTCCTCTGATCCAAAGGCTGGACCATCTCTAACTTGTGCTGATGTATAATAGCTGCCAAGAGATTGCTGGGACACATTGTACTCCAGCCTTGCCCTATATGGCAGCTTTAAGTCCCTGCTGAAGCAGTGCAAAGAGAACTAAAGGGATGGGCTAAGGTCCAGGGCTATCACTCTCCTTCACTAGCACATGATGCTATTTCTCCTACCTTTTGACACTGGCCCATTGCTCCCCAGGTCCTCCATAGCTCTTACCTGGCATTCCATTTGGGTGTCAAACACACCATTATTTTTGGTTTGTGCTGGGCCCCATCGAGGCTGTGAACTGTCTGGACATGTACCAAAAGGCTATGGGAAAAGGATGGAACACGGATTGTACATTAAAGTCCATGAAAAAAATATTTTTTCTGCTGCAATTTCAGAGCACAGGTCCTTTTGTCCATAGCTCACAATGTAGCGATATGTGCAGTGCCTTTAGAGTTTTTAATGAGTTGGCTCTGTGAAAATTAAGTGGTGCTTTCATTTATTTGTATGTAATGAAGGAAGAGTCACTAGGGGAATTAGAAAATATTTCAGTTGCTACTTTTTCCCCTTTAAAATGATTAAATAAATGACTAACAACGGGGAAGGAAATAGGTGACACTATGTGACCCTCGAAATAAACCAGTGATGATTGTCTAAAAAACAGTTTTAACATGTTGTAAGGACCAGATGCCTGTGATTTTTGTTGATTAAATGGTGATAGATAAAAACGTGGCTGCTTATTTTAAAAATAATTAAATCTGGCATTTTGGGAGCCTATATCTTTTGGCTTTATGGTGGTGAACTGGACTTTGCTATTCGGTAACCCTTAGCAATGGAAAGAGTGAAGGTCAGATTGCTCGGTCACTGAGCTTTGACTGAGGTGTTGTGCTTACGGCTGCCAGAATCGTAATGAAATGTGTGTGAGCATGCATGCACATGTATGTGCAACAATGCCCTCTACTGGTTGGAAAATGTTACATGGATCTATCCACTGTCTCTATTGGCCTAACGAGCGTTGCACCCCCGTTAGCTCATCAGGTGGAAGATCCACAGTCAGGAAGAAACTTTATGAGATACATTAGTGTGTGTGAAAGAGAGAGAAATGGGGAGGCTGCTTAAATCTAAAACACCCAACAATGGCCATTGTGGGAGTCATGATACTAGACTAGATGGATCACTGTTCTATGACTCTCTCTACCTTGCATTATCATGTTCTATATCAGGAATCGGCAACCTTTGGCACGCGGCTCACCAGGAAAAGCCGCTGACGGGCCAGGACAGTTTGTTTACCTGCAGCGTCTGCAGGTTCGGCCAATCGCAGCTCCCACTGGCCATGGTTTGCCGTCCCAGGCCAATGAGGGCTACGGGAAGGGCAGACAGCACTTCCCGTGGCCCGCGCTGCTTCCCGCAGCCCCCATTGGCCTGGGAGGGTGAACTGCGGCCAGTGGGAGCTGCGATCGGCCGAACTTGCACATGCGGCAGGTAAACAAACCATCCTGGCCCGCCTGCAACTTTCCCTGGCAGGCCGCGTGCTAAAGGTTGACGATCCCCGTTCTATATACAAAGATTGGCAGATTTTTAAATGACTGTGCAACATTCTGGTAAGATAATGCCTAGCAGATTCTTTTCTGGCTCAATTACTGCTTCATATGAGTCCGTAAATAAAGGGACTACTTGTGCAGTAGAACTTTAAAGTTACGGACACCAGAGTTACGAACTGACCAGTCAACCACACACCTCATTTGAAACCAGAAGTACACAATCAGACAGCAGCAGGGACCCAAAAAAAGCAAATACAGTATAGTACTGTGTTAAACCTAAACTAGAGGGTCCACCCAGTCCAATCCTGGTGGTACCAGCCAGGACTAACCTCTGGTGCACCAAGGGGGACTACGCCACCTGCACACTGAGATGGGGGGAATGTAGCAGGGGCTCCATGAAGAGATCCTCCCCCTCGGCGGTTGCCACAGACCTGGTCGCCAAGGGTAAGTTCTAACAGCTGAGTGAGCAGCCCTGATCTGGCTGTGAGTTTGCCTCACAATCTGGTACTGGCTGCTGTCAAAGACAGGATATTAGATTAGATTTAGTCTGACCCACTATAGCAATTCCTGCGTTTGTACTATGTAGCGCTGGAGGATACTGGTAGTTCTGTCTTGGTACATTCAGCCACAGTGTGTACCCATCTGTCAAAAGATGTGTTAGAAGAAGTCAGTTTGCCTGGGGATTAATAATCCTTCCCGCCTTGCAGCATTTTATTGATCATGCTTTTTCCAATCAGCCAGTTAAGCAACTGATGCTGAGTTACAATGAAAACAGTTAGGGGAGGACATGTGGCTTGCACATGAATGGAAGCTAATGACTTCACTGTGACCAGGCTTATGGGGTTAGTGCCAAAAGAATTCATAATAAAGGATGCAGAGAAAATAAAATGCCTCTCTTTATCTAGTAAGTGTTGATCACATGCAAATGACTATGCATGTTTCAAAGAAAAAGGAAAGGAAACTTAGATTGGATAGCAGGAAGCTTAAACTCAGAGCTCTATTAGACCACAAAATGATCTCCCAGAGAAAATGATAGAAGTCACATTGATGAGTCCCTAAAAACTGAAAAATAAAGTACAGGGAATTACACTTGCAGAGGTGAGGCTGGGCAGGGAGGGAGATTACAGGTACATTAACTAATAAATCTTAAATTCTATTATTCTATTATTTCTTTATTTGGAAACCGTGTGGTTTTTAGTTTGAACCAAGTGTCCATAAAACTCTTTGTAGCTCCAGTCTGCCGGCCTGAAGGATTGTCCTGCGTGACTGTTGAAACCACAGGCATTCCCAGGCACACTGTATCTGATTCTGAAAGTTAGACCATGCAGAACATCTCTTTGTTAGCCATAATGTCACCTTGCAAGACTCCTCCTGGCCTCACATTAAGCTTCTTACACAAATGTATCTTCACTGCCAATTACATCTACTTTTCGAGTAGTTTATTCTTTCAATATACACCTGTGTCTGTCATGGCACACCATATTATATGTATGCAAACCATACATACAATAATAATTGCTGGAGTAATTGCTTGCTCTCCTGCTTAAAACAAGCAAACAAAGAAACACACACACACACTTTTTGAAAACTAAAAAGGGCCATTAGGCAGTGCCATAACACTCATCCATCTGATAACGATCACCCAATGGCCCCGATGTTACATTTCTTTATAGTGGTCACCAGCACAGTAAGACACAAACATTTAAGCAGTGCCCTTCTGGGCTTCTGTAGCTGTGTCTTAACCTCCCCTTGACACTCCCAGCAAACTATATCCCTCCAGAGACTTCAGAGAACATCATTAGATGACTCCTGCTCATTCTACAGCATTTTGGGGGTGTTGGCCTGGCTGGCAGGGTATTAGAGTTCAAGTTTCCCCCTCCCTGTGCTGTCAGGGACTAGCACAATGGAAGCAACATGCTTAGCTGCTAGAAGTAGGAAGCACATCACCTCACTTTCAAGACATCCCTTGTGGTTGCTGCTCAGAGCTATGCCAATGGGCTCCAAGGGTGTCATATCCAGTCTCCTTGGCTGGAAGCAGGGTCACTGTTACCCAGATCTGTTAAAAGGCTGTGACAAAACCCAAAGATTGCTCCCATGGAGAGATTTTAGTTACAAACCAAGGGCCAGATTTTTAGACTCAGTTGGGTACAACAATGCACTGGTATGATCTGCACAATCACGTGCCACATTGCACAAGCAACCCAATGAATTCTGTGTGGGAACAATCAGTTAAATGTCTGTCATGCAGTTATCAGAATGTGAATGCTGTTGTGGCAAATGAGCATGCAAATTCTGCAGATGCATTTTGGGAAATAAATTTTATTTTAAAAAATTAAGTTCTTTTTTTTTTTTAAACATGCACACAACCATCTGACTGGTCTTTCACATGTTCATTTCAATATGTACATTTGAAAACATCTGGTCCCAAATGTTATCCTGTTTCCAATTCTTCCAATGAAAACTGCAGGTAGCCTCACCCTGAAGTAGTCTGGCCCCAACCACAGTTGAAAGAATGTCTGGGAACTCACTTTCCTTGTGTTTAAAAGATATTTGTGTAAGAAGCTTAATGTGAGCCCAGGAGGAGTCTTTCAAGGTGACATTATGGCTAACAAAGAGATGTTCTGCATGGTCTAACTTTCAGAATCAGATACAGTGTGCCTGGGAATGCCTGTGGTTTCAACAGTCATGCAGGACAATCCTTCAGGCCGGCAGACTGGGGCTACAAAGAGTTTTATTGACACTTGGTCACGTGTTCAAACTACCCAACCCACGGAGGAGGAGATCTGTTCCTTCATCCTCATAAAGGTCTTCAACTGCTCTCCATAAATCAATAGATTAATCAAAAGCATAGCAAGCCAAATTCATGTCTGGTGTAAATTCATTGGCTTCAGTAGGAGTTGGGGGCATTCAACACCATACCAAGTTGCTCAGTGCTTGGCAGGATTGAGTCTTTTGTTGGCACTGTCAGCAGAGGCCAAGGTCTGAATGGACCATAAAGAGTGAACTTCCCTCTGTGCTCTAGGGGAGCTCCCTTCAGCTCAGGGCTGAGTCACATTGGCTGTGTGGGGACAGCAGGAAACTTGGCTTTGCTGTACTTGTCCTGTAGATAGGTAGAGCACTTTAATCACTCCTTGGCCGACAAGCCTGTGCTTGTATTTTTTTGCTTTCTGGGTATTTATTTTTTCCAAGAGGGTGAAACTAAACTCAGGTATAGCGAGAATGCCTAACCATCGTTTTTGCATGTGGTGGGTCTGACCAGTATCTTCTGGGATAGGATCACATTCATGTGGACACAGATCACAAGCTAAAGGGCTGGAGACACAATTTCGATCCAAGTTTAAACCCGCAGTTAAAGCTTTTGCTTTGGCCTGTTATAGACAATAGGACCCAATTGTATAATTCTGACCCAGAATTGGGTTCAGGTTCCAAACCCCATCTTCCAATGTGGGGGGGTTGGTGGGGGTGGGTGTTAAGAGGAGGGTTCAGATCCAGAGTTTGGGTTTGGACCCATCTCAACCACAAATATGTGAGAGCTATTTCCAAAAATGTGTTTAGCCCCAATCACCTCTAAACAATGTTAAGGAAAACTAAAATGTGTAACTTGCATCGACAGTACCAAGAAGACTCCCTGATATTCATTGCTGAATTTCTGTCCAGAGAATCAGTACCATAAGAAAGTGACTACTGGGGCCCTCAGGCTGCCTTCGTGTGATTGAAAAGTGGTATGTCCAGAGCAGAGACGTACCCATATGGAGGGTGCACTTCATACTCTCCAAATCATTGATCTGTCAGGATAGCAAAGCACAGAGGGATTAATTTAAGAAGAGCACTGAACATGCTGCATGGTGGAACTCCCATACCTTTGTCTACAATGAAACTGAGCCCACTTTTACCATGTAAGTTCTTTGGGGCAGGGACCGTCTCTTACTGGTGTTTGTACAACATTTCACACAACAAGTCTCTGATCTCAGCCAGGGCTTCTAGGTGCCTCTGTAATACAAACAATTAATAGTAATAATAATAAGCAATAATATACACTCTACTTATACAGAGCCTCAAGCATGTCTAGCCAGGGCTTAAGATGTCCTGTGTAGCCCCCAAAAGAACAGAGAAGTCAAATGCCTCATAAGTCATTGGATTTGGTGCAGTATCTGCAGTGAATTCCTAGCCAGCTAACAACAGGGAATCATAGAAACTAGAGATGGAAGACCCCTATTTGATCATCTAGACTATTCCTTCCCAGTGCAGCTATTTTTTCATTACTTTGTCCATTCTAGATTTAAATGGCCCACCCAATGCATCTTCCACTGCCTCCTTTGAGAAACTATTCCACAGTTTACCAGACTGGGGACCACTCAAGACATATTAAATAACCAAATGACCTTGAAGTAAGCTACCCTTGGATTGATTTACTGTGCGTGGTCAAGAATGCGTTCTGATGACAGATTTTGCTACTCTGATTACTGAGAAACAGATCACTTGCACACAACAGCAGCTGCCATCAGTGAATGCTACAAAGCACAGCTTGCCCAGCATGGGATTCCAGCAATCGTAACTACAGAAAATCGACCTCAATTTACCTGTCAGGAATTTTCAGAGTTTGCTATATCATAGGAATTTGAACATGCCATATCCCTACCTCAGTACAGCCTGTGTAATGGCAAAAAAGAAGCTGCAACCCAGGCTGCCAAGAAACAACTAACAAAGGGTCTAGCACGGTGTTTCTCAATGACTGTTCCGTGGACCGGCACCAGTCCCTGAGATCTCCCTGACACAGTTTAGGAAAGCAGCAGGCTCGTCCCTGGTATCAAAAAGGTTGAGAAACACTGGTCTAGCAGAGACCCCTGAAAAGTATTACTGGACTGGAGATAAGCACTGACAGGAGACAAGGACACCGATCCTCTCTAACAGTGGTGGGCCATCAGGGTTATCCGCTGACGGGTCGCAAGACGGTTTGTTTATATTGACCGTCCACAGGCATGGCCGCCCGCAGCTCCCAGTGGCCGCTTATTTTAAAGTGATAGGAATGGAATTGATCAAAGTAGCTGAAGGCACAGTATTAGCCCCATGGTGGAATCCCTCTAGCCCCCAGGGATCGGCAACCTTTGGCACACGGCTCGTCAGGGTAAGCACCCTGGCGTGCCAGGCTGGTTTGTTTGCCTGCTGCATCCGCAGGTTCGGCCGATCGCGGCTCCCACTGGCCGCAATTCACCACTCCAGGCCAATGGGGGCGGTGGGAAGCGGCGTGGGCCGAGGGATGTGCTGGCCACCGCTTCCTGCCGCCCCGATTGGCCTGGGACGGTGAACCGTGACCAGTGGGAGCTGCGATTGGCCGAACCTGCAGACGCGGCAGGTAAACAAACCGGCCTGGCCCGCCAGGGTGCTTACCCTGGCGAGCCGTGTGCCAAAGGTTGCCGACCCCTGCTCTAGCCTATATCTTTGCCTGTCTTCACACTGACTTTCACCCTGAAGCTTCTCTTATACAGTAGGTGCACAATGTTGCCACCGCTCAAGATTATATTGCAAGTCTTGTGATATTTGTTTTTGTTTAAAGCCCCAGCTCCTGGAATCAAAAAACTGCATGAGAATCTTAGCTTTTTCTTTTTTTTAATGAAAGTTTTAGCCCTTGTGGATGCCAGGAAAAGCTTGAAAATGTGACCCAAGTGCACTCTAAAGGCTCAGAAACCAGAGAGTCAATAAAAAGACCCCAGAGTGTATTACTGAAGTCCCACAGATTGTGCCATTTTCAGTGATGTCCCCTATTTTCTAATGGGGAATTCTGCTCAAGAATACAGAATATCTCAAAATAGTAGGCACTCTTAAGTAATGCACAAAAGGAAACTGACTAGAATTCATTCATTTCCTTTGATATTAATCTTTCCCCAGAGCTGACTGCAAAATCTGACTAGGATTGTTCTCTTTGTAGCTAGCTTCTTCCAGAGCTTGAGACAAAAGAAAACTGAGAACTTCCCTCTGCAGCAAGCTCTTTACACAAGACTTAACCAGATTTCTAATCAATTTCATTTTGCATATCTGCTCTCTTTGGTATGGCAACCTAAGAGACCTAAATCCAACCGTGCCTGAGTTTGGGTCACAAGTGAAAACTAGATTGGTGATCTCATCTTATTCCTTACTGGACATCTGGCCACATTATAAAATCTTGGCTCAGTAGGAGCACAGAACTCAGATACCAACGAGGCTTATAGGACAGTACAGGGGTGTGTTGTTAGAGCTTCTGAGGGAGGTTATGATTAGAATAACAGCTGATGTGGCATTAGCACATCTCCTAGGGCAGGGTTTCTCAAACAGGGGCCGCCGCTTGTGTAGGGAAAGCCCCTGGCAGGCCGGGCCGGATTGTTTACCTGCTGCGTCCACAGGTCCGGCTGATCGCAGCTCCCACTGGCTGCGGATCGCTGCTCCGGGCCAATGGGGGCTGCTGGAAGCGGCAGCCAGCAAACCCTCGGCCTGCACAGCTTCCAGCAGTTCCCATTGGCCCGGAGCAGCGATCCGCGGCCAGTGGGAGCCGCGATCGGCTGGACCTGCGGACGCGGCAGGTAAACAAACCAGCCCGGCCCACCAGGGGCTTTCCCTACACGAGCGGCGACCCCTGTTTGAGAAACTGTGTCCTAGGGCAATAACTAGAGCTAGCACTAGTTCCTCACTTTCACAGGCACTAAACACATACAATTAAAAAACTAAGCTAATGTGCAGCCTGTATCATCTGTACCATTAATGTCCAGGGTCTTGTTTTCGTAGCTGCATAAGCTTAATGAACATTTGTTTCGAATCATGGCTGCTTCCTTTGATGGATTCTACTGTGCTGGCTGCTTTCAACCAATCAGTGCCAATGGAGTCATACTGCTAATTCCTGCTAATATAGCCAGTTATTCAGAATCTGTGCACAGGCCCAAATTCTACTGTCACACTGGTGCAACTCACACATAAATCTGTGACATGGGCAATGACTAAGCTCCTTGCAGCTGGTTCCAGGACAAAAAAAATCTGAAAAACAGAGATCAAATAAAGCATGATTCTCTATTACTTGTTGTTCGCTCTAAAAAATTCAAACGTGGATCTGGGTTGGCTCGGCTTATGGCAATTCGTGAAACGTGGTGTAAACATTTTTGAAGATGAGTCAAAAAGAAAATGATGTGGGCACACACCCATACTCAGGAAAACTACTGTATGTGCTTCTGTCAATACATTGTTAATTTGCTTCTATGGGTGGTCACTAAGCAGTGCACCTAATGCACCCAATGCAAGAATTATTTGGGGTGAGGAACTTGGATGCATAGGTTGCACTTTAAAAATAAATTTAAAAACCCATTTCAATGCACAAGTCTTTCATCCCAAGCACCTTGAAGATGGTTGCAATTAAAAAGTATTATTTGGTAATTGGAGCAGAAGGCTGGGAGTCAGGAATTGCAGGGATAGGCACTGGTGCAGCAACAGATGGCAGGGAGTTTATATCTACTCCATTCAGGGGCTGCAGGGGCCTTGTGACCTTCCAGTGCAGGTTATAGTAGCCCTAAAGTCTGCTCTAAACTGAGCCCTGAATTCAACTTAGATTGCAAGCTCTCTGGGACAGAACCAGCACAAAGGGGTCCTGCTCCCAGGGCTGGCGCTTCCATTTAGGTGACCTAGGCGGTTGCCTAGGGCACCAGGATTTGGGGGGGGGGCGGCATTTTGCTGCCCTCGGCAGCAATTCGGCGGCGGGGGGTCCTTCCGCGCTCCGGGTCTTCGGCGGCAATTCTGCGGCGGGTCCTTCACTCGCTCCGGGACCCGCCGCCGAAGTGCCCCAAAGACCAGGAGTGCAGAAGGACCCCCCCGCCGCAGAATTGCCGACGACGACCGGGAGCGCGGAAGGACCCCTGCCTAGGGCGCCAAAAACCCTGGTGCCGCTCCTGCCTGCTCAATGACTGAGGCTCCTATATGCCACTGCAATATTAGTAATAAAAGAGCCCAATGGGACTTTGCAGAGGGATGGAATTTCAAGGGTGCCCAGGCTATGCTCTTTCACTTAACTCACCCCTCCCTCTCGTCTCCAGACCTGCCCACACCTCATCTGTGTGATACTTCCCCTGCCGTCCCATCTGGACCTCTATTGCCCAGACCTAATGTGCAGGTGGTATAGAGCTGATGGAGTTGACTCTTCCCCTGAAATCAAGATCCTCATGTGCCAGTGGTATTCCTGGTGGGCTGGGTTATGCCTACTCTAGAGACGCTTTGAGCTAGCCTGCCTGATGAAAAGAGCTGGAGTCCAACAATGAATTGGGCCTTTCAGTTTGATTCCCCATTCTGTTGTGATCATAGGTATCTCACTTAAGCTCTCCGTCCATCAGTAAAATGGGCAGAACACTTACTTACCTCACAGGTAGGAAATGAAGGTTAACCTGTTTAGAAAGCACTCAGAGGTCCTTAGAGCCAATGTACTATAACCCGGTCCCTACCTCACCTACATCACAAAATCACTGCAGTTTTATCCAATTGGCAATATCTACTTGATAGAGAACAGCAGTGCTGAGGCTGCTGTGGGTCAGACTGGAGGTGAACTGACACACCTTCTCCATTATAGGGGACTCCATTGTAGAGAATGTTGCAATTAGGGTACAATCTCTCAGGAGACTGCTTAGCTTTGCCTTCTCTCATTCAAAAAACTTCCTGAAAGCGTTTACAGCTGTTAAGTGTGTGTGTAAATGCATAGTGAGTAGGTGAGAGAGAAAAAGAGAGAAAGACTTGTGATATATGAGGTTGTCTGCTGTATACCTAGCTGCTAAAGCAGAAACATTTCCTTGATTGAAGTCTAAGTGGGGAAAAATATATTTTTCCATATGCTATATGGAAAGATTTATTCAGCTGTTACCATGCCATCTTGTTATTGTGTTTGTCCTTATGGGCTGGGTTGGGTCAGTGCTTCCATGGGACACAGAGGTGCTGCAGGAAGTGGGGTTTCACTAGGTGGCACTCTTTCCTATAAGTCAACAATGTGTTGCTGGACTTCCTGTCTGTTAGGTGAGAGATAAAAATAAGGGTCTGACTAGTCATAGCCATTAAAGAACTCATGGCACCTTTTTACAAGGGAAGAGGGATTAACCTAGGTTTCATCAAATTAAAAGTTGGGTCCGTATAGTGTCCATTCCAATCCGCCTCCCCACCCCCCCCATCCCTTGCAGCTTCAGTTGGGAAAGTTATTCTTCTCATCTTGTTCTTCTAAACCGTCATGTAATCTTGTGCGGTAAAACAGCAGAAGTGTTCCAAACCGAGAAGTGACTGTGTCACTCCAGTGGTGAAATGATTCTTGTGCACTATGTCAGGGCCTGATCAGTCTTCCGTGTCAGTTAAAAGGACTCTTGCCGTTGACTTAAAGGGGCACAGCCCATATTTAGCACAGTGCTCTAGGTTCTTTAGGACAAAAGCTGCTCTAGTGAGGTAATGATTTCTAGTGGTTAGTGGGACTAGAAGACAG
Source organism: Terrapene triunguis (assembly GCF_002925995.2). Classification (NCBI taxonomy): domain Eukaryota; kingdom Metazoa; phylum Chordata; order Testudines; family Emydidae; genus Terrapene; species Terrapene triunguis. The sequence continues at coordinate 39,937,686 of NW_020664418.1, read as the reverse complement.
GAAATAGGTGCTGTTAGCCTTGGCTTTGCTGCTAACTTGTGGGTTTGACAAGTCACAAACTTTCTGAGCCACATTTTCCTTGCAGTGTAAGTCAGGGCTGCATTTGGCCCTCTGTGCCATAGTCTCCCAATGTGTCTGATAGGGGATAATCATATGTACTCAACTCATAGGGTTGTTGTGAGGGTTACAGAGGTATGAGAATCACTGCAGAAAAAATGATATAATATGTGCATCTAATCTGTGAGCAGCTCAAACACGACAAAATGAGTCCTTCCCTCTGCAGGGATCACTTATACGGTGCATGCAACAGAATGTTGTGGTGGTGGGTACATGTGCGCCACATTTATTTGCACAGGATCACATTTCAGTGCTAAAGAGTGTATGATGCCAGAAACACTAGAAGGAGATACTTTATAATAGCCAGAGGAGGGAATGTTAGAAATGTAACACAAACTGAAACACACAACCGAAGCTAAAGTTTAGTGGGTGAAAGTTATTTCCTTCAAATAAAAATAAATCCAGGTCTTTAAAAAGTTGACCACGTTTCTTTAACTTCAATAAAGCAGCACAGTATTATAATTAATTAGAATTCAGAGAGCAGCTGAATAAACTGGAAAAGGTCGCACATGAGGGAGAAACATCAAGGTGAAATGTAGGTGATAAAACTCACTAGAAGTATCTTCCTGGAATCAAAACAAGGCTTCTCAGGCCTTGGGAGACCAGCAATCTCTCTTCCCAGTCTGGAAAAAAGCTGTAATTTCTCCGTCAAAAAACAACAAATCACAATTTGTTATTCAATGCATAAATTGTACAGGAAAACAGGTGGAATCCTGGTCCCACTGCAGTCAATTTCAAGATTCTGACCAGGATTTCACTTCAGGCACTTTGAAGGTCTCCCGTACTGTTTACTCCCACCCCTGAAAGCCCACGTGGACCCCAAATCCCTGCCTGAGAACCTCTAAATTAGAATGTCCAGTTTACAGATAAAAATGTATTGGGACAAAATACTGAGATCTGTGCTCATTTCCCTCCCTCCCACCCCCCAGGTTTTTCCTGGGGCAAAAGTGCCATTGACTTAAATGAAGTGAAACTGAGTAAAAACTAAGTGAAAACTTCAGGATTTAGCCCATTGTAAGGGTAGGATGGTCTTCTGAGTGCAGCTAACCTGTGCTTTCCCCTGCTTTTGACCAGACACTATATACCTTTTGAGAAACATTTTATTTTTTGTGCCATATGAGTGTGTGAAACATCAGATATGTCATCTGCCTGATGCAGATGCCTTTTGTGTGGCTCCAGTGGTGCAAAGGGGCTTAAAGCTGCTGGGGAATCCCTGACACAGGGAAAATCCCCAAGTGGTATAACATAAATATAGCCAGCTATACATCATTCTCTGCCTGCCCACCTAGTAGGAGGCATACTGTGGGTGAGTCAGAATGCGCTTTGCTCTTGTTGAGTTTGGACCCAGAGGTATATGGGATTGTTTTAGAAAGCATAACTGGAGTAGCCCTGCAGCTGCTCTAATCTGTGCTCCCCACAATTTGGAATGATGGAAAGGTCTGACAGTGTCACCCCCACTTCTCAGGTCTGCCAGCAAATTGGCAGTACACTTGCATATCCAAAGAGGACCTACATTTAGAAGAGAATTCTTAGATTTGGGTTCCACTGGTTTACAGCAAACTGCTGCTGCATGTTTTTTTTTACAGAGAGCAGGCTTCCGTTTCGGTAGAAATACATTTGCTTTTAAAACTACACCGTCCCTTGAGGATTTAAATTATTTGTTTAAGGGGGAGGAGACTGTTTTATGAAACTCACCGAAGCCTTGGGAAATCTAAAACATAACATGGGGGAGAGCTTCTGAAATGTGACAAAATCCCAAAGTCCGGAGAGGAGTTCCCCAACTCTAACCGATGGTAATTTAGTAATCTTCTATGTAGATAAATAGTAACTTTAAAATCTACAGGCCACCGATTTTTCTACCCAATCTCTCCAAGAATTACAATATATATATATATTCTCTGAGATGTAACTGTGTTGTCCTGTGGGGAAGAATGACCTACCTGCTAAAGCTCATCTCAGGACTGAGGGGCAGGAGATCTTGGGCAAGCCACTTAAGTGATCCGTGCCTCAGTTTCCCCTTCTGTAAAGCGAGGAGGGTAACAGGCGTGTCACGTGGGGGAGGAAGCACTGCGAGGATTAATCTATGCAAGCCGGTAAAGCGCTCTGGGATCCCCCGACAGCAGGAGCTGCCTTTTGATGAACTCCCTGCTCAGCTGCTGAATTCTCCACGCCTGCAAAATGCACCAACTGGAGCCAGCTCCGCGCCCCGTCCAAGCTCCCGCTCCCCATCCTCCACGCGTGAATTCCAGCCGCCCGGGCGAGCTCCCTCCTCCCCACGCCGGGGCCACGCCCCCCAGTGGGAGCCGCGAGCTCACGGGCCCCCAGGCAGTGCAATCAGAGCGGCCTCCCGCTTCACCCCCGCGCTAGGAGGAGGAACCTAGGGGGACGGAGAAAGGGGGGGGTCCTCCCCTTCCACCCCCCTCCCTCCTAGGTGGCGCATGCGTCCTGGCTCAGGGCTGCTCGTCGGGCCAGCGGAGGGAGGGAGCCGCCGGGAGCGCTCGGGTGCCGCCGCCTGTTGCACCAGCGCCCCGTGCCGCCAGCCATTGTCCCCCGCTCCCCGCCGCTGCAGGAGGCCCAGCAGCCCCGCCCGCGGGGTGAGTGCACGAGCGAGTTTGCGGGAGTTGGGGGAAGTGCCGGGGGCCCCGCCTGGGGCCGGGGAGGGGGTGTCCCGGCAGGGAGTCTGGGGGGGGGGGAGCTCTCCCACCACTGCAGAGCTGGGGGGCCGGGATGCCCCTCTTGCTGCAGAGCTGGGGGAGCCCCTCTTGCTGCAAAGCTGGGGGGCCGGCGCCCCCCCCGAGTCCCTGCGGAGAAGGGGTAGCGGGAGGAGGTGGCACCGCAGGGGCGAGCCGCCCCCCCGCCGGCCGGGGTACGGGGAGCACCCGCCTGCGCTCGCGGCGCTGCGATGCTGCTGCTGGGAGGGGGGGTCGTACATGCAGTTCTGCTCCTGCTTCCCATCTCCCGGGTGGAGAGAGGCCCCTTCCTCCCCCCCGCGTCCTGCTCCCCTCTCCCCTCATTGTCCCGCTATCCTGCCCCCTCCCAGTCCCTGCCGTATCTGGGGAGGGGGCCTGAAGGGCTCTGTTGAAAATGCACATGGAAACTCCCCACTCCCCCCCCCCCCGGCGCTTGCCCAAGTCCTGAACCCCCCAGGGCGGTTCTCTTGACAACTTTGTGTCTTCCACGAGCTGTCCTGCGCTGCGTCAGTGCGATTTGTGACGGGCTCAGGGCCAGGGTCGCTCTCTAACAGGTCCCTGCTGGATCGGGCGGACCTGGTCTGGGCTGCTCGTTTTCTCCTCTTCTCTCGCTCGCTTTTCTTTCCTTTGTTTCGGCTTTTGCTAATTGCAAACATACTTGATTGTGTCCGAGCCCGAAACCACTTTTCCCTCCGCTCTTGTCTGTGCTGCGGTAACTACTGGACCAAGTTCTCTGGAGTAGTTTGAGCTGTTGCCACCAATTGTTAAATCCCTCCTATCCTGAGGAACTATTAGGGGTGGCAGAGAGAAATGTGAGCCTTGAAAGCCATTTTATTGATAAATTAACAGAATGTGGCTTTCTAAACTTTTTACCCACGGATTCGTGCGTAGGTGGGAGGAGTGTTTTTTTTAGAAAAATGTCAATATATGTTTGTAAAATAAACTTCCTCTGTATCAAAATCATGGCTGTTGTGATGTGAAATACTTAATTTCAATTTCAGTAGTACAACCAGATCACGCTTAATATCGCCACTTTATTGCAAGGAAAGTAATCCAGGAGCTAAAACACAATCTGTTTTAATGTTTGTTTATATGAACCTTTGAAATTATTCTGAGGGGGGTCATCCTATAGACATGCTTCATGTTTTTATTCTGCGGTTTTTAGGAGGCACTGCACGTATATTTTGTTTCTATAGTTAAATCAAACAGACTTTTATTTGAAAAAAGTCTGTGGAATTCCTGAACAAGGGTCACAGAAGTGCTGCTGTTTCTTAACCTTTTAACTGTCAGGGTTTATTAATCCACCTTCTGTGTCCATGTTATCCCTGCAGGTCATACAAAGGAGTTGGGATTAGCAGAGAGCAGTTTTACTGACCTCTCTAATTGCGTCTACTGCAGTGTCTTTTACACTGCTTCATTGTGTATCTTTTTCATTCTTGCATTCAGGCTGTTTTCATAGTGCTGTTTGTATGAGCATACTGTACTAATTCCATCGGATATGATATTGTGTCACTTTAGAGATGCCCAGATGTTGTCTTGGTGAACACATTACGAATATGATAGTAAAACACTCAGTAGCATCTGTGGACTACCTAGTTCTTCAGTCAACCATGAAACTTAAAATAAGTAGGAGATATGTGATGCAGTAGAAGTATGTTAAGCACGTAGACTATAAAGCAAGTTTAGACAGTTGTCCTGAGTTGCATGAATGTCTTATGTGCTGAGAGTTTTGAGTAATGTAATTTAATCAGTTTTAAAGGGAGAAAAAATGGTGTGGTTTCTGTTTATAGTAACCCCGTGGAGCTTGAAATCACTCCTCCTCTAGATTCCCCCCCCCTTCTGTTTTGTACACACTGGCTATTTGTAGAGTTGCTAAGGTGAGTTAGGCTCCAGATATCCTTTTTGAGGTAAGATATTAATGAATCATTTAATGGAGGGATTGTTTTTGTATTTCTCCCATCACCATAACATCTGAGAGCCTCACAAACTTTACTGAAGTTGACTTTGCAACATTTCTGAGGTTGGGGAAACTGTTGCTTCCCCAGGTATAGATCTGAGATACTGACTCATAGGGATGTAAATAGTGTTTAAAAAAGTAACCATTTAAACTATTAAAATTGTATCGGTTAAACCTTTAATTGTTAACGAGTTCACAACATAGGGAACTAGGAGAGCGGGGGGATCTGGGCAAAGGTAAGGGGGCCGAGCCCGGCAGCCGGGACCCCAGGCGCGATGCCGGTGGCCGGGACCCTGGACGCACATTAGGCATTTAAATGTTAACTGAATACATTACCGGTAAGACTGATGCTTATTGTTTAACCGGTTAACATTTTACATCCCTACTGACTCATAGAGAATGAGTTGGTCACAGTCACACAGGAAGTCTGTGGCAGAGAGGAGAATTGAATCCAGTCCTCCAGTACATTGCTCCGACTCCAAGACTATCATTCCCCCTCAGACATTTTCTTTCTCCTTCCCCCTCATATATCCTGTTACCTGCCAGTTGAGCAGATTGTGGGCTGGCCAATCAACCAGCCTTGCAGTGTTCCCTTAAATAACCTTAACAAGAATATCTGTGTATCAAATATAGCTTTTAGGTAGCTTATCGGATTATACTTCATGATGTGGTTATTTTGCATGTGCATACACAGCTTGCCAACACTAAAATATTCTGCATGTTTTTATGCGGATGGTATTGGCCAATATTGTAAAACAAGGCTAGTGGTTTTAGGTGCCCATTTGGGATACCATAGATAGGTAGAGGAAGGAGGGTCCAGTGGTTAAGATCCTAGCTTGGGACATGAGACCTCAATTCAATTCCTGTTCCACCACAGACTTCCTGTGTGACCTTGGGCAAGTCATCTAGACTCTCTGTGCTTCAGTTCTCCACCCATAAAGTGGGGATAATAGCACTTCCCAACTGCACACCACACGGGGTTTGGGAGGGTAAACACAGATTGCGAGGTGTTCAGATAGACCTGAAAGGGGCCTGCTTTTTCTGGCTGCTTAGCACTTTCTAAGAGTTGGGCCTCTCTTAAGGGGACTTCAGTTGGACACTCCAAATCATTAGCAGCTTCAAAAAATCTTGGTCATTTATTGCCTTGTCTACCCTTCATGTTTATGATTGAGAGCATGTTAGCATTTGATCCTGAGAGATGTCAAGCACCCACAAACTCTGGAGTTCTGGGTGCTAGCCACCTTAATTTTCATGTCCATTAAATTCTTGGCATCTCTGCTAAAGGTGATACTTGTGATATGGGCACCTGCTGGCTAGGAACTGGACTTAGACCACCAACTCTATCACCGCTATGCATGGTGAGCTTGGAGTTGTGACATGTAGAGGGATGGCTCCATACACCATTTTTTGGTCCCCTGAGCTTTCCAGTCTCAGTCCACTTCTGTGACACTGGCATTCCCCACCCATACAGAATGGGGAAAAGTAGTCTCCTTGTTACTCAGGTTTTACTATGTTTACTTCAGGTTAATGGTGGTGGTTGGGGAGAACCCTATAAAAATAGCACTTCAGTAGATGATTGAGAAGTACAAACTACAGTAAAACTGGAACAACTTGTCCTTCAGAATGCCTGTTTGCAGGCAGGTGAAACAGAACCAAATGTGGAGCAAAGACAATTTATCTGTTTTCAGAACACATTATTAAAATGGAAAAGGCCTTATGCCTCCTGCCTGTTATCATTTTTTCATTAAGTGACCGTCTATTAAGAAACCTTTATTCTGGAAAAGAAAAGATGCAACTGTCCAAAGAAAATGGAAGCCTTCCTAATACGCATGTGTGTGTGTGTCACCAATAAATTCACCAAAACTTGTGCTTCTGTACTATTCATTGACTTCTTCACCCTTTTCAAATTAAATGGGCTTTTGGAAAAAACACTAACTCTTCCTCCTTTTCTTCCCCCAGTGTATTTAATTTTCTTCTTTTTAGTGGAAATTGTACTACTGACCAGAATGCAGCTCGCTAAGAGGTACATTGATCAAAAACATCTTGTTCTCTATCTTTGGCTAGGTACTTGCTGATCAGAATTTTTTTTTTTAACTCCATGGAACACTTCAACTTTTTAGTAAAAAAAAAAAAAAAAAGACCATTTTGATTTGGAAAAGCTGTCATGGCGTCTCATGGGAGTTGTAATCTGGGAGTCCCATGCTCCTAGTCTCCTCTATATGGGGGAAAGGGGATGGATGTACTGCCTGGACTACATGTCCTAGGATGCACCATGGTCTCCATTCTTGGTAGGATGCTGTGGTACCTCATGGGAGTCTCTGGCCATGGTTCATCATAGGACATGTCTTCCAGCTGGGGAACCCAGCCTGTAGGATAATGTTAGTAGGAGGAACCTAAACCACTACTCCCAGGAGGCACCATGGCAGCCTTTTTGAATCAAAATTTATGGTTACCATCTAGAAATATTTTGGACATTGGTCTTTTATGAAAAGTCTGTTTTCCACAGAGAGCTGACACTATACAAGTTTCTTTGTGAAGAATCAAACTCCTAACTTTCTGTTGGAAAAATGGCATGGACAGAAAAATTCTAGCTATCCCTAGTACTCCCTGAATAGCCAACCACTTAATGTTTCTGATGTCATCATTCAGAACCAGACTTCTTGATCACTGCAGCTAACAGCAAAAACATGGAGACAACTTATAAAGAGTCCTTTTCTTACCTGTCTTTCTCCCTTGGAATTGACCTTTATGTGGCTTTGGAAGGCTATAACCCTCACGTAAAGTGTTCCTTTGGCTAGTGATAAAGAAGTATGCTGACAGCATTCCAGAACAAACATTTACATAATGAACCCGTTGCTACATTCAGTTTATAGAACACATCATCTCCCCCGCCCCAGCATATCATATCCATTGTTTCTTTTTAAGAGGGTAACTTCTCCTTTGACGACACGATAAAAATGCAACTAAATTTTCTAATTCATAGTGTTGCAGCTATGAATCCAGTGAAATTACACCCTCTTAGTGTTTACATATAGTTGTTTGGAAGTGTATAATAGGTAAACTGTTCTCAGCAAATAAATCTCAGACTCAAAGGTGTTGTTTTAACTGGAAAAAAGACATCTTTCACCATGTTAACATTTATACAAGAAAAAATTGTAGCGTGGACAGGCTAATATATATTAATAGGTTGAATTTAACATTAGCTTGTTCCGTTGACCTACTGTCACATGTTAAAACTATAATTTCGTCCACAGTAGTTCTACCACTTGTTTAAAACAAAACAACAACAACAACAACAAAAACCCACACAAATAAACCACACCTTTTTTTCCTAGAAAGGATACACCCAAAAAGCTTAGTCTAATAGCACAAGTTGATGATACAGGACAAAGGGTAGAAAGTGCGTAGCAGATATTCTATGCTAGTCAGCATATACACCTCTCAAAAGGTCTGGCTTTTTTCCTAACTCCTCCAACAAAATAACTGTTGAAATCGATTGAAATGCTTAAAAGAATATAACACTATCATGTGTCCCAAAGTAGTATTGCTGTGGTCTTCAGAGATCAATCTTCTTTTTATCTCTCTCTTTTTCTAAAGAGACCTGATGCTGGAGAGTGTTGGGTAACTTCTATCAAAATATTGATAAGATTAAAGAGGGTAAAACTGGAGTAATGTAGATTTCTAATGGGCAGCTTTACAGCTCCAATTCTAAACTGCAGTGAAGCTGACCTGGGAGCAGCTCCGTAGGTCTTTGAGGTGGGGGCTCTGTGATCTTTGCATCTCCTTGATTCTGGAGGCAGCCAGGGTAATTGGAGTGGTGCCCACCATAAACTAGAGTAGCCCCAGAGATGGCTCTAATTTACTGTGTGCTGCAACATTTCCCTGTCCAGTAGCACAGAATACCTGGAGCCATATCCTCTATGCCTGGGGTATTAGAGATCTGTGCTACTGTGGAATCCCTCCTGTGGTTGGGGAGGTCTGCCAGAACTATGGGCCCTGTGCAACTTCAGCTGGTATACAGATGCCTTGGCAAAGGTCCGAATCAGAGTGTATGTTGGTACTTTTTCCTGTATATATTTTAATTCATAGGATAATCCCCTCCCATAGAACTAGTGTATGTTAATCTTTCTCCTCCAAGACAACCTGAGATCCCTATTTCTGCATTTATATTTTTTTTGGCTTTCTGTCTTTTATAAACATCAGTAATTGCCTCTTCTCCACACCATCTAACTTTTTCAAAATTAGCCAGCTTGCCCTTCATTCCAAAAATAACTTTTCTGTGATGCTGTCGTTACCGCATTAGTAACAAATTCTTTCCCAAATAAATGTTCCTGCCCTTCCAATGTCAGAGAATAACTCTTGGCAATAGCAGACCTAGTGAGTTGTCTTGCAACGCTTTCTCACCTGGTTAATCCTTGCATGACTTTTCCCATTGATTTGCATGGAACTTATTGAATGATGAGGGATTACTCACATCAGTAGGAATTTCAGGACTGAGCCAACCAGAGAGATCCATTTCAGTTGTTCTTTGTGAGTCCATTAGGGTGACCAGACAGCAAGTTTAAAAAATCAGGACGGGGGTGGGGGATAATAGGTGTCTATATAAGAAAAAGCCCCCCAAATCGGGACTGCCCCTATAAAATCAGGACATCTGGTCACCCTAGAGTCCATTTAATTTAAACAGATCTGCTTAGGAACATGTAGCTGGCATCAATCTGCATTTTAATTTTCAAGCATTTGTGAATTCATTTCTACAACATAAATGTAATAATAGAATAAGAAAAATTCTTTGTTTGGTGCTTGCCAAAACATACGCCTGTAGCTACTGACTGCTTCTGATCTTCATTAGCCTGTCTCCTGGACCTTGATTTGGTGGCCAGTCAAGTTTGTGGAAGATGTTAAATTGCATCAGCCTTAGAGCAGTAATTTTTGGCTTGTAATTTTCCCAAATGTATGTTTGATTTCTCAACCCATCTTATAGAGAATATGTAAAGTTTGCAACGTGAGTACTTTATATAGAGAGTAGCTTGTTGCAAGGCCAAATTCCACTCAACCTTTCTCCAGTATTGGTGGGAATTCGAGATTTTCTCTTAAAGTACTTAGTCATGTTATTAATTCCTCTTTGAGGGGGAGAGAACATAGACGACCGTTTAGATGTAGAGAAGGAGGGGAATTTTGATATGACCCATTCTTTATAGGGTTGATATGTTGTGGTCCTTTTAGAGTACAGCACGAGGGATTGTGATATTTAAAGTCTTATGCCAGTGAATTCTCAGTGTGCCCACATTGGAGTTCTGCATGTAGCTACATGCTTTTATCAGCCAGGCCTATTGCAGTTCAATACACTAAGCATTTTTAAAAGCTTTTGCACACTTCATAACCTCATCCAAAGCTTTTGTCAAAATTAGTCAGGAGGTAAATGTCTCTTCTCTCATTCAGTGTAGCACAGCATCCAGTGGTGTAACTGCTGTATAAAACTCAGTGTTCTCATTAGTCAATCTCTGACTAACAAGAAAGTATTGTGCTATACCAGAGCTCTTTGAAACAATCCCTTGTCTTCAAAATACAAAAAATGGATTCAACCTTTCCTCCTTCTAGGGCTACCATGCCTGATGGCACAGGTGCTGTCTGGCTTGATCTTATTCTTGCCATTATTCTTGTGAATTTAGGGATGTCTAGTAGAATTGGGAGCATGGGGAGTCTTTAGAGAGTGGTAAAATGTTGCTATGATCCTTATGAGAAGGATCATTTTGTCTGGTAATGGTTCAACTCAGTGTTTCCCAAACTCGGGACGCTGCTTGTGTAGGGAAAGCCCCTGGCGGGCCGGGCCGGTTTGTTTACCTGCCGCGTCCGCAGGTTCGGCCGATCGCGGCTCCCACTGGTCGCGGATCGCTGCTCCAGGCCAATGGGAGCTGCAGGAAGCGGCGAGGGCCGAGGGACGTACTGGCCGCCGCTCCCAACAGCTCCCATTGGCCTGGAGCAGCGAACCGCGGCCAGTGGGAGCCGCGATCGGCCAAACCTGCGGACGTGGCAGGTAAACAAACCGGCCCTGCCCGATAGGGGCTTTCCCTACACAAGCAGCGTCCCAAGTTTGGGAAACACTGGTTTAACTGATTGCACACTCATTCTAAACTGTGACTAAGGTAAAGGGACCATGTTTGGGATGCATCTTAGTACTTGAAGCACTAGTCTGAAAGTGAGTCTGGTTCTGTTGATGAAAGCATCACACGTACCATAGTATTCAGCTTCCCCCTGTATTCCGAGCATTTATCTGTCTTCTCAACATTAGGGTAAATTTTGGGGCTGTAGTTACTATTAAGGAAAACAGAATTGTGTGGGGGGATGCAGGAAACGTAGGCTTAATGAAGGGGAAGGACTGCTCACTATGACCTTACTTTCCTTTCGAATTGCCTCTGAGATGCTGAAACCTCAGGAAATACATACTTGTGGTTGGGATAACCAATGTTTGGATGGTGATGGGCAAGGGGAGAAGTGCTTTTGTGGGAGAGCGGGGAATTAAAAGGGAATTCAGAGCTTTTGCAGGGGGCAGAGAATTATTCTTACCCTAAAACTATTAAATGATGATTCTGCTGTGATTCTGCACTGTGAAAGTCTTGTTTTATTGCCCAGTCTGCCCCATTGCCTGTATCACTGGATAGTGTTTTTTACAACCTAAGTGGCTTTCAACGATGCCTCATTAGAGACATACCTGAGAGGTTCTAATGTTCTGTGAACGGCTGGACTGAGGGACTTCTAGTACTTTGAACAAAAGGGATTAGAAATTACCATCAGCAGTCATTGTGTAGCCTACGTGTAGACTTTTTAACTTGTACCATGTACACCTCTACCCCGATATAATGCGACCCGCTATAACACGAATTCGAATATAACGCGGTAAAGCAGTGCTCTGGGGGGGGGCTGCGCACTCCAGTGGATCAAAGCAAGTTCGATATAAGGCGGTTTCACCTATAACGTGGTAAGATTTTTTGGCTCCCAAGGACAGCGTTATATTGAGGTAGAGGTGTAGTTCAAACATTCTGGGTTAGGAAAAAAATGTCTGAATGTCCAGAGCATTTCCCCCACCACAGAGCAGACATAAACAATGGAAAACCCATTGAAGTAGCCTAGACTTCCTCAAAGGGAGACTAGTTGTCAACCCAACTTCCCTCCTTTCTTCTGAGTTTATAGACATGCCTACATGCAATCTGTGTGTGTGGCTCTGCAGTATTGAGAGGATAGGGAAAAAAATCTGATTTAGGTCCCTTTAGACACTGGGTGAACTTTCTATATTAGATAATGCAGGCCACATCAGCATAATTTTATGTAAATGTTTCCTCTGTGTTGTCAAACTCTTGATGGGATTGGGTCATCCATAGGTGGGAACCAAAGGCAGCCCAGTTCCTGAAAGGTTTTTGGTGATAAGTTGGAGTGAAGTAGTATAGATGTCCAACTATCTCTGGGAATTCTGCATGGGGCACTCTTGAATAAAGAGGGGGTAGATGTAAAAATAACAAATAAAGGATGACTTTTAATGGGACATGTTCACCAGGACTCCTAACAGCCTTGGGGTAGCAGTATTGAGGTGCAACCTGATGAGGACAAATGAAATGTCCTGGGAAGGGAGATTTTGTTCCAGGGTGGATTAATTTGCACCAATATTAAAACAAGACACTCAGCCTCTGAATGGTAGCCTGACAAAGCAGGTGAAATGCATCTCTCAGAATAACTCAGTGGGTAGCAAGGAAGGAGGTTTTAATACAGGGCTGGACAAACAGATTGATACACAATCTGAGCCTGGCCACCACTGTACCAGAGAGAACATAATCAGTGAATGGGTTGCTAACCACTAGAAAGCATAGTCAAATTTTGGGGTTGTATCCTTTCAAAAATGATTTGGAAATGAAATAGAGGATTTTCGATTGAATGGGTTCGCCTGGAGGGTAACAAGCAGATAGCTCATACACAGAGATAACGTGGGACTCTTCATCTCAAAGGGGATCCCCAAGTGCTTTACAAACTATTTTTCTCTTGCATGCAGGGCAGGAAACAACCATTGTGCTGGTCCATGACTGGGGCTCCTAGTTGCTATGGCAATACAAACAATATCAAATAATAACTAGCCCACTGCATGCTGCACAACAATGGGAACAGAAATCTTGGCCATATCCCCTGACAGAATCTCCTATGCTTATGAAGAATTCTTGTAGATCTTTAATGTTCTTGGTTCTTTTGATGTCCCTGAAAAACACTCGCTCAGTGTGATGGACTTAAATTGTAGCAATGGTGGTTTAGGTTGGGCATTAGGACAAACTTCTTGTCAGGGTGGTTAAGCACTGTAATAAATTGCCTAGGGAGGTTGTGGAAACTCCATCACTGGAGATTTTTAAGAGCAGGTTAGACAAACACCTGTCGGGGATGGTCTAGATTAGTGGTTCTCAAAGCCAGTCTGTCGCTTGTTCAGGGAAAGCCCCTGGCGGGCCGGGCTGGTTTTTTTTACCTGCCACGTCCATAGGTTCGGCTGATTGCGGCTCCCACTGGCCGCGGTTCACCGCTCCAGGTCAATGGGGGCTGCAGGAAGCAGCGTGGGCGGAGGGACGTACTGGCCACTGCTTCCCGCAGCCCCCATTGGCCTGGAGCGGTGAACCTGCGGATGTGGCAGGTAAATAAAGCGGCCCGGCCTGCCAGGGGCTTTCCCTGAACAAGTGGCAGATCAGCTTTGAGAACCACTGGTCCCGATAATACTTAGTCCTGCCGTGAGTGCAGGAGACTGAACTAGATGTTCTCTTGAAGTCCTTTCCAGTCCTACAGTTCTATGATTTTATGATACTCCACTTACTTACCTTGAAAGAACTTGAGTGGGCCCTGTTGTGATTTGATCCTGTGACCCTGAGGAGTCTAGGTATTCTGTGACTGAGAGTTAAGGTATGGAGCTGTCCCCTGACCCAGGATGCTCTCAAAGCTGTGTAGAATGCCCTGCTCCTCTGAACCATCTCTTTGACCATGTATTTGGATCTGATAGGAATGCTATCAAAGCAGCTCTCAACACTGTTCTTCTTGCTACTGTTCTTATACTGTGCTCATCTCTGTAGTAACGCAGTGCCTTCCAGTAGTTCATTTAGCGATGTGACTAACGTGTCGAGTGGAGTTTGTTCTGTCTTCGTGGGCAGAAGTGTGTACAGCGGAGTGTCTTCTTTTGGCGGTGGTGGTGGGGACTCTGTGTTTATGTGTATTTTAGGGAAGACAGGCTGAAGAAGACCACCTGGGAGTAGAAGGTGATGAGGTTTGTGATGGACTTCCTGGGGCAGTTCATTCTACAGTCTTGGACCGGCCCCTGAGACAGCTGTGTCTCCCTCACAAGATGAGCTTTCACTTTATTGTGAAAAGTTCTTTTGTGCCCCACGAGCATAGCTGTTGATCACAATATTCATCCGAGAGCTTTAGTCAATGTGTTGGATATTCTGGGCATAGGGGATTGAGTGTCTTTGAAGATAAGGACCAAGACCTTGAACTTGATTCAATATTCTGTGGGAAGCTGGTGTAGGGAGTGGAGGACTGGCTTGATGTGCTTCCGGAAGCCCGTGTTTCTGAAGAGATGTGCTGCAGCCTTCTTTACCTGTTGTACTTAAGGGCTGAAGGCTTCATGCCCAGGTTTATTGCATTGCTCTAGTTTATCTGAGAAATGACAAAGGCATGAGTATCTGAGGCCCGGTCATCATGTGTCAAGGATAGGATGGAGTCTCTAGGCAGCTGGAGATGGTAGAAAGCATTATCCTCAGCTGTTGCTGCTATGTGACAGCTTAGCATTTGCAACAACTCCATAGAGTGCTCCTAATCTGCAGACTGAATTGACTAATTGTGGGTGCATTTCTTCAGCCAAAACAGACTTCACCAGGGGTTCAAGCTTTTCAGAATGTTCTTCTCTGCCTATTAGCATAACTTATGGCTTGCTCTAGTTCAGTTTAAACCAGCTGTTCTTCCTCCATGAGCTGATTTTTGTCCACTGGGTCATCTTGGTAGGAGTGGTATGGTCATATATGGTGAAAGGATACAGAGAGCTGTGTGTCACTCTGTGCTTGATTCAAGGCTCTAATTTAGTACTTCACGCGGGAAACGTACCCTCTGTTATCATAATGGGCGAGAGCCTGAATGCAGTTGTCTGACTCAATGGTTTGTGCCCATGCCTGCTGAGGAATGTGTGTAATATCGGAGCAGACCTTGCTGTTGAAGTGTTGGCTCTTTTTCACCTATCTACATAAACTCTGCGATAGGACTGTGTGTAGGAAAATAAGTTGTTTTACCTCCCCCACCCACATATAAAGTACTGTATCTAATGCTTCAAAAGCCAGGAAATCAATCAAAGTAAAAGCTTGCTCATGTGATTTTTAACTTGTAATGTTTCCTGTGAGGTTTTTGTTTATGTTACAGCCCTAATGTTTAACTAGTTTTGTGTGTGACTTTCTTTTTGGTGAGATTTTATTTTTTCATCCATCTGTTTAGAAGAACAGGTTCTCCCCATTTCTGATAGCCATGAAATTATTTTCCCAAGGGAATAGGAGAGAAGGAAGATTATGGGAAACACCAAAGGGAGAAATCTAAGAATAGACTTGTTTTTGCTGATGATACACTAAGGTTCATTATAAACCTATTACTAACCTTCCAAATGTCCTTGAGCTCTGTGAGAGCTTTGCAAAACTTCTTGCATTTCAAATTCACTTTGTCGGAGGTGCTTCCTCTGAGTAAAACATGCATTTATAGAAAAGGGCTTGTGAGACAGTTGGCATTTAAATATGAAGATGCCTCTATTTAAAAAAATACTTGGAAACACATACATCTCATGTTAGCTGGAGTACCTGTGGGAAGTACATTATACTCATCAGTAACCTGAATTAATTAGCAACATGAGTTAATGTGCTTTGTATCAAGTTTCTTTTAAAAACAATGGAGCTGGTGAATGCTGCCTAGAAACTGGAAACTGAAATCTTCTCTGAATCAGGTGAAGCGTAGAAAAGTGTAGTGCAAGGTTTCTCGCTTTCTTTAGGGGACTCCTGACCTCTGGGGGTAAGGATTGGGGGGGGAGAGAACACTTCTAGGGGTGCTCTCCATGCCCATCCATTGCTTGGTTTCTGTTGAATCTGCTAGTAATAGTAGCTGTGATTGGTTTCCTTGTGTTTGAACACCTGTTTACTAGACTGAAATCAGCAACCCATTTTACCTGGTTCTCAGCTATCAGGAGGTGGTAATAATTTTCAGATACTACTAACCTGTGCTCGTTCTCTAACTTCACTTACTACTTTTTTTTTTAAAACCCTTCACTTTGGAAATTAGATTGATTTTCTTCATTGGCTACTCCTTTCAGGGCAGGTGGAACAATAACAAAAACTACTTGAATGTTGATGAATAATCGTTTGAAACTTTGCCTACTTTTGTAGCAGTATGTCCATAAATAGCATCACTGTCTAGCGAGTTTCCTTTAGCAAAGGAAGTGTGCCACTGTTACAAAATGAGCTAAGGAGGGACACCTGCAGTCATATACATTAAGGCCATAGCTTCTGTACGTGAAGCATAGGACTTTTAAGAATATGAGCATAATAGATAATGGACCGGATCCTTGACCCAGGTCCCCTTCCTCCCCTCTCCTCCCTTCCCATTGGCAACTTTGTGCCACTGAGGCAGAATTGGAAGGAGGCATAAAGCTAGTGTGTCAAGCCCTACATCACCCTCTTATTATTTTCTCCCCATCTGCTTGGCACAGCATATCATGGCAGGCTGAGGATAGAATGGGGTATGGACCGAGTGCACGGTGCTCCCTGGTGGATGAAACTGTGCCCTGGGCTACTTTTACAACTGCTGTAACTTAAACTGGTGGCCAACCTGGAGCCTGGCATGACCCAGGATTGGGGGAGTACACAGCTCCCCACTCCTGTCCCTTTGGGTCATGGGCCAAGCACACCATGGCCAGATCCAAGACTGTGGTGTGTTTGGGTCTTGGGTTTTTGACTCACAGCAGAGTTGGTAAGGTGAAGCATGATATCCTTGTATGTCAGGTAAGGAGTTTTGTGGTCTGTTTGACTGGGAGCAGGGACAGCTAAATTCTAACCTTGATTCTCCCATCAACTCAGTGTGTCCCTGGCTCCAGTCCAACAGACCAGAAAGAGGCAAAATTAAACAAATTCAAGATTAGGAGTCAGAATGAGGAAGGCTATTTCCCCCTCCTTAACAGCAAAATACTGCATATAAGTACTCTTCTCTCTCCTTATTTTCCTTTTTTAAACTGGTTGTGGCATGATTATTACTAGATGTCAAGAAATGTAAATAACACAAAAATAGCGAACTGTAGCATTCCAGAGTCCTTGGCAGTGTTCTTGAATTGAAACGTCTGTCTGTGATTCCTCTCCAGCTTCCTCCCCTCACACAGCCATTGGGTTTAAGTACCTACCAATCTACACAAACAGGGCTTCAGAAAGGATCTCCTCATACGCTGTAGGTGCTAGTGACCCATTCTTCTTTTAACTACTGTCCATTTAAACAAACCAAAATTGAGAAGTCTTAGGACAGTATTAAAAAGAATGTGATTCTTGTTATGAGGAAAGTTCATCTAAGTCAGGGGTCGGCAACGTTTGGCACGCGGCTC
>NW_020664418.1:39799125-39910291 GCF_002925995.2 Terrapene triunguis | reverse complement strand
CTTCCTGCCGCCCCATTGGCCTGGGATGGCAAACCGCAGCCAGTGGGGGCCGCGATCGGCCGAACCTGCTGCGTCAGCAGGTAAATAAACTGGCCCGGCCCGCCAGGTTTCTTACCCTGGCGAGCCACGTGCCAGAGGTTGCCGACCCCTGCACTACTTAGTCTGCTTCCAACGTATCATAATGGAGTGATTTGGGTTTTTGTAAGATGTTGACCTTTTTGTTTTGTCACTTTTGGGTATGTGAAATTAAAATGGTTCATTCATTTGTGGCACTTTTTTGGTCTCTTTCAGGTCTCTCTCAGATTTTAATATCAGAAAATTGTGTGTCTCTGATGAGAACTTTGTTTAGGTAAGTGAAGCAAGATTATTTTTTGTATTTACAGGTTCAAGTTCCATGTTTTACTTTTATGGTATGTTTTATTGTAACTGTAAGCTGCCAGCTGGCTGCTCTGGTAAGCTGTGGCTAAATAAGTCTAGAGATGTGTATTAAACATAAGTAGGATAATGCCTGTAGTACGATTTAGGGGAGTGATCTTTTAATTTCTCACTTTTCTGGAAAATGTTCTTTATATAATCAACTAAAAAGGATCCAATTGCAGAATAGCGAGTTTTATATCTTTCAGCTAGCCACGATAGCGGTTTACAAAGGGATCACTGATTGGAGATCTGCCAGACTTCTGAGGTGGGAGGGGGTAATGATGGGGATAGGATGGGATAGTGACCTGATTTTCATTGTGAAAGCTCAGCCCTAATTTACCAAGATTTGCGTATTTGGGCCACTTTTTCAGGTGAACCACTTTTCTTCTCCAGGAAGGAATGTTTGGTGTTGAGGACAAATCATCTGAAACTTGACAAGTTTGAATTGTTTTGATCCAAAATTCAGCACAGCTCAGCAATTTAGGTTTGAATCTTTGGAGTCATTCAAACAGAAAAAAATAAAATTCCAGTGTACCCTCTGACAACGCAAACTGCTGTATTTCACATCATATCCCTCTTGAACAATGAAGACGCTGTCCCTGTTCTTGTTTTTTATGGGTGTTTGTGGTTGATTTCAATCAGAATTCAGGGTTACAGCTGTCTAGTTTTTCTAATTTTCTGGGCAAATTCTGTTTTCCTGCTATTACGTGACAAAGGCTTATTAACATGAGCCAAACATGGCGGTCCATTACTGCAATGCCCACTGTATAGGCAGGAGGGCTTCCAGTACACAGCTCTGCCAATGTACCTCAGGACTGACCTGCAACACACTGTACGTTTCTGGTCTTTATGATGAAGAGAGTGTCAGGCTGCCAAACATGTAGGGTGCCTTGTTGCCCCAGGGTCTCACTTAGGATGCAAGAGGGGCTGGTTTTAAATCTTACACAAGCGCTTGCAGAGATTGGAAAAAATTGCATAAGTTTTGAAAAAATTGCATAAGTTCTGCATATTCATGTCTTTAGGTGCTCAGATATTGCAGTGCTACATAAATACCTAGATAGACCCTTGATTTTTCTTTTTTTCCCTTTAAAGTGGCTGAGAGGTTTTTCTCTCACCATCCTTGCTTCTGCAGCCACCATCTATGGTCCTCTCTAAGGACTTCTTTGTGTTCCCCATTGGTTTGCTGAGTCTATTCCTCCAAGGCCCCTCTGACTCTTGAGGCCATGGACTTGGGGAGAGTCAGGTGGACCCAAGTGTAGAACAAACCACTACTGTGCTCCAGTCTGCTGCCTCCCCAGCTCTATTTTCCTCTGCAGAGAATAATGCCTGGGGAGTGGGTCTAGTGACTCCTCACATATGTGGTCTTAAAAATCAAACCAGACAAGACTCTAGGGCAGGGGTGAAAGTAACTTAAAGGACTTACCGGTACGCCAGAGTCCTGAGTTGGGGGAGTGGCCTCAACTGGAAGAGGCGGAGCCTTTCAAGATGTAAAGGCCCCAGGGCTCTGGCTGTGGCTGGGAGCCCCAAGGCCTTTAAATCACCCCGGAGCTACCAGGCTGCCGGAGCTCCTGCGATGATTTAAAGAGCCCTGGGCTCCCCACAGCGGCTGGAGCCCTGGGCCCTTTAAATCACCGATGGAGAAGACGGTCCAGTCTGGCACGGCGCACTGGCTCTTGCTGGTACGCTGTACCCGACTGTGCTGGCTTAATTTCATCTCTGCTCTAGGCAAAGTTATGGGGTTTCCTGACTTTCTGCAAAGAGGTCCCTCTTAGCTCATTCTCCCTGTCCACCTCTCTCTTTCCAAGGTGCTGACTCAAATTGTTCCGTGCACAGTGTGGTTCTTATCTTACCCAGAAACCTGCATACAGGCTAGAAGACTGCCTCAAAGAGTTGTGGTTCTCTCATCCCAAAGTGAACTCAGTAGCAGTCTCCTTCTATACTCTGATTTCTCTCTAGAGGACCTGATAGACCACAGGGCAGAAGAGTTCTCTAAGAACCACCCTTAGGCTTGGATACATTAGCATCCTCTGCATCTTACTCATCTAGAAGAGCTGTCTTGACAGAGACCTGTAAATGGAAGTTTCCAAAACCGGTCCACAGGAGTCTCTCCAGATACCTCCTGGCTATGAACAGCCTGAATGATAGGACACAGGGCTCATTTAGGCTATGTGCTGGTATTCTGGATCCTTTGTTCTAGCTTGTTGAGTCCTCTGAGTTCATTGTGGGCGTGGGAGGTGCCAGGTGCAGGGAATGTCATTAAAACACTGAGCCCTAGTACTTTAGAGCACCCAGGCAGCTTTGGAAATATCCTTAACTCTATTTTCCAGGAGATCTGGGAGAAAAGACATCCCTCCACCTTCCATAGGCTCACTTGTGAAAAAGCCAGTCTGCTTGTTTGCTGTAATCTTCCTCCCCTAGGAGCAAGCCCAGCTTCTCCATCCAGTCAATACAGCCCTAAATAGCAGGAATATAGAAGGAACCAAGTTCCGACCTCAGCTCTTATGGCTGACAAACTCCAAGCCCAAGCCACAGAGTAAGAGAGGATGTAACCAGTTCTGACTATTTCCTTCCTAGGAGGGAAGATTCCTATTTCATACAGTGTGTGCTAGTGCTGTGCTATCACCCCGTGGTAGTTCCAAATTGGGATGTCAGATAACAAAATGCTAGTGTAGACACAGCTAGAGAGAAGAGCAACACCCACGGAGCCATTGCAACACATCTGCAGTGTACTACTGGGTTTTCCTTTGTGCTCTCATCTGAGTTATTGACCTGTCCTGGCTCTGCTTAGTTCCTGAGCTCTGACTAAATCACAGCCCTCAGGCTGTATTGACGTTTTAGTGGGTCCAGAGGGAGAAAACACCACACGAATTAATAAAGGAAGATCGCATAAGGTGCCCAGGCAGCCATTCTAAATGTAGTGGGGAAGCAGAGCCTTGTAGCTACGTATATTAGACAGCAAGTCAAATCTATGAATATACGCAGGCCTGGTTAATAAATAACCCAGACACTGGTAGTTAAGAGGGAAAGCCATGACAGATTTAATTATCTGCTCTGCCTTTAAGTTGGATCCAGAGCGGTAATGCTTTACACTAGAAAGGTAAACACTGTCATTATTCAACAATGAAACACACACAAGGCTGACATTGTTTTTTCCTCCTTTGATTTAATAATTATTTGTAACAGGTTTAATGGGCTATTAGATGGTCTCTGTTTTGTACAGTGGAACCCTGATAAAGCCCTACCCTTTATGAAGGGCCATTACTCCTTTCTTTTAATTCACATTTGTCATGGTGCTTTGCTGAAGGTCCTTGTTTTAAATTTGCTATGGTTGTAGTATGCTTAGTTCCTCTCCCAGGGTGTGGTTTAGCCCAAGACTATTTAAGAATGTTTCTGCTCATCAGATTACCCATGTTAAACCCTCCTTTACTGAGTTCTCCCATGTCAAACAGACAAGCCTATAGAATGGAAGAGGATTTTCCCTCTGTGGACCTTCTATTCTCTTGTATGTTTTCTCTCTCCTAAACTAAAATTTTTCAGGCTGCCTAATACAGATGCCCTGGGCTAACTCCCAGCTTTAAGGTGCAGGCTGAAGGATGAGGATGGACATTCTTGTCTTGTTGCATTGTACTTTAAGAGTCTGCAGCAGGCTCTTCATGGGTTTCTGGGTACCTCTAGGGCAGGCCTCCTCTCTCCCAAACCCACTGTGCTGGTTGCCCACATATTTTGAGCTTCCTTGGACTCTGGAGGTTGTTTTTCAGGTGTCTCAAGACTGCTATTTAGGGTTGTTTAGCTTGCGAGTTTCTCTGGAGAAGCAGACCGTTCTCTTTCATGCTATACCGTACCCTGTTAAATAAAATATGGAGTTCCTAGGTTAACACTCATTGGCCTTGTGTACGATGGCATAATAGGATCCATCCGTACAATCCGTGGTGCTGCAGCATTGTGACTGGTTGTGTATTAGGAGTCCTGGGTTTTTTTGCCATTATAGTTGTAGCCTCAGGTTGGTGCCAGGATGGTCCTTAGTTGAGACTTCTTCTCTGTTCCCTTTGGAAAGGCCTGAGTCTGGCAAGCTTAAATGCTCATTGTAAAATCTTTGGGTTATACACGTTTGCTGGGGTGATTTTTGGGTTATCACTTAATGGAATAAAATATTCAGAAATGGGAGTGATAACTCTTGTTAATGGGCCTCGCTGTCACGGCGATAGGCATTACATTAACTAATATGTACATTTTAGAGTATATGTTGGGGGAACCTTGAGTGCTCCTTCCTGTTGAGTTCCCTTCTGACTCTGGCAGCTCTAGCTCTTCCACTGGGAGTTCTTGTCAAAAACATTTAAGGGGCCACCAATGAAATGTCTGCTCTGGCTCAGCAGCTGCTTCCCAAAGGAGGCAGCGGAAGAATTCCCTCATTCCTCTTCATATGTATTTTCTTTGGAAGACCAATAGCTCTGTGCTTTGTCTTTAGCTGTCCGTGCACCTCCTCAGCTAAGTCCTAAGCAGTTAACTACTCTAATACTCTATCTACACTATTTTAAAGGCATTCACTTGAAATCTTCCTGGCCATGCACCTGTGGCGTGGACAGGAATAAATAATTTCTAGACCTCCTCCTTACTATCCTCTCCTCCTAACTGCAAAGGTTTTAGAAAAGCTCTACTGGTTACTCAAAGAAAAACTAAAATTGAATGGAGTCTCTCCTTACCACGGATCCAACAGAGACTGGATGTGTCTTGGAAAAGACATAGTAGAAAATTATATGTTTGCCCTTAATGCAGGGTAGGATGCATGTTGGCCAAAGGTTCTATTGTTTTTTGGTTAACATGTTGTTGTGTTGTTGCAGCCGGTGATCTTTTTATTTTGCTGAGGCAGATGGAGGGTTTCCAAGTCCCATAAGCATAACCGTGGGGAAGCTTAGTTGGTTTTAGGTTTGACCACTTGGGCAAGTGAGGTTACCCTGTGACAGAGATGCATCCCTGAATATGGAGACAGTCTTGGCCCAAAGCATGGCAAGTGATGTGAAGCCTGAGAAAGGACAATTGTAAACTCCTGGAGGAAAGTTCTGTACGTGCATTCGGAGAAGGAGTCTCTTGTGACATGTGTGGACTGCTTGTGTTCTTTTGTTGTTGTTGTTGTGACTTGTTTTGTTGTTTTATGTGGTAGAGGAGACTTTGCTGTAAGTGTTCCAGAGATAGTTATAATGGATTAAAATATCTATATAAATGTAACATCGCTCATATGATGACTGTAAAGAGTCTTGCAAGAATTGCTTTATTCTAACATCGAACATGAATTTTATTAAATAAGAAATCAATATTATCCCTAAAGCTACCTGCTCTGTTGGGTTGACTGTAGTGCTTCTGGGTAGCACTTTCTCAGGCCCCCTTCCCTGTCTTCCTGCTACCGATTTAAAGAAACAATGCATACATAATCCATGGAGGTTAGTATTCTATTTTTTATTTTTATTTATTTATTTTGGCGATAATAGCAATCCGAAGTAGTTGCTGTGCAGTTCTCCAAATACGTGCTCTTGATGCAAGCCTTTGTGTTCATGTCGCAGCCAGAGACGACCCTTGCCCACTTGTGATGGGTCATAATAAGCTGAAGTGGACAGAAATGTGTTTCCTTTTAGTTGCTCATGTAGTACTTTATTCTTTTCCCACTCTGCTTTGGCTTGGAAGATTGCTGAGATGCTTCCTCTGTCTGACCCACTTGGCATCAGAGTGAAGAAGATCATCTTTCTTCAGTATCAAAGTTTATAGGTCTACAGCTCATCAGTAAATTCTTAGTTTTGCAGCTGATCACTCATAGAGCTGCTGTTTTTAATACCCTTTTTCTCTCCTTCTCAATAGCTGATGCGTTGTATTGCCCACAAAAACCCAAGGCAAGTACTGTTGTACTGCCTGTGTATTGGAAGGGCAGGCAGCAGCACAAGTGTTGATAAGGGTACTAAAAATGGCAGGCCCATAATACTTCACTTAGTGTCCAAATTTTTAACTCTTTATCATTGTGCTTACACAGTCTAGTGCAATTATTGTTACTATTATTGTAGTGTGGCAGCTCCTGGGAGCTCCAGTCATGGATCAGGACCCCATTGTGCTAGGCTTTGTACAAACACAGAACAAAGCATAAGACAAGCGACAACAGGTGGAAACAGATGATTACAGACACAGATGGAGGATCACAAGGAAAATTGCTTTGCAGTGTAACTTCCCTGTCTAGATTTCATATCCACATGTGTTCAGAAGAGAAGGAGGTGGGGGTGTGTACAGCAGTGGGACTGAAATGAAATGTTACTCATTTCAAAGTATGATATTGACTTTATTTCCCTCCTGAATCTCATGTCAATGACTGGTAATGTGAACAATGGTTCTGTTTTTTTTTTTTTACGTGGTTTAAAAACACAAAATTATTATTTTTTAAATAAATCAGACCTTGGTCAACTAGAGCAGTGGTTTTAAAACTGCGGGTTGCGACCCAGTACTAGGTCACGGAATGGAAGGCACCTGGCTCGTGGTGGCTCTGGTCAGTACCGCCGACTGGCCCGTTAAAAGTCCCATCGGCGGTGCTGCCCGGCTAAGGCAGGCTAGTTCCTACCTGTTCTGACACCGTGCTGCGCCTCAGAAGCAGTCGGCAGCTGGCCTGGCTCCTAGGCGGGGGGGCCATTGGGCTCCATGCGCTGCCTTCACCCAAGCACCGGCTCCACACGTGGCCAATGGGAGCTGGGGAGGGGGGGAGCGGTGCCTGCGCATGAGAGAAGCGCGGAGCTGCTTGCGCGCCTCCGCCTAGGAGCCGGACCTGCTGCTGGCTGCTTCCGGGGTGCAGCGTGGGTCCGTGGTGCCAGGACAGGCAGGAAGCCTGCCTTAGCACCCCTGTTGCGTCACTGACCAGGAGCTGCTGGAGGTAAGCCCGTGCCCCAGCCCTGCACCCCAATCCCTGGCCTCATCCCAGAGCCTGCACCCACTGAGCTAGAGTGTGTTCATGTACTGTGATGGCAAATGGTTGGCTTGCACCTGTCTTTGGCGGTGCCTTATTGCAAAAGGGAAATCGACTTTTTGACTCTTCAACAATGTTAATGTTTGTGTGTGTATCACACGCTATAATAAAGCTTCACTGAGCAACTGCCTATAGTGGAATAGCTCCGTTTTTAATGAAATCTGTTTATATAAATGCTCAATAAATACCGTATGTGGCCTTCTTAACTTTAGCTTCTTCTCCATCTCTAAAAACAAACAGAACCTGAGTTTTTTCTTCCCTTTGTCCTCCCTTGCAAATCCCACACAGTTTTGATTTCTGTCACACAGGGGTTTTTTTTGTTTCAAAAGTTGTGCCTTTTGCAGTTGCTAAGCCATTCACCTGTTCAATGTTTGTGAGTATAAATGAATTATAAGAGAACACCGAGCCACAGGCACTGTAACTGAATGTTTGCTTTATTCAAATAGAACCCTGTTAATCAGGAAAGCCTTGACTAGTGAAATGACCTGCATAAATAACATGAGAGAGAGGATTCAGGCTCCAGCCTGTTTTCCCCTCCCCCAAACACCTCTCTTTTATTTCAGCATCTCACACTGAACAATGTAATAGCTATTCAGTCATCTTAGGGCTTGTCTACATTACCCGCTGGATCGACGGGCAGCGATGGATCCAGCAGGGGTTGATTTATCGCATCTAGTCTAGACGCGATAAATCGACCGCCAAGCACTCTCCTGTCGACTCCGGTACTCCACCAGGGCGAGAGGCGCAGGTAGAGTCGACGGGAGAGCGTCCGCCGTCAACTTACCACAGTGAAGATACTGCGGTAAATAGATTTAAGTACGTCGACTTCAGCTACGTTATTCACATAGCTGAAGTTGCGTAACTCAGATCGATTTCTCCCCCCTCCCTCCCCCCCCAGACCAGGCCTTCCTCTTTCCCTGAACGAAACAAAATGCCTTCACATCTGAGGTTGCTTTTAGTGTAGTTACAGTAAAAAGGACCATATATATTTATAAGCTATGACTAGATTTCCCCTCTGCAATTCATTCTCACTGTTTGTCCTTAGCTGTTTCCCATTGCCAACATTTTGAGTGTGAGAGAATCTTGAATGCTGAGCCCAGTCCACACATGACTTATTTCAAAGGTTCTGCATGCTAAGTTCTGTGTACTTCATCTGCAGGCCTGTGACCAGCACTTCTGGCCCCCAAGAAACAAGGGGTAACATCTTATTGCAAAACGAAGGCTTTGTAGAATTCTGTGCATATTCCTATGTATACATGGAGTTCTAGGTATGTCCCATTAGCTGTATTAATACTAAATTAAGCTAGTCAGGGAAGGTGTTATTTCAGCTGCCCCTGCAGCAGTCAGGTGCAACTGTTCCTTTTGACATAAATCCATGTCAAAGCCCTTGAAGCTAATTTTGCACTCATCCCCTTCTTAGGAAGCTCTAGAAATAAAATATAACTCTCTACATTACCCAATTTACCCAGCTGCGTGTGTATGTTTAATATTGATATAAAACAATGATAACATAAAATATGCCTTTCATAAAACAGGAGGGGGTTCCCTGTCTAGGGGGCTAAGGTAGACCTGCTGTGCATGCGTTGCACTTCCATTTCTTACAAAAGCTCTGAATTTGGTTGAGTGCCATCTCATTTTTTGCCTTTCTCTGTTTCTTACTCCATTTAGAGCAGTGTATGTGCCACAAGTTTGTGGTGTTGGTGAGCAGGAGTGTGTATTATGGTGGGCGCAGGTTACAGTTAAAAATGATAGGGTCAGCAAATAGACTGAGAGCGAACCTTTAAATCAGTGCAAGTTGAGGTTGCTCGGCACTGTACAGGTTCCATCCCTGAATCATTTTTGCCATCATATCTGCTCTCTTGAAAGAAAGTGCTCCCATGTTGAAAGCTTAAAACTAGATTGCATAAAGCCCTGGAAAAAAATACTGTAGGGAGCCCTGTATTGGCAAAGAGAGCTGGATTAGATTAATTAATAAGAAGTCTCTTCTTTAGCTGACTTTGATACTCTCACATTATCAAGAAATCGCTCTGCCATGTAGGAAAAACAAGATGTTCTCTGGCATGTATATAATTTTCCTTCGGATTTGTGGGTTAGCCAGTATTGCCACACTGGGTAGGCATCTTAAAAAATAAACGGAGTGTTTGCACGCGCATCAGCATGTTGTTTGCACATGGATTATCTTCATTACTTATCAATGTGAGATTGTTCAAGAGCAACTACTGAGAATGGGATGAGGAGTGTGCTGATGAGACTGTTAAAATGGTAAGTGGAAGTGAAGGAGACAAAGCAGTATCTGCTTTAAATGAGTTCTCCTTGGGCAAATGACTTAACTGCTCTATGCCTCAGTTAACCAACTGACAAAAATATATTTTATGTAGATCGTAGAGTGATGCAACCTTTAGTTAAAGTTGCACAAGGAATTTCATTCTAATTTGTTTTCAGTTGCTTGCAAGTATGTCAAGGATGAATTTCGGCACTTACAACTTTCGGGCTGAATTTAGCATGTTTGTTCATAGCCTAGAGGTGACTGTTTTTGGAAAGTTTGAAGAATTAACAGTTGGGGTGTTTGAGAATGATGAGTAGTGGAAGGGTAAGCGCCGGGGGTGGGGCCGTTCTGCTAGTGCCTAGCAAAGATTTGTGCATGATATGGAATTTTTGTTTTATTTTAAAAATACTAGGAAATTCCTTTATAAAACCTGCTTTAAAAGGATATTAAGGTTACGATGTGTAGCCTTCAAGTCTGGAACTGCCTGTAATAAAGTCACTCATGCAAACTTATTGTTGATACCTGTGTGTGTATAAAAAGTGATGCATTCTTTAATTACATAACTCTATACTACTTTTTATGTAGGATCTCTGCCTCCATCAGCATACCGTTTGAAGGGCGAATAAGGCAGGACTCATAGAAACTGCTTCATTCATACTGAGATTGGTTTGTGTGCTTTTTGTAAGACCTAGGGCCACACATCAAACAGTTAGTTTACAACTAAATATTGAACAGCAGTCTGATTCACTGAGCGTGATGTAGCCTGGCTACTGGATGAGGCTGGGGCTCTTCTGGGATTAGGAAAGGGGAAATATGTGATCATGTAATCAGACTGTACCAAAAGATACACACCCTTAATTTATGTTTTTATTGAGCAACTTAAATGAAAAGTGACATAGAAGTGTAAAGTATGTTACTTGCACATACATCTTTTCTCTCTCGCTTGCAAACTCGCACCACCTGAAATTCACTGTTCAACCCCTTGGCTCCATCATGCACATTCCACCTTATCCCAGTCCTCTTCCCACCTACTCAGTCACCACTCCATTTGTTCACCATTCTCCTTCTATAACAGTTTCCCGTTGTTTTTCTTTCTCATTCCAAGTTAATCAATCCTCTTTTCTCTTCCCTTGCAAATTCAGTAGTTGTCTTCCCTGCCCTACCAATGCTTGTTCTCTTCAGCAGCTCTTTAAGGCACGCAATGGCCTCCTCAATCCCTCTGACCCAGTTGGGCCTCCTCGCAGAATCAATGACCACCTCAGCCCTGCTCCCACCCATGTAGAATTGCAATGGTCTCTATATCCCAGTCAGGCCTCCAGTCGTCTCCTGGTGGCAGGCACCTCCCCTCTCCACTTGCAGGGTCGCTTCCTCAGGCCCTGCAGAAAGGCTGGGAGTTCTGCTTTACCTCTTTCCTCATTTAGAGATGAGGCTGCTGGAAATTTTGAGCCCTCCCTGGAGCGGGGTAGGCACTGGGTCTGTCCTGTTCCACTCCCTAGCCCTGAGGAAGGGGGCTCACTGGAGCTGGATAGGAGGAGGCAGCAGTGTTTGGGGCTGGCTGTGGGAGGATGCTTCAAGGCAGGAGTGTTCTGGGCCTAACCTTGTCTGGGGGTAAGGTGAAAGTGTGCGTTGCACAGGTAAAGGGATACAGGGAGGGGAGGAGCTGGTCTATGGCTTGAGGCAGATTGTGTGGTGCTCCCTCTACAGGCCCACTAGTGTAACAATTGCTTTTCAGGACCTGGCTGGTTCAGCTTAGTCCACACGCAGTATGTTATAAGGGTTCTCCCCTCCCCCAATCATCAGTGCTAGACAATTTAACTCAAACATCAGTAATCTGCAGAAGTTGATCACAGTGGTTGCACTTACCTGCGAACATTTTCTAATTGCCCTGGACAAGCTGATGAGTAGGATTTTAAAAGGCTGTAGTCTATTATTACCTACACTTAAAAAATAATAGTGGGCATTCTCACGAGAGAGGTGGTGCTATCAAATCTTTTACTCTGGTGAAAGCTGGCTCAAAACCCTCTGCTATAACCAAACTGAAACCTCCTGGTGCCGCTGTCTAGTGCCAGTGATACCGTCTCTGGTTTGTGACAAAGATGTTCATCTATATCATCCTTTGAAAAAGAAAAGGATCATATAACTTGGTCTCACTTTCCCCTGCTCGGCTGAGTCCTTCATTCTGGCCCGAGTAAAGTGAGGAATTTGATCGGATCTGCTAGTGTCACACTCTTTGAACTAAATGAAATAGAATAGAGCTGGGTGATAGAGCACAGGGTTTTTCTTCTCAAGCTGCCAGAGATTGGTGTATCAATACTCCAGTTCAGCTTGCCTGTATCGCAGAGTGACGAAAAGGAATCTAGCTACATAGTAATTCTTTCAGCCCAGCTAGCAGTTAGTGGGCGGTGGTGAGGTACTTATTAGTTGTGATGTAGTGCCAGCTATTCATTCTAGTATGTCTCATTCCTGGATATTTATGCTGTAAAGTACATTCAGAGCTGCACTTTATCTTGGGCTAGATGCTTGTTCCATTCACTAAGAAAAAAATGTTGATAATGCTGGAACACTTTAATGAATTTCAGTGTGTAAAAATAAAATAATGAGGAATGTTCAAGTGTCAGTTGGGTTGGCTCTCTAACATGCGTGGTGATGGTGGTGATTGGTTTTGTTCCCCTCACAAGGGGAAGAGGGAGCAGAGTTGGTAGCACAATTACTGTAGCACTAGTTCAGATATTGTTAAATGCCCTTCTACTGTGATTATACAGGGGTTCATGTTAATTCCAGCTCAGTGTCCCCAAGATGTTTAGGGACTACTCATAAAATGAACATTTTTTTACAAGAGGGTCCAGGGTTGAGTTTCTGACCCTAATGAGAATTGTTGGAGAATTGATGGGTCAAATTCTGAGCTGAGTGCCCAGAAAGGGCCCAGTGAGCTTATATCCTTCCCAGAGTTCTTGAGGGGCAATAGGTTTCATTAACTCCTTCCTCAGCAGCTAGGATTCTGGTTTTAGATATTTTCTGTGCTTACTCTTGGCGCTCGCTTGCAGGTATTGTCTTTTGCCAGTTTTCTTTACAGTGGAATGCCAGTTGTCTTTTCTTTAGTTCTTTTTTTTTTTTTTCTCCTTTGGTATGTGAA
Source organism: Terrapene triunguis (assembly GCF_002925995.2). Lineage (NCBI taxonomy): Eukaryota > Metazoa > Chordata > Testudines > Emydidae > Terrapene > Terrapene triunguis. The sequence goes on along the minus strand of NW_020664418.1, from coordinate 39,897,484 downwards.
GAATATCACTCAAACTAAACAAAACAAAACATAGGTAGCCCATTAAATTCGGTGCTTTCCTGCTTTGAGAGGGATCTTACAGACAGCTATATCAGCTTCGGGAGGAGGTTACGTGATATCTCCCTGTGCTACTGCCACCTCCCCCCTTCCATGATGTTGCCTGCTTCAGTTCACCGTCACTGGCTATAGCTGAATCTTTGCCGTTTGTGCCTATTTAAGAAGTTAATCTTTCTAAAAGCCATTGAGTTCCTTGGCACAGCGCGGTAGCCTTGGCCACGGGTGTGTAAAACAGCATTCCAAAAACCAAATGTGGAGTGATAAAGAAAAATGTGTGCTGCTGTTTGTTTACATGCTAGTTTGCAGGATCCTGGGATACATTTTGTGAGTTGGTAACAATTTTTGTTTAATCACTAGCTCAGAGACCTACAGAAGAGCTGTGGGAAGCTCAAAAGTGCTTGTTCCTTCCCCCAACAGAAGTTGGTCCAATAAAAGATATTACCTCACCTACCTTGTCTCTCTAGCTCCGTGATGACATTCAAGTATTTTTGTACTAAAACAAATTGCTTGAGTCATTTCAATGGGTGACTCAGTAAAATCACAGCCCCCTTCTTTACACACAGACTGTCCTTGCCCTAATTAATAAACCAATTAGTTAAAAGTCATGTTAAACAAAACACATAATGTTTAAAAGGAAGAAGAGAATTAGTGTAAGGTTAGCTCTACTAGTGCATACTTCAAAAGCATCTACGAATTAGATCCCTCTTCTTAGGTCTGTGTCCTTGGCAGGTTGAAGTGGGTGCTAGGTATGATGACCTTATAATTAAGTGCACAAAGGTAAAGGGCATATTGTAATCATTGGCATATTGTAATTATAGGACTCACTCTGACATGATCTTTGGCATTGAATCCCTCTCTGTTATGTAAAGGCTTTAACTCTTTGTGCACTTTTCCAGGGCTAATTTAACCTCTTGGGGCTGAGTTCATCCATGGTGTAATCCCATTGAAGTTATTTCAGGGATGAATTTGGCCCTTGATTCCATTACCATAGTAATAGTACTGAATTAAACCCTTTGCAGGCTGGTGGTTCCAGAGTACAGAACTCTACAGAAGTGCTGCTGTGTTTTCCATAAACAATCATCATTTCATCTCGCTCATATTCTCCCCTCCCCCCAAAAAAACCCATCCTAAATGCCAATGAAAGGGTTAATAGGAACAGCTGCATTCCTAAGATGGACCTTGTCTTGGGAGACTGCCAGTGTCTGACTGCTCCTCTCCCATATGCAATACAATACTTGGACTACTTGAGGAATTTTGATATGTGCAGCGTGACACTGTAGTTTTGCATCTGTGCCTGGCACTTTAAGTGGGACTTGTTGCCAGGTGAAGAGTCCTCTTCTTTTCATGCAAGCATGGAAATGAGTCCTGTCACTATCAGGGATTACTTGAGCATACAGATGCATATTCTTTAGTATTACCTGTGCTTCAGCAGGTTTGCAGTAACCGCTCCTAAGGATAGCAGTACAGAAATGAGTTTTCTTGCATGGAAGCCTTTAGCCTTTATGATTAATGTTTTGAGCTACTGTGGCAATTATGGCTTGCAGGAACTATGGCCTATGTGTTCTTGAATAAAAACATACAGTGAAGGAACTTGCCCAGGCAAGAAGTTGGTCTTATTGCACAAGGCCCATCTGCCTATAGCCCAGGGCTTGGAAGAAATACATTCAGGCTGGAGTGGGTGCTAAGAAATGATGATGGAATCTGGGTTTTTTTTGTGCGTGTGTGTGCTAGAGTTAGGCCAATAAGAGTTTTCAGTGTGGGTGACAGTGTGATTTTAATAGCAAGGGGAATAGCTTTTGTATAGCTATAGAACAGGAGAGGCACCACTGGGTGTTACTGTAAAACAAATAGTAAATGATAATGGTGAGGAGGTGGAATATACTTGTAATGCCTGCACTGGGGCTATATGTGATGTGATTCATCTTGCCTTTCACCAAAAATTCCAAACCAAACACAAAAAAAACAAACGTCTCAGTTCACCAGCCCAGCAAGCTGCCATTCGTAAGATCCAACATCAGCCGTAACGCCGCCTGCCTGAGTTGCAATTATGGATGGTGTGGGATGGGGAAAAGAGTTCAACCAAATGACGATCTAGGGTAAGTCTCTGCAAGTCAGTGGGACGTAGGTTCCCAAGTCACATAGGTGCTTTTGAAAATGTTACTCCTAATTTGAAACTTGGCCTTTTGTTCATACTGAACCAAAGCTCAGTGTGCAGGACCAGATGAGTTGTTAATGCTCTTTCCTGCCACCCCTGTTAGCTGCCAGGGTCCTAGTTTGCTGCTGTGGCATATCCTTTCCTAGGCTTCCTGCTAGCACGCGTGAGGGCATCCCTGAATAGCTGGGCGCTTCCTGGGATATGACTCAGTTTCTCTGATGCATTTATTTACTGCACAAAACCTTTGTGTGTTTTTTTTTTCTGTCATACTTTAGTATGTAACGTTCTTGCAATTTTAAAAAAATTGAACGATCAAATCTAGATGTTTATTCCATCCAGTGAAATGTGGTATGCAGTACCACACATGTCCTTAAAGGCCCCTCCCAAAGCAAATGGTTCACATTTTCCACCCATTTCCCTCGAAATTATTCCTATATACTTGGGTATGGAAAGTGCTAGGGAATTCGCATCAAAGTTGCATGAGATTTTCTCTTTTCTTTAGGAGGGTGTCTCTCCTCCATCCCCTGACTGCCTTTTAGCTGTAAGACTTCTACCGGAACATGGTGTACCTGAGAACAAAGGCACTGGCTTGCTACTGCAGTTAATAATCCCCATGGTGAAGTGGAACTATTTCTCTTCTCTTAGCCAACAAGGTGATCAAAGCATTATGCTAGTTTTATAGACAAGGAGATGGCTGAGAGAGTTACCTGTTGCTGGGATCTTTGAGAAACATTAAAACAAAGCAGTCAGTTTCTCAGCTTCCTTACTTCAGGGGAAACGGCATAAAGGGTCTTTCTCAAGGTGGGTTAGAAATTAACACAGCATCTGGATTCAGTCCAGAGAGTGCTCTTTGCAGGTGCCCTAAGCATTAGATTATTCTGGCTCTACAGACCTCTATTTTTTTTCTCACTCACGCTCCATGTACTCCCTTCAAAGGGTCTCCTGAGCCGGGAATTGTAGCTGCTGCTGCCCACTGCTCTTGCTAGAAGGGTAATGCCTGATGCCTCCATTACTTCTCTCTCCGCTTGCTTGGCGCGGGGCTTTTTTGCCTGCAGGCTGCCTTTGTAGGCCGACGACATGATGTAGTGTGGGAACAGCTTCTCATTGACAATATCCCCCAGCTTGCGATAAAGATGAGCCCTGAGACATTCTTATTTAGACCACAGTCCAAATCGCTCTCACGCTCCCTCCTATCTTATGTTTACCAGATTGGCTCTAAGCAGTGTAACAAGGCTTGTGTTTGGATTGGTTTAGTTTACAGGGAATGTAGAGGTCCTTTATCAGTCATCAAGGGTTAAGACTGAGGAATATTTTCAGACTTTCTCTCCATAGCACAGGTTATGTTTTTGTCAGGATAATTTCCTTGGGACATGTGAGGCCATGGAATCATTTCAATGTAAACTGCATTTACACACAAATGTACTCAAACATCCACTGTATTCCCCACAAAACCACATCATTGGGAAGGCTCAGCACCATGGACTTGGGATCCCTGGTCCTATACACAGTAGAACTAGCACAGTTTGCATAGATCTCCCTTCTCCTTCTCTCCTCTCACCCAAGTTGAGGTTGTCCAGAGTGTACCCTGTAGAATTCTGCTGAGTGACAAATGGCCACCCCCACATCTTCCTAACAAGTGTGGCCTGCAGAATATATAGGTCCCAGCATGCAACATTGCCTCTAGATCTGAGTGGAGATTAATTACAGGCTACTATGGTCTGCTCCATTATATGAGTATTAGGTGTAGCTCTCATGCCCCTTACCTATGGGCTTCTTGGATGGACACAGTCTGGACACCGCTGCTGTTAGCTGAACGAGTGTTTTTTGTCTAACCGTTTCAGAAAGGCTTCTGTTTGGGTATGCGTCCTCCCTCCTCAGTCAGTAACTTTGTGTGGAGGCACATCAGGACTATGCAATAAGAAACACATGCTTATAATCAAAAGAAGAATGAATTTGCATTCTTCTCCAGTGCTTTTATGTGGGCCCTTTGGCTCATGACTCTGAGGCCGCAACGTAGGCACCCAAGCCAAAAATTTATCTGCATTTTTCCATGTCACATGCTGCCTGCCAGGTCCGTTAATAGCAACTGTTGGAAAAAGAGAGGAGAATAATACAACTTACCTTACCACCAGGGTGAATTTGATTTAAATCAAATTGATTTAAATCACTAGTCAGGAAGACTCGATTTAATCATGGATTTCTACATAAAAGTGCATTCTTGTTGGTTGTTATAACCTTAATACATATTCTTCACAACTCAGAGATAGATGTAGGTTTCATTTTTAGAAGGTACACACTATACATTTTAAAAGTGATTTATTTTGAAAACTTTTCAGATTAGTTTTACAGCTATATCAGAAAATGAATGATTGGTTATTTCATTTACCAAAGGTAATTGAAGCAGATATTTATGAAGTCATTGGGAGATGAACTATCTCCAATTCAACAGGTTAATCATTAATATTTGGAGGATTTTCTTGCCATGCTGTATTAGGAGGAGAACATCACCAGACAGGCATTTAAATTGTTTTATTTAATTAAAACAACAACCTTGTGTATCCTGGGTTTTTTTTCTTCAACAGCAAACATATAATTTTTTAACAAAATAAGCATATGAATTTTTGAAATTAGTTAAACATTCAAGTTTTTTAAAATCAGGTTTGTTTTTGTTAAAATTGTTTTTAACTAAAATAGTTAAATGAAATATTAAAAAAAAAATTAAATCGACTATGTCAGCCAGGTCAACATGAGAAACTTAAAATATTGGCTTCTGCAGCTAACTCTGTCATCTTCACCTTCATTTTCCTGTTTCTTCATAATCTAGAAAAGAAAAACAAGCTTTCCTACTTTTTCAGGTTCCAAACGATTTCTCAATTTGGAATAAATTAGTCGAAAGGAAGAAAATATTCTTTCTACACCGGCAGAAGAAGCTACTGCTGTTAAAAGTGAGATTATCACTTCAACAGTCTCTGAATCCAAGGGCTTAAGTGACTTCCACCAGTTCACTGGTGTGACTTTCTTTAAAACATCATCAGCAAACATATATTTCTTGAATGGTTCACCCTTAGCTCTGAAGTCTATTATAGTTGGCATTATGGAGGGATGATTGCCGGATGTCCATGTCATAGCCAGCCCCTCTTCTTTAGCAGTTAAGGTTTGACCCTGGTACTCAGTATTGAGAATATTTACAAGAAAATGAGCTGGAGATAGTGCTTGTCCCATTTGTTTTTTTAATGCTTGTAATTTAACTCTGTCATTGCATATTTCTCTTTTTAAGATCTCACTCAGTTCCTTCCAAATTTCAACAGCCTCAGCAATAAAACAGCTGTTTCCCTGCATTTTGTTCAAGGCTACAGAAAAAGGCTTCAGGGTACTCAGCATGTGTTCAACATTTCTCTTAAGCCCAATGTTGAGAACTTTGGCTGTGACAGTGCCATCTATTTTTTTCATGATTTTGTTCACAAACTGTCATCAGATTAGGCCAGTTCTTGATATAGTGCTCAAAACAGTCCACTACTGAGTTCCACTGCATGTCTTGTGGGAGAGTTAGCTTGGTTCCTCCCACATTTTTCAGAGCAGCTGCTGCAAAGTGGTTGTTACGGAAGTATTTTGCAATTTCAACCACATTAGTCTTTATTTCTGGAACACTGAAGTCTTTGGCTAGGTGGTGCATCAAATGAGCACTGCAACTGTATGTTACTAGCGTGGGACTCTTCTAAATAATTTCTTCTCATCTTGGATACTTTTGCAGCATTGTCTGTGACCAAGCTGCGTACTAGACATTTGAATATTTTTCACAGTTTGTTATAGCTTTTACTGCTACTTCTTGTAAATAGTCTACTGGGTGTGTATTTCCTGATGTATCAGTTCTTTCTGTAAGGAAGACATTCCCTTCTTCTCTTGTCACACAAGCACATACAGCAGGATCATTGTGGACATTTCTCCATGCATCAAGACTCAGGTTAACAATTTCACCCTCTAGACCTTTTGGACACTGCTCAGTTTCTCTTTCATATACTTGATTCAGCAATTTGCCTGCGACATCTGCTCTGTTGGGTGGACTGTATCCTGGTCTTCCTGACTGAACCACGTTAATGAAGTGTGGGTTCTCAATCATACGGAAAGGAGAGTTCGTTGCATAAACATACCGGGCAATTTTTTCATCAATTATCTCTCTTTGTAATCTACTGGTTCTTATCACAAACGTATCTATGGTTGTTTCTGGATGATGGAGATTTTTTTTTTTTTTTTGCTTCAGGTGATATACTGTGGCTATGTGACATACATGATGTCACTGAAACACTATCATTGGCAGATAACTCTGAAACTATAGAAAATGATGGTGATCTTGAAGGTGGATAGTCTTCAGAATCCTGTATGTTGAGGATGGATTCTCCTAAACAAAATAAGTCAATGCAGTTATTTAATTATTATTACCATACTACTCATTTAGTATTACTCATTGCATTCACTGACACTCAGTACTACTCTAAAGGTGAAATTGTAAAAGGAAAATCTGCCTATTTCATCTATTTATTTTTTTATCATAACTGCATCTAAAATGATAGTACCATAGAGTAACAACTACATGTTTTGCTCAAACATGAGAATTCAAGAATAGTCCAGAAGGAAGACAGGCAGTCCTTAAGAAAGAAGTTTGAAATAAAAGTTTACCAACCTGAAGATCCTGCATGTTCAGACATGTTCCTTTCATCACCTTCAATGCAACTTGCTCCTGAGAAGGAACACTTTTCTCATGATGTTGCATTTCTTTATTGCACTGTTTGCATTTTGCATGCATGCCTGTCTTACACACAGGTAGAGGAACTTCATTAAAATATTCCCAAACTGGGGCTCTTTTACGGCCTGCTGCCATTATAGATTTTCCCTTCTAGTGAGAGAATGGTATGGTAGATCTCAAATCAATGAAGGCTACACTCAGAAAGACCTCAAGACTTCTGGAATATGCTGCTCATCCAGTTTCACTTTTGTTTCTACTTCCTGTCCCTCCCTTCTCACATTTATCTCCAGACTTCTTCTCCTTGTCCAGATCTATTCCGCCCCCAACAATCTTCTTTTCATTTAACCTTTTGAAACTTTGCACTTTTAGCGAAAGATAAGGGATTGACTCTGTGTATACAAATTTGCAGAGGGACAATAGGGTTGATGTCTGATATTCCTCACCTCTACTTATTTATTTATTTAAAAGCAGTTTTGCTTTTAACAAGCATGTTATCTCTGGAGACACAAATCCACAGTTTGAGAACTGCAAAACTAAGCATCTCTGATGGTATTGTCTAGACCAGTGTTTCCCAAATTTGGGACGCCGCTTGTGTAGGGAAAGCCCCTGTCGGGTCGGGCCGGTTTGTTTACCTGCCGCGTCCGCGGTTCGCTGTTCCTGGCCAATGGAGGCGGCAGGAAGCGGCGCGGGCCGAGAGACGTACTGGCTGCCGCTTCCAGCAGCTCCCATTGGCCTGGAGCAGCGAACCACGGCCAGTGGGAGCCGCGACCGGCCGAACCTGCGGACGCGGCAGGTAAAGAAACCGGCCTGGCCCGACGGGCTTTCCTTAAACAAGCGGCGTCCCAAGTTTGGGAAACACTGGTTTAGACTGAGCACTGACTCCCATTGGGTAGATAGAAAGATTAACCTAAATAATCCATACAGAAGCCCCTGGAACCCCATAAGATTGGGTCCCTAATCCATGAACTATTGGAACTCATTTACAAAACTTTTCTTAAACATTACATGAATATATTCTCATACTATAGAATTAGAATTTATAATCCCTATTTCATGATGAGATATCTTTGAGCTATAATGTATCGTAATTAAAGCTATCTTTAGATAGGTTTTTTTCCTCAAAAAGCATTTTATCAAAAAAATCCAATTTAAATAAAAAAAAATTTTTTTTTAAATCATTGATTTTTATCCACCCTGCTTACCACAAGTCTGTGTGGAAAGCTGAAGATAACTTGCACAGCAAGTTAAAACCTGACCATTCTCTCTGACCCCTCGACCCTCCTATCCATTACTTTCCTTCTGCACATACCCTGCTATGAATAAAATGTCCATGCCTCAACTCCTGGGTGACTAGTAGCAATAATAAAGGATGTCTCCAGCAGTTCGTGATGGAAAACTTGTTTCAAATAACTCAAGTGGGAGATGTGCCTAGGAAAACAAGATACAATTACAAGAGGGAAGATTTCAAGTGCAACTTTAGAAGTATTTAGAAATAGGTAGTCCGAGAGGAGAGCAAGTATATAGGGAAAAGAAACTCACACAAAAGGCCCCACCAAATTCTTTCAGAAGGAGGAGAGTGCAACCCCTAAACCCAAAGGTGTTACCAAGTAATAATTGACCAGTTTTTCTTCCCCATGCTTGAGGCATGAAATTGAAAGGTGAAAGATGTTCCTCTTACATTTTTCTACTTCCTTCATGTTCTCTTTTCTCAACCCTAGGGTTACCATACGTCTGGATTTTCCCGGACATGTCTGGCTTTTTGGTCCTCAAATCCCCATCCGGGAGGAATTTCCAAAAAGCCGAACATGTCCGGGAAAATAGGGAGGCATGGTAAGGGGACCCCGAGTGCGAGTGCCTGCAGCAAAACTTACAACTCCCGTGATCTGCCGGGGCACAGAGGCGGCGGGCGGCATCCGAGCACGCAGCCGCCTCCTCCCCGGTCTCCAACTTTCCCGGCTCCAGCCACTCTCCACCGCGCGCCGGGGCCGAAGCAACTTCCCCAGTGCAGCAGCAGCCGGAGCCCGGGGAGGAGGTGACTGCGCGCTCGGATGCCGCCCACCGCCTCTGTGCCTCCGCAGATTGGGGGAGTTGTTAGTTTTGCTGCAGCCACTCACACTCGGTGTCCCCCGAGCGTCTTTTGCCCGAGCGCTACCGGCTTCACTTCCCCAGCGCAGCAGCAGCCGGAGCCCAGGGGGCAGGAGGGAGGAGGAGGAATGCAGGGTGCTCAGGCGAGGGGGTGGAGTTGGGGTGGGGACTTTGAGGAAGGGGTTGGAATGGGGGCGGGGAAGGGGCGGAGTTGGGGCGGGGGCGGGGCCCGTGGAGTGTCCTCTTTTTTCAGTGTTGAAATATGGTAACCCTAGTCAACCCCCCATTCATTATGATGATGCAAAACTAAACCATTTAAAATACACTTTATAAGAAAAGATAAAATAATATTTTTGAACTGAACCTTTGGATCATTTGATGGCCTTTTCACTCCATCATACCCTAAAACTTGGAGAAGTCCCTATATAGTAACCCACTTACACATAACCAGAATGAGAGTCTATTGGTTTTAATTGATAATATTCCATAATCAAACAAAGCAAGATCAAAACCTACTTCTAAAGTTCTATACCTAGTCCATATTTCTTTTATTTTTGTTTGCAATGTACAGAACACGTCTGATGCACTATTTAAGCGTTTCTTTTACAGCTAACCATTGTACAGATATATGGAAAACTATATTCTATATATGAGAACAATCTGGAATGTCACCCTTTGCACATTGCGTTTAATACATGCAGTGTGAACAAAACAAAACAAAAAAACACAACTCTAAAGCCAGAGGGGAGTGATTGTAGGATTTCTCTTGGTTTTTTTTAATGTTACTTCTGTGCTTCTTCAATTTACATTCCAGCCCTTCTTGTCAGTGGAAGATAGATGTACACCATTTAGTATTTCTATTTACTTAAGATGTTGGAATGTGAAGTTCATCTTTATTTCTATCTCTGCCCCCTTCCCTCCCTTTTGAAATGTTAAGTCAAAGAAAGTCGTTTTTAAGGTCAGGGCTCGGAATGGAGACATTTGAGCCACCAGACAAATAGCATGGCTTGTTCTAATCAGTTGCTTGTACTGTTGCCATTGAAGCCTTGTTGGAAACAAGAAGCCAGTAGATGTGTTTTGTATTGAGATTTAAGTGACCAACAAAATAAAACAAAACAACCCTTAAACCTTCTCTCTTATTGGCATTTTTGCTGCAGAGATTTCCACTTCCAGGAAAGCTCGTCTTACTGCTTCATTGTTGAGGATTGGAGGAATGGTGTTTTGAATTTGGAAGAGGGACAGTGACATTTGGACTTTGGAAGTTTATAAAGCCAATTCCTGTATATTAACTTTTCTTCTGTTAATTGCTAAGCCTGTGGTATTAATGCCCTGTGGTTTTTAATGTGGGCAGGCTAGTGCCTTTTACAATGTTTGATAGAGATGCATCGTTGTTTCATGACAAGATTTCAAATGCTGGTGCTGTAAAAGATGCAACATCAAGACATTTTGCTGCATCATATTCCTGATGTTCTTAAATGTAAATAATTACTAAGGAGTCTTTTTTTTTTTTTTCAATTTACTGCGTAAGTTATTGTTGCATTAAAATAATAAATAAAGAAAAAACAAAAAATTTGCACCCCTGTGAAAGTTTTCCAGATCCTTGCTTTACTTCAAACGCTGAGTTTGCCTGCGTTGTTACAACTTTCGTAGACGTTTGAGTGACTTGTTCTCAGCTTCTAGCAAACTGTGGCTGATTTCACATCAAAACGACATACAACTCAGTGCACCCAGTTTGAGTCTTTTCTAAGGCACAGCCTGTATGGGTGCAGTGAACCCTGTGCAGGACAAAACTGAAGATAAGTTTCCCATAAACTCCTCGAAACCAAAAGATGCTATAGAAAGAGCTGTGCTTCTACCAAGCATTTCCCACTTCTCTCTCCCTTTATTTGAGGCTCAATCCTTCAAAGTGCTGAGCACCCTGGGCCCGATCTAGCAAAGCACTGTAGCACATACTGTAGGCATATGAGTCCTCCCCTTAACTCCAAGCATGTGCTTAAATGCTTTGGCCCTAATTCAAGAAAGTGGTCAGCACTTCACAGTATTAAGTGCAACTCCTCACTTGGACACTGAGCATTTACTTCCATGGCCCTTTGTTAAGGGACCGATCCAGAAGCATCTTGATCCTGTTGCTTTCAGTGTGAGCAGGATTGGGCCTTAGGTGTGTTGCATTCCAATTAGGATCTGTAATTAGGGTGGTGGGGGAGAACAGGGTGAAAAGGAGCCTTATGTTGCTAGTGAAAGCAAGTATTATTATTACCAATTCAGGCAGCTAAGAAAATTGACACTTCCGTTAGGGTTCTGTTGGGCTAGTGTTTCCATCGTCTCAAGGACAGAGAGGAATACAACAGAATGATTGAACAGTTGTATGAATAAAGCTACATTCTAGCATGAGCAATGAAATTAGCTGCCAAGGGGGAACACAATGGATGCCCTTTACAATGTAAGTGAAATACTTCCTAAAATAACTGCAAATCTCACAAGAGGAGGAGGAGAATAAAATATATGGGCTGCATTTGTGAAGCTCCAATCAGGAAAATGTGCCTACATTAAAACACACACTTTAATGAATAAAATCAAGCATAATCCAGGTTAGACATTGCCATTCTCAGTGCTTTGCCTTATTGCTCTTGTGTATGTGAGGATGGAAGGGTCTTGGAGCAGCGCAGGAGCTAAATGCAACAAGGTGAATCACAGGCAGAGCGAGCGGCTTAACGTGCAATTTCCTGGTTTTTGTTGGTTTAAGTCTGGCCCTTCGCATTGTGTTAACGTTTTGTTGTTCATTTCCTCAGTTGTTTAAGGAATGGCAGAGGTGGGAGCTGGGGACAGGGGTCAGAGGTGAGGCATGCAAAGCTTAAAGCAAATTTGCTCTTCACTCCCCGTAGATATGTACATACTTTCTCAGTAGATCAAGAGAGAGTTGAAGTGCTGGTGGTGGTCTGGCTGTGCTGCCTAGTTTAAAACTTTCCCGTGCATCCCTGGAGCGTGGACGCGCGCACATGCAGTCTCTCTCTCCCGCAAGATGCACTGACCCCGACTGATCAGTGTAGCTCAGAAAGAATTGGACTCAGTGAGACAGAGAGAGTGCTGGCAACCAAATGGGAGTTGATCTTTCTTGGTCCCAAGCTATCTTTTCCAGCCATAGCACCTTTAGGGTTACCATATTTTGAGTGTCCAAAAAGAGGACACTCCACGGGGGCCTGCTCCCGCCCCCAGCCCCGCCCCCGCCCCAACTCCACCCCTTCCCCAAAGTCCCCGCCCCAACTCCACCCCCTCCCCTGCTTCCTGCGAACATTTGATTCACGGGAAGCCTGAAGCAGGCAAGCTGGCGGGGATGGGGGGAGGAGGCGCGGCCCAGTCTGGCCCCCTCCGGCGGCCGGCCCCGGCCCCAGCGTCTCCAGCCTGGCTCTGCTCGGGCCCTGGGGAGCCGGCCCTGGGCCAGCCCCCGGCCGAGCACCCCCGGTCCAGCACTGCTGGCCCCCAGCCCGGCTGCGGCCCAGCGCACCCCTGGCCCCGCACCGCCGGCCCCCGGCCCAGCACCCCCGGCCCCGGGCCAGCCCCCGGCCCAGCACCGCCGGCCCCGGCCCAGCACCCAGCGGCGCCGGATTTTCCCGGACATGTTCGGCTTTTTGGGATTTCCCCCCGGATGGGGATTTGAGTCCCAAAAAGCCGGACATGTCCGGGAAAATCCGGACGTATGGTAACCCTAAGCACCTTCACTCTTTTCCTTTTGCTTGAGATGGAGATTGCAAAGGAAGAAATATGCACTTCAAGCTGTTGAAAAATTACCGAAGGCAAGATACACATCAGGGCTACTGGAGGCAAAGCCCAATCTTCCATTGCAGGTGTGAGCATTCATAGACAGACCTCAGCTGGTAGTTATCTTGAGTCTGGAATTGCGGGGTGGAATTATTATTAAATTCTCTGGCTTGTGCTGTACAGGAGGTCAAACTAGGTGATCATAATTTAGATGATCATAATTGTCTCTTCTGCCCCTAAAAGCTATTAATCAAAATCTCCTTTTTAGCCTCCTCCCCCCGCCCCCAATAAAACCCCCACAAACAAAACCAACATAAGGAGAGGTGGGCCCTTCCTAGAAACTGGAAAAACTTTCTGTGTAGAAACCATTTCTCGGGTTTATTTTTTGGTCTCTTCCTTCCTTCCCTCTCACTTTCTTTTAATCGCTTAGGACATTTACATGAAAATAGGATCCTTGTTGCTTAGGAGTTAATCTGCTTCTGTTGCTTATTCCCCACCTGAAATTCTCAAGGGATCCATTACTGGCAGCCTGCAGATGAAATGGCCTGTAGAAGGGGGAGTAGTTTCTTTTAATTTACAGGTGAAGCAGTGTTGCTTCTCTTGCTCCCCTGCCTTTTTTTTTTTTTTTTTTTTCCTCTCCCTGGCTGCCTGTTCCCAGGTTAGTGAAAGAGGAGCACAGCTAGTCCCTTAACCTTCCCTACTGTAAGTAGTTTAAATCTGAGAGCTTGGGCATTTTAGTGGTGACTCCGAAGGCTCTGGGATTTATTGTTCTCTTAAAGCAGACTATTAATTCTAAAAATAATCCTTGTAAGAATGTAGCTTTTAATAAAAATTGCCCATAAACTTATATAATTAAGGAAGTGGTTTTTCTATTCTTCTAAAACTTGCTCACCAGGCATATTGTGGGTTATCTCTGCTCTCGCTAACTCCTGCTGTCTGCTTACTCCTTCTACCTGCACTTGTTCAACATGTCTCTTGATAGCAGATACGCATGTTGCATACACTAGGGAACAGGTGAGGTGAAACTGGAAAACGTTTTAACTCTTCAGAAACACTCCTTTAACCCACTCTGCCCGTGTTCGCAGATCTGTGGGCCGGTGTTGAATTATACCACCTTCTGTAAGCTTCAACTTACCATTCCTAGAAATACCACCCTTTTGTGCCTCTAAAAGTGGTAATTCCTGAAGCATGAGGCACATTGCTTCCTGGAACGCTGTGACATCCTACATGTGAGTATCCGTGATGAACGGATCTCTCTGTGTCAGGGTTTTATTTCAGGCCGCAGGATTGTGCCCTAGGTGTATAATCCTGAATGTGCTGCCATGCAGTTTATAAATTGCTGTGGCAGCAGGACAAGCTGTAATATTAGGGATGTTTGGGAGTGCTGGTTAGTAAACAAGAGAAATGCTACACAGCATAAGATGTCCGCTGCTTCGGAAGACTTCCAGATTTAGAAGTGCTGCTAATGTCTAATGCCAGGGGCACTTGGAGAAGATGGGAGAAATGGGGGCATTAGAAAAAATGTATCTTACTGGCCAGCATTTCCTATCAGAATCATTATCTCCAGAAAAGGCAACTCAAGCATCAGCAGGTGATGGGAGAATGAGGGAGAATGGAATCATCTGATATACATGAGACCAATATAAGGCAAAACCCTCATTTAAAATCGTATAGCCTGGCTTTCCGAAGGTCCTGGGCACCTGCAGCTCCTATTGACTTCAATGGATATTCTGTACCTCAGAAAACCAGGCCATTACCCCCAATTTTTGGTCCGTGACAAGGCACTTACATCTGGATACGTTTCTGAAATGAAACCAGAGAGAACATCCGTCTCCCAGGGTAACACAAAAGGCCTGCAGGTGGGCTGCAGCAGTGTGGTTTTGTTGGTGGAGTTGCTCTTTTGGGTCTCCGATAAGACGTTCTGTGCTCTTGTGGGAGCCGGTCCTGTGTTTGAATCCTGTTGCCTACTGATGTGTGGAGAGATGTGTGCACGCACAGTAGGCTTAGAACATATTTGTTACTATATTGGTATAAAATGATACATATAGGGCTGCAGATACCCAAAGGCCTTTACAAATATAGAGCAAACCCCATTCCCGGCCCTGGAGTGCATATTGTCGAAGGCCCTGATCCTATAACAGACTGTATGTGCTTAATTAACCATGTGAGTCCTCCCCTTGACTTCAGGGAGGCCGTTCAAATACAAATATCCTGTAGGCTTTGTGTTTCAAAGAGCTGTTTTCTCCTTCCACCCCTCCGCCTTTGCCTTAGTGTTAGATTGTTTATGGCAATGCTGAGAGAGGCGGGGCATGGGGGTGGAAGATTTTTGGCAGTTATAGGAACTGGTAGAGGGAAGATCCAAGAGATTTGAGGTCCCATTTACAAACCCGGTTGCAACATGTGACTGCCTGTGGGTATTAGTCTAGATGAGTAGTGGTGCCTTCACTTGCCCAATACCCACGTGGAAATGCAGGTAGTTCATACAATATTATTGTATTACAATAGTGCCTAGAGGCCCCACTGAGAGAGGGCCATATTATACAAAAATACAGTTGACAGGTGCAATGAGTGAAGGTGCATCTGTTGTTCCATGTTATAACATTTGAGCCCTATGTATCTTGGGTAGTTCACCAAATTACTTGAGCACTCGCTTGAATCTGTGGTCATCCTTTAGAAATAAGACTTTCACTTTGCTTTAACCAAAGATTTTTGACTTCAAGGGATGGTTAGGAGGAGGGGCTACCACAAGGCCACGAAGGGAGGCACAAAGGTATACGTTACTGTGTTGTGTAGTTCAACAGTATTCTTGCTGTAGGCTTGATGGCCAGCAAAGTACTCAGATTGATTTACTTGCTTTTGGGATGTTTTTCTTCCCGCTACATCTTACATTGCTGGTGAAGTCGTGTCGTTGGTTTTGTGTCACACAGTAAGTCTTGGCTTTGGTATAGTGGGGGACACACTTTTCAAAGTCCCGTTCATGTCACACCTTGTCTTCTTGTAAACTTTACAGGAGGAGTCTGCTGATGCAACTAGGATTTAATGATGCTGCCTGAATTGTTGTCACCCCAGAATGCAAAGCAGTGGCAGGTTCTGATACCTAGTGTGAGGCTGATGTCTGCCTCCAGGCACAAGTGAATTACGTCCATACGCTGACTCTCTTGGGAATCATTTTAATTTCACTTGCAACCTGAGCCTGTTTTTCCTCCCCTTAGAGCCATTAAAGTACATGACATTTGTGGCTCTGTGTTGTTGGGTGCACTCTGGCTCTCACTGTGACTTACTAATCCTATTTAACAAATCCTTTTAGTTGTTTACATGTGATACACTACATCAGTGGTTTTCAACCTTTTTTCATTTGCGGACCCATAACAAATTTCAAATGGAGGTGTAGACCCCTTTGGAAATCTTAGACAGTCTGTCGACCCCCAGGGGTCCATGAACCATAGGTTGAAAACCATTGCATTGCATCATTATGAGGCATCTCCTTAAAGATATTATTGTTGCATTCTTCCTGTCTCCCTTTGGAGGAGCAGGAAAGTAACTGGGTGAAAACAATGCTGCCCGCTGCATTGACCTAATTCAGGGGTCAGCAACCTTTCAGAAGTGGTGTGCCAAGTCTTCATTTATTCACTCTAATTTAAGGTTTCGCATGCCAGTAATATATTTTAATGTTTTTAGAAGGTCTCTTTCTATAAGTCTATAATATATAACTAAACTATTGTTGTATGTAAAGTAAATAAGGTTTTTAAAATGTTTAAGAAGCTTCATTTAAAATTTAATGCAGAGCCCCCTGGACCTGTGGCCAAGACTCGGGCAGTGTGAGTGCCACTGAAAATCGGCTCACGTGCCGCCTTTGGCACGCATGCTATAGGTTGCCTACTGCTAACCTTGTTTCTCTCAAAAATATTAATCATAAGCAAATCGAAGTAGCGAGCCCATCAAGAAGTGCCAGTGCGGGGCTTGAGATCCTCAGGTAAAAGGTGCTCTACAATTGCAGTGTGTTAACTTCCAGCCTTCTACAACAATATTGTAAATTATTTGACCTACTGCGGTTAAGCCCACACCAGATTTGTAACAACAATAGCCAGAGATAAGTTCTACTTCTACTACAGAAATGATTCTGTAGATAAATGAAGCAAAGTACAAATGAACTCTCTGGCTTTTGCTGCTGTGCGCTCAGTGATATTTGCGCAGTGAACAACTCCGACTTTTATAAAAAAAAGTGCCTGCTTCTTGGGACAGAATGTTTTCCAAGGTCTTGGAAAGATAAGAATTGAGTGTTCCAACACACATATTAAACTTGCATTGCATGTGTTAATGTAACCAGGAACAAACTGACTTTTCTGCTCAAAGCAGGGCTAGAGACTTTATTTAAAACAAGGAAACAAAACACAACCCAAACCCTTCTTTTACCTCTGAAAGCCAAATGGAATTTTTCTCCCCTCCTAGTTGTCTTGCTCTGCCCCATTTTTCAACATTAACCTTGTCATAGTATCAAGTTCTCTTGTGATTCATGGAATGTGGAGGTCTTATTGAATGCTACCTTGGAAAAGTAATCGCTGAATGAGTTCGGGGGAGGGAGGAGAGCAAGGGGATGCATTGCAGGAGTGAATTGTTCCCAGTTTGGAGTTTAGTATGAGAATTTTGAACAGTTTGTTTTCCAAGTGAATGAGTGACATTAATATGTTGTTTCCATAATGGATGAGCATTGTTATTGAGAAAAAAATAAAATGTATGGTATTGTTTTTCAAAGTATATTTCCAGATACTACAGAACATCAAATTGAGGCTTTTGCCATGCCCGATTAACCCAAACGTATGAACAATCACTAGCAAGTATTAGTAAATAAACAATTTGCAAATGGATACTGTTCCTCCTCGGCTAATCGCACTTGTTTTCTAATTGATTATGCACACCTTGATTTTCCATAGCATTGGCTGGCCCCTTTTCTAAATCTAAATAATACTTCTTAGCTCTTACACCAGTGTAGCACTTTTCATCTGTAGATCTCTGAGCCCTTTACAAAGGGAAGGTAAAATAATACTACTAATCTGATACTTTTAGTTATTGGCGTATAAAATGTAACTAAAAATGCTGAACAACCATAAAAAGAGGAATTTGGAATGAAGTGCCTTTTCACTTTCAAAATAATGTCATAGTTTTAAAAAAGCATTACTGTTTGGCAGTGTTTTAATGAAGGAAGTGGAACAACAAAATAAAGAACTCTCCTTGTAGAAGTCTTCTGGGCATGACCACCTCCCCTCCCCACAATCCCAACCTAGCTGCACATATCCGACCAATGTCTAAAGAACCCCAGGCCTTGCGAATGTGGTTTATGGATGACTCCAGTATAAACTGACCCTATGCTGACATTGCCCCTGGATCAGGGTCCAGCTGGGAGTTAAAACATACAGTACAACTGCGGTGACTTTTGTAAACTTAACCCCAGTGAAACCAATTCAATGATCTGTTGGGAATGGGGTCTTTTTCTGTGTACACGACTCCTCTTGCTGTTCGCTGAAAAGGGCAGTTCTCCACACTTGGGAGAAGAGAGCAGTGCAGCTAGGACAGGCTTGCCGCATATATTATTGAATTTGGAGAAGATTTTGGCACAGATCAGCCTCACGGTGATGCTTTTTTTCCATTTTGATGCTTTTTCTGTTTTAGGTGATACTGCTGATGGCAGCGCTGCTAAAACACTTTAATTCTATGATGTTTACCCCTTAGCTCCTGATGGAATGGAAGTGGGGTATATTTGGCTAGGTTATAGCTTGTTTAACATCACGTGGTTGTTGTGGGAAAGTATCAATGTGTGGGGAAAAATGATCTGTAATATGTAAGATTTCTACTGGCTGCCTCAGTGTTTAGTTGTTTGAGCTGTTGTGCAACCCAGTATGTAATCGGAGATTCAGTTGGAGTTTTTTGTTGCATCATTAGACCTCCTCTTTCATTATTGGTTTAGGAACATTATATAGATCTCCTAATTAATGTAATTATGTTAAAATACTACATCTCCTCGGTGACGTGTTGTTTTGAGCAGTGAAGCAATTTAATTCTAAGGTTGCCTACTTGGTGTTCGGTTTGGCAAATCTGATCAGATCAGCACCAGATTAAAAGCAGATATTTGTGAGGCATTAGAACACTAGAAAAAGGCAGTTGGTAGCCCACTTTTGGAGCCTCTCTGGCTGCCAACTCCCTTCTGTGTGCTAAGCAGCATGGTCTAGGGGGTAGGGCACTGACCTGGGGGTCGGGATCAGGGTTCTGTTTCCACCCCTCTGCCCGTGATCTGGTGTGAGACCTTAGGCAAGTCACTTCACCTTTCTGTGTCTCCATTTCCCTTCTTAAAGTTTGTCTGTTTAATCTGTAAACTCTGTGACATAGGGACTCTTACTATATATAGGCAAAGTGTCTAGCACAATGCGGCCTCACTCTTGGTTGGAGCCTCTAGGCATAGAAATGATAATTTGAGGGGGGGGAATTTGCTCTTTGAGGTTAAGAATCTCATATCCATATAAAATATAAACTCTATCACTGAGGCAGTGTTTATTTCCTTGTTTTATCCTGTACAATGGAATCCATTTTAATGAATAGCTGATATGGCTAAACTTTTGTTCCATACTCCTCGCTGTGGTATCTGATTTTTTAATTTTATATTTCTCTTCCTTCCCACATATTTTGTGTGTGTGTGTGTGTGTGTGTGTGTGTGTGTGACCGATTTGTTGTTGATTTGTGGAAAAGTCAAGTTAAATAAATGAGTTCTAATTTAATTACTTCTATGACCCCAATTACTGCCATATTTGAGCACCTCGCAGTCTGTAATGTGTTTATTTTCACAACACCCCTGTGAAGTAGGGAAGTGCTACTATCCCCATTTTGCAAATGGGAACTGAGACACAGAGAGACTCTGTCCTGGTCTACACTGAAAAGTTACATCCGCGTAGCTAGATCTCTGAGGCGAGAAAAACTTGCACCCCTGAGAGATGTAGGTAAGCCGACCTAACCCTTGGCATGGACCGTGCTAGCTGGCCACCTAGCTACTGCCTCTCGGGGAGGTGGGTTAACTACAGCTATGGGAGAACCTCTCTAGCCTCTGTAGTAAGTGTCTACACTGAAATGCTACAGTGGTGTAGCTGCTCTAACCACTGGACCATCTGTTCTCTGAATTTTGCATTTAGTTCTGAAGGAGGTGAGATTCTTGGTCATTCTGCCATCCCCAGGAGAGAGTTCTGCAGTCATAGGCCAGTTGCTGAGAAAGCGCAATTCCCTGTGCTTGCTACCCTCATAATTTTAGCTAGCTGTTCCACTGGAATATAGCTGCTGGCAGGTCATGATTATATAGATGGAGGTGTAGAGCCTTGCGTACCTAGGTCAACCCATCTAGAAATACTGAGGACAAAACCTTGGGATTGAAATGTTCCCCTTAGGAAGCTAACACAGAGAAAAGGGCATGAGGGCGATGGGCTCTAAATGCCCTGGATTGCAGGGCAGGTGGACTGCTGTATTATCGTCCATTTTGGAGTTTTCTCCAGGGTCAGCTGCTTCTTTCCTAGGAATAATGAGTTGCAATAGGTTTAGGTTCTGTTTACGTTTACTTCTCTGCTCTGAAAAATACCACATCCAGTAGCAACAAAATCCTCTTGCCCAAGGACACCTGCTTATAGGAGTGAATCCATTCAAAGAATGCATGGTATTTGCTTTTCCCAAAGCGTTGTGCACTTGAAACTTTGCCTCTTGCAAGACCACTTGTGAATACGTGCTCACAAGCTAGGGAGAGAAACCCGTCCTTTTAGGATGGAGCACAGGGTTTACATGTGTAAAATAAGCATTGAGATGCTCCATCAACAGCGCCTCAGCCTGTGGGTTAGCAACGACAGTGTTCCTGTAGTGCTCGGCTTGCTGTTCTTGCACTTCCTGCACATTTCCTGGTCTGCGGGTGAGGGTTTATTTTGGGCTCTGGCCCATGTTAACAGAGGGGATAACTTGTTTAGATTATAGTCCGAATGTCGTCATAGAAGAGACATCATCCTTTGTGTCTTGTACTAACAGACAGAGGCTGTGCCTCCTGGAAGGGAAACGCTAACACACAGAAGGAGGATCCATGGTGTCCTTCTTTTGAGGAGAGGGTTGTAGGCTCGAGTCGTCATAGCCACTTGATGTTGCTTGGAGTTATTTGCCTAAAAAAAAAAAAATACAGTTCTTTGGCTGGAGATGGAAACGGAGTCTCAGTGTGAAGCTTATAACATTAGTGCACATCATCAATCAGTATTTTTAAAATCCATAAAAAGTTCATAGAATACTCTTACTGTCCCCCAAATACACTAGAATATGGTGATACAGACCCTGAGATTGTTCTCCAAGAGCTTACTTTTTTTAACAAACAAAAATATTAATAATACTCATGTAGTATGAAGGTTGTGACACATTCCAGTAAAAGCAAGACTGAGTCTCTGGGCTCAATCCTGCTCTCATTAATATATATTTCTGAATATTCTGGTTGTGCACAGAAATTGGGCCACATTTCTAATTCTGTCTAAACAGTGGGACAAACTTCCAAAAGCCTTCCACGAGCTGGTTTTATCTTCTGAAGGACCAGTACAAACTGAAGAGGATATTCTGTAACCAGAAAGGCTATGCATATATGTTATGGCAATGTATAAATATGTGCATGCAAATACAGCCATCAGAGAAGGGGGCAAAAAATCTGTTCAGAATCTTGTAGATGGGACAGCAGTTTGGGGATGTAGTGAGGGCAGGCAACATTTTCATTCGTTTAATTTGATACTAAATTGTAAAGCGGGGGTTGTTGTGGTTTTTGAAGGGAGTCATTGCTGTGGGATTGGCCTCATTTGGGTGTCTTGGTTATTATGAGGTCCCAGCTGCAACAAACAGTTCAAAAGAATCAATTGTTTATCGTGTAGCTCATTGGTGCCCAGTTTTTGTGCTCCATTTGGATTTGTTGAAAGCTTAATTATTACAATTACAAACAGATTCTGAGATACCTGTCAAAACCATTGAAGCTTGCAAAGCGGAAAATACATAACATTTTTCAAAGGGAAAAAAATCCTTATTTTAAAAAAGGAAATAACTTTAAAAATGTGGCTTCTGGCTTTAATGTTTGTTTCATTTGGGGTTTTTTGTTTTGTTTTAACTGAAAGATAGGCAAGCCTATGGTTCAGCTTACTTGACTCTTTAGGGGAAATCAACAGGACACCTGTAAATCAGAATAGGTGCTTCCTTGTCACTGGTTGGTTCTTTCTTTTTGCCCTGAAATTGTTTTTAAGCTTTTTTTTTTTTTTTAACTGAGTATAAGTCACTTTTCTTAAGACAGTACTAAACTACATTGTTGTTCACTTGTAAAGGCAATGTAGGATGTTGTCTCATTCTAAGCAGTCAGGCTTTGGGGGACAAACTCCCACATTTCAGCACATGGTGGCAATTACATTTGTAACTCCCAACCCTGCCAAAGTGCAAATCTAATCCTGGCACTGGAATTGTATCTTTAAAATTGTGCAAATTCCCATGACCGCCCCCCAAACCTCAATCTCTTTAGTAATTCACCAGTGATATGGGCAGAGTGCTGTCCAATCTTCTCAACGTGAAAGGTTGCATTTAGACTTGACTGACAGAATGATCTGCCATCCAATGATCATATCTTGCCAGATGGGACAAAGATATTTCTCAGATCAGAAGTAGACTGTTTAGGTGATTAGCTGGTGGCAAATTTGTGACTTCTGTTTATTTCATTTTTACTAACACCACCATCACCTTGCTTGTCTGTTTGGTTCAACTGTGTGTTCTGTCTCACACATAGATTGTAAGCCAGGGATTGGCAATCTTTGGCACATGGCCCATCAGGGAAAGCCCCTGGCGGGCCGGGCCGGTTTGTTTACCTGCAGCGTGCGCAGGTTCCGCCGATCGCAGCTCCCACTGGCCGCGGTTCACCGCTCCAGGCCAATGGGGGCTGCGGGAAGTGGTGGCTAGCACGTCCCTCGGCCCGCGCTGCTTCCCGCAGCCCCCATTGGCCTGGAGCGGTGAACCGCGGCCAGTGGGAGCCGTGATCAGCCGAACCTGCGGACGCTGCAAGTAAACAAACCGGCCTGGCCCGCCAAGGGCTTTCCCTGACGGGCCGCGTGCCAAAGGTTGCCGATCCCTGTTGCAAGCTCTCTGGGGCCATGACTGTCTTCTGTGATACTTATCCAGGGTCTAGCACAATAGGATCCTGATTGGGGTTCCTATGCAACCCTAATAATAATTCAGAGGGCTGTATGAGCCACTCTTGAAGACATCTCTAAATAGTGTGCCAATCCAAAAGCTTAAGGAAAAATCCTCTTTATGTTGGCTTAGGCTATTTGCCAAGATAGTAATCACAGTTAGTGTCATAGACGCTTTGACTATCTCAGACTTCCTCATTCTTCTGTGTTATACATCACTGTAGGTGCTGTAAAATACCATAGTGCTGAGATATCAAGGTGAACAGCCTCCAAGAAATACTTTAGATAGTAACCAG
The DNA here is from genome assembly GCF_002925995.2 of Terrapene triunguis. Taxonomy (NCBI): domain Eukaryota; kingdom Metazoa; phylum Chordata; order Testudines; family Emydidae; genus Terrapene; species Terrapene triunguis. The sequence goes on along the minus strand of NW_020664418.1, from coordinate 39,874,183 downwards.
TGGTCAGTTAATACCTAATTGTGTTCACATGCATTAAACTGGTGATTCTGAAGGTGAATACGATTTGTTCAGTTCAGCATTGCAACTGTCTTATTGCTACATAATTTAACCTTCTTTGCTTGGCTTCTGTGTCTTTCACTGTGAAATCCTTTTGAGTATAATTCATGCTTTTTGAACACATGGGCAAAGTTCACCTGTTGTGTCACTGAATTGACCTCATTTGGACATCACACAAGGAATGAACATGACGCAATGGTTTTATATCTTAGCTTCTTGTTTTTGTAACTTCTGGATACCTGAGTTTGTCCTTTCTCTGACCACAAGTGAAAGTTAGTTTCAAATTCTTACTGCAGTGTCTTATAGATGTTCTTTCCACGTCACACAACTGCTCAACAATTGAACATGATTGACAGCGTCTCTTCTTAAGAGAATCACAGGACTGGTATAGTAGAAGGTGTTGCAGGTCAAAATCAAGGGGCATGGTCAGAGCTATGTGGGTGTTCCAGAGTTGCTTTATTATTTTTGGGCTTTGAGAAGATAACAGCTGAAAATCCACTGGATGGATTGTAGATTTTCTTTATTTTGACAAAGGAATGGCTTTTTACATCCAGTGCTGTGGCATTACAATTTGAGTGAATTTTTAGCATCATGTGAGAGAATTTCAGTGTGGCTAAACCCTCTGCATGTCATATTGGAAAACTTCACCCTGAGTGATAGGCTGTATCAGATCAAACAACAAAACCACTATCTTCCAGACACCATCCTTTTTGAACCAAATGAGTATTAAGATGTGTGTTTCTTTATCTAGCAGGCTCTGCAAGCGAGCACCAGATAGAAATGCACAGTACTAGAAGTAACGCTGTTAGAGGATTAATTTCCACTTTAATGTCTATTGTATTGTCAACTGGGAGGGAAATTATTTCAAGGGTGGATTTCAGATTTTTGTAAGCTCTCTTTGTGAACCATCTGGGTTTGCCAACAAAGAAACATGGAAAGAGGCATACATTCTCTACAAGAGCTGGTTGAAAACTTTTGAATTTTGGAATTTCAATTACATTTTGAAAAAAGAAGACACTTTTTAAAAAACAGCTCTATTCTCTACCATTGTTCCCCGAGTATCAGTTATTTCCCATGGGTAGTAAAATTATACCATTTTCTATACAATAGAACCTTGCTAAACTGCACAAAAAGTCTCCTGACCTCTCAGCAAAGACTCAATAAGAGACTGCATTGCAGCTTTTGCTATTAATAGGTCTTCATTCATTTAATGAAATGTTCTACTGTGCAACATTATAATTAAAGCCATACTATATTTGTGAGAATAGATGAACAAGGTATATTTTGTGATGTGTGTCTTTGCTTTTTGCATTCTGTGTTCACTTGCTAATTCACACAGGGTAAAGAGTTTCCCAGTCACTAATTCTACCACTGTCATTTTACTGATCATAAATGCACTTTTAATCCTGAGCCCACTAAAGAATATTGTTTCAGTGTGAGGGAGAGCAGCTACCTATCTCTGCTTACAAATGCCTTCCTGGCCAGGAGAGAACAAAGATGCTCCCCTTCCTTGGATAGCAGGAGACAACCTGTTGAGCTTTCTAGTTTCAGCTGACTTGTGTGTACACAGGAACTTTTCCTGCTGTGGTGACCAAGTGATGGTCTGAGGTGCTGACTTTGTTTTAACTAATAAAATCTCCCACAGAGCATTAATAAATTGAACCACTAACTGTACTTTCTCTTCTCTCACCATTCTGAATTGTATGTTAAGAACGCAACTTCCATATTTTGTTAAACTGTCCTCTTTCCATGTGCACTTAGTGGGACAGATTAATCCCTTTGGGTGCAGTATGGGAAGCAAGTTATACCCTGGAGCAGGGGATTTGCCTGTGGAAGGATATGCAGGAGTATGCTTTACATTCTAGCTGGGGATCCACAGAACCCTGATAGTGGAGGCTTCTCAGGGCTTCTTCCAGCTAGGCTGGCTCTGCGCTGGTCCTGCTTTACTAAGTTCCCTGTAGAGTGGATCTTGCCAGCAGCATGTGCTTGTGCTCCTGCTCCAGATGGATTTCCACCTGAAACGAGTTTATTTAATCTTTGTAGGAGTTCCATTTAGAACAAGATGTATCTTTCACTTCAATATAATTGAACCATCTATGGAAAGGGGGGCTTTGCCATCCTCATCTGCATGTCACTTGGAGGAATAAAGGGTAAGAGAGCTGTTTGTTCACTCCCACCTTCAGAATGTTACTACTTTTTGAAATGTGAAGCTCCACAGGTTAATGGAGACTTCCATCCTCCCTCCTGGACCAATCACTGGCTTGTATTCAAATTAACTGCTTGTCCCACTTCAACTGTTTTCTGTCTCTCGCTTTTGTATACGTGATTCTAAAGGTCCCTCTATGCCAGTGGTGCGTCAAATGATTCCAATTTTCTCTTTTCCAGGACCCGTATATCGCTTTCTGCTGCGATTCTTTGTGCTTGACTTGGAGGTCTTGAAAGAAGCTGCACGCTGCTGCATGCAGTTACAGTAAGGTTAAACACTTTTTATTGATCAGTGATGAATAGAAGTAGTTGAGATTACATGTTCTTGTGATGTTATCTCCCAGACTTTTCTGCTGATATCAAAGAACATTTCTTAAATTGGTTTCACAGATTATTATTTTGCTACAATTAATTTTTTACAATTGACTTGAAGTAGAAGTCAAACAACATAACTATCACATTGAAGAACAACAAAACAGGTACAGAGATTTCATAAAGCTATTGGAACAGAATGCAATACCAGCATTATACGTGGAGTATGGTGTGTTAATTATCTGTCTCACTGTTAAGCTCACCGAGTTCCCCATTTGACACAGTGTGAAATGCATTTCTCTCCCTGTCTCTCTTTCTTGGAGGTGGGGAATTTAGCTCTGTCCCTGTAGATTTGCCATTTCCCCTATTTTATTTACAAGACCCCACATTACAGGGGTCGTTTGAGATAATCAGCTGGACGTGAGTTCCCCGTGTGACGCTGTGGCCAAAAGAGCTAATGCAGTACTAGGGATGCATAAATAGGGGAATTTGAAGTAGAAGTAGAGAGGTTATTTTACCTCCTATTTGGCATTGGTGCAACTGCTGCTGGAATGCTGTGTCCATTTGTGCCCAAAGTTCAAGAAGGATGTTGATCAATTGGAGAGGGTTCAGAGAAGAGCCACAAGAATAATTAAAGGACTAGAAAACATGCCTTATAGTGGTAGACTCAAGGAGCTCAATCTATTTATCTTAAAGAGGAGGTTAGGGAGTGACTTTTTTACAGTGTACAAGTATCTACCTTGGAACAAATATTTCATGATGGGCTTTTCAGTCTAGCAGAGAAGGTATAAGATGATCCAATGGATGGAAGTTGACGTTAGATAAATTCAGATTGGAAATAAGGTGTAAACTTTCAATAATGAGAGTAAGGAACCATTGTAACAATTTACGTAGGGGCTTGGTGAATTCTCCGTCACTAACAAATTTTAAATCAATATTGGATGTTTTTCTAAAAGATCTGCTCTAGGAATTATTTTAGGGAAGTCCTATGGCCTGTGTTATACAGGAGGTCAGATTAGATTGTCACAGTGGTCCATTCTGGCCTAAGAATTTATGAAGCAAAGACTGGATGAGCCATATGATGGCTTTTCTATTGTACCTTTGATAGTAGGAGAGGAAGCCTCGCAGCTTGTGAAATTCCCCTATTGTGCTTGGTGGTTTCTCTGCAACAGCACAAACAGCTATGGTGTCAACTGGATCCATCTTATAAACTTCAGCAGACACCCCCCACTCCCACGTAACATACCTCTCTCTTAAAGAGGTCACATTAAGAAGCTTTCAGTTTAATTCCGTGTTTCTATAATTGTTGCAGTACTCCCCTTACATTCTCCATGTGTTCTTCAAAGGTACTGCTGTAAGCATGTAAAACATACCTCATCCCTAAGGTCCACAAAGCACTCTTCCATACGCCCTAGAAGTCAGCAAGTGCATTTGTTAAAACAAAGGGGATTCTAACCTGTTCATACAGGCCCCGTGGGGTAATGAAGGGCATGATGTGATGGCTTTGTTCAGCCATGAAACTTTGATGGTGGGCCTTCCCTTGATCCAAAATGAAGAACTGGATTTACCTCTTAATCCAGTCAGAACATGATGGATTTGAGGGATGAATTGTCTGCTATGATTTTTCCATTCAATTCCCAATAGTCAATGCGGAATCTTAGTCTTTTTCCGGACACGTACCGCTGATGATGGATAGGATGACTGATTTTGTAACACAGCCCCTGTTTAGGAGCTCTTGTAGATATTCCTTTACCTCTTTATATAGTGGATGAGGCACTGAGATGTAAGTCTTCTGTATGGGTTGCTGGTAATGTTATCTGCGGACTAGAGATCTATTCCATGTCTCTGTCATCTTTGGAAAAAGCTTTGGGCTCCTCTTTCAATATCTGCTGGGGCGTTTTCCTTCGCATCTCTGACAAATGGCTCAGGTTCGCTATTGGTTTAAACAGATCTGTCATCTCTTCTGCTTAGAGACTGGAAAGGTTTTATCTGTTGAGTATCCATCCACCTAAATTTCAGATTTAATTCACAGTAAACTTCCCAGCACAGTTCATCCTTTCAGCATTACGTCCTGTTTTGAAGGGTTACTCACAGGGATATTTATCCGGCAAGGTGATCCTTTAGGTATTTTGGCTAGTGTGTCTCATGTCCAAATCCTTAGGCCATTGAGCAGCAGCATCTGACTCAAATATTGCTATTCAACTTTCAGTATCCAGGCCTGTAAGAAGCCAACATGCTGCATTAGTGGCTGTTCCTTTGGGGATAACATACCCCTTTCCCCCCACTTTAAGCATTCACAATTTGTCAGAATTGTTTATTTCTGATGGAGTTCACAAGAGTTGCTACTTTGGCCATGCCCAAATGAGGAAATAGATGTTTTGTATTGTTAATAAAGCTAAGTGCTGGTGCCTCATCAGGTAAATTGCAGCAGTGGTGTTCGAGGAGATGGGCAATAACACTGTGGCTAGTGATAGAGTTCTCGAGCACAGGAACAGTTAAGATGTTGTCATCTTTGCTTAATTGGAACTGGACTTCAATCCATCCTTCATAAGGGATTTGAGTTCCATTGGCAGCTTTAAGATCAAGCCCATCTTCTATTTTCAGTAACTCTTCAAGCTTCCTATGGCGTGTCCTTGGGCGATTATCTTCCACCCACTGGCTCAAGAAGACCATGCACACTTGTGTCTCAGTGTCTCATAGTTTTCGCTTTATTGAGGAAACACCACACCAAACATCTCTTTCCAATTGAGTTAGTCACTCTGGTTTGCAGTTCGGGCATTAGATGGCAGACATGGGTCACTCCTGGTAAATCAGACACAGGGCTGTCAGCTTTGTCTCTGCTCTCTTGTGATTGTCCTGCCTGATGCTGAAGCTGACTTTGGGACTCTGAAGTTCCACCAAGCACTCCTGGTTTTGTTGGGGTGACCCTCGGCCAGTCCCTCAAGTGATCCTCCCTGCACGGCATCCCGGCTGGTAGTGTTCTCCGCTCTCACATCTGAAACAATGGTTATAAGTACTGCCTCTGCCAGATTGCCTGCAGCTCTCACACACGTTCTCTTTTCTGGCATTACCTGTCTGCAGGTGTCCTCGTCCAGTATCAATCACTGCTTTTATCTTGTGTCTAGACAGCTTGTCTTACTATGTTAATTTTGGCTTTCATTTATTTAATTTAATCAATACAGGCCTTTAGTTCCCTAGCTTCATCAGTGGGTTATCTTTAGAGATCTCTTTTCCCATAGATGGAGGTGCTGCTTCCCCCTCCAGCCCCTGTTGTGTAGGCACTGGTTTCACAGAAGTAAATGTTACTGCCTTAGTATGGGTTCCTCAGTTTCTGTTTTCTTTTACCTCCTCACTTTCAGCACTGTTGGTTTCTCTAATAAGGACTCATCTGCATCCTGGTTATCTTTTAAAAATAGGGTGGTATTACTATTTGCATGTTATTTTGATATCCTGTCAGGACTGAGTGGAGGAACATGCATGTGTGAGGAGAGGATCGTACCTTAGGTTAGAGTCAGCTTTCAGAGTTCTGTCTACGAAATCCTGCAGTCACTCTTTTAGCTCTTGTGCCGCTCTTGAGAGCTGCTGGTAAAGTTCAGTTGTATTTTTTCCCTCATAATAGGACCGTAGAGTCTTCGTTTTGGCAAGTTCAGATGAGTTTTCCCCTTCTGAGGTTCAGTTCTGGGAATTCTGCTCTGATTAGAGCCTCCATGATCTATCTTCTCTTCAGTGTACTACTTTTGAATCCCACTTTCAGTCTTCCAGAATTGAATGCAGAATGCCAGAATACTAAAACTTAATCTATCCTTTTAGATGGGGGTTGCCAATCTGTCCTATTTTAATTTTTTTAATTTTAAACTGGTTCTGTTTTCTGGAGTGGGGATGACCACACTTTTGCAAGGTTTGGATTTAATTTCCTTCTTGCTTTCCCGAAACTGTATTTCAAGCAACTGTCATTTTTCAGCATACTATTTCTGAATTGCCTCTAGTTTAGGAGCTTCAGATTGCTCTCTTTGCTGTAGCAATGAGTTGTAAAATCTTCTCTGAGCCCCAGTAATGTAGACCATCCCTGCTCTCCCAACTCTTCACTATAAAGTGGCTTGTTATAAGTTTGACTAAAGCCAAATGGCTTTTTGATGCAGTTTTACTGCTATCTTTCCTAGGAATATCCAGTCACAGACTTCTCTTAAATGCTCATCTTTTAGCTGGTATAAGAGTCCTCCTACCTCCATAACAATGTTCTCTAACTCTCTCCCAATGGTAGTGCTTGCAAACAGTTTTCCCCTCTGCTTCCCGGGAAAACTTTGTGGACAGTCACTTTTCTGCTTCCATTATCTTCTGGCAGATTTTCCTGGAACAGCCTGCAGCAGCTTCTAGGTAGATCCATCTCTCAGAGAGGTTAGATCACTGCAGTTCAGCCTCTCCTGCTTGTGCTTGCCAAATGTTGCAGTCCCAGGCCAGGGATGGGTTTAAGATTGAGGTTTTATTAAACAAAATATAAAAAAGCAAGCAAAGACAGCTTGCATAAGCCTCACACCAGTTTAGTTTCACCAGAACTAACAACCACCTCCTTGCTTCCCCACTATGTTTCCTTGTACCCCGTCAACAGTGCTTCAAACCCATAAAGGGACAGAGCAGAGGTAAATTAACCCTGACATTCCCCTATGACTGCTACACAACCATAGCACCTTCCAATCAGGATGTCACACCTACCTGTCTTATATCTTGATGGAGGTAACTGGTCATAGTTGCTGCTGTACATCAGCAGAATTGGCTCAATAGCTTTATTCAGGCTAACTCTTGCTAACAGTTCTGGTCAACAAAGAGTCCTGCATCCATATGTCAGGGTCATATGTCCTGCCACCCAGTTATAGTGCCCAAACTCAAGACAGTCATAAAAGCTGTAGTCATTGTTTTGCCTAAAGAAAGAGTAGAGAAATCATAAGATTTTTGCAGTCCTGGCAAGTATGACGAACCAATGTCTTCCAGAATACTGTGCTTTCAGTTGCACTGATTATTTTGGTCTGGACCTTTTCCCTCCTTTCTCCCTTAGGGGAGCCCTATACAGTTGAGGGAGGTGACGGAGTTCCTTCAGCCCGCTGTTAACATCTTGTAACGCAGAGTGTTAGTGCACTACCTCCAATGTTCTGCTGGGAGTGCTGACAGATGGAATACACCCATTTTCTCAGACCGAGCTTGAATTTGCAAAACCTGCTTAGCCCTGTGCAGAGGCCGAGAGAGCCTTGCTTGGAAAGGGGATCTCTCAAGCACTTCTTAAGCTCTGCCAGAAGAGAAAGAGCCCTCCCCCTCAAACTTATCATTTTCTACTACTCTGTCTAGCCTGTTTACTGTGTGCAGTGTCTCAGATTTTCCATGGACCTACCCAAGAAAACTAGCGCTTTGGACACAGCATATGTAACAATTTTTTGGCCCAAATCATTTGGCACAACTGAACGTTAGCAGCAGCTGAATGGATTAATCATAATCTGCTGTTAGTCTGCAAAGACTAGCATTTACTATTGTAATTATTTTGATTTAACTTTTCTTTTGCACAGTTGAGGAACTGGGGAACTATACATCTTTTAACCCTTGATAGCATGTAGAGTAGGAAATGAATCCTTATTTGGCTGTACTAGAAATGACACCTAATTGAACAGGGGAAAAAAAAAAAAAAAAAAAAAAGATATGTATGACTAAAAACCTTGCTTCATGGTTCATCCTGAACCCCAACCAACCTAACAAAGCCTTGCACATATGAAGGAGAATGGCTGTCTTTGTCACATAAACTAATCAGAGAAACAATATGGAAAGGATGAGACTAAATCACCTGTGAATACCCAATAGTTTTGTATTCATGAGGAAGAAATATCAGATCTGTTTCAGACGCTAATATAGTGAACTCCTTGAGGTGCTTTAGAAGATTATTTTTTCTGGGGCATAACAAGCCTGGATTTTGTGCACTGTTCATTGTTCTGAAGCATCTGTGACTCTCTTCCCGAGAGAGTGACTCAGCAAGGGAGTAATGTGGCTTCCTTATATGGGAAGGTGGAACTAGACTGATCACCAGAGAACCAGTGGATAGGCAATGGAAAACTGCTCACCTAATTGCCTTTCTGGAAATCCTGACTTTTAGGCGTGTCTCCTATGCAGACTCTGTAGACAGCTAAACTTGTTACCCAGTAACCATATCTTTAAATCATGCCTCTTCCTTTTTGGCTCATGAACCAGGGCAAAACTGTACATACAATGAAAAGCTTTTAAAATAACTTCCTTGCAGGGTGGATAAAAATTTAATTTAAATTAAAAAAAAAAACTTTTTTTAATTGGCTTTTTAAATTAAAATTAGTTTTTTAACAATAAACCTGTTTGAAATTGACAACCTCTGTAAAGGTGCAAACTTAGAATCTATTAAAATAATTTAAATACAAAAATTAATATGAAACAGTTCATGTTTGTTGCCAAATTTTACAGGTCAGAGCACCCAACTGGTGGAATTAGCTGGTTCAGCTTCTGGAACCAGAGTTTGATAACCTCTTCTGCAGCTGCAGAGGGAATGTTTTCTTCATTTCAGTTGAATAAGCTGGTTCAGTTCCATTACTATTCATTCATAGGCAAAGCAACTGAAAAAGCAGGAAGGCTAGTTTTCCTCTTCCAATCTGTGAATAAAAATGAGGTTGGGAGAGGATGAGATCTACTAGTTCTAAAATCTTGAAGAACATGGAGACCAGAAACAATCCAGTTAATTATCTACTAATATTTTGTTAAATAAATCAGTTAGTTTTCAATCCACACCATTTTGATAAACTTTTTTATGCATCCAATACATTTAAGATAGTTTTATATAATAAAAAATTAAAATGCTGTTTGTGTATTTTAATTGATTTGAATTTCCATCCAAATAGCGCTTGAAATAAATCACAAGTAAAAAATGAATAGTCATTTAGTAAATAAGAAATGCATCATTCACCATTTTCTAACATAATAAAAATGTAAAAATTAAGAATCTGAATATATGTAAATTAAGGTATTGTGACAAAGTTCCTCCTCTACCTTGGTGGGTCCTGAGCTTATTGGCGGATTTGCTCACTTCACAGATTCACCCTGTGGGTCAGGAAACAGTCCAGAGACCTTCCCCTCTGGTAGAAGCTATAGTCCAGGTCAATTCCTCCTGTGTTTGATCGGGAGTTGGGAGGTATGGGGGGAACCCGGGCCCGCCCTCTACTCCGGGTTCCAGCCCAGGGTCCTGTGGACTGCAGCTGTTTAGAGTGCCTTCTGGTACAGTTGCACGATGCCTACAACTCCCTGGGCTACTTCATGGCCTCCTCCCAAAACCTTCTTTGTCCTCACCACCAGACCTTCCTCCTGATGTCTGATAACGCTTGTACTTCTCAGTCCTCCAGCAGTACACCTACTCACTCCCAGCTTCTTGCACACCTCTTACTCCCAGTTCCTCTCACGCACTTCCTCTCCTCTGGCTCCCCCTGGCTTGAGTGGAGTGAGCCCTTTTATAGCATCAGAGGGGCCTTAATTAGAGTCAGGTGCTTAATTGCCTCACCTGACTCTTAGCAGGTTAATTGGAGTCAGGTGGTCTATTAGCCTGGAGCAGCCCCTGCTCTGGTCATTCAGGGAACAGAAAACTACTTATCCAGTGGCCAGTATGTCTCCCTTCTGCTACTCTGCTGTTCCCAACTGGTCTGGGTCTATCACAGTATGTAATTGCTTAAATAAATGTCTATTGATATGGTGTACCCTCCCCATTAGCAAAAAGAAGTACCAAATTTCGTGTAAAAGCTATATTTAGTTGCAAATCAACATTTTTAATGGTTATTAACCAATGAAAGTCACCCTGGTTTGGGGAAAATAACTAAAAAGGCAAAATGCAAAACAATTAAAGCTGAGAATTTAAATCTAGGTCTTTTGCTTGCTCATTTAAATCCTGATTAAAATTGGTGATTTAAATCAATCCAAGTTGCTTCATTCATAACTTGGTAATTTTGTTAAAGATGTTTACCTTTATGAACTTGGATGGAACATTTAAAATAACCGTATAACTGTAAGACTGACACCAACCCCAGATTAATTTTACATTGTACTATAGGTGCACAAGTTCCCTGGGTTGCATGTTGCTGCACGACAAGGGCTCCTCAACTTTTTACGCTTGTCTGTTGGGATCCCAGATTGCAAAGTGATTGGGGTGTGGAAGGAGGGGAACCTGTGGGTACCTTATGGTATTTCATTCCTAAGGGATCAGTTTGTTGCTAAGATCACTATTGAGGAGAATGATTCCAGGCTCTGAGAATAAATGTTTGCCAAGCTCACCTTGTCAAGTTGTAATCCTGATGCGGAATAGCATTGATCCCATAAATTGGAGGCAAAACTAACTTCTCTGGGGTGGGGACGGGGTAGGATCTAAGCTTTATAGGATTTATGTGTTCTGATCCTTCTCCTGCCCTGCTTTGTGTCTATTTCCACTCCCAGGAGGGATATTCTGTTTTGGGTTTCATATACTTCAGATTTGTGACATAACTGTTTTCTTGGAGCAACATTAGAGCTTGAGCTGTTGCTCCCTGGACACCTGGAGAGATTTCAATATATTGTCCAGGAATGAGTATAGATGGGTGACATGCTTTTAAGACCATGCCATGATAGGGATGTCCCTGCAAAAAAATGTTTTCTGTGGCTGTTTGGTTAAATGAGATGTAGGCCCTATAGTCTCTTCAGAATGTGCTTTCCATTTCCCCTATCTGTGTGGTCTTTCAGTAAGAAATGTGTCACTTTATCAGGAAATTCCAGTTCTAATGTAACCAGTCCTCCCCCGAATCCCAAAGGGTCAGGACTATATCAGGTTTCCAGTTAGAAGGCAGGTCATTTACCTTCCCCATATTTCCTTTTTATTTAGCTGGATGTCCTACATTGTTCTCCTTCTGCCCATAGTATCATGTAAATCGGAGAATAGTGGGGCAAAATCCTTCCTGGATATCCTGATCCTAATTTTTGTGCTGTGATGTAGAGTGTGTTTCTATTTGTATGGATGATGAGTGGAATGTCTTGTACTTTTTCAGATTTCTTTGTTTCTTTGTTTCTTGATCTTTTGGCGAGGAAGCACTGGCTTTCCAACTTGCATTTGTGAGTGGTTCTCCTTATAGAGGATTTAAGGTTGGTGCAAACTAGCTTTACTTCCTGTTCTGCCTCTGAAAAGAAGATGCCTTACAGATAACATGGAGCCATGTCTTTAAATATCCTCACTTGTTTGCACACAAATCCCAGAAGATGCCTGTTAGGGGCTGCAAGAAATTTGGCAGAACTTGCTTTAAGGGGAGTTGGTCTTAGAGATATGGAGGGTTTGACACTTACCCTGGGGAAAGATCACAATTGCTACATTCCTGCTCAAGTTCCAACCTTCTAGGTACCTGTAACAAAAGCTTTTTGCCGAAGAATCTCTACCACTTATGTGTGTGAGCCTATTTCCTTGGTTTTCCAGGGGGCTGTGCACTGAGAACAATTTTGCAATAGAGGAGCATTACAGATGGAGCATTTCTCTCTTTTGAGGCAGGGGATGGTTTTGAGTTGTGAAGTAGTGTGGGAGTGGACGTAACAGGAGTATTCCAAAGAGGGAACCTTAGAAGGTTCCTGAGTAAGGTTTACTCCTGTGGCAAAGGCCAAACCTTACCTGAATGCTCACTCTGTTCACAAATACTGAAGGAAAAAAAAAAAACACGTGAATTTAAATTTTGGAGAGTGGGAGGTTTTTCAGTTTCTGCAAGGAAAATGACTGGGAATGGGCATGGCCTCCGGGAAATGTTTTGGCTGCCTCCAGATTCTGCAGAGAGAAAGGAGATGCTCACAGAAGTTAGGGACTCAGAGCTAGTGGAGTTACCTGGATCTAGAAAAAGGTGGGGGATGGGGGGAGGGAAGGGAGAGGGAGGCTTCTCTGAGCTCCTAGAGAGAATCTAGAGTCAATATCACATTTTAAGACGTCTGCCTTAGCTGCAAATGCAGAGTTGGTGTATTGATTTGTCGGAATACATATTTGCATGCATGTGTTGCTTGGCTAATTACCTGATTTGCACATGTGCGTACCAGTAAACACATACAAATGATTATCCTTGTCAAATTATGATGCTGTTTCTGAGGCATATGTGGTACTTCATGCGAGTCTGAGGTGCAAAGCAACCTTTTTGTGGTTCCACTCCAAATTTATTGTTCATTCTCAGCTTGAAGTGAATGAGGGAGGGAGGGAGGAAGTAGGGACAGGGGCTAGGGTTGCCAACTTTCTAATTGCAGAAAACCAAACACCCTTGCCCTGCCCCGCCCCTTCTCCGAGGCCCCGCCCCTTCTCCAAGGCCCTGCTCACTCCATCCCCCTCCCTCCGTCGCTCGCTCTCCCCCACCCTCGTTCACTTGCTCATTTTCACCAGGCTGGGGCAGGAGATTAGGGTGCAGGAGGGGGTGAGGGCTCTGATGGGGGTGGGGTTGGGGATGCGGGGTTTGGGGTGTAGGAGGGGGCTCTGGGCTGGGGCCAAGGGATTCAGAGTGCGGGAGGGCAGGGGGGCTGGAGCAGGGGGTTCGGGTGAAGGCTCCATGTGGTGTGGACCTCAGGTGGCCCCAGCATTTCTCAGGGATGGAGGAAGTCCGCACAGCTCCAGGGATGCGGTGGCATGTCCCTCCGGCTCCTTGGCGGAGGGGCAGCCAGGGGGCTCAGCGTGGTGCCCCTGCCCACAGGTACCAGCCCCACAGCTCCCATTGGCAGTGGTTCCCGGACAATGGAAGCTGGGGAGCCGGCACTCAGGATGGCACCTGTGGGTGGGTGAGGCGCGTGCAGCCCCCGGCTACTCCTCTGCATAGGTTGCTTCCTGGGAGCCGCGCTAAGCCTGCCTGCCCTGCTGCGGCCAACCAGACTTTTAGCAGCCGGAGCTGCCAGGGTCCCTTTTCGACTGGGCATTTCAGTCGAAAACTGGACGCCTGGCAACCCTAAGTGGGACCTGTTGATTATTTTGGAGCTTTGTTTTTTTTCATTCACTGTTGTAAGCCATCAAACGTAACAGTGAAACCCAAATGCTACTACTGCTGAATGTACATGCTTACAATACCACACGAGTCAGAATCTGCACAGTAGCAAGACTGAGCTGGAGTCAGACTGAGCCACCTGGTGTGGCCTGGGATCATGGAATCCGTAGGTCAAGAAATCCCACTGCTTGCAAGATTTTGCATTAACTCCTCTGTTAATGACAGCTTTCCAGCTGAAAGTGTTCTTTGTCCCTCTTCTTTTATCTGCACAAAATGTCTGTTGATTGCATTTGGCAAAATACTCCACAAGGCCTTTTTTCCATCAAAAAAGAGCAGCAGATGATAGAGACTACAAAATAAACCGAGGATTCATCTAAACTTTCAAAAATGTCTAATGATTCTGGTTGCCTCAATTTTTCTGATACCACACTTGAAACACCTTCTAAACAGCCTGGTTATTCAGAAAGTTCTGTTACTTATCCCTTAGAAATTAGGGCCCTTTAAGAAGTCTCAAGTTGAGCACCCAAAATTACTAGTAACTCTTGCAATTTTAGGACAGTTATCCTTGCACAGTTTTCAGGAATTCGATGCCAAAAAACAAATTTTGTATAAAAAAATTAAAGTTTAAATCTTTACCCAAACTCTTCAGCTGACTAGACTAGCTGCTGAAGCCTTCCAAAAATGGAATTTCAGCCTGTGGATAGCTGCCTTGCACATATGGGGAAGAAACAACAGCTGCCTCAGAACCTGTTGGAAGATATAATTTGAACGCATGCACAAACATGCTTTCATAAGCACATAGTCTCGTTTTCTGCACTTGCTGGGGGACCCTTCCATTCGTTTAGCTAACTGCTAGATAGTAACGTCCTAGTTAAATCCCTAACCCAGGGGTCGGCAACGTTCGGCACGCGGCTCGCCAGGGTAAGCACCCTGGCGGGCCGGGCCAGTTTTATTTACCTGCTGACGCGGCAGGTTCGGCTGATCGCTCGCCCGCGCCGCTTCTCGCCGCCCCCATTGGCCCGGGACGGCGAACCGTGGCCAGTGGGAGCCGCGATCGGCCGAACCTGCCGCGTCAGCAGGTAAATAAAACTGGCCCGGCCCGCCAGGGTGCTTACCCTGGCGAGCTGCGTGCCGAACGTTGCCGACCCCTGCCCTAACCTAAACCAAAAAACTCGGTCTGAAATTATTTCTATTTTGTCTTTAATGACATCATAGCTCCTCAGTTGTTGGTTGGCGCATTCTGCAAATAGATGTTTCATAGCTTCTACATAGGCCAACTCTTGGTGATTGACATTTGTGTTCGTATTCAATAAGATAATGTTAGTAAAAATATTTATTTTTAAAAGCATTTACCATCAGTGATGGTGGATATTTAGAAATAAAAATAGGCAGGTGAGGGACTAGATAATAGCTTGATGCAAGTGAGTCCATCCGTAGTAAATGATGATGTAAAACATTAACTATGCTAATACCGAGCCAGTGATTATGCACACCCTTCCTCGTTACGTACAGTGTACATTAAAAGAAGCTTGTCTTTGTGTTACACAAATAGATTCCGGACATGTGAAAGAGGCTTATGGCAAGAGGATGAGATCAGTTGGTATAATTAGAGCCAGCTGATAATCCTTTTACTCTCTCTCATTTCAACATTTACAGTACTTCTATTTATTTGAAATTGGGCACGTGTGCTGTAGAGTGGTGCATGTTTGTATTCTGGCTCTTTAATACTATGTTTCTGTACAGGGAGTAGAGATGGATGGGTGGGGATGGCAGAGAAGAACCCAAACAACCATTTTAAAGAGAGAGGCTGCTGCTACTTTCCTTTCCCAAGTGTGGGGAGTATTGTTGGCTTTATTAACCTTGGTCACTGTTTTATCTCACTCCAGCATTTTAATTGGGAAGTGAGTAATCAGTTGACAATCATTGCAATTTTGAACAAGAATGTTGCAGAAAGAAGAATTTAAAAATGGGGGCAGGGAAAGATACTTTTTAGGATGTTACTTGTAGTAGCAGTATTGCTATTGGTTTTTCATGGTTTTGTTGTTGTTGCATGCACAGTTCTCTCCTGAACATCCTAAGAATGTACTTAAGCCTCATTAGCTTTTCTTCAGCCCTGCCATAGGTACTGGGAAGTTCCTCACTGCCTGTTTCTGCTGTGGCTATGCTGTGGCGCAGCATGGACTATGGGGGAAAGAATTGCAGAATTCATCAAAGGTTGTTGTCGTTGGCAGCATTCACACGGGGCAATTCGAGCACAACGCCCTGCAATTCACACTCCCATAGTCCACCCTGCCGCACAGTGTCCACAAGCTCTCAGTCACCTGCTGACCTAGGACACTGGTGAAACAGGAACACTGATTGGTGCCCATCCCCAGGCAAACCTGACTCAGTCCAAGAGGACTGGCAGAGGTACTTGGAAGGAGAGCAAGGGGTCTGCACTTATCTCCTAGTTCAAAGTGATTAGCCTGATTGTCAGTAGCCAGGCAGACTCAGAAGTTGAGGGTTTTCCCGCTTTAGTCATATAGCCGAGGTGGCCAAACTTACTGACCGTCCGAGGTGCATATGATAATCTTCAGAAGTTCAGGCGCCAGGAGTGTCTGCCGGGGCTCAGGGCTTCACACCTGTGGGGTGCACCTGCCGGGGTTCCTGCCCTGTGGTGGGGCTAGGGAATTCTGACCTGAGTCCCGGCAGGTGCCTCCCGTGGGACAGAAGTGCAGAGACCCCCATCTCCGTTGGGCAGCAGCCCCTAGCCCCACCACTCCACTGCAGGACAGAAGCCCTGAGCTGCCCCCCCCACCCCCCCAGTCTGGTAGTTGGGGTGGGGTGGGGCTCTGTGAATTGCACTTCAATTGTAAAAGAGCTGCATGTGGCTCGCAAGCTGCAGTTTGGCCTCCCCGTCATATAGCTTGTTTCCTGCATCGGCATGGTGAACTAAATATTCACCTCGGTACCATGGCAATGGGGTTTTTGACAGCGTGGCAATCACTCACACTCACCCAAATGTACTGCAGGTTAAAAGAAGGCACTGAGGAATATGCCAAAGGCCACAGGTGACTGTGTTACTTTGGCTGTGCCATTCCCGGGCCCTACACAAAGCCCAGAAGGAAGGATAGTCCAGTGGTTAGGGTGCTAGCCTGGAATGCTGAAGACCTAAGTTCGATTCTCTGCTCCTCCTGGCTTTGGGCCAGTCATTTACTCTGTCTGTGCCTCAGTTCCCTATCAGTAAAGTGGGTATAATAGCTCTGGCCTACCTCACCGGGGTGTTGTGAGGACGGCATTAATAGGGAATGTACAGTGCATTCTAAAGAATTCCACCGCAGAGAGGTATCACCCAGAAGATACTGGTGCACCAGCCTTCTCAGTGACTGCCCTTCAAAGACACAGACTGAAACAGCTGTTCACCCTTCCTGAAGAACCCCAAGAACCCCTTATAGATGGTGGTGTGATGGGGACTTCCCCCAAATCATAGCACCAGGTAAGGGAGACATAACACGGGATCTGTAGCAGCAGGAAGGAGTAGAGTGAATTTCCTATATACCTCTACCTCAATATAATGCTGTCCTCGGGAGCCAAAAAATCTTACCTTGTTATAGGTGAAACCGCATTATATCGAACTTGCTTTGATCCACCGGAGTGCGCAGCCCCGCCCCACCCCCCGCACTGATTTACTGCGTTATATCCTAATTCGTGTTATATCGGGTCGCGTTATATCGGGGTAGAGGTGTATCTCTCGCCCCCTCTTTCCCCAGTTTCCTGTAGAGTTGCATTGTCCCGGGGGGTGAACTGGAAACTTGGGGATGCACATCCGATGGAACTAGAACCAGCTGACAATGTTGGTTGAAACTTGGGTGAACTGAAACTGGTTGGTTCTGCACAGCTCTGCGCTTCAGTGGGGGCACTTTTGAACGATCCAGTGAAACGAAACCAGATTTCAATCTAACAAAGCAATTTCAGTTCGCAGTTCCAGGGGCGTGAAATAATTAACTTGCTTTGCTTCATATTAATCTGTATCCAGAGCATTTTATTTAATCATCAGTCAATGAAATCAGTGACACTCGGTTGACTTTCATCACCCATTGTGTTTTTTCTTTTTCTTTGGTGTGGTGCAATGAGCAGGATAACCTGATCTTTTTAAGATTGTTGCTGTAGCAACCCCTTGGGTCCCACTGCGGGGCTGTTGTGCCTAATGGCCTAGGATCTGAGGATTCTGAAAAAAATTCAGGAAGCGGAGTTTTGTTTTTAAAGTCATTTTCACGTTAACTGTTTTGACATTTTCCCCCATAGAGTTGGAAAAAAGGTAAAACTCCATCAATTTTATCATCTCCATTCTTATTATGCTTATAATTTTAAATTTGTCTGTTTTACACTCACCTGTGGCTCAGTATTGTCCTAACTCTGTTCCTTTTGAAGTCAGTGGAAGTAGAAGTAGGCCTGGACTGAGTGCTTTTGAAAATCCCAACAAAATCTTCAAAATATGAATCTGCTCTCATTGCAGAAAGAGTCTCATGTCTGCTGCTGCTGAATGAACGTCCCAGTGTTTGCATTCTAGTGGCAGCATGTGGTTCTGTTATGCCTGAGACCGGATACAGCTGGGAAGCAAGCATCACCTGAGGAAATGCTGCACATGAAACTTTTTTTTAAAGTGATCATTTTAGCAGGAAACCGTAAACCACAGCAAGTTGTTTAAACATTGAAGTTCACAAACACATCTTCTTAAAATTCTGTACTTTGCAACTCAGCCTTGTTGTTACCTGCATGCTGCATTATCATAGCTTAAAGTGTTCTGCCATGTTGTTTTTAAAGTGTCAGTCTTAGTTCCCACTCCCTCAGCTCTTTACCACTGTGGTCAATGACTCTTAATGGTGGTGACATGTCCTTTATGTGTTTGCAAAAATCTTCTCTGGTCATACTTGTTTTTACCACAGCATCTGTCCTCCAACATCCTGTCCCCAACCAGGAAGGTTCAAACCCCCATAATGGACAATTATATATTAACATGGCTGGAGGAGGTGGGTGGGGGAGAGTCTTTCTAACCTCTTGCAGTTTGTGGTTGGCTTCTGTCTCGAAGCATGTGGGTTGATCTTCTAGATAGATATTTATCCTGAACTCATATAAATGCAGCTCTCTTCTTATTCATAGAAACATCTAAGCCTTTTTTAGGAATGCTACTAAACTTTTTGCCTTATAATATATTTTGGCAGAGTGTCCTACAGGTTAACTATGTAAAGCATTTCTATTGTTTACTTTGTTCTCTTCTCATTTAATTAATTTTGTTCCCTTTATTACATGAGTCAATAAATACTACCTGATTGAGTTTCTCCATGCACATATTGATCATTTCTGTAGTTATGTCCCTTTTCTAAAGTAAATGGTACCGGTCTTTTTAATCTCCTCTCACACGGTAATCCAGTAGAGGGCATTGAGGTACACCGAGTGATGGTTCATTATATTATCATGTATTTGTGCTATTTATTGAATATGGGTGACGTTCAAAGCACAGAGGGGTCAACCCAAAGCCTAAAGATAAGCTAAATCCCTCCTAAACCCAGTCCCATGCTGTGAAAATAAATTGACTTTCAGAATTAAGGCAGAGATGGACATTGCCTTTTGCGCTGTATTCTCTCTTCTTTGGGAACCTAGAGTTTCGATCTGCTGGAATCTCAAGTTAACTTCTATTTGATTAGTATTTTGCTTTTAAGTCTAGGGTGACTACAAAGATTTTTTTTTCTCTTTTCCATCACCGCATTAAGTGATAAGTTGAATTTTCTTACCTTAGTTTTTTTAACAGCATCATGCACAGCTCAAAAGGAAAGGAGACAGCTCCAACTTGTTATTTCTCATGACACTGAGGTTTATTTAGAAGAACTACAATAAATAATCATGAAATGAATATCGATGGTACAATTTCCTGAAAAGGGACTTAAGCACCAAATTGCCGATCTGTTGTCCTTCTCATGAACCCACACCCTCCCTGTCCTCTACTCTTGCCCTATGTCTTGTCTTTGTTTATCTTGGGTAGTTTAGAGCATAAATACTTTGGGGCAGGGAACCTGTCTTACCAATGTTTGTAATTATGCATAGATTGACAGAGTTTTATTATAATGTGTGAGTGTGGGAGTGCCCTCAGGGCCATCTTCTATATTTTGATGAATGAGGAGTTTGTGTTTTTTGGGAGCTCGATTTCTTTTTTGTAATGAGTAATGTAAAAATCAAATCATGCCAACTAGTCACGGTAGGTAGATTTGCTCCCACCCAATCAATTTTTTGGCTACATTTAAGAATGTAGAGAGGATCTAATCCAGTGCTCATTCAAGTCAAAAGAAGGACTCCCATTGGCTTCAGTGGATATTTGTCAGATCCCAGGAGCCCCATTTTTGTGTTCTGTTAATCCCTGAATTTGTTTAAACTTTTCTTGGAGAGTTATAGGCCATTTGCCTAAGGCTGACGATCCAAGAATTGCTATGGGCATTTTGCTGTGGAATACTTTACTTGGGCGTTTTAAGCGTGTTATCCAAAATCTCTCTCTCAACACGAAGAAAGTCAGTCTGTGACTTCACATGTGTCAGGTATTCTGCACAGGTAGAGCAATTCTAATTGAGAAGAGAGAATTCGTAGCTTGTACTACCCTTTGAAATGTTATTCCTATAATCTTGTGAAGTAACATAAGGCTTAACCCCGGTAAGGCATGCCAACCAATTCCCATGGTCACCCATATCTGTCTTCCATTTTTCAGACCAGCTTTATGTAAATCACCCCACGTTGCATCATATTCAAATAACCCTTCAATTCCTTCTTCCACTGCCAGCTTTGAACCTTTGTGTGCCTTCGTGTGTTGCCCTTTACAGCTTGAACTCTCTCTCCTGACCTCTCTTCATTCAGACCCATATTCTAAAACTCCTTCCAGGAGGCCTACAAAACCTCCCTCTGGATTCCCTTGTGTGCCTGATCTTTGTCCCTTTAGACCGTGAGCTTCTTATGGCAACAACTGTCTTGTATAGCACTGCGCACACTGTTTAGAGCGTAACAAATATTCAATAGTGTTAACCAAAAAAAATGTAAATAGAAAATCTATGCCAGACTTCCAAGTGTTTAGATCCAACTCCGTCCTTTTTGAGCCAGCAAAGTTTGAAGCTGGATACACCTGAATTATCCCCTCATGTAGCTTATAGTGTTCCCAAGGCCTTGGAGCGGGTGGGTCTGAGTATATGTTCAAATACCCGCATTCCTCCCAATTCACATAGTTGTTATAAGCTGCTGGAGCCAAGCACTGCCATTTTCCTGTTTCTAAAAATCCTGTAGCCATTGTTTTCGCCTATGAAGCACCCTAAGACATTTCTGTAAAGGGCTAGCATACAGTACAGGTGTCTAAAAGAAGGATGGTTCTTCATCCTTACATGCCACTTTGTCTCCAGAGCTTCTCAGTTGTGCATTCGTGGCCATCAAGAAGGATCCAGATGATGCTACTGAGGCAGGCATTTAATTTACACTTACTCTTTTGAAAGAGAAGGTTAGATGTAGTCAGAATGGCACTTGCTATTGTGGGTCCCTAAGAGCCATTTATCCAACTCAGCAGGCCCCATCTGGAACAGGATAGACAGCTGTTTGTCCACACTGCCCCTTACACATGAACTGATCCCTTACGTCACTAGGCTCTTCTTCGGATCTCTCTGTTGGGCCCACTTTTTCTGGGACATGTACAAGAATCCAGCCAACTGATATCATGTTAGATCGAGGGGTACGTGGACATAGATGATGATGTGTATTTGTTACAAAAACACAATCTTACAACCATCATGTGCATGTATATTTATATCCCTGTCCCTCACCCTTCCTGGTCTGTAACTTCTTCAGGGTAGGGACCATATTTTCTTGTGTTTGTGCAGTTCTGTACATTACTGTACTCACAATCCGTAACTCCCCCTTGTGTCAGGGTACGATGCTGCAAGGGGACCTTATCACCAGCACCTCTTGCAGGCCATCTGCCTCTCCCTGGGTCTTCTCTGGCTCAGCCCTCCGGCCAAGTTACATAAAGCTCAGTCCCCGTCCACAGTAACAAAAAGGTCCAACTGAAAGTTCACAAAACATCCCAACACAAAAGACCTCTCCCCCCCCCCTCCCCCGGCGATTCCTCAGCCTGTCTTTTGGGGTCAGTCTTCAGCCCCAACCTGGGCTCAGTATTTCTTCTGTAGGGCTTGCATGCCTCCTTTATCCAGGGCTGGTAGGAGAACTCAGGCCCCCACCCTCTACTCTGGGCTCTTGCCCTGGGACCCTATATTAAGCAGATAGGTCTGCTTCTTCAAGCGTGCTTCTGTTTCCCTGGGCCTCTTCCTACCTCTGAGCCCCCTTGTGCTGCTCCCCCACAGCCTGTGTTTAATATACCTTCCCTTTGGTTCTCAGGCCGCTGGCTTCTCCGTGGACCTCCCAGCTCTTTGGTTCCCTACAGAACTAACCACTCGTGCACCTCTTAGGCGCCTCTGAAGTCCGTTTAACTGGCCCTACAACAGCGCCCTCCCCCACCAGGAGCCTACCCTGCTCCTTGAGAATCCTTCTGCCTGGCTTCTTGCTACCCCCACTGTGGGTTTCTCTCCCGAGGAGAATACTGTGTTCTCTGCAGTCTCCTCCCTAGTGAGTTTCCTCTGGTTCCTCTAAAGGGCAGGTACCTAATGATGCTTACTTTGCCTCCTCACCAGAGAGGGAGGAGCAGTCAGTCCATCAACTAAAGGTGCACTAATTTGCTCTTACTCCCATCACCTGTCAGGCAAGGGGTTAAGCCCCATCATATGTGCTTAGCACAAAGTCTCATTGGGACCTTTGAGTGCTACAGCGAGACAAAGAAGTCCCTTGCCCAGCAAACATTAACTATGCATTTAGTTGCCCTTCACCACTTCCCCAGTGAATCTAAATGTAAATAGCACATAAGAGAATCCTGGACAGATTTCAATAACAGATGCACCATATTAGTTCAGTTTTTAATGTTTAAGGGGGCAGAAGGATATTTTTTCTATTATGAGAAAGTGGTGGTTTCAGATCTTGTTTTTTCTGACCCCTGCTGATGTTTTCATTGTTTGAAACCACTGTTGCTTTTTTTAAGTGCTTCAACCTGGAATTGTTACTTCATGCCCTATTTTCAAATTTGAAAAGGCAAGGAATTTTACTGTGTTATTTTAAGGGGAGAGACAAAATAGAACTCCAGAAAAATCGCAAGCTGAGTGTTCTGAATTGCTACAAAATGTGTGACAAACCAAACATGAATTTAAAAGAAACGGTTTGAACATTTGAGTGCTGCAACTGTGTTCATGAATATTTGTTCAAATAAAAAACCAATTGAATTTGCTTCAGCGGCATTCATGTCTTAGGTTCATTTTCCATGAATATTCTAGTGAATGAAGTAACAGGAAGGACCCTAGCTCCTTGTTTGCTGAGATGGGGACACACAGAAGTATCTAGACAGTGTTAATGGAAATGGCATATTTTAATCTCAGTATTTGAACATGTGCACAGAAAATGGGCCAAAGCTGTGATCCCACATAGCCCATATCCTACTCCTCTCATGAATGTGCCCAGGACACAATGCCAGGAGGCTTGTAAGGCTCAATATTCTGCACACATGAGAGTGGAGAGGAGCAGAGGGTGTAAATGTGTCTATGTACCAAACATCATCTACAGGGGTTTTAATTTTAAGACCACCCGCTTCAAAATGGGTCCCCTTTTAATTAATGCATGATGTAGGCACCATCAACTTTGTGGTGTGTCTGTTCAACTTAGTAATTTAAAATGTAATTAGAGGGGTAGGATAATGAGCATGTTTGGGGGGTGGCAGGGTGCATATTCAACAGACCGTTCATTAACGAGTCCCCTCACACAACACAAACATTTTAAAACACTATATTCCCTGTGCATACACCCCAAATCCCAAGAGACGAGTAACTGGCAGACTTCTACCAACAGGCAGCAATTCTTCTAGTCTGTATAAAATCTTTTTATCTTGTTTTACAATGCAGACAACAGATTTGCAAAGAGCAATCTGAGGAAATGTACAGAGACAGGTCTCAGATGGATGACAAGTAACTACAAAGGTTAACCCACAGCACTCGTTATAAACAACATAATGAAAATGTTCATCCACAAATGTTTGCCCTCCAGAATTCCTTCATCCGAAAAGGCTAAAATCCATTTTGCGTTTAAAAGGCAAATAGTGGAATTCAAATTTTGCTGTGATTTCCCCATATAAGATTTTAATAACACATGCACAGTAGGTAGCCTAGTAAGTGTCGAGTGCTGATGGAGTAATATACAACCTGATGTTAACTGAAAGTTTTGGCTGCAGATATTTGAACTATGCCTGTTGTCAGAGGGTTACGTAAGATGCAGTTATGTATTCTGTTACCAATGCTTGAACTATTCTTCAAGCATTTTGGGATCTCAACTTCTTTTTATTTAATCTGAGCATTTGGTTTATTCCTATTGGCATAAATGACTTGGCCAAGTTTGTAGCAAAACTTTACAAACACACATTCATTCATATATTTTCTCTCTCGTGTGTGTGTGTGTGTGTGTGTGTATGTATGTATATGTATATGTATCTATATGTATATGTGTATATATTCGGAATATTACGTCTCATAGAGGCCCACAGAAGACCTTCTGAGTTTGAGTGGTCGTACTCTGAAAAGTGACTGCTTAAAAATGGCATTGTGGGGTACCATTTTTATTCAAAGCACCCAAGTCATATTTGAAATTGAGAGTTGGGCACTTTAAATGTTTACCCTGTGTAGGGATTTAACCCAGGACCTTCCTTGTCAAGCCCAAACCCCCACCTCTGAGCTAAAGGAGTGCATTTGTGAGGTGTCAGTAAGTCTCCTGCTCTCAGTGAGCTAGCCCTTAGTGAGGCCTAATCACATGTACTAGAGCAGTCTATTACACCTGCATTGTGATGAGGGCATTGAAGACAATTTTGATTCCATTGCATCACGGGTGGGGCGTCAGGTGCCATGTTCTCAGTGATGGGCGCGTTTGCTCACAGTGCAACGGAGGGGAAGTGGCACTTGGCTCACAGTATGCTGGGCTGTGCTCACACTACCCTAGGGTAATGTGGGGGCGGAGCAAGGAAATACTCTGGTGCAATAGGATGTATCACGTTGCTTTTGGGTGAGCATCAGGAGCCGTGCTTGCATTGAGTCTGGGGGAAGGAAGCTTGAATGTTGTTGACACCGGTTCAGTTTCTGATACTTACGTGCACCGAAGTCAATGAAACTACTCGTGGAGCAAGGTGCTACTCATTGGGAGCAAGGGTATCGGATTGTGGCCCATTGGTGGAGATAGGATTGTCACAGCCTTGTTGTGACATGGGATGTGCTTGGATCACAGCTGGGTGATGGCACGGCCACCATTGGGATATGCCTGAAGGCAGATGCCACACGCTCGTTGCAACAGGGCTTGAGCTTTTCATTGTGGCCAGGACTAGAGTGAGGCAGGGCTCATGTTCCCATTGCAAAAGATAGCATGGACTGGCTTGGCTCGGTCTATTTGCAACCACAGCTGTGGAGACATTTTAAAGAGACCATTGTGAATTCCAACTGTTTCCATTATTAATTCCTTTTAGTCAACAAGCTGCCCTAGGGAAGGGAATCAGACACTTCTGAGCTTGCTGTAAGCTGTGGCTATTGCTAGAGCCTTATTTTTGGCTCTGTAAACATCCTTTTGAACTGAGTGCGTGTAACAATTGTTCTTTGAGTCGGTGTCGGTGTGGATCCTACTGGCAGAGCACATGTGCCGCATGAGATTGGATTTTTTTTTAATAGCAGTGTCTGGGGCTGCACATGTGCACTAGGCCTTCTCGTGCAAAGGTGTGAAGGGTGGAGTGGCCATGACTCTCCCCCACTTCCTTGTTCCCACCTGTGGCAGCAAGATGGTTCCCTGGCGAGTGACTGGCCTGCTCTTTTTTTCTGAGCGACTAGTTGTGTGAAGAAATCTAGCTTCACCTTCCTTAATTTTGTTAATTCTCTAATTCTAGCTAGATTGACGGAAGCATTCTTCCATCGACCTAGCTGTGTCTACACTGGGTGGTAGGTCAGCATAGCTAAGGTGTTTAGGGGCGTGGATTTTTTTAGGGGTAGACCAGGCCTGAGTGGTGCAGCCCTGTCTGTGTTTCTTTACCAGAGGTAGAGAGGGAGGATTCAGCTCCACCTTGTTACTTAGATCACCGAGCCCCAAACACACTACTAATTGGGTACCATTCTGGTGTAGCATTTGGCCTAGATCTTTGTCATCTGCAACACTGCTCTCTGTCTAATACCAGACAATACAGGAAATTTCTCTGTCTGCTCATGGTAGTCATGTCAAGAGGAAGTTTTTTTTTTATACATACGTATTCTGCTGCTTAAAATTGGTTTTCTGTAAATAGCAATGCCTATTTTAATATCTTCCTTGAGAGCATGCATGTTTGTTTGTGTGTGAGAGAGAGAGAATGATCACTTGGAGCTAAAATGGCTTGCATGTGTTCGCTGAAAGTGTAAAAGAACTCTCTTTTATTAGTTTGCTTTGGGGTGGCAGAACGGGCCTTAGGAAGAAGTTCAAAGCACAGACAGCATCTTATTTTCTTTTAAAAAGCACAGTTAGCGCTAGTGAAAGATGTGGAATGCCAACTCTTGACAGTTGCATCTTTCCTCTCTCTGAAACAGCTATAGTAGGGGCAGTGGCAAGCCTCTTTCCTCACACTCCCATGTAACGTGCTTCAAACTGGTTCTGAAGGGATTTTGTTCTTCTTTGCCCACCCAGTTTCTGCTGGGATTGCCACTAGGGGAACCAGATAGATCAGTGCTGTCCTTTTAGTTGTGTGGTTGCTTCTCTTCCAGGAACTAGATTGAGGCTGCAGACCAAATTGCAATATCGTCTACACCTGCATTGCAATTAAGTTATGTAGCTATTCACAGTAATCAGTTTCACAACCTTCTCTCCAGTAAAACGTCTCTGATGATGAAGTGTCTACAACAGCTGTCTGCTTTGTCTCTATGGCCTTGCCTCCACTAGCCTTTTTCCCTTCCAAATTTCCCAGTGTGGCTAGGTAGGAGCCCTGATCTGACAGTGTGCAGCACTGTCATCACAGTGACCTGCTCTGAACAGCGCTAGATAACACGGTGGTAAAAATAACAGTAGTTATGGGAGCCCAGCATACACCAGAGTGTCCACCATTTCTATAAATGATGATAGCAGAAGTGGGATATTTTAAGGGAAAAGGCACAGCCTACTTAGTATCAGATCATGTCACTTTTGTTTAATCAAATGACATGAGGTGCTGAGTGCAGGGCAAGTGCAATACCAAAAGACATGCTGCCAAAGCAGACCCCCCTCCGTTGCTTATGCTGTAAATACTGTATTGTATAGTACATGCAGAGCTATCTACTAAGCCCCCAATTTGCCTCCTCACTAGTTGCCTCCTCCCCTGCTGCTCTGCCTACATATAACTTCTGGACTAAAGAATTCTCACGTGTATCAGAATCAGTGCTACAGAGCTTCCTGTGTATGGTTGCCGTTCCTTTTGCATTGCAATGTGGAAGTGCTCCATCCTGTTAAAAGTTCCCTGTGGTAAACTCAGTTAAGCTGCCATCAGGTAAGTTAAGCTTTCAGGACAGACTCCTGGATAAGCAGGACTGGTGGCAAAATATGCTAGCTTGGCAAGGCTGTCACTGATCCAACATGCCCATCCATGAGTATCGCAAGACAATAATTTTAGTTTTGAAGAGTAACCTATTTGTAACAGATCAGAGTTGGGCAGTCCACCCTGTGCTCACAGGGTTCGGTAAAGAATGCTTGTCTTCTAAAGTCGTCTGCATTCCTTGTCCGGGTTGACTGAGCTGCTGCAGAATGCTTGCAGGCAGTGCAAAATCCCAGGAATTCAAGAAATGTGTTGCTTTTAGCTTTTATTGGCGACACGCAATAATGATAAGGCAGCCTTCAGGTTATAAAGGACTGTAGCACAAACACTAAACATATGTAGACTATTTTGTGAAAACCCGAGAGAGCAATATTTCATGGCTGGAGAGAGCTTCACATTTCTGCTTCGCTCTTTGCGGGGGCTCCCCCACCCCAAGTTTTCCTTGTATTGTAGCCAGGATCGTTCCTAGAAGCCAGTCAATGTCATTTAATTGTCTAGAGAGATTGTTATTGAGTATTGTCTGGCACTCATTGGCTTCGCCTCTTGCCTGCACAAGCTGAGTGGGCTCCCTTCTTAACACTCCAAGTCCCGCCTACCCAAGTGGGGACCCAGGAATTGATCTGTAGTGTATCACAAGGCGCTGCAGACCACAGGCCAGTGCTGGCTTAGAGAGAGGGATTCTGTGATAGAAGCCTGGTTGCTTAGGGGCTGTGTGAAAAACACCATTGCTCCCATTTGAAAGAGCCTTCATCTTGAAATTCCTGTTTTTTGGGGTGGTAAAGGCATCTATGAAACATGCATGAGCAGAGGGAGAGGTTTTTCTCAGATACCTGGTACTTCTGTCAGTACCCCCCACCTCCCAAGCACAAACACACACACCTGCTGCAAATCAACTAAAAAATCTGCTAGAGCAGTACCTGTGTTGCAGTAGTGCCGAGAGGCCCAGTTAGGGATGGAGCCCCAATGTGCTAGGTGATGTACTAGCATATAATAATAAAAACAGTCCCTGCCCCAGAATGCTTACACCCTGAGAGCTGATTTAAAGCCCATTGCTTGTGGAAGTGGTCATTGACTTCTGTAGGCTTTGGATCAGACCTTTACCTGCCAAGAGACGACAGGTGGCTGCTGTGAGAGAGGAGACTCAAATGACCGTGAGTAGTGTAATAAGGAACACAAATTCTCTGCAGGTTTGTGAGCACAAACAAGACAACTGGAACTCTGAAATCGAGGCATAACCTCATTCAGAGTAAAAACAATGAGGAGTCTCGTGGCACCTTAAAGACTAGCACATTTATTACCCACTTCTTCAGATGCATGGAGTGAACATTACAGATGCAGGCATTATTATACTGTGTATAATGTGTATATTAATGCCTGCATCTGTAATTTTTACTCCATGCATCTGAAGAAGTGGGTTTTTTTACCCACGAAAGCTTATGCCCAAATAAATGTGCTAGTCTTTAAGGTGCCACCAGACTCCTCGTTGTTTTTGTGGATACAGACTAACACGGCTACCCCTCTGATACTTGACCTCATTCAGAGTGTGCATGCTTATGTACCTTTTGGATTCTGAAAGCATGAGAATGTATCTACCTTCAAACCACAGAAGTCAAACAATGATATAAGCAGGGTGACTGCAAATACCTCGGAGCCTGACGCACTTTACTGGGAGTTTCCAGCATGAAAGAGAAATCCTATTTTAAAATGGGAGGAGGAGTGGGAAAGCACTGATTAGGATTCCTTCCTCTCAGCAGAGTTCTTTCTGAGAAACTAAAAACTAAATAGCTCTTGAAAAATTAATAAAGAATAAATTAGATCTTCAGAAAAAGCCCTAAAAGAGTAAGAGTAAGGGTGTTACTTGTGTTGTCTTGCTCAGATCCAAGATCTGGTCACTTTTTAAATTCCTCATGTGATATCCCTTGAATTGAGTAACTTTGTACTTTCGTATGCAATAACCCTGTAATGTAATGTTGCTGGTGTAGAATGGCTGCTGTGTGGTGGAATTTCAGGGGCAGGTGAAGCATTCTCTGCTAGTATATAAAACATTTTCAGCTTCCTTGTTAAGATAGACGCTATACAATGAGATGATTATGCAGGTTTTATCTTTAGTCTGAGTGTAAAATGTGATTGTTTGTGAACTCAGCTGATTAAATACTATAAAAGTACAAATTAGCCATTCTAGTTTACAATAAAGAAAAAGATGTTTTCCTGTATGGTGCAGAATATTTCCATGGCAATGAAGGAACTGAATATTGAAGACGAATCTAGTCTTAAACAAAGATTTTGCTCCCTTCAGACACCCTGATTTGAGACAGAAGTGTGGTGGTTTGATGTCATAATGTTTGCATCATCATGTCATTATGCAAATGTCATTAAATTCTCAAGCCAGAGATTAACAGGATTTAATTCCAGGACACGGGAGAAGCCCATCAGAAATGGGCCTCTCTCATGAAAATCTGAATGATTAGTTGGCACTTCATGGGAAAGGTAGGTTGAAACAGTGGTCTATATCAAAATGAAAAACTGTTCGGTCTCAACCTAGTTTTCATGACACACAAGAAAAGGCACCCAGTTGGACAACACTCTGGGTGTCTGTTCAAGAGGCCCAGCTCCAGAATATCTGGGGCTCTTGTAGTTCAGACTGAGGAGAATTGGCAGAGAGAGATGTGTGATTCGAGCGGGGAATAGGACTGGAAGAGCAGGGGCTATTGTAGATCAGGAGTGAGGTTTATTGACAGAGCTGTGTGCAGGAAGCTTGCTCTGCACCTCGCAAAAGCATGCCACGCTCACGCCAATGTTATTGGTCCCTCATTTTCACAAGTAATACAATGTCTTACAAGCTGAAAGGCGTGAAAAAGGCAAAACAAGTCTTTCGAACGCAGCTATTTTGTAAAACTTTTATTGTGACTCGTGGAAGAGAATGTTGTGACTGAAACTGGACGTGATGTTATGACCAGTTTTAGAAGCTGTTACAGAATAAGGGTGTATATAACAAGATGTCAGGTACTAGGACCCTGCACAGAAATATAAAGTGATTTTGGTGATTCCTCCTTGTCCAGGCATGTCTAAATAATTAGTCTTACCAAGGTGTACAAAAAGGTTTGACTGTAAGGCAAAAGGAATTAGAGGGTATCCTTCAGGGGAAAGAGCGTAGGAATTGCTAAGCTCTGGAGAAAGTTTAGGCTGAGGTTTATTTTAGTTTGCTGTTTAACAATGAAGGCAAACCCCAGGGAGGGGGTAGGTTTGGACCAGATATTCAAAGTATGTGAGTTAGGTGCAGGTGGGCATTTTCACCCTGTTTACCGGGGGCCTTAAGTACTTAGAGATTTGCTCCCATCACTACTGAAGGAAATAAGCACAATTGAAAAGTCCTATTAGAAGACTAAAGCTTTGCTCTCCTCTATCTGTGGATCTCAAAGCATGTTGCGGTTATTAATAAGTAAAAAGAACAGGAGTACTTGTGGCACCTTAGAGACTAACACATTTATTAGAGCATAAGCTTTCGTGGGCCACAGCCCACTTCTTCATATGTATCTGAAGAATGCATAAGAATGTAGCCCACGAAAGCTTATGCTCTAATAAATGTGTTAGTCTCTAAGGTGCCACAAGTACTCCTGTTCTTTTTGCGGATACAGACTAACACGGCTGCTACTCTGAAACCTGTTATTAATAAGTGAAATCCTGTCCCCACTGAAACGAATGTCAAAACTCCCACTGACTTCAGTGGGCCCAAAATTTAACCCAGAGATCTTTTCCCCAGGTCATAAAGAATATCCATGGTGGAGCTGGGAACAGAAACCAGTTTTCCTGATTTCCGTTCCCAAAACTTGAGCTGCAATGTCATCCTTCCCTTCTAGGTTGGTCCTGGGAGATTAGATGTACTGACAGTCACAATAATACCTATGATCCTAGGATGATGAATAGGCGCCAAGGCTTCAGCTTCCTTGGAAAGATTTGATGATGCAACAAATCACAAAACTAAACTGCAAGGGATTTATGAACTCACCAGGAGGGTGAAGTAAAAATCTGTTCTTATCTCTAAGGCCACATTTGATTTCTGTTTCTATGTTGTACGGTGCTTTATAAAAAAAGAGAACAAAATCTGCTTTAAATATCCTGTACCTGAATTCAGGCTCTCCCGGACTGAGATGTACATTCTCACCATGTGCAGTTAGGATTCTAGTGCCTAGCTCCTGGAAACCTTTGAATACAGGCATACTAGAATCAGCTACTAATTTCTTCTCATAGCTCTTTTCAAGCAAAGTGAACATTTGGGAAGTTGAAAGAAAAGCTTGCACGGTTTTTGCCATTGGCTTTACATAGAGATGCTTCCCCACCTCCCCCCATACCTATAGTACAGGGGTTCTCAAACTGGGGGTTGGGAACCCTCAGGGGGTTGTGAGGTTATTACATGGGGGGTGGGTCGCGAGCTGTCAGCCTCCACCCCTGACCCAACTTTGCCTCCAGCATTTATAATGGTGTTAAAAATATAAAAATGTGTTTTTAATTTATTTTGGGAGTCACACTCAGAGGCGTGTTATGTGAAAGAGGTCACCTGTACAAAAGTTTGAGAACCACTGCTATAGTACAATTCTCTTAACACTAGATTGTTTTCTACAGAGGTGCTTTTTATTTTCACAACTCCAGAAGAAAAGGAAATGGAAGTTATGTTTAAAGAAATGCAGTTCTCTGTGGGGAAATCTACGGGACACAACCATGATAGGAAGGAGCGATATGGAAGGTAGAGGGGGTTGGGTACTGAAATGGACTATGGGTACTGTGGTCCATGTTAATAGTGATGGAAAGTCATTACCATCTCTTGACTCTTTGTCGGCCTATGGGAAATGAGCTGGTGGGTCTCAGAACAAGTACTAGTGGATAGAACAGAGGTGGGCAAACTACGGCCCGCGGGGCTGTCTTGCCCGGCCACTGAGCAGCCGGCCCCGGCCCCTCCCCCATTGTCCCCCCTCCCCCGCGGCCTCAGCTCGCCGTGCCGGCAGCGTGGCTGGCTCCGGCCGGGCGGCGCGGCTCGGGCAGATTTACAAGTGAACACAGGGTGCCCTGGCACGGGCCCCCCAACAACAGGGGGACCCAGGGCTGGGCACTCGGGCAGCTCAGCACCAGCACACCCCCCGCGGGGGGGAGGGGCTGCACTGCGGGGGCAGGGGAGAAGGTGGGTGGCGGGAACGCGGGTGGAGGACTCGAGGAGCACTGGGTGGCTGCGCAGCCGGCCGGAGTGAAGCGGCGCTTTGAAGGTGAAACCGCCGCTTCTCTCCGGCTGCATGGCTGCCCCTGCTCCTCCTGAGTCCTCCGCCCATGTTCACAGGGCCACGTTCCGAAAGGGGCTGTGGGTGGGGGGGGATCCCAGGGGAACAGTTAGGGGCAGGGGGTCCCGGGAGGGGGCGGTCAGAGGACAAGGAGCAGGGGGGGTTGGATGGGTCGGGAGTTCTGAGGGGGGCAGTCGGGGCAGGAAGTGTGAGGGGGCGGGCAGGGGGCAGGAAGTTTTTTGGGGCAGGGGCACAGCCTTTCCTACCCGGCCCTCCATACCATTTCGCAACCCCAATGTGGCCCTCAGGCCAAAAAGTTTGCCCACCCCGGGATAGAAGCTAAAGCTATCAACACAGTTTTCACTAACTGATACTTCAGTTGGCAGTGTAAGCATAGAAGCCAAGGATTGTGTGGGTGTAGAGCTTGAATTTCCTTCTCGCCTCTCAAGTAATTGATCCTTCTCAGTCAAGTTTGAGGCATGTCTTCAGAGGAGCGATGAAAAGAGGGCTTGCGTTGCCAATGCGCATGTTGCACCTGCCCTTTGGGGACACAAGAGACTTTAATCTCCTGGCAATATAAGGGCAATCCCTTATATTTCAGGAGTGCTAAATTGACCCAAAAGCATTTAAATATCCAAATTCTCTTTTGTTACATATCAGAATTAACAGAACGTTAGTTTAAAGGCTCTAGAAAGCAGCGTGATTGTCACAGCACAGAATTAAAACTGCACCTACCTCCAACAGCGGCTACATGTTTCAAAAAACTTTTTCATCTATGTGTGGTTTACCCTCTAAGGATTCCCAGACTGGAATAGGAAATGATTGAGACAAGGACTGATGTTTCCTGGCTAGGCTATCACTGAAAAAATGCTTGGGCACTGTATGTTGCTTTCTCTGAAGAACATTCCTGAATTTCATAAAGAATGATTTTTCAGTGTACTGCATTTTCTTGGAATGTTTCCTGAAAGACCCCACTCCAGCAAGCACAGGGACCAGATTCCTTTGGAAGATACATTTGCCAGACTAATGGATTTTACCACTTCATTCTGGAACAAGCCATCAGTACTGTAATTGTGACTTGAGGGAGAACAGCTACAATAAATAAAACAGTTTTGTGCTAAAAGGGGGGGGGATTATTGGCAATGTATAATGGAATAATAATAATTATTAACATGCAGCATGCAGAGACTTTTAGGGCATTCTGCACCATTGCAGAGAACTCAGCAAATTCATGGAGATTAAAAGACAGTCCTATAAAGGACCCAACAAAAAAAATAGAAGGAGGCAAATATCAGTGGGTTGTCAGATGTGTGGAAGGGTTACAACACTAAAGAACGCATTCGGAAACAGGTGGTTTTTAAGATGTGTTTGGGGAATGAAGAGAGGTGAACTGACATGAAGGTACAGGGGAGTGTGTTCCATCTCCACTAACTATTATCAATGCGGGAGATAGCTGCTGGCTCTTCTGTCCCTGACTGGGAGGAGTCCTGGCACCGCCTTCCCTGCACTCTGGCCAAAGCAGCTGGTTGGGTGTAAAGGGAAGGAGTAAACTTCTGCCTGAAATGGGTGAAGTAACCTCCCCTTCGCTAAGAGCAAAATGGGACCACTGCTCTGCTTTTAGGTTGGTGCAGTTACATGCCACGCCTCATTCAGGACAGGTTGTAAGGTCTAGCCCGAAATGGGCAGTGCCATGTGTGACATAAAGGATATCAACTATCTATTCTCTTTGGGCCAGACTCTGCCACCCTTACTCAATGCTGCCCAGTATGAGCAAGGATGGAAGAATTTGGTTCTTGTATTATTTAGATCAGCTGGACCCATAAGGTAAAGTAGTGTGAAACTATAGTTAGAGAGAAATTTTTCTCAAGCTGTGGCCTTGTGTGGATTTGTATATTCTTTTTTTAGGATTCTGCAGTTTACCAAAAAAATAGTTAATTTTAGAGAGGATAAATGAATGTTTTTAACACCTCTTTTCTCTTCCATTCCAGTGTTCGGGTCATGAAACTTAATCCACAGCAAGCTCCGTTATATGTGAGTAGACCAACATTTAAACTACTTGTTTTATCTTTTTTTGTGTCACAAATTGTACCTATTGCATGCGGTTTTGTTCTGTCCCAGGGATCTTGGTTATCTTGTTTTATCCTTTGCTCCCCAAATAAATCAAATTAAAGATCTAGTACTGCAGTAAAAAGGGAGCTTTTTAGCTAATCCGGGTAATACCTTTTAAGTAGAAAGTTTAAGGGTCTCACTTGTGGAATGCTGTAATGCATAACACTGTTCTGCACCATCCATAAGCTTAAAAGCATGGAAATACCCCCTTCCTTTTTGGAGAACATTTCTGGGTGAACGTAAGTGCTGTTGGAGCTCAGGGAGTATTGAGAGGTCTTGCAAGTCAGTTTGTGTGCGAAACAAGAAACCTTAATGTTCACCCAAGGGTATCATTTTTTGTCAGACCTTAGATAGGACAGAAATGGAGCTGGGTCATCATCAGGAAATGGCAGGAGAGCTCTCTAAGGTTTCTTTAGTACGGTATGTTTTAAATCAGTCTCTCTAGAAGCTGGTGACATGGATGACCAAGATAATAAAGAACAGGATAGCTTTTTCTTCTGAATAGAAGCCCTGTTGCAGCATGATAGGAACTGCCAAACAAGAGCTAGACACACATGTATATAAATTGTTCAAATATGTTTTGGCATCAGTGGCAGGCGACTTAACTGTTTTACTGTATATAGCACCACAGATGTGCATCATGTTAGTGGTTTGCCTGTGGAATCCTTGTATTGTTCAAAATGTATTCCCTGTTTGGAAGGGAACGTAAATGTACTGTGCCAGTTTTAAAAATAAGGCTACGTCTTCACTACCCGCCTGAATCGGTGGGTAGAAATCCATCTCTCAGAGATCGAATTATCGCGTCTCGTCGGGACGCGACAATCGATCCCCGAATCGATGCTTGCACTCCACCAGTGCAGGTAGGAGTAAGCGCCGTCGATAGGGGAGCCGCGGAGGTCGATTTGCCACCGTCCTCATGGCGGGGTAAGTCGGCTCGGATACGTCGAATTCAGCTACGCTATTTGCGTAGCTGAATTTGCGTATCTTAAATCGACCCCTCCCTCCCGTAGTGAAGACGTAGCCTAAGTAACCACTGTCCTACTCTAGGTAAGCTACTTTTCTCTTCCTAGGGACCTTTGCCATGTGCACTGAACAATTAGCAATGCATATTTTATAAGGCTCCTCTCACCAGCTTTTCCAATCTGGAAACCCCTTAAATAGACTTCAACCTGTTGTTTCAAAACAGAGATTCCTTAAATGTTATTTTGTAGATTGTCTGCTTTATTAATGACCTTATCCTTCTCTCCTGATAAAATCATAGAATATTAGGGTTGGAAGGGAAAGAGTCTTCTGATGACACAACGTCTGATCCTGTTCCTATTGAAGTCAATGGGACTTCAACCACAGCAGGATTGCCTTCAAATATCTTATCCATGCTAAGCTGTTTTGGAAAATCTGTCACTTGCTACTTCTGGGTACAGCTCCACCAACACCTTCTATTGGTAGCAATGTTGGGCGTTCGAGTATCGGCAGGCCACTGGCAGTCAGTAATGTTTTAGCCTCCATGTTGTCTATGCTTACTCTGAGCAGAGTTAGCCAAGATGGTGGGTGAAACTCTAGTGGTCAGTCTACATTTATAGTCCCACCATTGCTACCATTGATAGAGCTCCACTTGTTCTAGTGGAAGAAAAGTGCTTGTGCAGACAGCCGTAGAAGTAAGAGCTAAGTGGGCAGGTGTGGTGGGGAGTTTTTTGTGAAGCACTGGGTGTTTGACATAGTGGACTATACTGGCCTTTAATCTCTTGTCATTTTTAATTCTGCACCTTTGTTCGGTCAATGGCTTAATTTTTTACTCCCAGACTGCCACCTTCTCTTTCACATAGCAGCACTAGACTGTGATTCTCCTCTGAAAAGTGACTGTAAAAATAGTTTATTGAAATCCACAGCATTGTGTATAATCTTGTAACAATTTTTAACATAAAAGTTGGTAAATCACAAGCAGATTATAGCCACGTCAATTTAGAAGAAACTTTAAAACAAAGTTAGGAACCACCAGAGAGCGATTACAAGAAATTGCAGGTTATGTACATATATTTGATGTAAACACCAGACAGAATTAAATTTGAGTGTGTAACTTTATGAATTTCCTGTTCTTGAGTGCTTGATTTCTCAGTCCTAATGCTGCACTCAAGCTAAGTTTATTTTCCCCCCTATCATTTTGATTGTTTTGCATTTTATAGATAATAAATTCATGTATTGGACATATTTACAAGGTCTCTTTTTCCATGTGTGGAGGCAGGAAGGATTAAATGGAAATTTAGTTTAGCACAGTGATGAACAAAATGATGATAATACTGGCATACTGTATAGTTTTTCTTTGTGTATGTTGATATGAGCATGACATGACTGTTACTGCTCTGGTGATTCCCCCCACCCCCCTCAGTAGCTATAAAAGTTAATCTGCTTCTACTGAAATCAAGAGCCAGTTTCAGTAGATGCAAACAATCCAGGAAAATAAATATGTTTGCTTTCAATTTATGGACTGTGCAGTTTTTTGGATCAGTTTCATGTTCCACCTACCACTAATTGACAACTGATCTCTCTCCATCGGTTGAGTGGATTGTTCCATGTGAGAGGAAGAGAAAAAAGATTAATACCAAAAACAGATCAACCACTTTCTGATTTTTTTTGTTTTGTTTTGGTTTTTTTGTTCAAAAGGGAGAGACAGAATAATTTCCAGGACCAGTCAGCAGTGGGCATTACTATCAAACAGCACTAAAAGTTCTTGGAATTTGTGTTCTTTTTCAGATTGACATTTATTAGACATCCCATACATAGGCTTGGTTGGGGGCTGCATTTCTGAAAGCTAAGAATTGCATTCAAAACAAGACATTCATTTGTTAATAAGGAATATGCCATCTACGAAGCAAATTATTGGAAATGAACGCAGTGATTATCTGGAGGGAGCCACATACACCAGTGATTGCTTCCAGGAAAAGTTTTTTGTTTTGGTGTGATTTTTAGGAGGTCTTTCTGGTGTGGCCTTTTTTTGACTAAGAAAATAAAGTTTTAAATATGAGTAGCAGTTGCTATTTCTCTAGCAACTTTTATCCTGAAAGCGGGGAAGGGGTGTGTGTAAGTAAAAATATATTTAGGGATCCATTCTCCATACACCAAACTGCTTCTTTTTTTGACAACTACTCTGCACCAACAGCACTGTCCTGCCACTTTTAGAGGGAGAAAGTGAAAAATAACATCTTCAGTTGAACTTCAAGGTCTAGTTAGAGAGGCAGAATGCAATTTACCCTAGCTGATACTTGACTGAGACAACTAGGTTAATGCTCTTATAATTGTGAAAAGTGTTGTGGGAACCTAAGAGGTTACATGTGCTCAGGACTTACCCTTTTTTCTATTATATACAAAATCTATTTCCAATAAAACAATATCCTTTAGCTCCATACTGGGTAATTGATTCATTACACTGACTTGGAGGGAAAGAGAGCCACCTACTGAATCACCACTACTACTTCCTAAATCACCTGGATTTTCATTCTCCAGTTCCATAAGAGCTGACCCATCCTGTCTCTGCTTAGTTTGTGAGATCTGGTGAAGTCACAGCCTGAGGTGATATGGCTACAGGCCTTTGAGAGAGCTTATTTGAAGACCAAAAGAGAGCCGCTCAAATCCATGTTTAAAATGAAATGTCAGCATTCCATTTCAGCATTCTCTGGTGAGTGAGAATTAAAGCCAAGAACTGTAAACTGCAGGTGTGATGCAACTGCTCTGGAAAAAAAAAATAATCAGCAGGTAGCGATGAAGTCAGTCTATTCTTTTAGCATCTGTGTGAAAGTGGGCTCACACTTCGTGCTGAAAACAACTGGCCCTTGTTGTATTTGGCTCCCCTGTGACAATTGTATCTCTCCTTTAATCTCTGAGTAAGTTACCTACACTTTATAACAATACTTTTTAATGTGTTGGTTCTTAGCTCCTTGATTTGGCTCAGCTCCCAGTGTACACAGTGATTCAGTCACAAGGCCTTGCAACTGATGTCAGAAGAGGCAGGGCAGTCAAGTGTTCCTCAATATAGCACCGTGAAACATCAGCAGAGTGTGATATAATTAATGCCAATATTTAATCAGGCTCCAGACCAAGCAACTATCACCTCAGTGTAGCTGTCAACACTTAGTTACTGTATAAAAGGTGGTATTCTATTTTAAAGTCTAGTGTGTTGTTATAGTGTGAATTTAAGGCAAATAAGTTTAAACCCACTTTTCCCCTCCCTAACGTGGGAGGTGCTGTTATATCAGCTGCAGTCTTATTGATAACAAGTAACTCTGAGTTGGGAAGTCATTGACAAGGATTATCTATATCCCCCTAACAGATGAATTGCCACTACTAACCTGGGGCTTTCAAAAACTTATGATATGGACCACACTTTAACACAGAGATGATCTTGTGCACTATAATCAAGTTGTGGGGTGCAATAGTGCCGGTCAGAGAATGCACTTTATATCTTGGCCACAGTCCCGTGACATGGGTCACGGTTACAAAAGGTTTATGTCACATGACTGGGATCAGTATCCAGAGCCTCCTGTGTATACTGCTATAATGGACCTCTTCCCCTCCAATTTGCAATTGTAAGGACCATCTCTCATCTTGTTTACAATTCCATAATCTTTTTGGGACCTCTACAGCAATTACATGGAAAATGGCATTAGGAGAACATTCAGTGTGCCCTATTGGCCTTCTAGTGCATTGTAGAAGCAGGATATAGGAAAGAGGAACCAAAGCTACGTGACTGGACAATTCTCCATGGACCACCATAGTTATCCAGTTATCTACCTCACCTCATCATAGGGGAACTCCTATGTTAAAGCAAAGGCACAGAATTAAATCTAGAAAAGGCCTTTAACTCCTCGCCATTATCATTTCATATTGCAACACCGTTCCATCATTTCAGGGATCTCCTAAGCAGTGAAGTGGATTAAGAATGGAGTTTCAATTTTAGCTCTGACTCTGTGATGGATTTTGTATGTTCAAGTCAGACTTTAAAAGTTATTTTGTCCCTTCCGTTGGTGAGTGTAAAGGTGGGTGTGGAGTTGGGAGGTGACAAACATTTTATTAATGAAGGGAGGGATATGATCACAACAAGACTGTTTTCTGAAGGTCTTACAGTGAAATCTCTCATCTTAACTATGTCATAGACTTTTTTTTTCACTCAGAGAACTTGCAACTAGACCTAGAATATCAGGAGATTATTGCCAGTATTGCATTTGGGGACTTTGAACTGGAATAGCCAGTTCTATTGCAGGTGGGGGTTGAGACGCATTGGTAGTGCAAGGTTAGTCTCTCAGGGCTGGTCTCCACTACAGGGAGATACAGGCTGCTGCAATCGATGAAGCAGGGATTGATTTAGCGGGTCTAGTGAAGACCCGCTAAATCCATGGCAGAATGGTCTCCAGTTAACCCCAGTACTCCAGCGCTGAAAAGAGTAAGAGAAGTTGACCGGACAGCATCTCCCATCGACGCAGCACCATGAAGACACTGGGGTAAGTCGACCTAAGCTATGTCGATTCCAGCTACATTATTCACATAGCTGGAGTAGTGTAACTTAGGTTGACTTGCCCCTGTAGTGAAGACAAGCCCTCAGTTTCCTTAGCACTTAGACTTTTTTAAAGTGATCTCTGATTTCTGACTGAGTTAAAGAAGCACCTTTGTCTATAAGTGAAATTCAGTTTTAGTCAATTCTTTGGGCTGAATGGAATTGCTACCAATTTAAACAACTAGAAAGGAAATATGAACAAGTTTTATATAGGCAGTATTTTGCTTTTTTATGGTTCATAGAATATCAGGGTTGGAAGGGACCTCAGGAGGTCATCTAGTCCAACCCCATGCTCAAAGCAGGACCAATTCTCAACTAAATCATCCCAGCCAGGGCTTTGTCAAGCCGGGCCTTAAAAACCTCCAAGGAAGGAGATTCCACCACCTCCCTAGGTAACGCATTCCAGTGCTTCACCACCCTGCTAGTGAAATAGTGTTTCCTAATATCCAACCTAGATCTCCCCCACTGCAACTTGAGACCATTGCTCCTTGTTCTGTCATCTGCCACCACTGAGAACAGCCGAGCTCCATCCTCTTTGGAACCCCCCTTCAGGTAGTTGAAAGCTGCTATCAAATCCCCCCTCATTCTTCTCTTCTGGAGACTAAACAATCCCAGTTCCCTCAGCCTCTCCTCATAAGTCATGTGTTCCAGACCCCTAATCATTTTTGTTGCCCTCCGCTGGACTCTTTCCAATTTTTCCACATCCTTCTTGTAGTGTGGGGCCCAAAACTGGACACAGTACTCCAGATGAGGCCTCACCAATGTCGAATAAAGGGGAACGATCACGTTTCTCGATCTGCTGGCAATGCCCCTACTTATACAGCCCAAAATGCCGTTAGCCTTCTTGGCAACAAGAGCACACTGTTGACTCCTATCCAGCTTCTCGTCCACTGTGACCCCTAGGTCCTTTTCTGCAGAACTGCTACCTAGCCATTAGGTCCCTAGTCTGTAGCAGTGCATAGGATTCTTCCGTCCTAAATGCAGGACTCTGCACTTC
Organism: Terrapene triunguis; assembly: GCF_002925995.2. Lineage (NCBI taxonomy): Eukaryota > Metazoa > Chordata > Testudines > Emydidae > Terrapene > Terrapene triunguis. The sequence continues at coordinate 39,833,037 of NW_020664418.1, read as the reverse complement.
TCCTTGTTGAACCTCATCAGGTTTTTTTTGGCCCAATCCTCTAATTTGTCTAGGTCCCTCTGTATCCGATCCCTACCCTCCAGTGTATCTACCATGCCTCCCAGTTTAGTGTCATCTGCAAACTTGCTGAGAGTGCAGTCCACGCCATCCTCCAGATCATTAATAAAGATATTAAACAAAACCAGCCCCAGGACCGACACTTGGGGCACTCCGCTTGAAACCGGCTGCCAACTAGACATGGAGCCATTGATCACTACCCGTTGAGCCCGACGATCTAGCCAGCTTTCTATCCACTTTACAGTCCATTCATCCAGCCTATACTTCTTTAACTTGGCGGCAAGAATACCGTGGGAGACCGTATCAAAAGCTTTGCTAAAGTCAAGGAATAACACATCCACTGCTTTCCCCTCATCCACAGATCCAGTTATCTCATCATAGAAGGCAATTAGGTTAGTCAGGCACGACTTTCCCTTGGTGAATCCAGGCTGACTATTCCTGATCACTTTCCTCTTCTCTAAGTGTTTCAGAATTGATTTCTTGAGGACCTGCTCCATGATTTTTCCAGGGACTGAGGTGAGGCTGACTGGCCTGTAGTTCCCCAGATCCTCCTTCCCTCTTTTAAAGATGGGCACTACATTAGCCTTTTTCCAGTCATCTGGGACCTCCCCCAATCACCATGAGTTTTCAAAGATGATGGCCAATGGCTCCGCAATCAGGCCCAGTTTTTTTAACCTTTCCTTTAGAAATCAGATCTAAACCTTCTGTAATTTTTGTTGCTCTCCTCAGGACTCTCTCCAATTTGTCCACATCTTTCCTAAAGAGTGGCACCCAGAACTGTACACAGTACTCCAGCTGAGGCCTTACCAGTGCTGAGTAGAGCAGGATAATTACCTCTCATGCCTTACATACAACACTCCTGTTAATACACCCCAGAATATTAGCCTTTTCTGCAACTGCTTCACATTGTTGATTCATATTCTATTTGTGATCCACTATAACCCCCAGATCCTTTTCTGCAGTACTAAAACTTAGCCAGGTATTCCCCATTTTCTAGTTGTGTATTTGATTTTTCCTTCCTAAGTGAAGTACTTGTTTTTATTGAATTTAATCTTGATGAATTCAGACCAGTTATTCAATTTGTCCAGGTCATTTTGAATTCTAATCCTGTCCTCTAAAGTGCATGCAACCCTCGCCTCTCCCCCCTTCCCCCCCGGTCATCTGCATATTTTATAAGCATACTCTCCACTCCATTATCCAAATTACTAATGAAAAGATTGTATAGTACAGGACCCAGGACTTACTCCTGTGGGATCCCACTAGATATACTCTCTGTTTGACTACTGTACTCTTTGAGTATGGTCTTTCAACCAGTTGTATACCCACCTTGTAGTGTATAATTTCATCTATACCACATTGTCTTAGTTTATTTATGAGAATGTCATGTGGGACAGTGTCAAAGCCTTACCTATCTTGGTTTTAGTTGCATCTATTGCTTCCTCCCATTCCCAGGCTAGTAACGCTGTCAAAGAAGGAAATTAGGTTGGTTGGACATGATTTGTTTTTGACTAATCCATGCTGGCTGTTCCTTGTAATCCTATTATCCTCTACGTGCTTACAAACTGATAGTTTAATAATTTGTTCCAGTATCTTTCCAGATATCAGACTTAAGCTGACTGGTCTGTAATTCCCGAGGACCTTGTTCCCCTTTTTTAAGATAGGTACTATGTTTAGCTTTCTCCAGTCCTCTGGGACCTCACCCGTTCCCCTGTGAGTGCTCAAAAATAATTGCTAATGATTCCGAGATTATTGCAGCTAGTTTTCTAAGAACCATAGGATGAATTTGATCAGGTTCTGCTGACTTGAAAACATCCAATTTATCTAAATATTCTTTAACCTGTTCTTTCCTTATTTTGGCTTGTGCTCCTTCCCCTTTGTTGTTAGTATTAATTGTGTTGAGTATCTGGACACCATTGACCTTTTTAGTGAAGACTGAAGCAAAATAGGCATTAAACACCTCAGCCGTCTTGATGTTGTCAGGTACTAGCTCTCCTTCCCTGCTAAGTAGAGGACCTACATTCTCCTTGCCCCTAATGTATTTAAAGAACCTCTTATTGTCTTTTATGTCCCTTGCTAGGTGTAACTCATTTAGTGCCTTAGTCTTTCTGATTTTGTCCCTACATGCTTGTGGTATTCTTTTGCACTCCGCCTTTGTAATTTGGCCATGTTTCCCTTTTTTGGTAGGATTTCTTTTTGATATTCATGTCATTAAAGAGCTCCTCATGGAACCATACTCCTATCTTTCCTTCACATGTTGAGAGCAACGTTCACTTCCCTAGCAGACAGCCTAAGCTTAATTCATGCTGCTCGACCCACGTTTATACGTTCTACCCCACAGGAAAGAGATCCGCTTAGAACTTTTTCAATTGTTTGTTCTGAGACTGTTGTTTAAGGCCCACAAACCCACTAGTGCCTTCGCCACCACAACATTGCGTACAGAAGGAAGAGAGAGGCATTAATAAAACCAAGGAAACTCTTCTCGGTTCCTCAATGTGTCCTGCCTTCTTCATGTCTCCTGTTTAGATTGTAATCTGCCCAGAGCAGCAACTGTCTTCATCTGTGTGTCTAGTACAGTTCCAAGCACATTGTCTGCATTTAAACACTAACAGTCGTTATGAGCGACGGCGAGGTACCAAAGTTGCCAGTGTGGATGGAGGAACTGAGCTTTTTGAAATGGGTTAGAAAGTAATTACTTCCTGCTGGGTAGGTGGACAATGGCTGATTAAAATCAAATTTAAATAACGAGATTGTGGTGAGTGAAAACACAAAGAGGAGTCAAAGCAGTCAGTGTTTGACAGCAGAATAATTACCATGCCTGAAACGGAGTCTCAAAGTGTGCAACTTGTGCAGCATTGTGTACTATAATTAGTGATCTTTTAAAATATTTATCCAGAGGGATGAGGCCCAAGTGAAATGTCTTTGCTGTGTGTGATGCTACCTGTCAATGAAGTTTGTCCCTGAAGCCATTGGATGGACAGATACGTTTTAATCACTTACCTAAAGGCAATAAAACTGCTTTCTTGGAAAGAGCCAGGGTGATACAGGCCACTTGGGATTTGAGGGTATCTGATAGTGACAGGCAGGAAGCAGAATGTATCTTGGTCTTCTTTTAACATGGGAGTAGTCCATGAACATTATTCTGAGCAACATAGTAGCCTTGTGTGACTTTCTCTTGGGATCCTCAGGCAAGAAGAAAAGACGCTTTGATCTTGAGTTTTGTAGTTATAAAGGCAGGAGACTCTGATAATCTCTCCTGTCATGTATTAGTTGGGCACTTGAATTTTCTCTTAATGCTTCACCCCCAAAGCCTTTGACTTCCACAATATGAGAAGGCCTTTTAAATGAGGAACAAAGAACACATTAGTCAGAGTTATTTAAAGGGGGACCTGACAATCTAAGGAGACTTTTTAGAAAGTCTTACAGAAAGCATCATGCTCGGGTAAATTCTGACCTTTCAGAGTAACACACATTTGGCAGCTCTAAAGAACAATGTGCAGCTTTCCCTTTGTATCTTTATTTTTTGCCTCCCAGATGGAAATGCAAGATATCCTTACATATACTTTCCTGCAACGTTGTCCTTATTCAACTATGCACCAAATGATGATGTTTGATACCTATCCTGGCCTTTGATCTGTGATCCTTCCATTCCCAGCTCCCCAAATTCTTGTCCATGTCATGCAAGGAGAGTTTGACTCCTATTCTGTTGAACTGTAGAGCCCACCACTGCTGATGAAGCACAATGCTGTGTTCCTGCAAACCAATATGCTGCTGCTTAGCTGTACAGCTGAATCCTGGACTTGCAATGTATTGTTGCCTCTTAGGTCTGACCTCACAGGTCCCCACAATTTAAGAGCCACTTTGAATAACTCTCACACTAGGAGCTGCATTAACCCATGAGCCCCGCTGAATACCAATGTAAACACCTTCGCACATCAATCATGTATTTAATATAATGTTCATTCACATATTTAAAGCAGTCTTATCTAGAGCAGCCTCATGAAATGAAATGACCATCAATTGAGAGCTTTCCTGCTTAAAGACCATACTCCTTCCAGACTGGTCACGGGGTGAGTTGCAGTTGGTAAATCCCTTCTCAGCCTTCCTCCCCTATTTCTCACACGTTCCAAACACTGACACACAGTTTACTTAATTTAGTTTGAAACAGCCCCTCCTATTTCCCCCACCCTGCATTCCATCTTTTCTGCTAGGTCGGTATAAATGGGGCTTGTCTGTGTATGTCAGTCTTATGGTGAAATAACATAAATGGACTGGCTTAAACAAACAAACCCAAGGCATTTATTGTCGGACATTCAGCCCTTAAGTCACCATTATCTTGAAGTATTATAGTCTATGTGATATTGAAATAATTTGTGCCTTCCCAGAGGCCCCTCTACCCCCTGCTGAAGGCACCATTATTGTTCTGAGCTGTAACATCTTGATCGTGAAGTTGGTTACTTTAAACCCCGAGTACTAAAAAGCTTCACAAACTTCTTCATTGGAAAAGTAGCTACTATGCAATGCACAGTAAACTAATTTGTTAAGATAGCATATAGCTGCCAGGCCCTGAGTTCAGGGTTCTCTATCTCCCACAGTGGCTGGTGAGCTCGCCAGCAGCAGGAACAGTGGAAAGGGTTGCATCCCTTACCGCACGTTGGGTGATAATGTCACCACCAGCTGTCACAGGAAAAACGCAGATCCCAGGACTTAGAGACTTCAGCTGTTCTTTTCGGTGAAGTACGTGGGGGAAGGACAATCTGGTGGTTAGGGCACTAGCGTAAGATATTGAGTTCTCTGCTCCACTACAGACTTTTTGTGTGACCTTGGGCAAAGACTCTTTAACCTCTCTGTACCTTAGTTCCCCATCTGTAAATGAGGAGATCATCACTTCCCTAACTCTCAGAACTGTTGAGGATAAATGTATTAAAAAGATGGTGAAGTGCTTTGGGGGTGTACTGATGAAAAGCACCATATAAGAGTGAGCTATTACTATTTATGTAAAATTAAATCTATGTATTCTGCAGCTCATTTGGGTTCTTAAATAGCTTTTGAAAAAAAAAAATTCAGTTCATCTTTAAAAATGACCTGATTAAGTCCCCGCTCAACTCCTCCAGAACTCTTATCCCCTTGGTTTCTGTAACAAAATGTCAACGCTTGCTTTGCCTGGAGATGATTTTTACAACCTGGTTAAATCCTCTATGGAATTTGGCCAGAGCAGGACTATGTTGAGGATACTGACAGGCCTGAAACTGTAAGAGAGAGAATGGTAGTGTACGTTTTCAAATCACTATAAGCTTTCAAATCTCATCAGAAAAACATATCTGCTCTCCTTTGCTTGTCACATCTTTCTCTCCCCTCATTCTGCTATTGTTTCTTACGTGGCTCTGTAAAGTGTGTTGGGAGACAGTTTGTAGGAAAGATGCTATGTGACATATAGCTGTCTAAATAAACCAATATGTTTTTATTTATAAATGGAAAATAAAATAGAGAAGCAATTATTAGTCTCTTGTTGAGATCAGTGCTGTGTACTGCCACCCAGTGGCAACTGCGTTACAGGACAAAGATTTTAATGTTGAGGTTCTGCTTTCAAGTTAGTGTTACTTGTTGCAAATGATTGTTTGTTAAGGAGTAAAAGAACGTTGTCTAGGGCAAGAGGAAAAATACTCCTCCTTAGTAAAATATAGATACAATGTATTGCATTCCTAGTTGCAGAAATGTACAATGTCACTTTAAAACTTGGCTTGATTATTACTGTAGCTCTCAGTACTGTAGTTGTGAAATATTTTTAAGTGGGAGAGGCTGTTTTGCAGCTGGTAGGGAAATTGACACTTCAAGTCACGGTCTGAGCTGCATCTTTTGGAGTGTGTTGCTGGAGAGAGGAGGAGAGTAGAGTGAGGAGAGCCCTTCTGCTGCCATGTGCCTTTAAATCGGGGAAAGGCTTAAAACCTATGACTTTAGATACAGCTGCTCTGCTTTAGAAATTATACCATAACCATTGATAGGAAACAGTCTAATAAAAAATACGGTCATATGTACTTAGCCTCCAGGAATTCTGAATCTCTCCTTTTAACTCCATGGTGCCAGGGCTGACTTTCCATTTCTCAGGCAGCAGATGCATTAACACGGCCTGCTATTTTCCCTTTCCCATGTTTAAATAAAAGGCCCATTTTGTTGCTTGTAATTGGTTGAAAGTGGTGTTGATCACTCAGGCAGCTACTAATACAATTATATGGTTGAATACTTTATCAGTGTAGCCAAAAAGGCTCAGATCTTGAAAGGTATTAGACTCTTCACTTCCATTGATTTCAATGGAAGTTAGGAGCCCAAAATACCTTTGAGGATCTTGACCTAAGGCTTGGAGAGAGGGGCAGGGACAAGGAACCCTGAGCAAGTTAAAGTTGGCTTGCAAGATACTATAATTCCATCACAATAGCTTTCAGGATTCCTGTGGACCCCAGGGTGGTATGATTGGCACTAATGCTATGAACTATTGCAGCAGTTCTCAAACTGTGGGTCCTGACCCCATTTTAATGGGGTCACCAGGACTGGCTTAGACTTGCTGGGGCCTGGGGCTGAAGCCAAAGCTCGAGGGCTTCAGCCCTGCGCGGCAGGGCTCACGTTACAGCTCCCGCCTGGGGTTGAAGCCCTTAGGCTTCAACTCTTCCCACCCCCCTGCCCGGAGTGTTGGGGCTCAGGCTTTGGCCACCGCATGTGGGGCTCGGGCGGACTCAAACTTCAGTCCCCCCTTCCGGAGTCATATAGTAATTGTTGTGGTCAGATGGGGGTCATGGTGCAATGAAGTTTGAGAACCCCTGAACTATTGGATAGCGTAAGTGGTAAGGGTACAGGCTTTGGGGTCGTTCACTGACATTCTGGGGCCACATATAGAGATTTGCCCCCCACGCGCACCCCCCCCCCCAACTAACAGCAGAACAATTTTGGAGCTGCTCCCTGGTGCTGCTTTGCTCAATGCCTGAAGTAGCTTACTTGGGGCCATTACATCAGGGCTTGCATACAGCCAGAGTAGTATGGAGAGACAATATATACTATTAGTTAATATTAGATGATTAGACTATTTGATTATTAGACTGTTAGATAATCTACTCTACTCTAATCTAATATTAGATTAGACTATTAGATGATAATAATGCGTAATATTAGAATAAACCATTCTAATATTAAAAAAACTAAAGTAATACAACAACATTGATTTTTTTCAAGCTGTATCATAAAATAACAGGGTTGGAAGGGACCTCAGGAGGTCATCTAGTCCAACCCCTGCTCAAAGCAGGACCAATTCCCAGATAGATTTTTGCCCCAGATCCCTAAATGGCCCCCTCAAGGATTGAACTCACAACCATGGGTTTATTAGGCCAGTGCTCAAACCACTGAGCTATCTGTTCCCCCCCAAGCTGTAGCTGTGGCTGTGGCTGTGGCTGTGGCTGTGTTACTTTTGGAATAGTTACCTTGATTGTGAAATAACGCCCAGGCAGTAAACTACTAGTCCCAGCTACTTTTCTGATGATAATCCCAGCAATTCTCTGTAGGTGTTGTGTATAACATATATACATTTGAAGGTTTTTTCCATTTTTTTTATTAGTTAGGTTTAATTTCGCCATTTCAGAGTTAATTCTAACATGTCCTCTTAGGTATTGGGAATTAGTTGGAACACTTCTTGGCCATTTTCATATCAAGTCACAATATGTGTCTTCCTTTTATCACCGCTGAGACACAGGTATTTTGCTGATTTCCCCTATGGGTATCTCCCTTTCAGATTGCCCATAGTAGCTTGTTGAAGTACACCTCATGCTATAGCTATTTTGGAGATAGACGTACATTGTCAAGTAGTGTAGGCTTCACTAGTCCTGCAAGATGCATATTATCTTACCATGTGTCTTCCTGAGTGTATCCATTGGTGTGGGGGTTTCAGTATTGATCACCTTAGTGATCTATCTAATCTATCTATATCTATCTATATATATATATATATTTTACTTCACTGTATTTACTATAGATCCCTTAAGTTTCTCACATGTCCCTATTATCATAGAACTCCTGACTCTGTGTCCCATGCTTTCAGCACTCAACTATCCTTCCTCCCTCAAAATGGTCAGTTAACAACATATTTCTGGACCAAATACTTCCTCACGGACTTGGCAGTGGGAGTCATTTAGCGCAGGGGTTCTCAACCTTTTTCTTTTTGCTGCCCCCCCCCCGCATGCTATAAAACCTCCACAGCCCACCTGTGTCACAACTGATTTTCTGCATCTAAAAGCCAGGGCCAGCGTTAGGGGGTAGCAAACAGGGCAGTTGTTTGGGGCCCCATACTACAAGGAGCCTCATGAAGCTAAGCTGCTCGGGCTTTGGCTTCAGCCCTGGGTGGTGGGGCTCAGGGCCTCGGGCTTCAGCCCCATGCAGTGGGGCTTCGGCTTTCTGCACTGGGCCCCAGTGAGTCTGATGCTGGCCCTGCTTGAAGGACCCCCTGAAACCTGCTTGTGGCCCCCCAGGGGGTCCTGGACCCCTGGTTGAGAACCACTGATTTAGTATATGAATCTGTTTCAGTTTTGGCTTTGTGGTCCTCTTTTAACACTGAAATGGGCTGGCTGGCTCAGTGCACTGTTAATGAGGTATAAGGGGTGTCATCTCTAAGTGCCTGGTTCAGTCATTATTGTAGTGTGGATTAAAAAACATACATAATCTTTCAGCTATTTGATGGCCTATTGTGAAATGAGTTGGGATCTCTGAATTCATTCTAGTGGATAGGAGTTCATGTTGCAAAATCAGGCTCTTTTAGGGTGACCAGTTGGCAAGAGTAAAATATCAGAACACATTGGGGGCGGGGGAGGCAGCCACAGGCACACAGCCCTGACCGGAGCCATGGGGCGGGGGGTGCACAGCCCTAGAAAGCTGCGAGGGGGGCGTACGGCCCCTGTTGCAGCCCCCGCCACAAGCCACGTGTCGGGGGCACAGGATCCTGGTTGCAGCCCCAGTTGCAGGGCAGGGGAGCGAAGGGTCCCAATTCTAGCCCTGGCTCCGGCTCCAGTCGCAGTCACGGAAGGGAGGTCCACAGTCCTGCCTTCAGCCCCAGCTTCAGCTGCTGACAGCTGAAACGAACTAAATCAGGGAGGTCCAGAATCAGTGACTGCCGTGCCCTCCCTGACTAAATCGTAGACTTAGTTATAATCCATATTTAAACATACAGATTTATTTGTACACTAAACAAACGGGTAAAGAGTGGGTTTTTTTATTCAGTCAATAAATCAACTTCAAAATTTGCATACCTCTTAGATGTACCAGAAGTTTGTACTTCTTGGATGACTTTGCCATAATCATGACTTGCTTCTGGGCAATCACAAAGTTGTAGAAGTCCTTGCAACTGATCCAGAAAGTCATTTTGACAAGGGTTTCAGACGGCACCAAGTCTCTGTTGCTTCGATTCCGAACATCAGTCCATGTACCTTTCATGATTGAAAATACATGCTCTGTGTATGTGTTGCTTACTGGTATATTGAGCATGTATGAAACCAGCTTTGTCATGTTCAGGAATTCAGTGCCACCGTCCTTGTTTCTCAGCACTTGAGACCAGGGTTCCCCAACTGAGTATGTGCCAGGCTCCAAATTGGAGTTGATGTCTTTGATGATACAGTACTCATCATAGAGCTGATCAGGATCCACTGTTTTCTGTAGGTTTACAGCTGTCACAGCTGCAGACAGATCCCTGTATTCAAATTCCTTATTAACTTTGATGTTCAAGCACTGGGTATTGAACAAGTAGCCAGTTGTTGAAAAATCAAACAATTTCTCCACATGGTAAAATTTCATGAAGTCTTTCCGGAGACATTCAGCAGTGACAGGTAGCATCTCAGTTAATGCATTTTCAACTTTGGAGCCGAAGAATTTGTCATTCTTCCATTGCTGAAGTTTAATTCTCAGATTATTCATTATGGCATACACTTCACATGCCGTCACACTGTCATTTTCCAAACAAAGTATAGTATCGTTGAAGATTTTCAGGACATTCTGGAGGAAAACCAGATGAATCTCAACTTTGCTAGGCCCCTCACTTTGTTCACCATTTTCCATGTCAGAGAACAGCGTCCATAGAGATTTTGGGCACTCGTCACTGCCCAGAGAAACAAAGTAGCACTTAACAACCTGCCACGTATTTACAAGCTTGTTTACAGCTGGGAAAAGACTCAACCAGCGTGTCAGAACGTGGCGCAGTAAAGTGGCATACTCCATATCCACAAAGTCAAACATCCTTCAGTGCTGCTACTCTTTTAGCAGAACTGGTGAAATGATTGAATGTCTTAATCACCAGAGTCTCAATGTCAACTTGCAGGGTATTGCTAGCATGTTTCACAGTGTTGTGCACAACATGGGCAGGGCAGTTTGCAGGCAAGATATTTTCGTCTTATTTTTTTAAATTCTGGTACACTGATTGTCGCTTTCCATAATTCATGTTCGCATTATCAGCACAGTAGAAAGACACTTTGTTCAGGTCTAGTTTGTGTGTTGCAAGTTTTTCAAGTAATGTGTTGCTTATTGCCTCTGCAGTCTCTTTGCTTTGCTCATAGAAGTCTAACAGTTTATTTTGGACCCCACGTTCGGGTGTCCAGTATCTCAGCGATAAGGGGAAAGTTTTCACATTGCCCTTGTTAGATGCATCTGTGGCAACTGAGAAATAGGGACCGTCTGGATCTTTTGAAAATCTTGTCGAGAGCGGTGACAGCATGTTTTTGATCAATGCCTCTGCTTTAGTTCGGCCACAGCTGGCATGCTTCACAATCGTTGAATCTGGATACAAGTGGGCGCCAGTTTAAGTTCACAGTCACACGAGCGATAGGAGTGTTGATGGACTACTGTGTGGTAAACTTGTTAGCTAAGCAGCAATAACCTTGTTATTGAAGGATTCATTTGACCTGCTGAAAAAAATTGAGACCAGGGTATTTGCTCTTGTGAGTGTCGGTGTTTTGTTCATGATTTTTTGAATCAGCATGATGCTTAACATTGGACTCACCGTCATGGCAAATGCTAAATTCCTTCCTGCATGCTTTACAAAAGGCTTTTGAATCACACTCGTAGGATTTCCGAATCCAGTTGTAAGTGTTTTCCCATTCTGTCCTGTATCTGCACTGTCTTTTTTGTGTTTTGGTAGTTAGCTCCTTACTTGCTGTTGCCATTTTGGGCGGGGTTTTTGGCTGAAGACCATTAACTAGAGAGCTAGCAACTGAAAAGAACCGCACAGTCTCTGTGCTTCTTACGTGTTACTAAGTGCCCACTGTAGTTTGTGCTACGGTATGCACTGTGGTTCAGAACTGTAAACTACATATCCCTACTGTAAATTGTGTTACACCTGAAAAACCAAAATTGCCAGCAGATAACATAGTGTGCAATCAAGTTTAACAAACAGGACATCCCCAATTGACTAATTTTCTATTTCACTACCAAGTTTTAAATTTTACCTGAATATCCGGACAAATGGCATCCCAATCGTACATCAATCAGGTGCACACCCCCAGGTGCAGCCCCTGCATGCCAGTGTAGGTAAGTGACCTGGGCAGCAGCTTAGCAGTGCTCAGCCCTGGGGCAGAATCAGCATGTGCAGTGCTCCAGCAGCAGCCTCTGCAGCCCTGCCCCCGGCATGGCTAGGTGCTTCCTTTCCCTTGCTCTGCCATGAGCTAGGTGGGCTGGTCTGCACACACTGTGCTGGGGGGAGGATGCAGCTATTACACCTGCCCCCGCCTCCCCCATCGAACAAGGAGACGTGTCTCATTTCAGAGCTGGCAGTTCTAGCCCTTCCGCTGCATCCACGGAGCCAGCTGTGGGGGACTCCCTGCCTGGCTCTGCGAGCCAGGGCTCCCTGCAAGCTGCCTTGCCCAGCCCTCCTTAGGGGCACCCCGAGCGCAGAGGGGTTCTGCTCCAGGGCTGTCACTCAGCCCTGGGTGCTGAGAGCCATTGGAACACTCCAGCCCTGGGGATCAGCAGCTGCCCGGGCTCAATTGGCTGAGGTGGGTTTTCCTCTCTGTTGTCGCTACCCCCCGTTAAAATAAATGGGCGACTTCAGTTCACTTTGGATCGGTCCGATCCCAAAGCTCGTTCGCCAAGAGCGGGTTTGGATCGGGCGCAGCGCTAATCCTGGTCACAGAGAGCCGGCAGGTGACAGCTGAATCGAAGCGTGACTTTTGTTCCCAGCCTCATGGAAAGGGCAGCTCTTTCCAGTACTGGGTTTACAGTGGGCACCGGGACACTCATTGCAGAGCCCACTTCTACCCTTGCAGTAGCCTGAGCATGGTGCCACACTGCCGGTGCATGCACACTCCCAAGTGCTGGCGCAAGGCCCTTGGCGGCAGTGTGGGGGCGCGTGCCGAGGAGGGGGTGGGGTTCAAATGGGCACACAGCAGGCAGCCTCCCCCCTCTCGGAGCGAATGAGACTCCGCCGGTGAAAGGCGTGAGCCTGGGAGCTTCGAACCCAGCAGCAGTCCATGTTGGGGGAGGGCTGCCCCGCTCCCCTAGCCAGCGCCCCGCGGACCCAGCTTCACATGGGCTCTGCCCCCTGCTTCATGGGCTCCAGCGGCCCCCACCCCAATGGGCTCCTTCCACCCTGTGAAGTGCCCCCTGTGGGACCTCCATTTTTGTGGGCTCCAGCGCCCTACATTCATGGGCTCCAGCGCCCCTCCCCCTCCGAGGACTCCCCCCTTCCTGGGCTCCATTCTCCGCTTGCTGGGCCCCTGGGGATCCCCTGCTCCCATTCAGGGGGTCTGTGCTTTTCACACTGTCCCCTCTTGGAGCTCTTCTTCCCTCCCCCTAGACTTTATTCCTCCCTGACCTATTTCTTCCCCTGGACATAGGCTAGTGTCATTGTGAGGACAGCAGAGTGGGCTGGGGCTCTTTCCCGGAGCTGTCCATCTGTGTGGTGGTTTTGTTTGGCTCCTCTCCACCCCCTGCCCTGGCCAGACCCCAGTGCAGCTCCAGCTCCGGACAGTCTCTGATGCCCGCCACCTGTGGGGCCCCGCCTGCCTCCCCAGAGCTGAGACGCCTGGGATCGGAGCAGAAGTGGGGCCACTCTCGGCCAGTGGGGGGTGGGGGTTAGCGTGGAGGGGGTTTGGCTGGGCCCCTCCAGGCAAGTGGGTCCTGAGGGAGCCTGGCTGGGGCGGGGGCAGGCCCTGGCATGACTGATAGCGCTGCTCTCAAGGGGCTGGAGTGATTCCCAGGACCGGCCCCAGCCATGCTGCTGGCTCAGCCCAGCTGACACTCACCTTACCTCCCAGCAGGGCTAGTGAGTGCGGCCAGGGGAGGGGGCAGGGCATGAGGGAGGGAGTGTCTGGGAGGTCTGTGGTGGGTGCTGGGCTGTGAGGCGGTGGAGGGTGCTGGGCAGTGGGGGAGGTCTGTGTGTGTGTTGGGGCGCTGGGCAGTGGGGGTCTGTGTGGGGCACTGTGTAGTTGTGGTGGGGCTGTGGGGAAGGGCACTGGCGAGTCGTGTGCCAAAGGTTGCCAACCCTTCGATTAGAGGGTGAGTCATTAATGAATGTCATGGTGATTTGAAATCTTGAATGGGATTGTGGGGTACTCACCTTCCCCTTGGTTTTGAGCTGCCATTTATTCTCTCTACTAGACACTTTCCATGGAGAATTTTCATCCACCCCTAATGATTATTTCCATTTTACAGATAGGGTTGCCAATCCTCCAGGATTGGCCTGGAGTCTCCCAGAATCGGCACCGATCTCCCGGTGCCTATTGAAAGCAACCTGGGAGATTTTAATAGGATATTTTAAGAAAATGTCATGTGGGGGAGGGGGAATCTCCCAGAATAGCTTCAGTCAGAGTTGGCAACCCTATTTACAGATGAGAAAACTTGAGGCACAGAGAAGTGAAATGATTCGCTGAGAACTGTTCTTGGGGCAGCCCCTCTACAGGTCCCAGCTTTCTCTAAACTGGTCTCTCTGTATTTCTATTCATCTCAAATTAGCCCAGTCCCATCAACTTGACCTACAATGAGTCAATCAGCCCTTAAACTCCAGAATTTGCCATCTTCCTTTGTCTCCCTGTCAGTTTGTTATAGGCAGTGTGGCATGGGACTGTTAGCCCTCTGCTCTCCTAGGTCTTTCTGCCTCCTCGTTGCTCTCTGTTTTCCTTTTTTATGGCTTGGCTTGTTTTCCTTATTGGTCCCAGCTGTGGGTGCATTCCTCCATGATTGGCAGTTCTGGCAGCTGTGCTGGGGTGTGGTCAGCCTAGTTGCCAGTAAGCAGGGAAGATTCCTTTCCTGCCTGTGCTCACGTGGTGTTTATAAACCCATTACTCTTGCCCAAAGTCATACAGGATATGTCTACACTGCAGCTGCTGCACAGTGACTCACAGTGACTCTGGAGTGAAATCTGACTTCTCTTTGTGTGCCCATAGCAGTAGATAACGCTTCTGGCTTGGAGGTTAGATGACAACATGCCTACTTCATTTAAAAAAAAAAAATGAAGTTGAGCCTGAATCAGTTCAAGGAGGAAAACAATCAAAGGATTTCAATTTTCTGTGCCCATAAAAGAAGATCCACATTGAAACTGTGTGAACAGCTTTCCATTAATAAAGAAGTTACCAGTTTGAAAGTATAAATTGCTATGATACCAAAAGGCATAATGTAATAGGAAGTTGACCCAAGAACAAGTCAGTTCTGTTATGAATGGAAACAGAATTAAACCTGTTAAAAGGGCACATTATTCTCACTTGTCTAATCTAACACTCCAAGCCAAACTCGTCAATAAAACAGCAGAACTCTTCTTGGCAAAGGCTGTTTGGAAAGAAAAGTGCTGAAAGGTATCAGACCTATTTTTTGCATCCACTTAGTAATTTTTTCCTAGTCATCTAATGCATGCTTGTGTGCCCAGCATCAGTGTACTGTAGTAGGTGCTACCATGATGAAAAATGTAACCAGAGATTGTACTGATTAACATCAGCAATCTCATACTTGCATTAGAAATGAATGCAGGATTACCAAGTGCTGATATATTCTGTCCATTTACCATTCTGCTTTTAATAAAACTTCTAACACATCATACTGGAGTTTACATTTATTTAAATAGGCCTAGGCTTTGTCTGGGTTAGGCGAAAAAAGATGAGTTTTTGATATGTTTGCTAACATACTTTAAAACACCACAATAGGATAAGTGGTATAAGGATAAGTGGTATTTTAAAATGTGCTAACTGCTTGAGGTGAATATGGTTCACATTAAAATACAACTTAAACTGTTTATAGTGGAATTTTAAAATACATGAGCTAGCACATTTAAAAAAAATATCCTTTTCTGGCCCTAATCTGGACAAACACAAGCGTATAGGAAACCTGTAAAATGATATAGTTTTGCTTTGGGGATGAATGGATTACTGTGGGTCTTGCTTCTGCCATTTCTTATTGAGTCCTCATGTGATCCCAAATGGTGCATGTTACAGGGGAATCCTTATGATTCGGTGTCATTTGCAGTATAGAGTCTGACAAGATTGATGGTTCCCCAGCACTTACAGAAGCAGACAGACAAAGATGGTCAATAACTCAATTGGAAATTTGAGCTTTTGCTATATAATTAAACTGCAAACATTTAAGAGATTAAGGTAGTCTCTTTTTAGAATGCAGATACATTTTAAAGAAATAATAAATAATATAAATTAGTAATATTTGGCTCTTGTATAGTAGCTCTTGTCTAATAACATCATAGAAATTTACAAATGCTGATGAAGTAAGCTCATATAAAAGCCCTACAAGGGCAGGTCATTCCCCTTTTACAGATGGAGAAATTGAAACACAGAAAGGAAGTGGTTTAGCCATGATCACTCAGGGCTCATCTACACACAGTTTTTGTACTCCCATTACTGTAATGGTTTAGAAATTGATACAAAGTGGTATAGTACTCTAGTGTTGACACAATTATATTGCTGTAAGGGTGCTTATATCGATATAGCCACCATTATACTGGTGTAACGGTGTCAACGCTAGACATTGTACCACTTCAGTTAAAATCAGTTTCTAAATTGATATAGTGGTACAAAAATTGTGTGTAGATCAGCCCTCAGTGAATCTGTGGCCAAGTCCCTTATCCTTAGTCATGTGCTGTGACCACTAAACAACATTCACTCCCCAGCTGGAGATACTGAATGTATCAGTAATAGGCTTAATTCATACAGGTCACATCTCTGAAATGTTTATTTCATACATCTTGAATCGAAATTTGGGAGTTGAAAGAAATGGTGACCTTTTGTGTGAATGGACATAAAATGGAATGTTTTCATTTCCAATGGGCTTTAAGCTAAGCAAATATTAGTCAGTCCAAACTAGGTTTGAAATTAAATTATTCTTATTTGTTGGCATGTGCCGGAGAATTGCTTTGATCTATCTGTACTTTCACCAAAGGGGTATTGGCAGCCTGGCTTTCCATTTGTAGCCATTCAGGATGAAAGGGGTTATAATAGCCACCTTGTGTGGCAGTGATATTGAACAGATGACATTATTTGGGTAATATTAAATGAATAAAGGTAAACATGCTTCAATTAAAATGTTTTTGCAGGCAGAGTGCAATAGTGCTATTGGAAACTCTTCTATGTGGGTTTAAGGAATTTGGCCACATTTGTAACTGGTTTGCTTTAACTCTGAAGTTGTTGGAAAGAGAGAACCTTGTACTGTAAACTGTTAATTCATATTTTCAAAAAAAAAAAAAATTTTTAAAGTAACTTTTGGATGTGGATTTTTTTATGATGAAGATGACAGAGTTTTGCTGTCTGTTACCGATTTTAATGGGAGATATTAAAGGCCACCCACTTTCTTAATCATGATCATTAGAACTTGTATATCTCCTTCATCCAGGGGTCTCAAAGTAGATTACAAACAGTTAATTATGCCCGTACACAATAGCAGATGGCAGTTCAGAAGGCGCGCACAAAGGTGAACGGCAACGCACAATAAATGAATGAATGAATGGCATCCTTTCCATCTTGCTAATGACCCACAAAGAGAATGTCAGTTTGTTAAAAAAAAAAAAAAAAAAAAAAAAAAGGCTGTGCTTGTCTTTTATATTAGGAATATTGGGTATTGACTTCCCGCTTTTTATTAAAAGACTTTGGCAGGGTTTGGAGAGATCTGGATGGTGATGTCACATGAAACTGACACCTGAGCTGCAGCTCCCAGGTTGCTGACTGAGGTGGCAGGAGATGCTTATTCTTAGACCTTGCTTAGGTACAAAGGTACCTTGTTTCAACAGAATTAGTTAACTTAATTTGATTCCGAACCCCACTGAACACCAGTGTAGATACAGTTTACCAACCTTAATTTGAAATAGAGTTCCAGGGTAGACCCATAAAGTGTGGTTTACAGTCAAGTAAGGCCCTGTCTATGTAGGCCCTTGTAGGCCCTGTCTATGTAGCAGAAAATGGAGCATTTTTCAATTGTGTTAGTTCAGTAAGTTAGCTTAGCATCACTGGAATACCCCTTTAGCACCTGTGTAGACACAGTTTTGTGGCACAATGTGGACTGCGGGGGTGTGACCAAAATGATGTGCTCTAATTGCCCAATGTAGACGCTGTTGGTGCGAACTAAAAGGTACTTAGTTTGCGTTAACGTAGTTCTCTTTCAAACAGGACTGTACTAACACAAACTAGGTAATGTTTAGTTTCTGTCAGCATCATCCACCGGGGAGTGCAACATTTTAGTGCGCTCTACAGTTCACAGCCCCCGTAGTCTACACTGCAGTCCAGTGTAGACCTTTACAATCATGCTAGCTGATTTTGTCGTAACCTAGGCTTCTCTCTAGACGTTAACTCAACCAGTTTAGCATATTCTGAAGTACAGTTGCTTTGCGTTGACTAGAGTTTTAGAAGATGTAAAGTAGAGTTAGCTAACTTGGTCTAACATCACTCCTTTAAATCCTAGTCTAGACGAACCTATATAGAGGGCCTGAGGGGTTCTAGTATTTGTCCACATCTGCAACTTGTTCTGTGTTAGTCCTTTATCCTGCTTGTTTTAACAACTAGGTGCATGTATCTATAGTTTTTTGCTCTAATATTTGTGAGTTAACCTGTATCTCTTCAGCTTGTTAAAATAAATTATTACCCTGATGGCCTTTGTTTAGTCCATGTGTGTATAAACCCATCAATACATGGTTAAATAAATAAAATAAATTAATGGAGATATCCTATCTCCTAGAACTGGAAGGGACCTTGAAAGGTCATCGAGTCCAGCCCCCTGCCTTCACTAGCAAGACCAAGTACTGATTTTGCCCCAGATCCCTAAGTGGCCCCCTCAAGGATTGAACTCATTACCCTGGGTTTAGCAGGCCAATGCTCAAACCACTAAGCTATCCCTCCCCTTCTCATGTACTTTGTGCTGATTACTTTTGTTCCAAAGGAAAGTGATGAGCCATATTTACAGGTTCTGGGTTTAAAAATATTAGCCTTAGCTGATATTTGTTTAAACAATCAGCTCTGTTGATGGGGTTGTCTTAAACTTTAGCAGGACTTTAGGTCCATTTAAGTATTTGCATGTGGATGCCATGGGGGGGAACAGGTTGAGCAAGGATGAAGAAACAAAAATCAAAGCAAAGGGAGAGATTTGTAGGTTAAAAAGTGTGGGTTTTGAATAGTTGCTTCAAAACCAGACATATTTGTTGGAATGTAATCTTTTAGTTCTACATGTGAATTAGTAATGTTTGAATTTCAAATCTGAGACTTTTTTCCATCTTTTTTTTTTTGTATCATTGAAAACACACACATTATATTTCTACCTCTTCTGTGTATTATTACTTTTGTATCCTCTAGAACAGGGTACGCGGCCTACCAGGGTAAGTCCCCGGACGGGCCGGACCTGTTTGTTTACCTACCGCCTCTGCAGGTTCGGCCGATTGCGGCTCCGTTGGCCCGCGCCGCTTCCCACAGCCTCCATTGGCCTGGAGCGGCAAACCGTGGCCAGTGGGAGCTGCGATCGGCCGAACCAGCGGAGGCGGCAGGTAAACAAACTGACCCGGCCCACCAAGGGGCTTACCCTGGCTGGCCACGTGCCAAGGGTTGCCGATCCCTGCTCTGGAACTCTGCTCTGGTATTATCTCCTGATAGACTGCAGAAGCACTTCTTTTAGTGCCTTTCTGCCACTGGTTCAATAATTTTTGTCAAGATGAATTGCAGCAACAACAAAAAGTGGGTAATATGCTAATTGTTTAATTGTAAGCCTTACTTTTATGAGCAGTGATGATGGACTAACCTGTGAGCCATGATACGAGGACTAGTGATAGGTTTAACTCTCCGCATGATCTGTACACACTTGTTTAACTAATGGTGTAATTTTATACTGATTTATTTAAATTGATGCATCTTTGTGTGTGGGCACTCTTAAATGGATTTAAATCTGGTTGATATCTGGTTAGCTTGTTCCTGAAAACAGGGGAAAGCTTAATCGATAAAACTAGTTTTAGGTTGATGATATCAGTGTTTTCCCTCAGGGTTTTCCACTAGTGTAATGACACTGGGGCAACTTTGTATGTTGACAAGCCTGCAGGAGCCTATCTGCTGAAGCCACATTACCACACATAGTTATGTCACCCTTGTGGTTTTCTCATCCAAAACCTGCTTAGATTTACTACCATACGGTCCACATCTGGCATATGACTAGTTGGCAGTAGTGTCAACTCTCATGATATTTGATGTTTTTCTTAAAGCCCCAGCTCCTGGAGTCATGAAATTATGTAACATTCTATTTTATTTTTTCCTTCCCCCACCCCCTTTTCGTTTGTTTCTCTTTCCTTTTGTTTTGCTGGTTTCTCTTTCCTTTTGTTTTGCTGGTTTCCCTTTCATTTTCCCTCGTTCTTTCTTTCCTTTTCATTTTCTTTTTCTTTCGTTCGTTTTTTCTTTTGTTTTCTCGTTCTTTCAGTGGTGTACCTTTACTATAGAGTCCCATGGAAAGTGAATGGGGTTGGAGTGGAAGACTGGAGGGAGAGGTACTTGAGGCGGTTTCTGTTCAGTTAGTCTCCTCTAAGGCAGATTCTCTGTGGTTAGCGTCCTCTAGGGAGGCCATGGGTGGTCTGTAACCATAGAAACTCCACACACAGCATCACCCAACCAGCTGCAGATACAGAGATAAGGCAAGAGTGACACTGGGTGGAGTGATGTAGGGTGTTGTGCTGTGTCGAAGGGTACGTTGGGGGACTACTTTCTTGGCGAGAGGAATGAGGCAAATCCAAAGATGGACATGAGGAACCAGAGATGACTTTGGGGGAGCCAGGCCAGGGTGATGGAGGGGCAATTAAAGTGAGGAAGCCAGAATGTGAAGCGGAGTGTGGAGGAGCTGTGGGGATCCAGAGGTAGAAGAGGGGGTGTGGGTGGGGAACCCAGGGTGGGAGGCAATAGAGGGTCCTGTGGCACCTTTAAGACTAACTGCCACAGGACCCTCTGTTGCTTTTTACAGATTCAGACTAACACGGCAACCCCTCTGATACTTGACAGGGTGGGAGGGTGAGTGAGCAGAAAGGGGGATGGAGCGGAAACTGAATGGGAAACTGCTGGATTTGTTTGGGAGAAAGTATTAATTTGAGAGGGAGGAGGAGGAGCAATGAATTGAAGGATTTTAGAGTCAAGGTTATATAATAAGACAGTGCTTGTTTGAATATTCAAATTAGATTTTGCATAATCTGCATGGAGCCTTTTCCAAACGTACAACATTAATGTATGCTAAGTGGAGTGGTGACACAAGGCTAGTTAATACGGCTTAAATTTTAAAACCTGAGGCATCAAACTGGTTTTGATTTTAGTAGATTAGTGGGCTAGAAAAGGACCAGACATTTCAGCCTACTGTTCCCAGTGATGTGTGTCTTAAGCAATTAATTGTAGGCAAATTATGAAGGAGAGCAAAGTCATACAAAACACCCTTCATCCTTGTTATTTCTGTATGTACTTTCCTTCCCTTGCAATGAATGTATCTCCGAGGCTGCAGGAGAGTGGATTTTTAATCTTTCATAGGTATTTATACACCTTGAAACCAGATTTTTAGAGTTGTATGTCCAAAAGAATGTGTATAATTTGCACATACAATTACTTCAGTTACATGCAGAGTTACTTATGATAACTGCATATCATTTATGCAGAGATAAGAAGGGCTCGAAAGCCTGTCTCACCGACAGAAGTTGGTCCAATAAAAGATTTCATTACATCCCCCACTTTGTCTCTCTAATATATTGGGACCAACACAGCTACAATTATACTGCATGTCTCATTTATGTATACTTTTTTGCAAACAGTAGTTCTAAAAATCTAGGTTGTGCAGACTGAGCGTAGGAGTGTCACCTGAGACAGCAAGAGATAGAGGAGAAAATCTGCCACTTATTCAGGGTATATTCTGGTTTCATGGACTAGTGTATTTGATCTAAATAAGGTTTTGCAGCCTCATCAAAGCATGATCTGCTAGAGAAT
Source organism: Terrapene triunguis (assembly GCF_002925995.2). Taxonomy (NCBI): domain Eukaryota; kingdom Metazoa; phylum Chordata; order Testudines; family Emydidae; genus Terrapene; species Terrapene triunguis. The sequence goes on along the minus strand of NW_020664418.1, from coordinate 39,811,555 downwards.
GTGGCAAACGAGGAGGTAATGCATACCTTGCAACAAGGCAGTGGATATTTTCAAATTGTTATAGTTTGGTAAAAGTGTAATTGCACATGACCATGAAGGCATGACAATAAATCTTACTTCTAGGCAATATTGATATGTGCCAGTACATAGCTATTGGGTTACAAAGGGAGTCAGATTTGAGTCCTGAAAATATAATGCCTATTCTCCTGTCTGGAGGAGTTGTTCCAGGAAGGGTAGGTCTATTGAGTATAATTTTGCAATAACACTGTCCTTATTGGTTCCTTACGATCATGTTTCTGTCCCCCTCTCTTTGTAGCAAGAATTGAATTTGATGCTTCCCTAGGTTTCTGTGTTTGTGTGTTGAGGAGGAGAGGAGTGGTCAGTGCTTGAGTTAGTTACCTTGCAGGTATCAGTAGGTAGTTACCTTGGCACAGAGAGGGATCAAAGAGAATTTAGGCTGGGATACTTTGGATATTTGAGCAATTTTTGGTTGCTCTCCATGCCTCCTTGTGTGTGTCAAACACCAATGAGATGCTACAGTACCATCGTGATATCACGGTGCTGATTTTGATCTTGTGCCGGCGTTTCCAGATGTTGTCGTCTACCATGGCCATTTGAGCAGGGTTTGGGAATTTTTTTACATAAAAATTAGTTAGTCTTTAAGGTGCCACCAGACTCCTTGTTGTTTTTACATAAACAGTTTTTCATCAGAAAATAACACATTGTCGAAACCGAAACTTTTCGTGAAACCATACCAGTTTTGGAAAAAACTTGAATCAGGCAGGATTCTCAGGTCCGGTATGGGATTTCTGGTGAGAGAGAGGAGCCAGTGGGTAGGGCATGCACCTGGGATGTGGGAGGTCCAGGTTCAAGAATCTGCTCTGCCTGTCTGAGAGCAGAAACTTGAACCTGGTCCTCCCACGTTTCAGGTGAGTGCCCTACAGATCAGACTGTGTTGGCTGTTCTGGGGTGAGGGCTCTCTCTTGCTCTCTTTTTTGGAGGGGTGGGTGAGGGGTAAAATTTTGTAAAAGTCTTGGTTTCATCCCAGTGCAATGTGGGAATTTTTTTTCTCTCAAACCTTGAAAATTTTCATGGGATGGGAAAACTGTTTCCTGTCAGGATCTAATAGCCGTGCCTCTGCATATCTTTTTGAAGCTGACTGCTGTGCTTGATGATCTGGTCAAAATGCATGCTGAAATCTACCTGTATATCTGAAGATGGGAGCAGGACTCTTAGAGTGATGTGAAAAAGGACAGAGAGAAGAAACCAGGAGCCTTGGAGACCGAGAGGGTCTTTTATATAATAAAGTTATTGAGAATGTGAACTTGACCTCTGGCTTTTTTTGCCCTTTTCTTAGGGTGACTGTGTTATTACAGTACGGCTGACTGAAGAAGCTGAACTTGAAGATGATGTAGTTTTTTACTTGGTGTTTACTGGCTCCGCTGTCCAACACTGCACAAGCACTAGAAAAATTAATCGTGGGACCTTGGAGACCATTGCTCCTGGTAAGCTCTCTTTGCGAAACACCGCCTAAAACGATTTGTGAAAACGGATCCATCGAAGTTTATTTAAACCTCATGTAATGTTGAGAATATTATTTTCCCCCTACTTGCACAAACTTTTAGAATAAAAAAATATGTATCTGGAATGATCATTTTAAACCAGGCTTTGACTGGATGGGTTTTTAAAAAATGATCCAGAGGCAAACAGAGGTTTATAGCGGAATCGCATCAGTGTGGTAGCATAGTTATTTAATGCATAACTGTTACGCTGTACAAAAGAAAACACAAAGTTTTGCTTCTGCATGTTAAGACTTTGAGTAAAGGCCAGACAGAAGAGGGGACAGTTGCCTTTACAAATTACAAATGTCTAGAAATGCCATTTGTTCAAGGGGATTTGCAGCGCAGTAAGGAACTGGCTGCATTTAGGTTGCTAGGGTTGAGTTGAACAGAGGCTCATTAATGTAGCCACAGGTACAGGCTTCCTCCTTTCCTGGGGGGTGCTCCACCCCAGGCCCTGCTCCCACTCCACCCCTAACCCCAAGCCCCCCCTCGCCTCTTCCTGCCCCGAGTGGGCCCCCCCCCCACTAGTCGTCGTCCCCCCCCCGCGCCTCCTGCATGCTGCGGAACAGCTGTTCGTGGCAGGCGGGAGCCACTGAGAGGGAGGGGGAGGAACTGATCAGCAGGGCTGCCGGTGGGCTGGGGAGGAAGTGACTGCCAGTGGATGCTAAGCATCCACTATTTTTTTTTCGTGGGTACTCTAGCACCCATAGCATCGGCTCCTATGAATGTAGCTGTATTGAAACAAGCCCCTGCCTTAAACCTAAAACACCTTCGTGCACTTAAACACAGTGACATAGTTTCTGCGCTCGAAGACTTTTCCCAGGTGCTCCAGGTGTTCTGTCCATGAATCAGAAAAAATGGCCACATCATCGAGGTAGGCAACTGCAGATTCTTCCAATCCGGCTAAGAGACCATCTACAAGTCTTTGGAAGGTGGCGGGTGCATTTCGCAACCCGAAAGGGAGTACATTGAATTCATACACCCCTGCCTGGGTGACGAAGGCGGACCTTTCCTTAGCGGGTTCATCTAGTGGTACTTGCCAGTACCCTTTGGTTAAGTCTAAAGTAGAGATGAATTGGGCATGTCCCAATTTTTCCAATAGCTCATCTGTGCGTGGCATTGGATAGTTGTCAGGACGAGTTACAGCATTTAGCTTACGGTAGTCCACGCAAAGCGTATTTCCCCATCTGGTTTGGGAACTAGAACCACTGGAGATGCCCATGCACTGTTAGAGGGGCGGATTATACCCATCTGTAGCATGTCCTGGATCTCCCTTTGTATAGCCGCTTGGGCATGAGGTGACTCCCGGTAGGGTGGGGTTCTAATTGGGTGAGCATTACCTGTGTCAATGGAGTGGTATGCCCGTTCGGTCCGTCCTGGAGTGGCTGAGAAAATCGGTGCAAAGCTTGTGCACAGCTCCTGATCTGCTGTCGCTGCAGACGTCCCAGGGTCGTGGAGAGGTTCACCTCTTCCACGCCACCATTCCTTGTTCCTTCGTAGTAGACACCTGCAGGCCACTCCGCGTCATCTGTTTCCTGGGCTGTAAACTGGCAAACGTTTAATCCTCTGGAATAAAAGGGCTTAAGAGAATTAACATGGTATACCTTAGGCTTTATGTTGGAGGTGGGGGAGGCTATGAGATAGTTAACAGCTCCTAGGCGCTCCTGGACCGTGAATGGTCCTTCCCACGACGCTTCCATTTCATGGGCCTGGAGCGCCTTTAAGACCATGACTTGGTCTCCTACTTTGAAGGACCGTTCTCTGGAATGTTTATCATACCAGGCCTTTTGCTCTTCCTGAGCATCCTTTAGGTTTTCTTTAGCAAGGGCTAAAGAGTGTCGGAGGGTGTTTTGTAGGTTGCTTACAAAGTCTAGAATGTTAGTTCCTGGAGAAGGCGTAAACCCCTCCCATTGCTGCTTCACCAACTGTAATGGCCCCTTAACCTCGCGGCCATACACAAGTTCAAATGGTGAAAACCCTAAATTGGGATGTGGTACAGCCTTGTAGGCAAAAAGCAACTGCTGCAACACTAGATCCCAATCATTGGAGTGTTCATTTACGAATTTACGTATCATGGCCCCCAAAGTTCCATTAAACCTCTCCACCAGACCATTGGTTTGATGGTGATGAGGGGTGGCAACCAAGTGATTCACCCCATGAGCGTCCCACAGGTTTTTCATGTTCCCTGCCAGGAAATTAGTTCCCGAATCTGTAAGGATGTCGGAGGGCCAACCTACCCTGGCAAAAATGTCTGCTAATGCCTGGCACACACTTTTAGTCTTGGTGTTGCTTAAGGGTACAGCTTCCGGCCATCGGGTAGCAAAATCCATGAAAGTCAGTATGTACTGCTTTCCTCTGGGTGTCTTCTTTGGGAAAGGACCCAGAATATCCACAGCTACTCTCTGAAATGGGACCTCAATTATGGGTAGTGGCTGGAGAGGGGCTTTAACCTGGTCTTGGGGCTTTCCCACTCGTTGGCACACCTCACAAGACCGGACATAATTAGCAACGTCCTTGCCCATTCCCTCCCAGTGGAAGGACTTCCCCAACCGGTCTTTGGTTCTGTTCACCCCAGAATGGCCACTGGGATGATCATGGGCTAAGCTCAAGAGCTTTACCCGATACTTAGTGGGAACTACCAACTGTCTTTGAGGATGCCAGTCTTCCTGGTGCCCACCAGAAAGAGTCTCCTTGTATAAAAGTCCTTTTTCTACAACAAACCGGGATCGGTTAGAAGAGCTGAGAGGCGGTGGGGTGCTCCGCGCCGCCGCCCAAGCTTTCTGGAGGCTGTCATCTGCTTCCTGCTCGGCCTGGAACTGTTCCCTTGATGCTGGAGACATCAGTTCCTCCTTGGACTGTGGACTGGGGCTTGGTCCCTCTGGAAGCGATGCAGGTGCTGGGACTGTTTCCATTGACTGTGAACCGCTGTCCGCTGGTGCACTATGTGGTATTTCAGGCTCTGGCTGAGCCTCTTGGGTAGGGTTATCTGCTACTTCCGCCAGTTCAGGCTCGCTGGTGCCCTCTGGCATTGGAGTTGTAGACGGGTTTGCAAGCGCTGGACTCAGTGCTGGCAATGGTTCTGGTGCTGGTTGCGTTGTCAGTTCCGGTTCCGGGACTGGCTTTGGCTGGGTCTCTGGGATTGGATCCACTACGGCTGTTGCAGTCGTTGGCAGGGGATCCGGTTCCACCACCTGTGTTTGGGTCTCCGGTAACACAGACGGGGCCCTGGTGGACGGCTCAGGAACAGGGATGGGGGTGGAAGCTTGCTTAGCCTGGCTGCGGGTGACTATTCCCACCCTCTTGGCTAGCTTCACATGGTTGGCCAAGTCTTCCCCCAGCAGCATGGGGATGGGATAATTGTCAGAGACTGCAAAATTCCACATTCCTGCCCAGCCCTTATATTGGACATGCAACTGGGCTGTAGGCAAGGTTACAGACTGTGACACGAAGGGTTGAATTGTCACTGTAGCCTCCGGGTTGATGAGTTTGGGGTCCACTAGGGATTGGTGGATAGTTGACACTTGTGCCCCAGTATCCCTCCAAGCGATAACCTTCTTACCGCCCACTCTCAAGGTTTCCCTTCGCTCCGAGGGTATGAGAGAGGCATCTGGGTCTGGGGATCTTTGGTGTGACTGGGGTGTAATGAACTGTAATCGGTTGGGGTTCTTGGGGCAGTGAGCCTTTATATGCCCCAGTTCATTACATTTAAAACATCGCCCTGCTAAGGTATCACCGGGGCGATGTTGTTTGATGGAGACTGGTGTGGTGGGGTGAGAAGGCGTCTGGGGTTTCCCTTGGGATGTGGGTGGGGCCTTGGGTTGTCCCCGGTGGTAAGGTTTTGTTTCGGCTTGCCCCTTCTGATATTCGCTCCAACTGCTACTAGCTTTTTTCTTTTCTGTCACCTCCACCCATTTGGCTCCAATCTCCCCCGCCTCGGTTACAGTTTTGGGCTTCCCATCTAGGATGTACCTTTCTATTTCCTCAGGAACACCCTCTAAAAACTGCTCCATTTGCAATAGGAAGGGCAACTCTTCCGTAGATTTAACATTTGCTCCTGATATCCAGGCATCCCAATTTTTCCCAATGTGGTAGGCATGTCGGGTAAATGACACATCGGGTTTCCACCTTAGGGCTCTGAACCGCCGACGGGCATGCTCAGGTGTTAGCCCCATTCTGATTCTGGCCTTGTTTTTAAAAAGTTCATAACTGTTCATGTGTTCCTTAGGCATTTCAGCCGCCACCTCTGCTAAGGGTCCACTGAGCTGCGGCCTCAGCTCTACCATGTACTGGGTTGGAGGGATGTTGTATCCAAGGCAGGCCCTTTCAAAATTTTCTAAGAAGGCCTCAGTATCATCGCCTGCCTTGTAGGTAGGGAATTTCCTGGGATGGGAAGTGGTACCTGGAGAGGAGTTGTTAGGATGGTCTGATGCACCCTGCCTAGTCCTTGCTGCTTCCAGTTCCATCTCTTTTTCTTTCAGCTCCATCTCTCTTTTATGGGCCTCCTGTTTGGCTTTTTCCAGCTCCATTTCTCTCTTGTGGGCCTCCTCTTTGGCTTTCTCTTCTCTGTCTCTCAGCTCCATCTCTCTCTTGTGGGCCCCCTCTTTGGCTTTCTCTTCTCTGTCTCTCAGCTCCATCTCTCTCTTGTGGGCCTCCTCTTTAGCTTTTTCTTCTTTGGTAGTCATTTTCCTGGTTTTCTTGTGCTGGGTCACACCCCTCTGCAGTTGACTGAAACTGGGATGTACTTAGCTCTGGCTGCTGCTGAGTTAACAGAGACTTTCTAACAAGCTACTCCCGAGGATGTAAAAAGAAAAAAAAACAATTCAACTTGTAAATTATCTTTACCAGTCAGTCAAAGTTTGCTCCCTTTGAACCCTTCTCTTAACAAAGGACCTCGTTAAAAAAAACTTAACACCTCTGCCTTCAGGCAAGGAGAGATAAGATATGCGTCTACCTTCAGCTCTGCTCTCCAAGCAGCTAGAAGGAAAAAAAAATCTCTTACTGGCTTTTGGGTCTAAAACAATCTCCACCGCTGTGCCACCATGTCAAGGCTGTATCCCCACTTTGAACTTTAGGGTACAAATGTAGGGGCCTGCATGAAAACTTCTAAGCTTATCTACCAGCTTAGCTTTGGTCCACTGCCACCATCACAAGAATTCCCTCCCTGGGAAGCCTTGAGAAACCTTTCACCAATTCCCTGGTGAACACAGATCCAAACCCCCTTGGATCTTAAAACAAGGAGAAATTAACCATCCCCCCTCCTTCCTCCCACCCTCCTTTCACCAACTCCTGGTGAATACAGATCCAAACCCCCTTGGATCTTAAAACAAGGAGAAATCAATCTGGTTCTTAAAAAAGAAGGCTTTTAATTAAAGAAAAAGGTAAAAATCATCTCTGTAAAATCAGTATGGAAAATAGCTTTACAGGGTAATCAAACTTAAAGAGCTCAGAGGACCCCCCTCTGTCTTAGGTTCAAAGTACAGCAAAACAAAGATAAACACTCTGGTAAAAGGTACATTTACAAGTTGAGAAAACAAAGTAAATCTAAGACGCCTTGCCTGTCTTTTTACTTACAAGTTTGAAATAGGAGAGACTTGTTTAGAAAGATGGGGAGAACCTGGATTGATGTCTGGTCCCTCTCAGTCCCAAGAGCGAACAACCTCTTAAAACAAAGAGCACACACAAAAGCCTTTCCCCCCCCAAGATTTGAAAGTATCTTGCCCCCTTATTGGTCCTTCGGGTCAGGTGTCAGCCAGGTTACCTGAGCCTCTTAACCCTTTACAGGTAAAAGGATTTGGAGTCTCTGTACACAGAGAGCTGTTACCCTTCCCTTTATAGTTATGACACATAGTTTCTGAAGTTGTTGCAGGGTGTGATCTCTCTCCAATAAATGTGCTTGGTCCTTGGTGACTTTCCCACTCCTGTGGTATATAGTGCTCAGGAAGAGTCATTCTTGGAGTCTCTTTGGCCCAGGCTTCATGCAATTAAAGAAGGGCAGCAATTTCCTTCAGTGGCTTCACACCATGGGAATGAAAATTTTCCAGATGGCATTCTTTACTATTAACCTTTTATCCTGACTGTTGCTATACAGCGCATTGATATGAGTGTGAGGAAAAAACAGTCTATTATTTTCAACTATATACAACAGTATAGCTTATGTAATTTAGTGTATTTCCTGCTTTTATCTATGTGGCAGGTAATGTTATAGGAGAGACGCATGTTCAATGGAATTTGCCAGTGACAGCGTGCTTCTGTATGTTGCTGTGGTCTCTTTGTTTCCTCCTGGTAAATGTAGTGATTAAAGCAAAGTTGGCCATATTATTCACTCTGTACAGTCTCTGCACTGTCAGGGTAATTAAAAAGCAACAGAGGGTCCTGTGGCACCTTTAAGACTAACAGAAGTATTGGGAGCATAAGCTTTCGTGGGTAAGAACCTCACTTCTTCAGATGCAAGTAATGGAAATCTCCAGAGGCAGGTATAAATCAGTGTGGAGATAACGAGGTTAGTTCAATCAGGGAGGGTGAGGTGCTCTGCTAGCAGTAGAGGTGTGAACACCAAGGGAGGAGAAACTGCTTCTGTAGTTGGATAGCCATTCACAGTCTTTGTTTAATCCTGATCTGATGGTGTCAAATTTGCAAATGAACTGGAGCTCAGCAGTTTCTCTTTGGAGTCTGGTCCTGAAGTTTTTTTGCTGTAAGATGGCTACCTTAACATCTGCTATTGTGTGGCCAGGGAGGTTAAAGTGTTCTCCTACAGGTTTTTGTATATTGTCATTCCTGATATCTGACTTGTGTCCATTTATCCTCTTGCGTAGTGACTGTCCAGTTTGGCCAATGTACATAGCAGAGGGGCATTGCTGGCACATGATGGCATATAGAACATTGGTGGACGTGCAGGTGAATGAGCCGGTGATGTTGTAGCTGATCTGGTTAGGTCCTGTGATAGTGCTGCTGGTGTAGATATGTGGGCAGAGTTGGCATCGAGGTTTGTTGCATGGGTTGGTTCCTGAGTTAGAGTTGTTATGGTGCGGTGCGTGGTTGCTGGTGAGAATATGCTTAAGGTTGGCGGGTTGTCTGTGGGCGAGGACTGGCCTTCCTCCAAAGGTCTGTGAAAGTGAGGGATCATTGTCCAGGATGGGTTGTAGATCACTGATGATGCGTTGGAGAGGTTTAAGCTGAGGGCTGTAGGTGATGGCCAGTGGAGTTCTGTTGGTTTCTTTTTTGGGCCTGTCTTGTAGCAGGAGGCTTCTGGGTACACGTCTGGCTCTGTTGATTTGTTCCTTTATTTCCTTGTGTGGGTATCGTAGTTTAGAGAATGCTTGGTGAAGATCTTGTAGGTGTTGGTCTCTGTCTGAGGGGTTGGAGCAGATGCGGTTGTACCTCAGTGCTTGGCTGTAGACGATGGATCGTGTGGTGTGTCCGGGGTGGAAGCTGGAGGCATGAAGGTAGGCATAGCGGTCGGTGGGTTTTCGGTATAGGGTGGTGTTAACATGGCCATTGCTTATTTGTACTGTGGTGTCCAGGAAGTGGACCTCCCGTGTAGATTGGTCCAGGCTGAGGTTGATGGTGGGGTGGAAGCTGTTGAAATCATGGTGGAATTCTTCCAGGGTCTCCTTCCCATGGGTCCAGATGATGAAGATGTCATCAATGTAGCGTAGGTAGAGAAGGGGTGTGAGTGGACGAGAGCTGAGGAAGCGTTGTTCCAGGTCAGCCATAAAGATGTTGGCATATTGTGGGGCAATGCGGGTTCCCATAGCGGTGCCACTGGTCTGAAGGTATATATTGTCACCAAATTTGAAATAATTGTGCGTGAGGATAAAGTCACAGAGCTCAGCAATATGTTGTGCTGTGTCATCATCAGGGATACTGTTCCTGACAGCTTGTATTCCATCTGTGTGTGGGATGTTTGTGTAGAGAGCCTCTACATCCATGGTGGCTAGGATGGTGTTTTCTGGGAGGTCACCAATGCATTGTAGTTTTCTCAGGAAATCTGTGGTGTCACGGAGATAGCTGGGAGTGCTGGTGGCGTAGGGTCTGAGTAGGGAGTCCACATATCCAGACAGTCCTTCAGTGAGAATTAAAGTCCTTCAGGGTAATTAAAGTTACTTGGAAAGAGCAATCTAGTACAATTACTGATTACTGGAACCCAGTGCAGTCAGTGAGATTGATTCATTTTCTCATGGAAGCGATACAGGACTGGTAACTCTTAGACTGTTTTTGTGTTGTGTGTACAAGGCATACAGTAATTCTGTGACAGTATTGGGTGCCGGGACCTCATCTCTCTTGGGACCCAAATAGCAGAATTGCCCAGAAAGGAACTGAAACGATTGTGTTCCGTTTCAGCTTGAAAAGGAGCCAGAATACCTCACAGGATTTCATTACAAAAGCAGTCCATTTCTATTGTTGTTATCCTAACATCCCTGTATGCAACAAAGGACACCACTTGAGCTTCTGTTTGACTTTAATGATTGTATCTGCAGTGGTGCTGGATGGCAGTTACCTCTAGTAACTTGGGTTTAATATGTGTATTTCATGTTGGAAGATATTGTCACAGAAGGGAGGACTTCAATATTGGACCAGTCTTTGGTGAGGGGTGGTGGTGGGGGAAGGTGAAGAGAGAGTCTTTTTTATTATACTTGTATCCAGAAAAAAATCTATTTAGCCAGTATCGTTCCTTGGTTCAGTCTCTCTTATTGAAGATGGGTTTCAGAGGGTTAGTCTGTATTAGCAAAAACAATGAGGAGTCCTTGTGGCACCTTAGAGACTAACACATTTATTTGGGCATAAGCTTTTGTGGGCTATAACCCACTTCATGAAAACTTATGCCAAATAAATGTGTTAGTCTCTAAGGTGCCACAAGGGCTCCTCGTTGTTTTTATTGAAGATGCTGATTCTAGTAGGAGAATGATCTCTCTTAGCTCAGCTTCTCCTCCTGCTGGACTCCACAGTGAATCTGCAATCATGTGCTTACCTTTTGTATTCAGCCAGTTACCTTGGAAATGGTTATGATGACTCATAGCTAAGTATTATTTGACCTCACTGGAGGATTAACTATGAGCAAGAGGCAGTGTGTGGGAGACCAGCCCTTGTTGAAACATCATAGCCGGGGTAATTAACAAGTCCTTCATGATTACACAAATTAAGAAAACCATAAGCAAAGTGAATGACTTTTGGCCAATCATCACATGATAGAACTAGGAGTGCAGGTACTCTGCGTAGCATACAAGGTAGGGTGACCAGACGTTCAGATATTATTGGGACTGCCCCGATATTATATAACATAAGCCCAAGACTGAGAAGTTGTTGGCTTGTTTGGGTTTTTTTGTGTAGGGGTGGGGCAGGGAAGAAGGAGGTTTAAAGAGAAAAGTTTTTAAACTCCTTTAAACCTAATATGCAAAAGAAACATTGCCATTTTGTTTCTGAACTTTTTCTGGCAGTTCTGGTTTGAAAACATACCAGTGCTCTGCTAGTACATGCGAACCAAAAAGGGGAACTGACCAGGCGAGGTTCTGCTGTCTATGCTAAAGAAAATGTTTAAAACAAACTCCCATAAAGGGAGAGCATTTGATTAGACTGAACAACATAAGGTAGCATTAGGCAAATAATTTTTTGAACACATGACTTTAACCCTTTCAATTCTCATTATACATAAAAATATTCCATAGTCTGAATGTCTTACTTTAAACAAAAGTTGTTAAGGGCAGAGTCCAAAGCCTGCTACATTTCATCTTACTATGAGTAATCTGCTCTTTTACTGTGTGTTTTCATTGTTGGTCATATGATAACTAATCTTTAAAAGAAATCTTTTGACTATTCAAATACAAGCCTTTACTTCTGTACATGACAAAACTGAAGAAAGGATTTAAATTTATAACCAGAGGTTGAAGATAGGGCAAGATTGTTATTTACAGAGGGATCATTTTTAATTGAAATATTAGATTCTGAATAGACTATATTACTGGGCTGAATTGTACATCAAATTAGATCATCAACTGTGATGTCTTGCAAATATTCAGAACTTGACAGTCCTACTCCCCCAGTGACACAGTGGAAATAGCCAATAACCCAGTAAAATTATCATACAAATTTGTAAGCAGAAATGGATCAGGCTTCATTTTCCTGTGGGTCATTTCACTCATCATGGGTTCATAGAAGGAATAGCTTAGTGTTTGGACCATGAAAACCCACAGTCTCCTTTAAACACATACACATGTTCATATGTGTAGTACAGTTTTGGAATGTATTACAGTGAGACTTCTGAGGGTTTTTTGTTTTAGGATTTGTTGGTGGGTTAGGTCTGAAAAGTTCCTACAAAGTGTTGAATACCGGAAGTGGCAGTTTGTTAAAAGCACCTGATTATAAAATTGTTCCATCTTGCATTCCCATTGCTAGTTAGTGTTGGGGAAGGCAGGGTGGGCCAGAACTGGAGTGGGTTTCGTTCTGAAGTAATGATCACCTCAGCCAAGAAGAGGAACGAAAGTGGGAAAATCACTGTCTAGATTTGTACCAGGAGTGTTGCATAATTAACAGAATGTCACTTGTCTCTCTATTGGGTGGTGGTAATTAGGATTGTTTTTATACAAGCTCTGTTTCCTTTGCTTACTGCTGCGAAGGAGATTAGTAAGAATTTGCACTTCTGCAAACTTATTGATTTTGAGATGCTTAGGAGAGGTCACCCCATATTTTACCTTTTGATCTGTGTGCACGTATATAAAATGTTTATTACCCCATTGGATTACAAACCACATCCAATTGGCAGAGATGGGGTGTGCCTATGCCTAAAACACAAAAGCTGTAACAAAGAATAATTGAAGAGAAAGCACATTTTCAACACAAACACCTTTTATATGCTAGAACAGGGGTCGGCAATG
>NW_020664418.1:39654578-39789125 GCF_002925995.2 Terrapene triunguis | reverse complement strand
TAAGGGTATGTCTACACTGCTGACAGCGCTTTAACGTGGCTGTGTAGTCGCGGCTCCAGCGCTGGGAGAGAGCTCTCCCAGCACTGTAATAAACCAGGGGAATAGCTACAAGCTCTGGGAGCGCAGCAGCACTATCTACACTGCCACTTTACAGTGCTGAAACGTGCATCGCTCATGTTTGTTTGGTTTTTTCCCACACTCCTGAGCGAAGAAAGTTTCAGCACTGTAAGTGGCAGTGTAGACTAGGCCTTAGTCCCTTATTGGAAGATGAGATGATTATTGCTGAAGCTCCCCTATTAGTGGAACAGAATTGTGGGTGGATCTAATGCTCCTATGAACTAAAGCAGAAGCTGAACCTGCGGCCCTGGCAGGTAAACAAACCGGCCCGGCCCGCCAGGGGCTTTCCCTACACAAGCAGTGGTCTCAGTTTGTGAACCACTGAACTAAAGAGTCATGAAAACTGTTCAGTTCATGATGTCTTACATGCTTTCAGCAGCATTTTTACCAACCTGCGGACGCATTAAGTGGTATAATGCAGTTAAACCATTTTGTTAAACTGAACATTTATTTTGTTTGTGTTACTGCTTTCCTTTTGCATTCTAAAATGAAGCATTTCACCAAACTGCTGGCTTTTTGTTTTCCTAGTTGAGCTCATATTTATAACCCATCATTTGAAATGTTTTCCTTTGTGCCAGAAGTAAATGCTGATGCTGCAGAGTAGTTGGAGCTTCACATCTTGTCTGGTACTTTGTGGTGATGTTTATTTATCTTAGGTTCTTATATAGTCTTCATTTCCATAGTATCTGAGAGCCCCACAGGTTTCAATGCATTTGTCCTCACAACACTCCTGTGAAATAGGAAAGTGCTAGTCTCCCCGTTTTACAGATGGCGAACTGCATCACAGAGAGGCTAAGTGAGTTGCACAAAGTCACGCAGGAAGTTTGTGGTGGAACAGGAAATTGAACCTGAGTCTCCTAAGTCCCAGTAAGTGCCCATTGTGTAAGTTTGTGAGGTGGGGATTTACCCACTGGGCCTTGAACTGCTACGTGCAAGCTCATTTTAAGTGGGTTACATGATTTAACATTCCTATTAATCTGTCTAAGGCTTCATTTCTCTCTCTTTCCTTTTAACTGTAGTTTAGGAAGTTAGGACTTAAATGAGAGTAGGAACAGGCCCTTAATTGTTCTGTTGCAGTAACACTAGTTGGCTGCAGGCAAACAAAACTTCACTCTTAACATACTGGTAGGGTAAGAAATGTCATGTTGGTGAACCATGTCATTAAAACGATAAAGAAGGCGATTATATGCCATACCATTGACTCCATGTTCACTATAGTGTTTTATCATTTTCAGAAGTTGTCCTGTGTGAAGTATCTAATTGATTAGGGTCTACTCCTGTAACGCTGAAGTCAATGGAAGTTTTGCACTGGTTTCAGTGGGAGCAGAATTAGGCTCTTAAGCATCATGTGTGTCTCTTTGTGGTAGTTGCCATTTGCCAAAAGTTACCATGCATTTGGGATACCCCAATTATTTCCTCTTACAATATTTCTACGTATTTCCATTACTACTGCATGGTTCCATAACTTTCAGAAAATGTTGACTTTTTAATGTTGTTCACTATATTTTCCTTAATTATGTTCATATGGGGAGGTTCTGACTAAATTTTTTGTAATTCCTTTAATTTTAGGATTTTTTTCTACTTGACAGCTGCTGTTTAAAGTGAAATAAATTGCTATTAAATGAATATCTTCATTTAAAATATATACTTGATTTTGCATTTTTTTAAATGTATGTTCATGCTTATTCTCCTCCACCAATGAATATGTTTCCAACCTAGGAAACTACTGTTAATAGAAAAGGCTGCCCTCTCGATTTTATTAAATAATCTTTGTTCTGGAAGACCAAAAGAGTAAACAAGTTATGTAACAAATGATCACTTGGCAATAATAGTCATGTGGACTTGTTTTAAAATATTCTTAACAATGAAATCTCTACAAAGCTAAAATAGAGACAGATGATATAACCAAAAACAGTTTATACCACAGAGGCTGCAGTATATCTTTGGTGCATTATGCAGACTTATTAAAAGGAGATGAAGCCAGCTAAATGACATACGTCATAGGAAAAAACTGGTGAATACTGTATAGAGAGTTTGGAAGGTATATAGTGCCATAGATTTTATGACAACCCTACATTAACAAGCCACTGAGTGTGTATGGAAGAGGTGGAAAGATTTTGGCTAGGAAATAGATTTCAGTGTTGAAGGTTTAAAACTTTGAATGTGGCCTCTCTCCATTGTTGTTGCAATATCTATTTATTTCAGCCTGTAGTAAATCCATGTGTGGCAAACAGTGGGTATCTCATGTGCACACACTAAATCACACACAGGGCCCTTAAATTTCAAAAGCAGAGTGCTAAACTCCTTGAGCAAAAGAACTCCTTTATCTGTTAGCAGTACAGTAACTCCTCACTTAACGTTGTAGTTATGTTCCTGAAAAATGTGACTTTAAGTGAAACGATGTTAAGCGAATCCAATTTCCCCATAAGAATGAATGTAAATGGGGGGATTAGGTTCCAGGGAAAAATTTTTTGCCGTACAGTACAGTACAATACTATAGTTTGGGAGGTGCCCCGCCTTATCCCACACAGGCACAGCCCACTGGCATTGGAGACAAGGAGGCAGACAAGGAGGCTGAAGGTGCTATAGGCTAGGAGAAGCACATTGCGCAGCAGCAGTGGAAGCTTCCCCTACACTGCAGTTCAAGTCACCATGACAGAGTCATGATAGAGGATACAATTAGCACAGGAATCCCGAGTCACCTACTACAGCAAACCTAGCATGCTCTTCCAATGTAACTTTAAATAGCTGCCGAGGCCAAGAACCTATTGTTTGGTGTATTAAATATGAATCCTCAAAATAGGAGGCTTGGACAGGATTTCCACTTTCAGCTGGGTAGGAAGTGAAGTCATGTTTTAAGGCATTCATTGGCTTTGTTTAGCTACAACAGTGTTTTGTCTCCATGTATGCTTTGTTTAATGATAAGGAGCCTGCAGGAAATGATACCACCCTTTTAAACACACCCTCAGTTTTAGTCAAGCACATTTATGGTACTGGTATAAATTAGACCCAACTTGGTTGTATATTGTAAGTTAATCATTAGCAGTTAACTCTTTGTAACTTCCAGGTTTCCATATTTTTTCTGTGTATTATCTCACAGGGTGTCTCCACAGAAAAAAATAAAAGGCAGTTTTGTCAGTTTTCTTCAGTTCTGCGTGCATAAGTGCAGGTGGACGAGAAGCCTGTGTTAATTTTAATTTTTTGTGTTTATATATCGTGCTGTTGCCTGAAGCAAATTCAGCTTCTAGCTAGGAGAGTGTAATGCAGCACTACAGCTAGTATAGAACAAGGAGTAATGGTCTCAAGTTGCAGTGGGGGAGGTTTAGGTTGGATATTAGGAAAAACTATTTCTCTAGGAGGGTGGTGAAGCACTGGAATGGGTTACCTAGGGAGGTGGTGGAATCTCTTTCCTTAGAGGTTTTTAAGGCCCGGCTTGACAAAGCCCTGGCTGGGGTGATTTAGTTGTGGTTGGTCCTGCTTTGAGCAGGGGGTTGGACTAGATGACCTCCTGAGGTCTCTTCCAACCCTAATCTTCTGTGATTCTATATAGATCAGACATGCCTTTTTAAAGTGTGGGGGATAAAGTTTTACCATTCTGACAATTTACCTGTATAAAGGAGTTGCAATAAAGACTCCATAGTTTACATTGTAGGACCGTTTCCATTGTAAGCTCACTTTTGGCTTCACTTCCAATTTCTGTTTTAAACAAAAAAACCTGCTTTCTGCATACATTTTTTCATGTTGAGTCCCTGCCCAGAGAAGCCGTTTTTTTTAAAAAAGCTGGAGGTTAATCAGAGAAGCCAATTTAGTTATGAGACTGAAAAATGGATGGCATTTCACTTTCTAAAAATGTTTTTAACGTTTGCCTGCTCCTGGGCAAACATTGGTTTCTTATCAGCGCTGACCGTCTCTTAACACAGATTTTGGTATGGAATCTTGGGAAGAAATGTACCAATCCACACTGAACTGACGGTGGGCAGAGTTCAAGTTGTTAGGGTAGTTCGTGGATAGGTAAAGTTGATGAAAAGTTGTTTCTAGTTTCACTTTATATGCTCTTAATATTGTGGATTTTGTAATTTGCTCAGAAAGAGAGGGCAATGTGTAGAAGTTTGCCATAGCTCAAATTCAGTAATACCCCAGGTGCACCGATAAATAAAACTGCTTTTCAATCTGTTAATGTATTTATAATGTGCCCAGTGTTGTGCTTGGTACCTCTCAAAAGAGAAGGCAGACCTTCTTGCTGCCCTGAGGAGTGCACAGACTAAATCAATCCTAATTGAGACAGGGGAGAGAGAAATGTGAGAGGGACAATATGGTAACTCAGCAAGAGCTATTGGATGGTCTGATGGAGTAATGCTTGGTGTATATGAGTTTTCACAGGGTTAATAAGTGTGTTCATTGGCTAACGTCATGTGGATATTGTGTCATAAATGTGTGTTGATGGTTCGAAGTGGGAAAGGTGTTCCAAGCAGAGGAATAGCAGGGAGGAAAGCACAAAAACGTTTGCGAAAGTAGTGGGCAAATGTGGTATGAAGGCTGGTGTCATTGGCAGCGCAGCTAAAATTCCCATTAGACTATTATTTGGTTTTATACAGTGGTCATGCTTAACGATTTATCGTTTGCCTTAGACCATTGTTTCTCAACCCTTAGGTCATGACTCCCCAGGGTGACATGAAAGGCAATCAAGGGGTCACAAGACATTGAACATTTTACTACAATTAAATGCACTCTCTTCCACTCCCTGCCCACCCTTTCCCTTCAAGGACAAGTATTCTTGACCTCTTGAAACACACTCAAATTATATAGGCGTATTGTTGTTGTTACTGATACTTTAATAAAGCAGTAAGAGTAAAAAGTGAATGGGAGTCGTGAAGTTTTTTGATTTCCAATAAGGAGTTGTTGTGGCTGATATTGCAATTTCCTGGAGATCTTACAGTGTTAAGTTTATGTATCGTTGGGGTCAGGAATTGTATGTAATTCCATGGGGAAGGATGACCACAGGTCTTCCAGGAACTAAGATTAGGTTAATTGACTCAGGTTGTGATACCTCCAGAGAAGTTCCACCATCTAGAGGCATATAGTTGTTCAAACTGGATTCTCCAGAGACCAACAGACAAAGAAAGGACTTCTGGATAAATAGTCTTAGTTTAAACTGTCGCAGGGCTACGTTTCACATCCAGCAAATGGTCAGAACCGTGTGTCCAAGGGGGACCCCAATCCTTCCCGGGAAGGATTGGAAGGACTTTGACCTACTGAGGCCCTGTAAGAGTGATGGATGACATCTGGTAAACGTCTAGAATGCATGTAGGATCTTTTTTTGTTTTTATGTTTTCTCTGTATTGCTTTCACCTTAAGAATAAATGTGCTTGCTTATAAGGGTCTGTGCATTAATTTATAACTGCTTTCAATTATGCTGTTCATAACCCATCAGAGAGAACCGAAGTGCAGATGCTAGCTTGTTTAGGAAGTCTCGTTTGCTGGGAATATCACAATGTAGTCTGAGAAAAACAACAGTCAGGACGGGGAGAGATACAGGTTTCTGCCCAAGAAAGGTAATGGCTGGCCTAAAAGTAGGTGCCGGTGATGAGCCATGGAGGAGGAATGAATACAGGTACAGTTTTCCTGATCTGTGACAGTTGTCAACCTGAAAGGAGAGCCAGATCTCTGCAAAATTATGACATTTCACAGAGATCTGGCCTTCCTTCAATTGCTCACTATATTCAAAAGCCATATTGCATGCATTTTGGCCATGTCACCAGGATGGACAAAAACACCCTGGCACACTGTGCTCTCAAACTCTCCATTGATGAGCAAAGGGGTACATGCCCTGACCCTACCTGGCACTGCTCACTGGGCTACCCCATTGATTCTTGGATTTGCGGTATTGACTCAGATTTGGGAACTTCAGTATACAATGCCTGGTGCGATGCCATCAGCTGTGGTCATTCTGGCTGGCACAATGGTCCTCAGTAGTCTATGCATGCTGGATGTTGATGATGAACCTGAAAAGATTGAGAGAGACTGCTTTGAGATGGTGCCTCCAGGGCCGGCTCCAGCTTTTTTGCCGCCCCAAGCGGCGAAGCGGGGGGGGAAAAAAAAGATAAAGCCGCGATCGGTGGCACTTTGGCAGCAGCTCTACCGCGCCGCTTCATTCTTCGGCAGCAATTTGGCGGTGAGTCCTTCGCTCTGAGAGGTACTGAGGGACCCGCCGCCGAAGACCCGGATGTGCCCCCCCTTTCCATTGGCTGCCCCAAGCACCTGCTTCCTTTGCTGGTGCCTGGAGCCGGCCCTGGGTGCCTCAGATAACCAAATGACTGGCTGCAGTGTTGTAAGTATTCCCGGTAGTAAGCATAGGGGAACTGTTCCATACACCAAGCATGTTTGTGTTTTTCAGAGTAAATGAGTTGGTACTTATCATACGTAAAGGAAATCCCTGCAACGTAGTCGTTAGAGCAGGGAACAGGTGACCAGGAGTAATTGAGTATGCCATCAGTGTCACTGATTGTTTGATCTTGGGCAAATCACTTAACCTTGCTCTGCAACCTGTAAAATGAGCATAATCGCATTAACTATCACTTATTTCATAGAAATGTTGGGAAACTCAGCTAACATTTCTAATGCTATTTGACATGCTCTGGGGAAGGAGTTGTTGCAGTCCAGATATTATTGTAAGGGGCTCTTTGAAGCTGAGAGAAATGTTACCCCACTGGAGACGGTCCCTTCAGAAGGCTGTATGTGTGCATTCATGTTTTGAAGCATACTCGCACGCACCATTCCTGAAGACATTTCAAAGCAGGGGGCAGGGTCCTCTTGAGCAATCTTAGCATTTGTCATGCTTGTTACTTAATTGCTCCTCTTTCTTTTGAACTGATTGCCAAAGTCAGAACCTGTCCCAGACACTCACCCCTGAATCTGATGTTTTGTCAGATGGAGGGAAGGAGAACATCAGAGCATTGGAGGGGATAGAATACGGTTACCCTTTAGGAGAACATGCCCCTTAAGTTAGCAGAACACATGGTTGATCCCATTAGATATAAATGAATTGTCACTTCCCTTCTCTGAAAGCTGTACTGGCTATTTTATGTGTGAGTTCTGAGAGACCTTTACTGTCTGCAGATCAGTGCATAAAGTGTTTGCAGTACACTGCACTGAACACCCATCTGGTTTTGCTTTAAATTGGGTGCAGAAACTCTGATGTTTGGGCTCTCTCTCTCTCTCTGTGTTCTGTTCATGGGAACTCAGTTCAGCATCGCTAATGGATGTCTGCTATGAGAACATGAGTGCAGTGCCAGTTTATCTGACAACGGGAGTCCAAATATCACACCTGGGATTTCTCTTGCAACTCTCCTAACTGAAAAGCCTGTACTAGTGTCAGATAGGCAGAGGAATTGTAAGAAGTGAATGACCTGAACTATTTGTCCGTGCATTACCTCACTCCCTTAACTATTACTTGGCGTTGCTTGGGGGAGTTCAGACTGAATTCTGAGTGACGGCAGGCTGTTAGAGTAGGGGTTGTCACACTGTCTGGAGAGGCTCACAACTATCTGAGTGCCAATCTCAGATCAGACTGTCAGAAAATAGGGCAGACACCCCAAACTGGTGGTATATTTTATAATTAGATTTCACCAAGCCAATAACAAATATGCACTCCTGGATTACTATACCAGTATTACATGGAGTCAGACGGTCCCCTTAGACTCTCCCACCTGTCTTGCCATGCAGACAAACTGAACTTAGTGATAAAAGTTATTAAAATAAAAAATCACACCACTTCAGGTTACTCCCAATCCCAAAGGATTGGTCGCTTACCCCACATCAGTGGATACTCTCGATCTCAAAAGCAAGCAGCCGATTTCTCTAGTAAATGAACTAAAGGTTTATTGGGTAAGAAAAATAAATGAATTATTGAGAGGTTAAATCAGGTAAAATACATTAACAGGTGAGTCAAAATTTGTAAGTCCAAAATGATATCAGAGATGTAGTAATCTGCTAGTTTTCATAAGTCTCTCTTGGTTACACAAAGTAACTTGGGGGATTTGTCTTGCGTCTGGAATGCTTTCCTGTGAGTGTCCAAAAAGTTCAGAGATGCAGGATCATTCCCTTAGACAAGTATTTATAGATCCAGCTCTCAGAAGACAATCTGACCAGTGTCTTCACCCACGTGGGTTTTGATGAGTAGCAATTGTAAAACTTAGTTTGTGAATTTCCATTCTTGAACACAACAGCCCTTGCTTTGAAGTTAGCATTTTGCTTCTATTGTATTCACAAGTAATTTAGTTACAGTGATGTACAAAATTCAATTCTAATTGGGATAGATAAGTGAAAACAATACAAGTAACATTTCATTAGTTTTCATGCAGTTTACACTCAAACATCATCTCATCTTAGCACTCACACACACTTTGGTCTAGATTATCCAATTACAAGGTATACATAATGATGTAATGCGATAGTAATCAGCAAGTAATAGATAAGTGAAGGCAATAGCATTCACATTTCCTTTGAACTAAATTAAAACGTGAGTGAATTAGTACACGTAACATTTCTTTGATATTCTCACACAAGTGAATTGACCTATTGCTCTGACCTGAGCTGGCCTGTCAGCATCACAGGGGTATTATAGGCACATTTTGCAGATGAGACGCTTCTGGAAATAAAGAGAAAATTAGAGTTTAAAAAATAGCAGCAGCAAAAGCCATACTTGTCCTGTATGTCATGGAGAGTCTTTCATTATGAATTATTTTTAACCTTACAGCCTAGTAAACAGCCACCGCAGGTTGCGAACAGTGTCTGTGTTGGTGAAAACAGAAAGCGTGCAGCACCTGAGCTGGTTTCCATGGGATGATGCCATGTCATTACTGTATTATGTACATTGTATCAATATTTTGGGGTAATAGGGATTGAAAAGCTTACCAGAGGGCTAAGCCTGCAGCCCGAGGAATAAATGAAAGGCAGAGTGGGAGACTTGTCTATATTAGTAATGTACTTATTGCAGACAACAAGTGTCATAGACTAGTGGCAAGGATGGTTAAACTGCAAATCCAGAATTTGCATCATTTCAGAAACCAGGTTCCAGACCTGGCTCTGAGCAGAGCTCAGCCACAGGTTTCAGAAATGGTGTCGAAATTGGTTTTGTCTTCTCTTGCAGTTAAGCAATTTTAGCACTGGTTCTGCCACACCCACTGCTTCATCTTTCACATCAGTAGGTGTTGGATAAATTTGAATCTCCACTCCATTCTAGCTGCTGGAAGGGAGAAGGAGTTTTGTGTTTCATCTGCTAATTCCAGAGCCTCCAGGTTGCAGGGAGAGGTCTCCGCTACTCTTTCTCCCCTAGCCTCTGTTTTTGTGTGTCCTCTCCTGTGGAAGCCTCTGTTGCCTGCCTCGTTGCACATGTTTTTCTCTGGAAGCAGCATGACATTAACCTGATACTTGACAATTTGCTGACTACAGAGTCCTGAATAGCACTGATGAAACTGACCTTTTTACTGAAACTGACTATTTGGCTGATGCTTGACAAATCAAGGAGCAACAGCAGAGGCATTGGAGCAATCTGTCTTCAGACTGGGAAGACAAACCTGCATTTGGTTATATCTGGAAGGTTTTCTTCCTGACCATAAGGGCTAGAAACTTTTTTTCTTTATAAATAAAAGTGATTACTGAGACCCACTCCCAAACACAAGGGAAGGCTACCCACTCATCATCCATGTCTGTGGGAAAATGAAATGTTCAAGCCCAATTGTGAAAAATCCGTCATCTCTTTTATTTGATAAAATAAATAAATAAACAGGGTTTGATCAACGTAGTAAGATGCTGAGGTCATGGGTAGAGAGAGCAGCTTTTCCAGTAATTAGTGAAGGGTCTGTGCTTGTTCTGGCAAAAGCAGCAATGACGTCAGTCTACCATTGGAGCGAGAGACCGAGACTGCGGAGAACATTGAACTTGAAACATAAACCTTATTATTAAAGGGGCTTGTCAGACAATTTTAAGTGTCGGTCATGCTAAAAAGATGAGATTTTTTTCCCCCACCTTTTAAATTGCAGGGGAGTTTATCTTGCATTTTCTGGGTCTAGGGAACTGCTGCCCTGTTGCACTGGCCTTTCATTAAAATAAGTAAATGAAAAGTCAGCAGAGCTGTGAAAATAAGCTTCTCTCACTCTCTTTTTTGGAAAATATGAAAAGCAGCAATTTCCCTGTTCTCTGGAATGCAGCAAGCTTAGTTCTGTCATGTGAAATCAAATCCAAATGGCAGGTGCAGCGTTGAACAAAAGAGGTGTAACCGCACACATAGAACATGTCTGAAGCATGTTATGTTCCAGTATTAATTGTTGCTTTTTGGTTGCCTAAGTGCAATTAGTTCATTGTCTTCACTGGCAAGGTGCTCCGAATGCTGACACCTGTGCTTTATTTCTGATGAGCTGCCATGGTCTCACAGTATTCTTTAAAATATGGCTCTATGAACTAAGGGGGAGATTTTCAAAGGCCAAATGGGAGTTAAGTGTCACACTCCTCTTGACTTTCAATGAGAGTGAAGAGCCTTACTCCCCTTTTTGATTCTGAAAACCTTCCCCTGAGTCAATTAGCAGTCCTGAATTTGTCTCTTGGTGGCTGAAGTTAGCCCACGAACAAGAAGGCTGTAATGTGATCACTAGATAAGAGAGTGAGTGGGTTCTCATGCAGGAGGCATCACTGAGAACTTTTTGCCATACGGTGTTTTCCTTTATACGCAAAAAATAATGTGTAAAGGGACGCCACGTGCGGGTGTGTATATACTAATGGGGTGATCAATGTCCAGACCCATGTTGCTTTAGCTTAGTCATTTCTCTTCTCCATTACAATTATGTTCATTTTCTTGGTTTTATTTTACAGGCCATGACTGCTGTGAGACAGTGAAGGTGGCACTTTGCGCTGCCAAGGAAGGGCTTCCTGTTCTAGTGGTGGCAGAGGAAAGTTTTCAGTTCATTCAGGATGAGGCCTATGATGCAGCTCAGTTCCTAGCAACCTGCGCTGGAAACCAGCAAGCACTGAACTTCACAAGATTCCTGGACCGGTCAAGGCCTCCCTCTGGGGATGTGGATTTTCTGGATGAGAAAGTGGTTTTGGCATTTCGGCATCTGAAACTGCCAGCAGAATGGAATGTGTTGGGAACAGACCAGACGCTTAATGGTGAGAACTAGTAGCAACTGAGTAATGTGTGTATGTATGAGAGAGAGAGGATCACTGCATGTGTTGCAATGTTTCTGTTGTGGAGAGTTCCTCTGATGTGTGAGGAGATTCTCCAGCAGATAGATCAAGGACCTGTGCTTTGAGCTTTAGCCAGGCTGAAGATGCCCTGGTGCAACTTTCCCCAACACCCCATGCATATCCACAGAGTTTGGAGCAGGGTCGTGTCTTCTTTTCTTGGCACACAGTCTAGTGCTTTTCTCTACCTCCTTTGTAATAAAAGAGCACAAATGGGCTTCAGTGATCCAGTGTTTTAATATCATGCGCGGAGAGTTCTTTTTTTATATGGGGAGCGTGTGTACCAGTATTACAGTGATGACTGGAAGGCTTATACATAAATATCAAGCCTGGTCCAAAGTCCTGTTAAAACATACTCCTGGGAGTACTCAGTGTAACTGGTACCCTGGTATGATCCTCTGGCTAGCTAGCAGCATGCAGGGTGCAAGGCATATTCCATGCTGTGCTCCGCTGTTCAGAGAATAATAAGAAAGTGGAACATGGTATGTAGGAAATGAAGGGTTAAATGCTGAGGCAGCTTCCAGTGCATAGAGGGCAAGTGTAGAAGGCCCAGAAGATAAGGGCATGGGGAATTATGGCAATGACAGTAGAGGACTGGTAAGGCTTGAGCCCAGGTATTCGCACCTTTGCTACCTCTACACTGCAAAGCAGGCTTGTAGGTGGGCAGGTCATCGCTCAACCCACGCACCCATCCACACCCTAGACAAGCTCACCAGCTCGGAATGTAGTTGCGTACTAGGTGTGGGTTTAATGGCTTTGCGTGTGGACGATGGAGGGTATAGGCACTTCTGCACACCTTCATCTGCAGAGAGCGTGCAGCATAGACAGAGCTATAGAGTCCTTGCCAAATATTGAAACAGAACTACGAAGACCTACATGTTTACGACAAGTACACCTGCTTGGAGCCCTGTGCTCATTGAGTGTCACATGGGAATTGGGAGGACACATACAGATTCACGGTGCATTATATTTTTTGTAGTGATTTATGGCATATGCCTGCACACAGAGAATGTGATTGTGAGATCTGTACTATATTACTACATGAATTCCCTTCTCTTTATAAAAAAAAAAGGGGGGGGGGGGGGGTTGGGGGAGGCAATGAACACTTTGCGTGTGGTGGAACATGAATTGTTCTGTGCAGACTAGCATGGCAACTTTGTTCTCATACAGCATGGTTTTCTGTAGTGTTTTGCGGTTGCTGCTCTCGTGTCTTTCAGTGAATAGCTGACCACTGTTTGGTTTTATTATAAACATGTATGCCTGGGCAGGCAGTTGAACCAAGGTTAGTAAATGTTCACAGTTTTGTACATATTTGGTGGTTTCCGCATTAAAATTCAACCATTGAGTCATTCGCTTACAGGTAGCTAAACAAGCAATGCTGCCATTTCTTTCCTCTACTTGCATAGCTCCTACATTCTTATTGCGGTTTTGTGAGATTTTTTTTAATCCCCCTCTCAGTTTAAAGATAATGCTAACACATGCATTTACATGCTGCTGTGTAAATAACGAAGTACATTTAACAGACTAACAGTGGTCTTAGCCAGACAGTCGAAAATCATGTTTGAATCGTTGGTGACTTAGGGCCTAATTTTCAGACATACTGGCAACCAGTCTCTCTCTTCGACTTCAGTTGCATTCGTGAGAGTTCAGCACTTGTGAAAATCAGGCCCATAGCATTTAAATTGTTCTGCTTAAGAAAAACGATTGTGTCAGAAAGCCATGAACATTCAGGGCTGAATGGCACCTGTGGAGTGCCTGTTACAACCTCCAGTAAAAAGAGAGGAGCTCCTGGTGGCCATCAGTGTAATGGGACCTTTCTGAGAGGTGTCTGCTGGGAAGTGGGTGGGAATGATGTTTGTTAACCTGAGATAATATAGATGAATAAATGAGTTTTATGTAATGGGATTAAATGTGTTTAGCAGCCACACAAGCATTCCCTTGTGATGAGTCCTCCTGCACTTAACTGTTTAAAGGCAGTTTATTGCTTGCTTTCCTGTCTTTGATCCTTCCGTAACTAGCCTTTCGTCTAAGAAGCTGTGCCTTTAACATAGATGCAGTACAAAAGAAAAAGGATTTTTTTATGTGAGGGTACGTCTACACTTACCTCCGGGTCCAACGGCAGGCAATCGATGTTCTGGGATCGATTTATTGTGTCTTGTCTAGACGCGATAAATCGATCCCGGATTGATCCCGGAAGTGCTTGCCGTCGACGCCGGTACTCCAGCTCAGCGAGAGGAGTATGCGGCATCGACGGGGGAGCCTTCCTGCCACGTCTGGACCCGCGGTAAGTTCGGACTAAGGTACTTCGAATTCAGCTACGTTATTAACGTAGTGGGGGGGTAGTGTGGACCAGGCCTGAATTTGGACTAGTGGTTGTTGGATGCTACCAGTGTTGTTGGTTTTTGTTTGTTTGCTTAAGCTCCTGAAAAGCAGGACTGATAAAAACATCAACCAGCTCTTAACTGTAGCCGTTTAAGAGGACGTTTCTAATTCAGAGATGATTCTATAATCTGACCCTTCCTGGATTGTGTCTAAAGATAGACAAGAGAATGAAATGACTCATACTTCCTACTAAGAGCAATTAAGGAAGTGATGCAGTAACTCAGCATTTCTATAGAGGCAGAATTTGGATATTGGCCTCTCAATCCAGTAAAGTTCTTTGCTTGTTTTTAGATGGTAGGGTTGTCTGTGGAGAATTCCCTATTTCATCTCTTCTCTTCACTGTGCTCCTCCCTCTTTCATTGGCCTGAGGTGCAACTGTCTTTGGAACTGAGGAGAGTGTCATGGAGCTCATCACCACCACTCCCAGAGGAGACAGAAAGGTCACTGAAGAGTGATGCCCAATTATAGCTGGTCAAAATTTTCCGGCTAATCTGTTGCATCAGTATACGTTAGTGCAGGGGTCAGCAACCTTTCAGAAGCGGTGTGCCGAGTCTTCTTTTATTCACTCTAATTTATGGTTTCGCATGCCAGTCATACATGTTAACGATTTTAGAAGATCTCTTTCTATAAGTCTACAATATATAACTAAACGATTGTTGTATGTAAAGTAAATAAGGTTTTTAAAATGTTTAAGAAGTTTCATTTAAAATTAAATTAAAATGCAGAGCCCCCCGGACCGGTGGCCAGGACCGGTGGCCAGGACCTGGGCAGTGTGAGTGCCACTGAAAATCAGCTCGAGTACCGCCTTTGGCACGTGTGCCATAGGTTGCCTACCCCTGTGTTAGTGCTTAAACTTGGATCACCCTCCCCAGCAGTGATGACACCATAGCATTTACATTCTGTGTGATCTTAAAGAAGTATATGCACATTCAACAAATTGAGCAGTAATTATGTACACATTCTAAAGTGCTTCATAATCTTACATTATTTTTCTTTCCTGTATTTTGGTAGTTTCTTTTCTTCCTTTTCTTTTCCCTAGTATGTCAGCATGTTTGACTACTTAAATATGAGAAAGAGACAGAGCATGCCATGGGACTTTTTAAGGATTAGTGTTAATGGTTTTCCCACTGGTCTTACATTTTTGCCAAGGTAGGTTCTTCATTCTCTGGGAGCTTCCCATTATTCAAGGCCAAAGGGGTGCTTTCCCAAATAACTAGATCTTTAAAAAAAAAAAAAATCTTTCTCAGTTGCAGGTAACAAACACCTCTAATGGGATTATTTAAAGTATGAATTTTGCAGCGGCCATAGGAGATTTGAAACTGTTCCAGTGGAAGATTTTTTTTTTAAAGATGGAATATGTACCCATTTTATCTCAAATTGTTGCACTGGAGAAATTCACTTAGCCCAAAAAAGAAAGTAATTTTAATTTATTTCAACCTGGCCTCTCTCCTCTCCTCTCTTTTATCCCTCACTCACCTTTCTTTTGATCACTTTTTCTATCTTTCTCCACCATAGGTTAACTTAAAAGTTTCATTAAAAAAGATTACACATTAATTATACATAAATTATGCATGTCATCTGAAAATATTGCAAATTAACCCATTCTTATTTTTAAAAAAATGCTGTATTAGTTTTTTAAAACACAACCCCCCCAAACTATATGATAAAATTAAAAAACCCTACAGCCCCAAAACAAAATATATTGAGCAACACAATTTAATTTAATACATCAATCAGTATTCCAGACATTAGGTTAAAGAAACACTTAAATAAAATGTTGGGTTTTTTTAATTAATTGAGTTTTTTAGAATGTTATGTACATCTAGCACAGGGATCGGCAACCTTTGGCACACAGCCTGCCAGGGAAATCCGCTGGTGGGCCAGGCTGGTTTGTTTACCTGCAGCTTCCGCAGGTTCAGCCAATCGCAGCTCCCACTGGCCGTGGTTCGCTGTCCCAGACCAATGGGGGCTGTGGGAAGCGACAGCCAGCACATCGCTCGGCCCGCGCCGCTTCCCGCAGCCCCCATTGGCCTGGGACGGCGAAGTGCGGCCAGTGGGAGCTGTGATCGGCCGAACCTGCGGACGCGGCAGGTAAACAAACTGTCCCAGCCTGCCAGGAGCTTTTCCTGACGGGCTGCGTGCCAAAGGTTGCTGATCCCTGATCTAGCACATCACTAATACGAAATCCCAAAAACCCAACCCGCAGTTACAAGCTCACTTAGGCCCTGATCCAATGCCCATTGAAGTGAACGAAAAGACTGGCTTTGACTTCAGTAGGCTATGGATTAGCCCCTGATCCTGCACATGTTTAGCTTTATGCACCATGAGTAGCCTCACTGCTTCAGTGGGGCACTATTCACAGTGCATAAAGCTGCTCCAGAGGGAGGGGGAGTCAAGTCTTTGCAGGATTAAGGCCTTTGATTGTAAAACCTTTGGAGGGGGGCAGGGATTATGTCTTCATGTGTTTTGTTCAGCACCTCGCACAATGGACCATGGAACCTGATTGAGAACTGTAGATACTGCAGTATAACTAAGTATCGTTAATTATATTAATAGCAGTTGTAGGAGAAACAGGGAAACCCAGCTCTGAAGTCTTCCTAATAACAAAAGTTTTCAGTGCAACTCTAAATTGTTTATCAATGGCCTTATCTTGTAACATGTTCCTAATGTCCACTCTTATTTAAGGCAGTGTTCCTGTCCAAATTTCTGATTTGTTCCTACTTTTCTCCTCTTATTTCTGATCCTGCTTCACCAGGACGAGATATTTAGCAATAATCCTTTCAGTAATTTTGAATGCTACGGTTTGATCACCTGAAAAATATTTTTCTCTCTAGCATTTATAAAAACTCAATCTCTTTAGCTTTTCCTCATGACAAATGCTCTTAAAAGGTGTAATCATGTTTCATGCTCTTCAAGTCAGTACTATATTCTTGAGAAAAGGTGGCACAGTAACTTGCCACTAAGCTATAGCCTGCAGAACTGATTAGAAAGTAGGAGAGGGACTGTTAATGCACAGTCCTGTGTAAGTTTTGAGCATGAGTTGGTCATGTTTTTGCAAAATGGTTTATTTTTGCAATCACAATTCTACTTCTGCCCCCCACCAAATGGGCTTCCATCTCAGAATGCAAACTATTCTCCTGACATCAGCCTTGCCAGCTGCTAATTGGTAAGAGTTGTGTAAGCACCAGACAGCCTGCTTTCTGGTAGTGAAGGAAGTGCAAAGAAACAGACTCACAACCAGACCTTCTGACATTGAGTAGATCAATAAATGAATTGATTCCCTCCCCTTCTTCCTGCACTCGGCTTGATTCGGGAGGTTTACAAGCAATTTAGGTGCACCCTTCTATGTTTGATGCTTGTTTCTATCAAATACATTTCTTGTAAGCTATATGTGCAAAGATTTTTCACAATATTAAAGGTTTTCTTTCCATTCTGATGGGTAGTAAACTAATGACAAAGATCCATCCCTATAGGTAAAGTCTGAGAAATGAGGGATATTTTGCATATTGACTTCTTTCAAGGTAGTGCCTTCAATAGATTCGTAATACTTCTGGAGATTCCTTGTGGTTACTGAACAGCATTGAGACAAGGTAACTCCTCACTGAGAGGATAAGGGGAAACCATTCTGAGAGCCAGACAACGTTCCTCTTTATAAACTACAGAACACTGGACCCTGGTTGTGGACTGCTGACTCAAAGCCTGTACTTATTTGACAAAACACTTGAACATGTTTTAACTTTAGGCACGTGCTGAAGTCCCATTGACTTCAAGAATTTGTATCACTTTCCAGGAACTCTGCATGATAAACGTTCATTTGCAATATTTTCTTAAGAAAAATGCACAGACTGATGCTGTGAGATAGCCAGGAAGGAGGGGAAAGTCTAGAACAAGATACTTTAACTTTTATTCATTCTGTGCGTCATCTGAAATTATCCAAATAATTTGTTTGACTAGAATTGCATTAAGCTTTTGATAACCAAGCATACAAATTCACCAGTATATGCCTGTCCTAAATCACGTAAGCGCATAATGCAACATTAGTGTCAGAGTGGCAAGGAGATACCCCTTTAAAAGCTTTTGTTTTTTAAATACTAGAGGGAAAGAAAAATCAGAAGAGACAAGAGTATGAAGATGATATGGGGAAAAGAGAGAGGGGAATGTTACAAGGCTAGAATAATGAGAATCATTTAGAAGCAACTGACCCTTGTCCAAGTGCATAAAAGAGGTGTGGTTAATATGACCAGCAAGATAAATTTTATAGGACCTGTTGAGTCAATCATCTGTGTGAATGTACTCAAAGTAAAGCTCTAATAAAAGGTTACCAGATTTAAATGTCCTTTGTTAGATTATGCAAAAGCAAACATTTTGAATATAGCTATTTCCAGAATAGATTATACCTATTGCTGTATGAATGGCATTGTCCTGATAAGAATAAATTCAGCCATCAGTAAAAAATTAAAAGGAGATAATATGCAAACACAGTGTACCTCTCTACTGTTACATTTGCATCAGCAAAGTATGTGCTGGTGGCATTGCCTGATTCGAAGCAAGAAGCAATCGTGGATTGGGGTAGAAATTGGGATGGGAATTGATGGGCTGAAATCATCCTAACCTTATTCCCACAAAAAAGGAAGGGGTCTTACTGAGATGCTTGTCTTGATTGTGCCTGTACAATCCTTTCTCTAGCTGAGACAAGAGAAGTCTCTCTGGTGATACCACTACGCTACAGAAGACAGAATATTGTTTCAGCAGTAAAACAGACGTGGGTAGTGGTTGAAAGGGACGGTGGGCTTTCTGGATCAGTGGTCGTTGTTCATATTGTAATTGGGTTCTTTCAGGTTCAGAGGCTTAAATCTATCCATCTTCCACATGTTTTGATAGTTTCCCTTGACCCCTTTCTTTGGAGTAGCTACCAGTAATGCTTGAGCTTTAACTACAGACTTTCATATTAATTTGCAGTCAACTCCCTCACATTCACCTTTTGTTGTATGTTGCAGTAAAATAACTGTGTGGAATACATCATCTTTCCTGTATCAAGAGCATAGCATTGTGCACATGGTCTTATCAGTTCAAACCAGTGAGAACCTGGACAGTGAAGGAAAACCTTTTTCAGAACAAAATGCAAGATATCTTCAGCAATGGGCGGAGAAAGCGGGGAACTGGAAAGTTGCAAGCAAAATAAAATTATTTTTTGTACAAGTGGTCTCTGCCCCCTAGTCCATCCATCCCAAATCTACTGCTCAATACAAGATTCTGTGACTGAGATATCAAAGCTACTCCTAATTCCCTTTAAAATAGGTAGGAATTGAGGCATTTCAGTCCCCTACGCTGCTTTGAAAATCACAGTTTATAAGATTAAAAAAATTACCCACAAATCAATTATTTTCAGCTGAGTTGGTGTTTCATCTCGCAACACGTTAAGGCACAACGTCCCTCTGTCTTGACCCTCCTCTTCTAACGTTTCCGGTTCAGGTGGTCATCTGGGACTTACTGATCTGTGATGATAACATGTTTCCATTTCCCTGTCCCACCGACATGTGAGGTTTGAGCTGGGTGAGAGGGCAGTTTCCCACAGAGGGAGTGGTGCAGGGGTGGAAGCCAGATTTGATGGGGAGTTCCACAATCACTCACTCTGTACCTCTTCATAGGAAGCGTGGGTGTTTTTTTTCCCCCTTCTTTCAATCAAGTTCATTAAAAATGAAGCTCCTGGCTCAGGGAACACCGTGTATGTTCTCAGATCTGTCATATTCAAGCGTTTTCTTCCTCAGTGGGTATTTGTTACTGGTTAAAAGTACCTTAAACCTTAATCCTGTCAGTTAGCAAAGTGAGTTGGACACTTTTCCGTGGAAAGTTGATCCTTAGTTACCCAGCTTAACTGCCTGCTTATTTATCTGCCACAACTGCCAAAAACAAAAAAACCCTCAGCACTCTAAAATCTTGCATTCCTTGCCAGCTGGATTAAAGTGCTCTTTCATTATGGGGCACTAATCATATGTTTTGAACCTTGCCTATTACTAGGAAACATAGAAGGAACAAAATAGCCTTGACCTCCCAGTATTGCATGTACTTTATTTCTGTAATTCTCTAATTGCAGAGGGCTTTGTGTTACCACTTTATGGGCTGCTTGGTGATTCTGCAGACCCCTGCTAAATTTCTGCTTTCAGCCATTTATGATGGAAAACAGCTACAGCTAATCCATGCTAAAGGTTGTGTAACTCCTCCATGCTTGGGATGGTCATTCTGCACCATGCCAACCTGTTCAAACAAACCTCTGCCTGAATTTCTAAAGTCCAGAGCCCTAAGATTCCCTTGTTGGTAGGCAAAAAAAAAAAAAGTTAGAAATAGCTTCATTTTTTTGCCTTTCCCCTTTTTCCCCATTCCTCCCAAGGTCTGATGCAAACAGGCTATAAACTTGCTTTGAGCAGCCGTCACAGTGACAGATGCGTTTTTATTTTGGAAAGTTAATCCGGTTCACAGATGGCGCATCCCTTTTAACACAAGCCATGTAAGTTCTGTATCGTCTGTCGCTGAAAATGTGTTCAGCTCAGACTCCTGCCCTGAGCACTCACAGTTGTTGCATGTACAGTACTTTGTCTCTTGGCTGCCATCATTCATACTTGTCTCTCTCAGGATGGCTTGATGCCAGTTCACACGGTAGTCAGATCCTCAGGCTCTGAGGCTGGATGGTGAGTTTTTTTGTTTAATGTGCTCGACACGGCAAGTGCCATCTCTTCTGGTAAAAGACTGCACTCCCTCATGTTGGTACTCAGAAGCATTAGTGTAGCATACAGTATATGGATCCTTGCGTGTAAGGGTAGTATCCAAACACAGGAAACACACAAATCCAAGATCTTCTATGTGACTTGCTGCTTGGAAGACGGTTTGTATTGCAATAAGTTGGGTACAATTTTCAAAAAAGACTTAAGTATGGAAGAAGACTGTCATTTTAAAAAATGGGACTTGGGCTCCTAAATCACTTAGGTGTTTTTGAAAATTGTACCCATTTAAAAAAAAAACTGATAAAAACTATCTTCAGAGAAGTAGCATAGATGCCCCAATTCGGTACAGGAATAAGCTATACTCGGATGATTTTATACCACGGTAACTGCATCCACGATAGGAGGGTTGTTTTGCTTTATTATACTAGTGCAGTTAAAGTGGTACAATATTTATGTGTAGACAAGCCCCTAGGAAGATCATTTTTGAATCTACTGTTCTCCTCTCTGGAAAAGTTCCTGCTACAGCAACTTTTCTATTGTCTCCTCAGGCCCCATTTCCCTTCCCATACAGTCGGCCATCTTTAAGATACCTTGTCTTCTCCTTCATCTATAAAGTGCCATGCTGTAGCATGTTCTACTAATGTCCCTCTCTTCGCTCTTTCACAGGCTACAAATATTTTGTCTGAGCAAGCTCGGTTATGTCCTTCCTCTAATCAGCTGGAACCACCGTTCACACATGCTCATATATTCGGCAGGGTGTGATTTTCCTTTACTCTAATCAGGAGGAGGCTGGGATTGCGGTAGTGTGTAGTGGGTGTGGGGGGAAAGGGAGGAGGGAGAAAGCAGGTTGGCAAAGCCCTAATTCGGAGTTGTATGGTAGACTGTGCCAGGAAGCTTTTGGTACTTGAATACAGATTAGGCTCTGCAGGAGCTGAGCCAGCCAAGAAACTCAACAAAAGCTACATGGCAAAAAGCAGAGAAATCGCTGTTTTGTTTTTTGACTAAACGCCTTAATGATGTCCCTTAAAACCCAGCTGAACAAAGGAATTAGCAGTTTGTACTGTGGCATCCTTCAAAAATGTGCTTGAGAGAAATTACCTGATTAAATCTTAGAAGCATTATGCACTCACGTTATAACCTGATCTGTTGGTTTGGTTGTTGACCAAATAATAAGCGTATAAATTTTTACTACAATATTCAGGGTGTTTCACTGAATCTATTCACGCGATTGTTTACTGCAGTGTAAAGGGTGCCTTTTAAAGCTACACCAGTCAATGCTGAACCCCTTTGTTAATTTTCAAGAACAAATCTTTAGGGTTTTTTTTTTTTTTTTTTTACCTCTTCTTGCAGATTTTAAAATCCAAATGTCCATGTTCTGGGTACAGATATCACAAATGCTTTGATCTCCAAATACTGTATTTCAGTGATTCCCAAACTTGGGACGCCGCTTGTGTAGGGAAAGCCCCTGGTGGGCCGGGCTGGTTTGTTTACCTCCCGCGTCTGCAGGTCCAGCCTATCGTGGCTCCCACTGGCTGCGGTTCGCCATCCCGGGCCAATGGGGGTGGCGAGAAGCGGCGCGGACGAGCGATGTGCTGGCCGCGGCTTCTCGCCGCCCCCATTGGCCAGGGACGGCGAACCGCGGCCAGTGGGGGCCGCGATCGGCCAAACCTGCCGTGTCAGCAGGTAAATAAAACTGGCCCGGCCCGCCAGGGTGCTTACCCTGGCGAGCCGCGTGCCGAACGTTGCCGACCCCTGTTCTAGGGCTTCAGTTCTTTGAATAAGGGTTTATTTTTCAGAGACAAAAGCTTAGACACAGTGGTTTTTTAAATCAAATTATAAGACCATGATTGTTAAATGTCAAAGGCGGGGGGCGGGGGGAGGGAGTACACCCATCTTACAAATGCTGCTACGCAGAATTATACAGCTTCTGTGTAATGCTGTGTCTGCTGAGATGGGCACTGTAAAAGCTGGTCTAAGCCCTAATCAAATTAGAAAAAGAAAGTCCTCACTTTTTACTTTCTTTGAGAAAGTGTAGACTGTCCTCTTTTTATAGCTGCTCCAGATTTATGTCTTCAGTTTAGCATTTTTGCTGTGCCCAGGGAGGAATCTGTGTTATTAAACACCAAATTTGGCAGTGCCAAAAAGTTAATTCAGTTTTATGTGGGAGAAAAGTACCAGTACGTACAGACAAACACAGCCTGCTTGAACTTACTGAGCTTCTGTTTAGAGGTAGTTAAATAGTCTACATATCAAGTCCATCTAGGAACTGCATCCTTTCTCATTTGCTTCTGCAGTAGGTCTGATCCTGAGAGATCCTGAGCACTCACAACTTCCATTAAAATTACTGTGGTAGGGCCCTACCAAATTCATGGCCCATTTTGGTCAATTTCAGTCATAGGAATTTAAAAATCGTAAATTTCATGATTTCAGCTATTTAAATCTGAAATTTCATGGTGTTGTAATTGTAGGGTTCCTGACCGATAAAGGAGTTGTGAGAGGATCGCAAAGTTATTGTAGAGGGGTTGCGATACTGCTGCCCATACTCTTGTGCTGCTGCTGGTGGCGGCACTGCCTTCAGAGCGGGGCAGCTGGAGAGCGGCAGCTGCTGTCCAGGAACCCAGCTCTGAAGGCAGAGTCGCTGCCAGCAGCAGTGCAGAAATAAGGATGGCATAGAATGGTATTGCCACCCTTGCTTCTGCATTGCTGCCTGCAGAGCTGAGCCCTTGGTCAGCAGCCGCCACTCTCCAGCCACCCAGCTCTGAAGGCAGCAGTGCAGAAGTGAGGGTGGCACGGTATGGTATTGCCACCCTTACTTCTGCACTGCCCCTGGCGGGGCATTGCCTTCAGAGCTGGGTGCCCAACCAACAGCCGCCCCTCTCCAGCTGCCCAGCTCTGAAGGCAGCGCAGAAGTAAGGGTGGCAATACTGTGACCCCCCCCCCAAAAATAACCTTGCAACACCCCTGCAATTCCCTTTTCGGTCAGGACCCCCAATTTGAGAAATGCTGGTCTCTCCCGTAAAATCTGTATAGTATAGGGTAAAAGCACACAAAAGACCAGATTTCACAGGGGGAGACCAGATTTCACAGTCCATAATGCCTTTTTTATGGCCGTGAATTTGGTAGGGCCCTACACTGTGGTGATCCCCTCGCTCTGAAGTGCCAGCCTCCCCTGAATGTGAACAGCCAGCCTTTGCATATGTTTTTCCAGGTGCTTCAGTGTTTGGGTTGCCTGGCTTTTTGGCTCTGAGAGACTGCTAGTTTTGTGCCAACCATTGTACTGTATTTTGCATCAGTGTGGCTCAACTCCAGTAGCTAGGATGTGGGGAAGTGGCATTCATCTAATCCATAATCTGCACGTTTCATTTTCTTTTTTCTTCCCAGAGAGTAGCCCCCGGGAGACGTTGTTGCATTTTGCAGTGAGGCTGGGCCTTCTGAGGTTGACATGGTTTCTGCTACAGCAGCCAGGTGGAAGAGGAGCTCTTTGCATCCACAACAACGAAGGGGCTACACCTGTGAGCTTGGCCTTGGAGCGGGGCTATCAGAAGCTGCATCAGCTTTTGGCAGAGTAAGAATAATTTTTCTGAGTTCCTGTGTTGGCTTTCCATCCCCTGCAGCATCCTTGCCTGTATTGTGCATAGTTATTTGAATAACCCGAATCCAAGTACTGTTCTTTGCAATTAGGTGCAGTTTTTGTTGTTAACTCTTTATTTTTGCCTTTGTTGCTGGAAAGGGTTGGGCAGGACCTCAAGGTTTATGGGAAATGCAATAGTCATGTTATATTCTCATTTCTGTTTTTGTTGCACAGTCTTCTGTTTACAACTGTCACGTCATTTTTTGTAACACTGTTAGAGTTAAACCTTATGCAAACACAAGTGAAGAAGTTTTTCCTTGCACAAGTGCCAGATCCCCAGTGGAAAGCTGATATTGGGAGTTTGGGTGAGGTTTTTTGTTTTTCTTTCTATTAAATAATATTCTCTACCAGTTTTTGCTTAAAACAAGCCATGCTGATTCTATAGAATAAAATATCATAATTTATGGAAAAGATATGTAACCCTGAAGGTCTGGGTTGAAATTAACTTGTGTGTTTAAAAACAAAACGAGAGGTTTGTGAAGACATACTGACTAGTCCCAAGTGACCAATCATGTATGTGTTTTCACATTATTTTCTTTATTGAAGTGCTTTACAAGAATGTTTTGGAGAACTAGAAGTTATCAAAAATAACAGTATATTGAGAGATCTAGTTTTGAAAGCCAAGGCTGATAACACTTATTTAATCTGTTTGCTTTGAGTGGAATGTTTGTCAAAGCAGGAGAAAAAGTTTTAACCAGTTGCACACTTAATCTATATTGTTATCCATTTTTATTATCTTGATATCTTGTCCTCTTAAGCTCTTCTGTCATTAACTTTCCTTTTCTGCTCTGAATTTTTAGACTCCTTTTAAATCTGCATTCAGTTGCCCAATGCCATGTATTGTGCTAATGTTATTAAACACCAGTGCATGTTATTGGGCGTAATGTCTTTGTTCTCCATTATTATCACTGCTACTACTACTGTTGTTGTTGTTGTTGTTGTTTTAGGAGATGGGGGAGAATAATTCTCAAAGCTGAAAGTCAGTTTGGGATATATGTTGCTGAAGTCGTTGAAATTAATCTTCCATCTCACAAGTTTCAAAATTTTCTATCAACACCATGTTAAAGTAGAGAGAGAGGGGGAAAAGAAACTCTGCATTAAGCTTTCATTTAATACCCATCATCTGGGAATAATATGGGGTCATGGTGGTAGGCGTTACACCCGCTTTCCCAAGTGATCTTTTGATATATGAATCATTCTGTGACAATGTTCAATCCCCATAATTCTCTGATACCCACACACCCGTGCCTGTATACTGAATTAAAGTTGGAATAAATGGATCAATCCTATAATGTGGTTAGTTAACCATGAAATAAGGTGAAACTCTCCTAAATGTTTAGATGGTTAGCAACATAACAGGATAGTCAAGAAAGACAGGATGCAGTCAAGAAAATTACATCACTCAAAACTCGGTTGTATAGCTTGCAGCAAGTACCGTAAGTACTGTTATACCCAAATAGGAGTAGAGCTGGTAATTTAGTAAAAATGGGGAAATAAAGCTATTACAACAGCCGCGCAGTGTGCTTGAGGAATATTTCACAATCGGTTCAAGTACTGGAGTGTCAGATCTCTGTTGGAGTGAAAACTAAAAGTTCTGAGTCCTTGGATTTCTGGCAGTATCCCCCTAGTGTTACTGTTTTTCCCTGGAAAGTGATTCTGACCTAAGACAAGAGGCTTTGTGATGGCCTTGTAGTTCACCTGTGAAAATAAAAGACCAAATTTCAATTATGCTACCAATATTATCTGAATTCCTGTTATCCATATTATTTCCTCAAAGCATTACTTAGCTTCAGCAACAAGATACTGAATCCCCCTCTTAGCCTGACTAGTGAGGACATAACACCTGTGGATATATTATTATTTGTACTACCGTAGTGCCTACGAACCTTAGTTGTGGACCCAGGACCCCTTTGTGTTAAAACAAATAATACAAAAAAGACAGTCCCTGCCCCAAAGAGAATTAAGGCCTTGTGTACATGGAGGGATTAGTTTGCACTGAATTGACACTAGTTGGCATGCAATATGTAAGCCATACGAATAACGTGCACACAGGTCAACAGACTTGGGCTCATGTTACTGTGATTAAAAATAGCTGTATAGATGTTGCGACTTGGGCTTTGGAGCCTAGAGAGGGGGATAGGCTTCAGAGTCCAAGCTCCAGCCCCGGCATCCGCACAGCTATTTTTAGTGAGGTAGCACAAGTCCTATCAGCCTGAGTCTGTTGACCTGGGCTTGGAGACTCGCTGCCGCTTGCTGTGTAGACATATCCATTGGGTACATGGCGTGGGCTTGACGTGTACTAAGTGTGTTGTATTCTCTGATGTTATTCCTTGGTCCTTTTTGCTTTGCTGCTGAGCTGTGTGTGTTCTCGGATTTTTCTCACTGCGTGTTGTGAGATGCGGAAGCCAGTGGAATTCTGGGACGTGGTCAAATTTTAAAAAATCCCATGATTCCTCTCTCTCCGTCCCTTGATTCCTCCCTGTTTATGAAAAAAGCTTTTCCTTTTTAAGCTGTTGCAGTTCTTCATGAAAACAGCCTTAACATTTTCTTTCTTATAACCCCTGGATTCCTGGAGAGTTGTTGCTTTCTTATGTTAACTGGTCCCTGCATCATCTCTCTTGATATGAGAGGTGTAAGCACAGATTCTTCAAGAGTGAAAGACAGAACTGGATTAGAACCAGACAGCACACTAAAATGAAATGGGATCTTACTGGGAGTGTGATGAATAAGTCATAAATCACCCCTGTGCACCTTTGTTTTATCTATAAATAAGTTTTGCAAAATAAACCTTGCCTCTCTCCTAGTGAAAATGGAATAATCTATTGCCTGAGGCAGTGATATTTTCCAAAACATCCCATCAGGATCCTCCGTTACTGGAGCTCATCCACATTTGCTAAGTATCTATCTATTTACTAGACATTTTAAATGCATCTCTCTAATTTGCAGGGTACAGATCAGTGACCAAATAATGATCCATCCCCTTCTGAAAACAGCTAGGAAAATAGGTCGGCCTTGAAAGCCAGCTGTCTCTTAGAGCAATGGTGGGAGTGAATTCCAGATTCAAGGTCCCTTCATTGAGAATGGTTTGACAGTCGCCCTTTCATGTTTAATTCTGGCCATTGTTAGCTTGAGAGCCTCCGCTAACCTCAGTGGCCATGTTATCATGCAAAGGGAGAGATGACCTCTAAAGGAATGTGCTTCCCACTATGGGTAAACAAACATGCCAGCTTTGCTCAACCTAGTGCTCTAAAAATAGCAGTGTGGCTGGGGTGGCACAGGCAGCTCCTTGGGCTAGCTGTGGGAGTATGAATCTGCCCAACCCCCCGAGTAGGTAGGCGGGTGGCTAGCTCAAGCAGCGGTCTGTGCCACCTTGGCCGTACTGCTGTTTTTAGCAAGCTGCCTCGAGCACAGCTAGCGTGTGTTTGTCTACCCATGCTGGGAGGCATGCTCCCAGTTGCTGTGTAGATGATACACTAAGAGCCAGTTCACTCTGGAACATAGGGGTCGCCTGCTTCCTGGCAGTAACTTGGCGGTGTAAGAGGACAGATGCATTTTGCACTAGCTGATGTTTCCAAATACAATGCAGTGTAGTAATCCAGGTCCATGTTCTTCATTGCTTTGTGAAGCAGGTATAGGAGGAGAGTCCAAGGACTGTCTGATATTCAGTTTGCCAGTTGACTGAAAGCCCCTCCTCCCTTTTGGGGGGTGGGGGAGGAATTGGGGAAGAAAACATATAAACATGTTTAAAATTTAGCAGCTGAGATTGTGACTGGCAAAGACTAGAGCAAGGGGAAGATCACCCAGGCCACTTTGCAGGACTTCTCATTGTATCATCTCCACTTCTTTTATTCTCCTCGAATATGTTCGGTAATGCAACACAATTGTTGTTGATTATTTTTAAAATCTGACATACTGTTGTGTGTATGTGTCTATAAACAACCTAACAATGCCACCTTCATAATCTGATTTGCTTCGTAGTAGCCTAAATCTCTTAGTTTGACTGAAAAGTGCACAAATCTTCAGTGAGCTACACATGTGGAATCTCTCAGCAGTCAATCATGAGTGTGGCACCATAAAGAAAGAAGTAGGTGAGAAGGATGAAAAGACCCACAAGGAAAACGCTTCTTTTTCTGTCTGGCTCTTATTTTTGGACGCCTACGAGAGAAAGGAGAGATTCAAAGCTTAAGCAGTCACTAATTTCTCCTAGAAAACTTTGCAGGATTTTCATTTGAGTCAGTTCTGCGTCTGTGGCATTATAACTGTCTGGTGGCTTTCTTTCCTTCTCTATTATTAATAAAGTCATCAGTGCAGCTAAGGGATCATAGGGAGAGTATTACCCTTCCTTAAAATGTTCTGATAATAGCCAGGTGGCTCAGCATGTGAAGATGTAAATCAGTGCACAGAGAGGCAGGACAAAGTGTGGTTCTTATCAGAAAATGGATGTAATTTCCAAGTTCATACTGACCCAGACCCAACTAACATAAAAGGAAAAAAAGTTGTTTTGTGAGCATTTTGCAATCCTTGATCTAAAATACGTAAGTGATGAGGTCTGTGCTGTTTCCCAATGAGATGCTTTCAGTAGTGCCTCTGAGATGGGTACTCTTCTAGGTATCTGTACTTGAGTACATGCTTAATTTTAAATACATGGGTAATCCCATTCCTGTTTAGCAAAGGATTTAAGTGTGGGTTTAAAGGTAGGCATATGTTTAAATACTTTGCTGAATAAGGGCTTTAACTGTGGTCAGGGTAGAAGCTGAAGACATTCTCTTCCCCTCTCTCATCTCCAAATATAATAACAACAATAACAAAAAGAAGGATAAGTCACTTGACATTTTCATTTATTTTCATGGCTAGGTAGTTTTATTAAACTTAACCTATTCCTAGCAGGAAAATTGCCTACTATGTAAATGCACTCCCAGAATCACCATTTATACGCATGTACTGATGTAAGTACCTGGCTTCATATCAGCTCCAGGTTTGTGGCTGTTATATGTAAGCAGGTACTTCTTCTCTGACAGGCTGAAATATCTTTGCCTACATGCTTGTCCTCAGCCAGATGTGAACTGATAACTTCGAGATGAAAGGTGCCATGTTCTCCTAAGGTTGTCTCTTACTGATCCTTCAACTAGGAGGAATGATGGTGGCAGAGTGAGATGCATAAATATTAAGCACGTGGACAGGAGTATGCAAAGCATCTCAATTACCAATGGCTAAGAGCGACCATAATTGGAAAAGAGTGGGGGTGCTTTGAGACTCATGCCCTTCTCCAAAGCTCATGAAATGCTTCCTCCTTCTGATAAGAATATCAAATTTCGTTCCCTCCCAGTGTTGTCTTCTTTCACTAGACGACTACTGATTTTCTTTCCCTCTCCTAAAGTTTTCTCAGTAGATTTGATATTACAGGGACACTGTCCAGTTTTAAAAAAATACTAAAAAGTAACAGGGTAGCCGTGTTAGTCCGTATCTACAAAAACAACAAGGAGTCTGGTGGCACCTTAAAGACTAACAGATTTATTTGGGCATAAGCTTTCATGGGTAAATACCTCACTTCTTCGGATGCATCCGAAGAAGTGAGGTTTTTACCCACGAAAGCTTATGCCCAAATAAATCTGTTAGTCTTTAAGGTGCCACCAGACTCCTTGTTACTAAAAAGTAATTGTCTCTTTGTATTAATATCACCTTATATTATTAAATTCAAAAGAATTTTTAAAATCTAAAATCTTATTCTGAATGAAACCATGCAGAGGCATTTGGTAGAGTTTACCATAATGTCAGACTGGCTGATGAGTTGAGTATTAAACTGAGCTGACGTAAATGTCCATATATTAAGTGGATATGCACCACAGTTAGGAGAGGATCAAAAGGTAAAAGTGGAGTTTTTGGATCAGTTGTTGTGCCTTACTGGAAACATATTACCCAATGAGAAGATAATTATCAAGCAGATCTAAGTACACATGTTATAACCGCAAAGACTGGGTATGAAACAGTCCATGAAAGGCACGGCATTGGAACCAGAAACTCCAAGGGGGAAATGGCCCTACAGACTTGTCTGGTGATTGCTAACACATGCTTTCAGAAGAGGGAAAGTAACATTATAAGGTATGCCAGTGACAGACTCAAGTCCCAAATTGATTTCTTGTTGACAAGAAGCAGCAATAGCTCATGAATAATCAATTGTAAGGTAATACCTGGCAAGTGCATTGTGAACCAGCACAGACTTATTATGGACTTCAGAATGCAGAGACCTCAGAAACATCTGAACTGTTGGGCACTGGAAAGGCCGAAGTGGTGAAAACTTAAAGAGGGGAATGAAAAAAATCTTTGAACAAGCAGTAATGTATAGGCTTCCGGACTACACACAGGGATGTATGGAAGATAACTGGTACAAACTAAAGTTAATATTGCTGAACATGGCACAAGGAGTCCTAGGAGTGATGGAATCAGTGCCGAAAAGGATAAGAAGGAACACTTTTTGTGATGGAATCATCAAAATAAAGAATCCGTTGAAAAGAAAAAGGTAACCTTTAAAAAACAGCAGGCCAGTGGCTTGAACAGTGATGAGATGGTGTATATGAAGGCAAAAAAGGAAGCTAAAAGAAGTGTTACGACAGATAACATTTAGGCTTGTGATAACTGAC
Organism: Terrapene triunguis; assembly: GCF_002925995.2. Classification (NCBI taxonomy): domain Eukaryota; kingdom Metazoa; phylum Chordata; order Testudines; family Emydidae; genus Terrapene; species Terrapene triunguis. The sequence continues at coordinate 39,758,400 of NW_020664418.1, read as the reverse complement.
TACGAGGATACGAGGGAGAAAAGACAATCTGCAAACTCATTAAGGCAAGAGAGAAAATGATGAGGGATGTGAACCAGTTTGTGTATATTAGAAATGAACATGGTATATTGCAGACAAATGGTGAATCAATCAATAAAGTCTGGGGTGATTATTTTGAAAGAGTGATGAAGGGAGGAACTAAGAACACATAAGCCAAACTTGGGCATGAAAGATTACATGCAGGAGGAAGAGGCTTGAGAGGCACATAGGAGAATGAAAAAGGAGGAAGCTGGGCCAGAAGAAGTATTGGTGGATGGACTGAAGTCATTGGGAAGGGAAGGTGTCATGTATTTTACAAGTCTGTTGAATTCTATTCTTAAGAAAGAGGAAAATGTCTAATGAAAGGCATAAAAGCTTCATGGTGCCCATTTTTAAAGATGAAGGAGATATTACACTGTATGCTAATTATTACTCAATTCAGCTGACATCACATGCTTTGAAAGTATGGGAGAAGATTATTGAAAAGTATTTGCATGGAACAGTTAAAATTTGGAAGGGTCAATATGGACTTAGGCCAGGGAGAAATAAAATTGATGCCATATTTGCTCTACAAATCCTCATGGAGAAGTTCAGCAAAAAGAGATGGCAACTGGGCATAGTCTTTGTGGTCTTAGAGAAGGCATATGATCATGTACCAAGATAATTAGAGTTAGTGATGGACAGGTGTGCTAGAAGGGTATATTCATTTTATCTGGGTTAGGTGTGATGGCGTGACTACCGTAGTCAAAACCAAATGGGGCTACGCAGAGAATTTCCAGTAAATGTTGTCCTGCACCAGGAGTCAGCGTTTTTTGTTTACAGTTGTCTTAGATGTGCTAAGTGAGAGTGTACAAACGGAGCCACGCTGGAAATCCTGTTTGTTGATGGCTTAGTGGCATGCACAAAACATTGTTTTGATCATTGGCAGCACAGTTCTGAGTAGGCAGCACTTAGAGTGAATGTTGATAAGATTGAGGCTGTGCTGACTGCGGGAGGAGGACCCACCCCCTAAAGATATTACAGGCAGAGAGCTTAGAAGAGTGAAAAAATTTAAATACCTAGGATTAGTGGTTGTTGACAGTGGTGTCCTCCTGAGTGATGCTCGGCATTGTACCAAAGCTACGTGGTGCAAATTGTAGGAGCTGACCCTCTCCTTTATAAAAATATGGCAATAAAGTTAAAGGCTAGAGTGCATAAAACTGTAATTTGGCTCCTCCTAACGTATGGGACAAAGACTTGGCCAGCCACAAAAAAAGAAATCAGTATGCTCCCCACTATGGGGATGAAGATGTTGGGATGGTCAAATGGTTGGACAAAAAGAAATGAGATTGTGAGGGGCCTAATGCAGGTTGCCCCAATTGAAGACAAGGCTACGTTGGTAAGGGCACGTCTAGTGGAGACCTGAGAGTTATATTGGTAGGATGGCCATTGCAATGATTGTGGATAGAAGACATTCAAGGGGGAAACCAAAGACTCGGTATGTGAGCTGGATATTACTGGGCCTTAGAGAGACCAATTTGCATGACAGCCAGGTGTACTATCATGAGATTTGGAAGAGGGCTATAAAAGACCCCAAATAGAGACATGGCAAGAAAGAATAAGAATATACTTTTAACCCTTTTTGCTGTTTGTTTCCTATTTTGCACTTCACTTAGCTTGGGCAGACTGATCAGTCTAACTTTTAGTCATAGTTTTTCTTCCTAGCCAGTGAAACTTTCCTGGTCTTGTGCCCTAATACAATGCTGGAGTATTTGTGTTTGCAACACTACACAGTAATTTTTTTTTTAAGTTGCAATTTAAAAAAGTGGAGTCATGGAAACATTTATATATGATCAGAGGTTTAAAAAAACAAACCAAAAAATCATCATCATTATCATGATTTGGGCTTGAGTCTCCTCTGTCTCATATCTTTTATCTGAAGCAGAGCTCTGCGTGGCTCAAAAGCTTCTCTCTCACCAACAGAAATTGGCCCAATAAAAGATATGACCTCGCCCGCCTTGTCTCTCCTTGTATCTTTAGCTGTCATTTACAACTGTGTAAAGTGAGTGCAGAGTGGTTATATAACACTGCTGAATCAGGGTAGTAGCATTTTATGGCATTTTGCACTCAGTTTGCACAGGTATATATGATGACACAAGGTGCAAAACAGTGGAGAATATGTCGAAAGGCTTTTACAAACTGAATTTTCGGCTTAAAGGAGCATTTCCAGGTCAAATTAATAGATTTGTGAGTGTTTAGGTGCTTATTTCTATAGTAGCAGTATTGATGGTGCCCTCAAAGCTCCGTAATTGTAGGTGATGGCTGGCTTTTTGCCATTGTGACACCTAGAATGTAGAGGTTACACAGACAGTGGTTAATTGGGGTATTAATTTCATTGTTATCTAGAAGAGAGAGAATGATTAATTAATTAGGCAGATAGCTTGAATCCACAGAATGTTCAGCATCAGAAAGTAACACTTTTTAAAATATTTTTAAAATATATTTTTTATTAAATATACTGTTTGCAAGAGGCGCCAGATTGACAAATCTGGAACACGACATCTCCTTTGTCACAGCCCTAACCTAGTGGGTGTGTGGTCTCTATGGCCCATTCATTCTTTAGTATTTCTGCTGAGCATGCTAACAAGAGGGCTAATTATAGGAAGTTATTTTTGTGAGGTGTGTAGCTGTCTGCTAGAAACTTGATGCAGAGTACTATCTTATTCCATATGGGTCACTGAAGGTCTTTCATTTGGGAACATCTTTTTGTCCCTACTAGACTGGGCTGATTCAGAGTAACCATTTTAAAGCATTCACATTGAGGGAGGCACCAGGATCGTAAGAAAAATGGGAAGAGTGGGGGAAATGATGTCCCCCCCCCTGTTTGCACTCAAACCTTCCCTCTCCCCAAACTTCCAGTCTACTCCTTGCCCTGAACCCCTATGTTTGCAACTAACATAGCACCTCAGCTTCTCAGCATTTCTTCCAGTTAATGGATAAACATTACGTCAAACCCAATTATGGCTCGGAAACTATCCTGTTAAAATGTAATGCACAACAGACGAAACCTGGTGTCCTATCGGGTAGCTCATATTCCCTTGTGTCCTATTGGATAGATATATCCCCTTGAATGCCCACTCTCACTCAGCTGTTTAATAGCTTTGATTGCCACCCTGTCTTTCGGTTTTCATATTGTACTAGAATTTATACAGGCTATGATAGTGCTTTCCGTGTCGTTTGATTTATTGTGCAAAACTTCCTTATTTTAAGCTGGTAACACTGTTACCTATTACCCTCTGAATATTTATCTATTATAGAGTTAATAAGATTTTTTGGGTTGTGGGTATGGAATAACTTAGGAATAGGCATTCCAGTGTACCATCAAAGTTTTTCTGCACAGGATTCCATTTAGTCCAGCAAAAGGCTACCTTGTAGATAGAAAACAAGTTTGTTACAGGTTCTTAACCAATATACAAGAAGAGCAGTTCTCTTTCGAGTGCTTGCTCATGTCCATTCCATATTAGGTGTGTGAGCTTGCCACATGCACCGGTGCTGGAAGTTTTTCCCTCAGCAGTATCCATAGGGGACTGGCTCTGGCGCCCCCTGGAGCGGTGCACACGTGCCACGGTATAAGGGGTGCCGCCGGCTCCCCCGACCCTCAGTTCCTTCTTGCCGCCAGTGGCGGTGCTGGAACATCGTCTGCTTCGGCTAGCATTGTCTCGTTCTCTGTTCATAGAACTTGTAGTATAGTTGTAGATAATCGTTGTTACAGTTATCAGAGTAGCAGCCGTGTTAGTCTGTATCCGCAAAAATAACAGGAGTACTTGTGGCACCTTAGAGACTAACAAATTTATTAGAGCATAAGCTTTCGTGGGCTACAACCCACTTCTTCGTTGTTACAGTTAGTTACCCTTAGTAGTAGTTCTTGAAGTTCTCGTAGTCCCAAACGGGACTCAGCCGGGGGACAGGGCATGCCCCAGTCCCCAGACTTTAAGCTCTGCGATCGCTGCAAACGGCCTATGCCCATCAGCGATCCAAATAACTGCTGCCTAAGGTGCTTCGGCGAGGGACACATAAGCGACAAGTGTTGTATCTGCACGTCCTTCAAACCTAAGATGAAGAAGTAGCGCATTATCCCTCTAAAAGCACTCCTAATGGAGTTGACACTCACTCCAGCACCAGAGCAGCGGTCTGACTCCGCACCGAACACCGTGGCCTCCGTGCGCAGTGCTCCGCCAGTGCCGTCCACAAGCCAGCACTGGTCTCCCTCCACGGCTCCAGTCAAGAAGCCGAAAAAGACTGTGAGAGGAAGATCTCCTACTTCCCGCTAGGAAAAGGAGAGGGCTGGGGGCGAGCAAGAGTAAGAATAAGATATAGTTGAAGGGGTGGCTTACAGGCAAAATGCAGCCTTCCATAGAGTTCTAACATAGCCTGTAATCATGCGCATGTTCATTAAGTAGCTGTGTCCTGCAGAGACATGTCCCATTATGCAACGCTCATCTTGACCAGAGAAACCTTTGTTTGGATACAGGTAGAACATTGCATGCTGAGACAGTTTCCATTGGCCACACCTGTGTATTAAAGATGAGGGTGGGTGAATCTGCTCCATTTTATCCTAAATACTTGCAGCTCCCAGACTTACCCTAAGTTTCCAATTAGACCATCAGCGATGCAAAATTCGGCCATCCCTTTTCTTCACTAATTACCTTTAATAGGCTATTTTGGTTCCTTAAGTAATGTTGAGTGCTACAGTATTGGATCTCTAGAGGTAAATGCCAAGAGGTACCAATCTTTTTGAATTCAAGATAGTTGGTGTGAATATAAACCAAAAGGAAGAATTAATTTAATAACAGGCAATTATGTCTTATGGAATTTATAGTATGTGAACTGCTTTGCCTGCAAGTATATATAATATCAGTGTTGCTGTTTTGATTTTTTATTTTACAGCCAGCATTGAAGCCTGAAAAATGCTTGGTTTAAAAGAGTGTAGTCCCTTTGTGGGAAGAAGTATAGTTTGAATTGCACTGAGAATAATTTTTCATACTATCTGAGGATATGAAAATCTGTGAACATTTATTAAAGAAGGGATGCAAATTAAACCACCTTTCTGACAGGAATTTTATATTGTCTGGTATTTGATCAGTGGTCTGAACATTTCCCAAATTACAGTGTAAGGCATTTTGAAACCATTTGTTGAACATTTCACCTTTTACTGGGGAGCGCTGGTTACACAATCCAGAATTATTAGTGTCCTAATCTTCTACCCTGCTTCTGTTCACTTCCATATGCAGTATGGTAAGGAATTAGTCACTATTACACAAGTAAATTTTTAACTCTTTGTTGCCACCTCAGAAAGCATTCAAATTAGCGAGTGGCCCATAACATATTCTTACGGCACTAACAAATGTATTCGTTGCTGCTTTCCTGCATATTTCTGGAGGAACCTAAAGTGTGAAAATCTCTCCCTCCTACACAAACTCTCACATAACAACACCCACACAGAGTCAGGTGTGGTAGTTGGTGAAAAGTTAATCACCTGAGCGTGTTGCTGTAGATCCCTTAACCCAGTGTTTCCCAAACTTGGGCCGCCGCTTGTGTAGGGAAAGCCCCTGGCCAGCCGGGCCGGTTTGTTTACCTGCCGGGTCCGCAGGTTCAGCCGATCGCGGCTCCAGGCCAATGGGAGCTGCTGGAAGCAGCGCGGGCCAAGGGACGTACTGGCCGCCACTTCCCGCCGCCCCATTGGCCTGGAGTAGTGAACCGAGGCCAGTGGGAGCCGCGATCGGCCGAACCTGTGGACGCGGCAGGTAAACAAACTGGCCAGTGGCTTTCCCTACACAAGCGGCGGCCCAAGTTTGGGAAACACTGCCTTAACCCATACAACTTATTTGAAAATGTCACTGGTGAGTATTAAAGTTCTGTTTTATTGTAGTTCTGAGAGGCTATATTTCCAGATTACTTTGCATTGCCTCTGCACAATGGTAGTGAATACCATTTCAGCTGTGAGGTCATTGTGTCCTCTCAGCAGTGATAGTATTTGCAAGAATAAGGTAACACAGTAACTATGGTTCTTACCATTAAAAGTTATTTAGCTAGAGCAACCACATAATATAATTCCCTTCTAGGACTAGGGAAATACTCTGGGATCTGATATACCACTGTGATAACTTTGGGGAAATGTTGACTTTTTAATGGCGACCCTGTCATCAGTGTCATTAAATTTCAGTAGTGAAGGATCTAACTGTGACCTTTATTGAAGTTGTTTGCACTGTTCTGACACAGAGCACTCACTAAAATCTGAATAGATTGTCTAGTATGGGGGTGGGCAAACTTTTTGGCCCGAGGGCCACATCGGGGTTCCGAAACTGTATGGAGGGCCAGGTAGGGAAGGCTGTGCCTCCCCAAACAGTCTGGTCCCCGCCCCCATCCGCCCCCCCCCCCCCCCTGCCCCCCCCCCCCCCCCCCCGGGACCCCACCTGCATCCAACCCCCCCAGCTCCCTGTCCCCTCACTGCCCCGACCCCTATCCACACCCCCGCACCCTGACAGGACTCCATATGATTTTCAAACCTGTGCAAATCAGTATCTGAAACTTTGCACTTAGGACCTCAGAGTCCAATTGCAAATGCATCTCTCTGTTTTTGAAGCACATTTTGTTTTCCTCTTTTCATTCTTCTTCCCTCTTTTTAAAAATATCTCATCAGTAGTTGCAGGAAGTTCTAAGACTTGCTGTATAGCTGCAGATTTCTATCTCTTTCCGTTGCAAGATAGTGACGCAGAGCCATCCTATTTGCTCTGCTGCGTTAAATCTGTTATTTTGTTTCTTAAGTGCTCTTCACCAGGGAAGAGCAAATGATCTACTTGGGCAGCCTTTGGACATGAAAATATATTGTGCTGTTTTACATTTCAAATGTACTAACTGCACTAGGGTGTGACCAGTCTAATTAGTTTCTTGGATTCAGTACGTCATGGTCATGGCCTGAATTACTTTGGTGGTAGCAATGATTTGGGTTAATTGCTTTGGCTGTCACTCCTTTTTGGGCTTGCATCCTAATCTGAGATGTTTCTGTAGCTGCAGGATGGCCTGGTAAATATTTTTCCTGCTTAGGTGCAAACACTGTTCATCCCTAAAGAAACAAATTTCTTCCCTCCAGGAATATTTTTTTTCTGACTAGGATTTTGGACAAACCAAAACAGGGACTGAGAGCAGAGAATTCATCCCAGTTTTTATCCTGGAACTTTATTCAGTGCTGTGTGGATACTCTCACAGCATAGATCTGATCAACAGGGATCCTAGTTTTCCATGATAAAAAAAAAACACAAAATTCTCTGATTAAAAATTCATAGCCACCATATTCAGTTGAACACAATGTTTTATTGATCTACTTACAATTTTTTAACAAGTTCAAAGCCTACCAGTGCCATCAATCATTATAATAAAATAAAATAAAATAAATTGCCATTTGTATCTACAGCCTTGCTCCTACAGTACTGAACAGCACATTACCGTCAACGTGAAATTTGTCCTTGCCAAACTCAGTGACACCATCTTTAGGAGTGATTTATAAGGTTTTCGGCATCCTTCATAACTTTAATTACTCATATCTGGAGGCTGAAGTAAAATTTGAGATGCATTAAAACACTAACCCCTGTACACCGTCGAATAAATTTTATACCCCAGAAATGGTTTATTAGAGTATGTTTAGCTATGTAAATTTAAAGCACATTCAAATATCCACCACAGGTGGAGAAGGTTATGCACATTGAATGAGTGACACTGGTACTTTCAGTAAAATTTAGTTAATAGTTAATATACGTTTTTATTTTTTCACAAAATGTAAAAAGTAAAGATTCTGTATAAAAATGAAAATTCCAAGTTGAGGAATTCCAAGATGAGGAAGAGACTAGCACAGTAAATTTAAACTTTTCCCCCCATTGCTAGTGTTGTCTACTTTATAGTTACACACTGAGTGGAAAGAGGGGATTATGTTTTTATATGAAGCAATGTGCCAGACAAAAAATGAGCTTTCAAAGTTAAGTTGGTGTCCCAGGAAGTCTCTAGGGAGGAAAGGTGTGCAAATGTACCCTATCTGGTTGCAAGAAACCAGCCTTTTGAAGCTTTGCCCTGGGGGGAGGGGGAACCTTTGTAATTTGATCACCTGTTACATGAGGGCAAGATCAGAGGCCCAAACTATATAAAAAGTGACTCTCAGATTCATAGGCATTCTGGTTCCGAGCAAAAGGTTTTATGAACTTGTGACCACAGAAAAAACGCTTTAGTGGGGTTGAAGGACTGACTCCTCCCAGAGCCCTTGTCAGAGTTGGGGTGATCTCCGGTAAGCTTCTTAGCATGTGCATAGGTTTTGGGTTTTGTTTTTTTTTTCTTTCTTTCTCTGTAATGCTTTCACCTTGAGAATAAATTTGCTTGCTTAGGAAAAGCTATGGGTACCTTATGCCTATGGGCAGTTACTCTGTTTATAGCCTCTGAGGAGAAAGCAAAGCAGGCCTGCTTAGGCAGTCTGACTTGCTGGGGAACTCGCAGCCTGGAAAAACCCCAGTCAGCAGGGAGTGAGATGCAGGTTTCTGCTCAAGAGAGGGACAGCTGGGGAGCTGGAAGCCTAAGAATGGGTGCCTTTGCTGGACTATAAAGGGGAACTACAAGTGCAGTTGCCCTGAACCAGGGGCGGCTCTATGTATTTTGCCACCCCAAGCATGGCAGTCAGGCAGCCTTTGGTGACATGCCTGCGGGAGGTCTGCTGGTAACACGGATTTGGCGTTATGCCTGCGGGAGGTCCGCCAGTCCCGCGCCTTCGGCGTACCCGCCGCCGAATTGCTGCAGGACTGGCGGACCTCCCGCAGGCATGCCGCTCAAGGCAGCCTGACTGCCACCCTCACAACGACCGGCAGGCCGCCCCCCGCGGCTTGCCGCCCCAGGCACGTGCTTGGTGCGCTGGTGCCTGGAGCCGCCCCTGCCCTGAACTATGGCAATACCTTCCTCTGGGAGGAGTCCCATTCACTGAAGACTCATCACGGTCCTCAATGGGACAACTTGTGGAGTAAGGGTGGTAGATGCAGGCCATCAGTTATATCTTTGTTTCATTTGGGCATGGTACAGATGACTGTTATCGCATACTGAGCCAATAGTCCCCTACGACTGCCTGGATGTGAGATGTAATTTGCTACTTAACAAGGTTTACGCACCATTATAGAAATGTTCAGTTTAACACTCAGCATGAAATTTGTATATGAAAGACATTTTTTTCTTTGTATGTGGAAGTAATTATTCGAATAAATCTGGCATACTTCTGTGAAGGTGGTGAATTTCATTAGAGGCAAACAGGTAGGCGTAGTTACTCTGTAATTCATTTCTGAATTTTGATGTTTGTGAAGTCATTCATAATCCTGAATTCTGCAGATTGCTTTGTGGATGCCTGTTTGAAGATGCTTGCAAATATACTTGAAGCTGATGGGAAATTGACAAAGGCTGCTGCGCTTAGTTCTCTTTAATCTCGCTGATGTTGCTCTCATGAATTGGTGAATGGGCTTTTCACCATGACTGCTTCATTGTGTTCCGAAAGCTGCTCTAAGTACAGTGATTTCTCATATATGACAGCTGCAAAGAAAAATAGCTCAGACAGAAATGTCTGTGTTTCCTTGATAAAGAAGGGCCATTTATTCAGTTAACTGAGCTATTAAAAGCATAAAATAACTTGGATTGCAGGGGTTTGATGGTTGGTTTTACAGAAGTTGAAACAGCCATTTATAATAGAAAACCGTACATTACCTTCTCTTTCTTTATTGAAATATTGATTCTGATTCTGAATAAATCAGGGGCAATTCCATTGAAGTCAATTGAGTTACACTGTGGAAATAGGGAGGAGAATCAGGTCCATTTAGACTGGGTTTGATTTGGATGAATCATAGATTAATTTGAAGTGAGTCATAGAAATTAGAAAAAATCTGTTAGGGCAGCTAGTCCATCAGCCACTGTCAGTACAGGATTGTTCTTTGCAATATATATAGTGTATAAAACTGTCTCAGGGTAGCCCCACCCAACCATGCCCACTATCTACTGCCAATGTTGACAGAGATCCATTTCTTCAATACTGCTCAACTTCAAAGACGTAGGTGTTTCTTTTAAATTGCATGGTAACTTATATAACAGTATCCAGTGGACTTGCTTTCCTCGAGTAGTTTCCTTGGGTACTCATTAACCTGGTAAAAGAACAGAAGTACTTGTGGCACCTTAGAGACTAACAAATTTATTAGAGCATAAGCTTTCATGGGCTACAGCCCACTTCTTCGGATGCATATAGAGTGAAACATATATTGAGGAGATATATATACGCACATACAGAGAGCATGAACAGGTGGGAGTTGTCTTACCAACTCTGAGAGGCCAATTAAGAGAGAAAAACTTTTGAAGTGATAATCAAGATAGCTCAGTACAGACAGTTTGATAAGAAGTGTGAGAATACTTACAAGGGAAGATAGATTCAATGTTTGTAATGGCTCAGCCATTCCCAGTCCTTATTCAATCCTGAGTTGATTGTGTCTAGTTTGCATATCAATTCCAGCTCAGCAGTCTCTCGTTGGAGTCTGTTTTTGAAGTTTTTCTGTTGTAAGATAGCCACCCGCAGGTCTGTCATTGAATGGCCAGACAGGTTAAAGTGTTCTCCCACTGGTTTTTGAGTATTATGATTCCTGATGTCAGATTTGTGTCCATTAATTCTTTTGCGTAGAGACTGTCCGGTTTGGCCAATGTACATGGCAGAGGGGCATTGCTGGCACATGATGGCATATATCACATTGGTAGATGTGCAGGTGAACGAGCCCCTGATGGTATGGCTGATGTGATTAGGCCCTATTATGATGTCACTTGAATAGATATGTGGACAGAGTTGGCATCGGGCTTTGTTACAAGGATAGGTTCCTGGGTCAGTGTTTTTGTTCAGTGACGTGTGGTTGCTGGTGAGTATTTGCTTTAGGTTGGGGGGTTGTCTGTAAGCGAGGACAGGTCTGTCTCCCAAGATCTGTGAGAGTAAAGGATCATCTTTCAGGATAGATTGTAGATCTCTGATGATGCGCTGGAGAGGTTTTAGTTGGGGGCTGAAGGTGACAGCTAGTGGTGTTCTGTTATTTTCTTTGTTGGGCCTGTCTCGTAGGAGGTGACTTCTAGGTACTCCTCTGGCTCTGTCAATCTGTTTTTTCACTTCAGCAGGTGGGTATTGTAGTTTTAAGAATGCTTGATAGAGATCTTGTAGGTGCTTGTCTCTATCTGAGGGATTGGAGCAAATGCGGTTATATCTTAGAGCTTGGCTGTAGACAATGGATCGTGTGGTGTGTCCTGGATGGAAGCTGGAGGCATGTAGGTAAGTGTAGCGGTCAGTAGGTTTCCGGTATAGGGTGGTATTTATGTGACCATCGCTTATTAGCACAGTAGTGTCCAGGAAATGGACCGCTTGTGTGGATTGATCTAGGCTGAGGTTGATGGTGGGATGGAAATTATTGAAATCATGGTGGAATTCCTCAAGGGCTTCTTTTCCATGGGTCCAGATGATGAAGATGTCATCAATGTAGTGCAAGTAGAGTAGGGGCGTTAGGGGACGAGAGCTAAGGAAGCGTTGTTCTAAGTCAGCCATAAAAATGTTGGCATACTGTGGGGCCATGCGGGTACCCATAGCAGTGCCGCTGACTTGAAGATATATATTGTCCCCAAATGTGAAATAGTTGTGGGTGAGGACAAAGTCACAAAGTTCAGCCACCAGGTTATCTGTGACATTATCGGGGATACTGTTCCTGATAGCTTGTAGTCCATCTTTGTGTGGAATATTGGTGTAGAGGGCTTCTACGTCCATAGTGGCCAGGATGGTGTTTTCTGGAAGATCACCGATGGATTGTAGTTTCCTCAGGAAGTCAGTGGTGTCTCGAAGATAGCTAGGAGTGCTGGTAGCGTAGGGTCTGAGGAGAGAGTCCACATAACCAGACAAGCCTGATGTTAGGGTGCCAATGCCTGAGATGATGGGGCGTCCAGGATTTCCAGGTTTATGGATCTTGGGTAGCAAATAGAATACCCCTGGTCGGGGTTCTAGGCATGTGTCTGTACAGATTTGTTCCTGTGCTTTGTCAGGGAGTTTTTTTAGTAGATGGTGTAGTTTCTTTAGGTAATCCTCAGTGGGATCAGAGGATAATGGCCTGTAGAATGTGGTGTTAGAGAGCTGTCTAGCAGCCTCTTGGTCATATTCCAATTTATTCATGATGACGACAGCACCTCCTTTGTCAGCCTTTTTGATTATGATGTCAGAGTTGTTTCTGAGGCTGTAGATGGTGTTGTGTTCAGCATGGCTGAGGTTATGGGGCAAGTGATGTTGCTTTTCCACAATTTCAGCCTTTGCACGTTGACGGAAGCAATCTATGTAGAAATCCAGTCTGTTGTTTCGACCGTCCGGAGGAGTCCACGCAGAATCCTTTTTTTTGTAGTGCTGGTAGGGGGGATTCTGTGGGTTAGTATGCTGTTCAGAGGTATGTTGGAAATATTCTTTGAGTCGGAGACGTCGAAAGTAGGATTCTAGGTCACCGCAGAACTGTATCATGTTCGTGGGTCTGGAGGGACAAAAGGAGAGGCCCTGAGATAGGACAGACTCTTCTGCTGGGCTAAGAGTATAGCTGGAAAGATTAACAATATTGCTGGGTGGGTTAAGGGAACTACTGTTGTGGCTCCTTGTGGCATGTAGCAGTTTAGATAGTTTAGTGTCCTTTTTCCTTTGTAGAGAGGCAAAGTTTGTCTTGTAAATGGCTTGTCTAGTTTTTGTAAAGTCTATCCATGAGGAAGTTATGCGGATACAGACTAACACGGCTGCTACTCTGAAACCTGGTAAAAGAGTTACTGTTTTTATCATAAGGACTCAAAGTGGCATGTGTTCGTAAACGTACCTGTAATTTTATGAGGCCTAATGGACATATTTCTCAGTGGAGTGCGTTAGTTCTAGTATTTGAAATCCTTCATCATGTAGGGCTCAACCATAGCTTTGCCATGCATCTGACGTATGAAGTAGTTTGTAATTTCACTGCCCCTGAAGAAACTTGGGAATCAGAGTGTGGCTCAGGCCTTGTCTTCGCTAGGGAAGAAGGGTGTGGTGTTAACGTCAGTTAACTAAGGGTACGTCTACATTAAAAACTTAAGTCAATTTACAACCACCACAGTAATTTCTGTGATGGTGCATGTCCACACTACCCTCCATGAGTCAGTGATGTGTGTCCTCACCAGGAGCGCTTCCACTGACCTAAGAGGGGCAGTGTGGGGAGCGGAGAGCCCGGTCTCTCAGCTGCTCTGGCAGCTCCCTGCCGGGAGCCCAGCTGCCCCCCCCCCCATTTCCCATTGGGAGCGGGGTTTTGCTGTTTCCTCAGGGCTTCTGCTTTGGTTCTTCCACATAAAACTAGTACAGTACATCCACTGTCCCTTCCCCTGAACCTTGAGTCTCCTGCGGGGAGCTAGTCCCTACAGGTTTCTGCTCTACTGGCTGGTTTGCCTGAGAGAGGCACCCTGCTCCAGGGCCTGCCAGTGGAGCCAGCCTGCTTCCTGTAGTTCTTCCCCTTTGACCTAGGGGCTTCTTGCCAGAGCCTCCCTGCTCCTGACATCTCTCTGCCTGACTGGGCTACTTGCTGGGCTTTTATAATCACCTGGGCCCAGATTTTTGGAAGTATTGGCATTGCTGCGGTCAGCATTGCACACCTAACTGATTTACGGCAATATATATAAACATTCTCCTACATCCCAATGAACAGTAACCACAGTATATGGGAGTCGTTGGCGTGCAATCTTCCTCCATCTTTCAGAGTTATTACGCAGCCTCGAGAAGTGCGCTATACCGCATTCCATCCAATCAACAACATCATCAGCCCACGCTCGCCATGGGCGCCCCTTGGCACCTTGCATCAGTCCCTGCAAAACTTTCTTTGGCCATCTTCCTCCGTTCATTTGACCCACATGTCCTGCAAACTCAAGTGTTCTTTATCTGATTGTCTTAATAGACAGTATCACTCCAGTTATGCTGTAAATGTGCGTGATTAAATCCTCGTTAGTCCTGAGTGAGGTATAGGTAATACCCAGCAATTGCCTGTAGAATTTCAATTCAAAAGCAGAAAGCTTCTTACTATCCTGTTTCCTTAGTGTCCATGTCTTGTTTGCATATAGCAAGATGCTGAAGGCAAGAAACTGCAGCAGTTTCATTTTACACTTCATGGTAATATGTTTGTTTCTCCAAATGTGTCTGAGTGTGGCTAGAGCAGCAGTCATGAGTCCAGTACTATGTCGAATCTCTAAGTCAGGGGTAGGCAACCTATGGCACGCGTGCCGAAGGCGGCATGTGAGCTGATTCTCAGTGGCACTCACACTGCCTGGGTCCTGGCCACCGGTCCGGGGGGCTCTGCATTTTAATTTAATTTTAAATGAAGCTTCTTCAACATTTTAAAAACCTTATTTACTTTACATACAACAATAGTTGAGTTATATATTATAGACTTATAGAAAGAGACCTTCTAAAAACGTTAAAATGTATTACTGGGACGCGAAACCTTAAATGAGAGTGAATAAATGAAGACTCGTGTGCCATAGGTTGCCTACCCCTGAGTTATAATGACAAAAGTGCAGTGTAGACATAGCCCAAATCTCATTTTAAAAAAGAGATTTCAGCACCTTGGAGCCAAAATCTCATTGACTGTTCACGGGATTTAGGCTCCTTAAATGCCATTTGAAAATTGGATTTAGGCTCCTAAATCTGTTCGACATTGGAATGCTGAGCACAGTAATGCCTAAATACCTTTAAAAATCTGGATTCTGAGTCCTAACTGATCAGCCTCAGCTGGAAGGTTTCTGATCTATCACACCTGTGGCTGGGCCCAACTCCCCTTAAAGGGCCAATCACACTGATACAGCATAGCACCTCAGTATGACTTATCCTTTTAGATTCAAATTCAGTCTTTATCACAGGCATCACTCAAATGCAAACTTCTGCTAGGCCTGAATTTGGCTTGTAACCTTAATGGAAATTCGACTTGACCCTTCTTTCAGTTCCAGTTCTTAAACTGTGCCATTTACTGTGGTATCTGAGCTCATGTTAACAGTTAGAAACATAACAATTTTCCTAACAATTAGGGACAGGAAAAGTTCCATATGGGTGTGCCTCTGTCCTTCTGTCAGTGTAGTCATGCTCTGAAGTTTGTAGTGAAGGTGGCAGTATTTTGACCATTTACTGTGTTCATTTTATGTAAATAAGAATGTAATTTAGTTATAACTTTAAAGCTCTGTGCTAGTGGAGACAACGGCATGGTTTTCTTTTTCTTTTTCCCCACAGGATTGACGCTTTTTAAAGATTTTGTTATCTGACAAAATGGGAAACTCTATAATTAAATCAATAATCCTATTGTAGAGGGACTTGATACCTCAGGATATTGGTGACCTAACTGTTATGTAAGAATGGCCATATAAGATCTTCCCCTTTAGGCCAACCATTCAAATCAAGTCCAATTCAGTAATGAATGAAAGTTGCTACCACATGATGGCTGCTTGCACTCTGTGAAGTGAGTTTGTCTCAGTCCGATCCCTGGAGGAATGTTTCTGTCCTAAAAGTTATGCTGTTTGCCTACTGCCCTACAGTCCTTATTCTATAGATTAGGAGACAGTTCCCACTCTAGGGTTGTCAACCTGGCCACCTTGGTCTGCATTAAATTCACTTTAGAAAGCAGTCACTTTGCCCATCATCACTATTTGCTATAACCTTCTGACAGCTTGGAAACTCCAGGTCGATAAGACTTGGCAGGACTTTTTGGGATGTAGCTTGTCATTGACTCTAACTCTCAACTCCAGTTCATTTCTCTCTGCCAAGATTGGGGAGCGTATGTGTTTCTTGGCCTGACCTTCTAGCCTGTAGAGTAAACTGCCCTGTAGTCTCTTTTGCTTGGGCCATTGACTAGATGAGTATCCAGACCAAGGCATGTGTGTCACTGCATCACAGCATTTCAGTCTCGTTTATGTGTTAACCTGGGTTTGTTTTATTTCAGAGAGGAAGCTGGTGAACCAGACTCTTGGAGCACTTTGTCTCATATAGTGCACTCGGGGGACTACTGTGTGAAATACCACCGTGGGCTGAATGTTTATACGCTAACGGCTGAAGCCAAGGAAGGAGCAAAGGCCAGCATGGAACAGGACATAGAGCAGCTCCAGAAATTCATAGCGAGCCACCAGCACACGGTGAGAAAGGGACAGAGCAATACAGTGAGTGTAAATGTACCTGGGATGCCTGCTGCTGTTATCTTGAGCTTCCAGGTATCTTGTAAGAAACTTTGCACCTAGGCAATGCTCACATAGGGATTTACAAATGACACTAGAACATCACATCTCGAAGAAGCACAGTTACAGTAAGAAACTGTTTCTTAACTTAGATATACCTTATATACTCGTTCATTAGCCCATTCGTTTATAAGCCAACCCCCCAAGATGGTTAGGTAAAAATAGCAAAAAGTGTATGACCCTTTCATAAGCCGACCCTATATTTCAGGGGTTGGCCAACTTTGGCTCCTGGCCCGTTAGGGTAAGCCGCTAGCGGGCCTGGACATTTTGTTTCCCCGGAGCGTCTGCAGGCACGGAGCCCCTCAGTTCCGAGTGTCCGTGGTTTGCCGTTCCCAGCCAATGGCGTACCTCTTCCTGCAGCTCCCATTGGCTGGGAATGGCAAACCGCAGACACTGGGATCTGTGGGGCTCCGTGCCTGCAAACGCTCCAGGTAAACAAAATGACAACATATTAGATATTTAATTCAATGATTCCATAAAGTTTAAAATCATCAAATTTTGGTGTAGACCCGTTTATAAGCCGACCCCTGCTCTTTGATGCGTCATTTTTACCAAAAATATTCAGCTTATGAACGAGTATATATGGTAATTAACTAATGCCCAGGGGTATCTTACATGGGAACTGTCTGCTTTCCTCTGATTTGGGAGTGGGGCTCTACTAAAGGCATTGTTAGGATGAAGGGAAGTTTTCTGCCATCTGGGAGGTGAAGCTTGGTCAGGACTCTCTAGGAAGAAGCAAATCCTGCCCTGCACCTCCTTCCTCATATACTCTGCCTCTCTCTGCTTCCGGATCCTGACTCGTCCCTGCAAGGAGAAGGCGAGTTACATCCTGAGGGCAGAAGAAAATTGCTTGGAGCACAGGGTAGCTCCCTGCAGGGTGGTTGGGTCAGTGGGTGAGGAGTATGAGGTGGGTTCTGGTACTGGCTGGGGTTAACAGAGGGCTAGGGAGATGGGAATGTTTTTGTTTGGGAGAAGACAATAATAGATCTGCCAGGAAGCAGCACTCTGGTTGAGGGGAAGGCCAGAGGAGACGTAGTAAGAGCATTGTATGCTCTTCTTTAGTACCTCAGTGCAGGATTCTGAGGGTGAGTCCTCTCCTGTTAAATGTTGTAGGAGTTCATGGTGGGGTTTTCAGAAGCACTTGGCATTGGCCTGATACTGCGCCGATTGAAGCCACTGGGAGCTTGATCATAGGCTCTGCAATTAGGTCAAGGCTGAGGTCTTTGGAAAATTCCACCCTCAGAGCTGCCAGGGAGACCCTCTTCTGAGGGTGAAATGCAAAATGGTGGTCAGGATTTTACAGCTGCTGCAGAACCGTACAGTTTTCCTTGTGTGTCCACCATTCCTTTCAGATGTCTGTATGTTTTTGTTTAATTCTACCATCCTAGGCCTGTTCTACACTAGGAATTTACTTCGGGATAGCTACGTCTCACAGGGATATGAAATATCAAACTCCTGAGAGAGGTACTGTAGCTATACCAACCTAACCCCTGGTGTGGACCAGCACTAGGTCAATGAAAGAATTCTTCTGTTGACCTATCTACCATCTCTCAGGGCAGTAGATTACCTATGCCAATGAGAAAAGCCCTCCTGTTGGCATAGGTAGTGTCTACATTAAGAGTTACAGCCCGCAGTGTTGTGTTATTTAAATACCGCTACTCCTTTTTCATGAAGAGATAAAAAGGAGGTTGTCAGAGGAGTATTTTTCATTTTTACTAGTTGAAGTTTTAGCCCACTGATCATTCTGAACAACAGTCCTCACTGTCGTCTGAATACAGAATGGTAGTAACTCTGGGTTTCAACTGGTGATACAAGTGGTACTGGTGATACTGGTACTGGTGATACAAGTAGCAAACCAAAGCGAGTGTTGGAATCACCTCACTTTGCCTCCCCTTACCACCAGATGACAGTAAAATATGTCTAACGTACCAAGCACGTTTCTTTTTGATAGTGCAGATGCCTGACGGGTTCATTTTGTCTGACAATGAAATCAGAAAAGCTATGTTTAGATTTTTTTCCAGCCCTGTTTCACTTCAAATCTAATCTGATTTGAATTTGGAAAGCAGCCCTGCAATTACTTCATTTAGGCTCAGCTGAAAGCCAGTTGGCTTCCTTTGGCGAAGGCTCTATTTTTCAGTCTATCAGCAGAGTGACTTCACTGCAAGGATGTGAAGGCTCCCACTCCCCATGTCTTTCAAAACCTTGCTTGTTCCACAACAAGTGTCAGTTTTGTTTGTGTTTTTCTGTATTGGCTGGAAACCAGTAGAGCATTCCCTGTGCTCTGCTGCAGGGTGGAAGCCACCAGACAGCTGACACTCCATTTGAACTTGTTCAGTTGCGCACCCACACAAATGGATCTATCATGTGTTCTTTCTTCCTGTAGAGCAGTAGTTCCAGCCAATGCCCACTCCCTCCCAATCAGTTATGTGCATTCTAACCCACCATGGAGATTGGACAGCATCGCAAGTTTAGAACTGCATGGTCTGTCATTGTAGTGGCACAGGAGGACCCCTATAGTTAAGGTTGCATCATGATATCTGTTTAAAGGTTAACGCTTCTAAGTCCTCTAAAACTGACATGCTTAGTCAATTTTTTTAAAATTTGGTGTGCCTCAGGAGGGTGCTTGGTGGGATTAGAGACCCAAATTTGGAGTCGTATGAGCATGGGGTTCTGGAGATACAAGCCCCCAACCCCTCCCCCCCCAAAATAGCCATGTAAAAAAAGTTTCGAGGTGGGTTTCTTTGCCCAGAGCTAGGGATTAAACTACTGATGTGATGCAGGTCAAAATGGTCTCAATCTGTTGAGTTTTATCTAGAGTAGTGTATGGCATCCACTAAACCTTTGGGAGACCCACATTGAGAATGGTATTTAAGGAAATGTACATATTTACTGTGCATGCACCGATATAGAAAAAATGGCTTCAATTCCCATCATTTTATAGGTTTCAAAGCTTGACTTTTGTAAGTGTTCTAAAATCCAAATAGTTAATTGGATAGCTTTGAAATCTGGGGTCCCTCATAGGGGCGCAGGGTAGCATTAGTGATCCAAATTGGGGTCCTTTGACCCCACGGGTTCCTGAGTTACAGCCCCAACTCCAAAAAAATCAGTTTCTTTCTGCTGCCTTGTACTGTTAAACTGAGAGGTACTAAGGCTACAATTATGTCATGGAGGTCACGAAATCCGTCATTTCCAGAGTCGTCCCTGACATTTTCTGCTTCAGCCCTGGGGCTGCGGGGCTAGATTTGTCTGCCAGTGGGGGCACCAGAGCTCTCAGCTGCCAGCCATGGATCTCTGAGCTGTATGTGGGGGGGGCCCCCCACAACTCCCAGGCGCCTGTCTGGAGCTCCAAGCCTCCGGAGCTCTGAGCCACAGCAGAGACCCCCGCAGGTCCCAGCTGTTGTGGGCAGCAGGTTGCCTCGGAGCTCCCAGGTGCGAGGGCCCCTGGAGTTCCACGGGTGGCGGATGGCCCCCGGAGCTCCCACCCATGAGGGTGGTGGGGGGCCCCCTGAGTTCAGAGCTGGATGAGGGGTCCCCATCAACTCCCAGCTGCCAGTCCTGGAGCTCTGAGCCTCCACGGGCAGTGGGGGCCTGCCGTTCCAGCCACTGTGTCAGCAGAGGTAGGTGTTGGGGGGCCCTCCCACTCCCTATTTTGTCAGGGTTATTTTTAGTAAAAGTCCCGGACAGGTCACGAGGCTTCTGTGAATTTTTGGTTATTGGCTGTGACCTGTCTGACTTTTACTAAAAACTGCCATGACAAAATCTTAGTCTTACTAATGGCTGATGAATCAGAGACCTCTTGATGGCTGTGAACTCTTCCTGTCATTAACATAACGAAACGACATGTTAAACACAAACTACCACCTAAGACAAAAGGAGTTTTGAACTGAGTGGCTGGAGGTTGCTACAATTTGTGAGTCATAAGTAGCTATTTGAGTTTGGGAGGTCATGGAATCAAAGTATTTGGGGGGGGAATTAGGCATGTGAGTGCTTCTTGGGAAGGGAGGGGCATTGGGGTCAAAAAGTGGGGAAATATGGGGAGGGGGTGGGGGGTTGCAGTGAGGGGAGGTGGGATTATGGGGAGGGGGATAAATGGTGATGGTGGGGAGGGGAGAAAGGTTGGGGGCTCAGGTGAGAGGGGGGTGGCACCCCGAGCTCTGCCAATGCATCCCAACTGTGCACCCAACCCCGCTACATCTTCCAAAGTCTTTGAGGGAAAATTAGCTATGCAAATATTTCCCGGGAGTGGTGGGCTGAGTGAGGGGAGAGGCATTTGGGGCTGTTGTAGCGAGGAGAGGGCGATTATGAGACGGGGGATAACTGCAAGGGGGGAAAGAGGTTGAGGGACCAGGTGAAGGAGGTTTGGGGATTAGGGACAGTGGAGGGGTAGTGCAGTGGGAAGGGGGCTGTGGGGGGTGTGTGTGGCAGAGGGGAGAATAGGGGTAGGGGCACTTGTCAGTCTCACATTACCTCCTCCCTTGTGTATGTCCAGATCTGGTGGGCTCTCATGCCTCTAGTGGTTCTAAGTCCCCTTTAAGCTGGGCTATGGGGGACCTTGTGCCTCTGGGTGTGTCTGAGTCTCTCATACTGCCACCCATGTGTGGGTCAGGATCTAGGGGGCCCATGCTTGTCTACAGCCCCCCTCCCCATCTTCCTCAGTTGAGCCAAGATCTGAAGTCCTGCCCATTTGAATGGGGAGCTGAGAACGGGCATACTTCATGTATATCATAGGCTCTAAAGAGGGGTGGGAACATTCACTAAGATGAGTGGAGTGTCCACCATGTGTCTCAGAGCAGTTGTTTCAAGTTGTCTTAATCTCCATGGGGTGTTCTCATTCAGCTGAGATGCGATCATGGTACACCTCTCAGAGCCTCCTATGCTGAAGATGGGTATGTAGAGGAGCCCTTTCCCACCGTTGTCCCTCTGTCCTTCCTGTTTAAAGGACGACGCTTCTAAGTGCTCTAAAATCTGCATGCTTGCACGGATATTTTTCTCGACATTTGCTATACTTCGTGGGAGTGCAGAGTGGGGCGAGTGACCCCCATTTAGGGTCCTTGGAACCAATTCTGGAGAGAAAAGCCCCCCCCCAAATAATTAGCCATTTTCAAAAAGTTTGTGTGGGTTTTTTTGTTTTGTTCTGAACTAGAGATTAAACTATTGCTCTGAAGTGGGACAAAATGGTCTCTGTCGATCAGATTCTACCTTAGGTAGTGCATGGCACCTGCTCAGTCTTGCGGGGACCGAAATTGTGAACGATATTTAAGAACAGGTAAGCTTCTTAGCCAGCTGTGCAGTCTGGAAGGATTACATCAATAAAGAAAAAAAAAAGGGGGGGGGTTTCTATGCAACCACTTTATGCTTGCCTGGGTAGTTGAAGGGAATTGGCCAACCCCATTGCCCCGGTGAATATCCCACCACTGACATTTCTAGTCTGAGCCGTTGTACACCTGAACTATAAAGATTTAATAATGCGTATTGCTTGCTACAAGCGGTCTCTGTTATTATGTGGTTTTATTTTCTGACTCGGGTTACTATAAACACAGCAGGATAGTCAGCAGCTGTTGTCCCCAAAATGCGTGTTACGTTGGGTGGGGAGGAGCTGGAGACAGAGGACTTGGTGTATGGGAATGGGGTGGGAGAAGGGAATGGGCAATGTGGAAAGGTGGTAGGCAAGCCTTGGATTGGTTGTTTGAGAAAAGTCTGTATTTTACTAGCCCCCAGGGGATGGTGGCAAGTGGCTGCTTCCTGCTTTGGGGGCAGATTAATACGGTGTTTCCAAAGACACAGGGGATCTGTAATCCTCCTACAGGGTGGCCGTTCAGCCCAGAGCCAGTCTCGAAAAGAACTGCATGTGCCATTTTGGAGCTGGATTGTACATTCAAATGCATGTTTACTTAATACTGCAAATTAAATTTAAATCCTGCTCTTTCCTGAGTTTAAATTTAAATCCATTCAAGCAATAGTCTTCAATATATCCAGTGGCTGGCAAGACTTAAAAGATCAATTTACTGTTCCAGTACATTTTGTAAATGTGGCTCAAGTGGATATACACGCAGAGATGGAGGGAGGGGCTGGTCTCATTTTGTATGAACTCGAGTTAATGTTACAGATTTAAGAATTGTACAGGTGGCTGATAAATCAACGTGTGCACTTTGAGAGTGTGACATACAGCACAACAAACAGTCATAGTCTTTATTTCCCTCTTTTCAGACTGCAGCCAAACAGCCAGAGCCTGAGCTGAGAACTTCAGAGGATAACTGCAATATAGGAACAGAGGTAGAGGGTTTTCTGGCTGCTGCAGCCCCCCTCTCGGAAGAAATGCCAACAGAAGGAAGCAAAGAATGCCCTTCTGCACTGGTTAACTTTGATGTGAGGCAGCTCTCAGCCCCAACGGGCCACAAGGAGAACCAATGTGACAGTGGGAGTTTGGAAGTGCTTAACGACACATCAAGTGATTTGTTGAGCCTGGCGTGTATAGAGAACCCAGGGTTTTCCTGTGAAAGTAAAAACACAGCTACGTTGAGTAAAAAGGAAGAGGAGGGGCCAGCCGCTATTGTAGACTCCGGGACTGTATCAGATAAAAATGACTGCACACTGAGCTCGGCTGCTGGAGTAAACGGTGCTGCAAGCCTTCCATCCTGTGGAAATACAAATGAGGAAACCGGAATGACATCCACTGGAGTTGTTTTGAGTCAAGCCAGCCTGTGTAGTAGAGATAATACCCAACAGGAAGTGCAAATCGTTGAAGAGTGCACAACTGAAAGCTCTCTTCCTGTGGCTGAAACTGCATGCGAAGCCCTAACGCCCTGGGAGGGTGTGGATGTGGCTATGGGCCAGGCAGAATGCAAGAACTGTACAGGGTCGGTGGATGCTGCTTCAATCCAGCAGCATGTGGAGAATGGAGAGGATGAGACCCGGGGTTCAGGAACTTCAAGTCTGAAAGAGCTGCCCCCAGCAGGTGGGGAGTCGATCCATGCTACTGAGCCCTTTCTTGCAGCGTCACCAAAATCTCCAAGAGAAGGTGGGGAATGTGAAGATGGACAAGGGATGCAGGCACAGGATAGTGCAAATGCACGTGTCGACAGTGATATTATCCCTGTTGGCCATTGGGAGACAAGTGGCAGCGAAGAGAGTGGAACAGACCCGAACACCAAAAATGCAAAGCTTGGTTTGCCAGAGGGCTTAGTCCAAGGTGACCCCCCTGTAAAGCAGAGGCAGAGTATGATTGCCAACCCTGGAGAGGAGCTGCTGGTTGTGACTGAAATAAAGGTTTCAGAGAATGCATTGAAACGTGATCCTGTTGTTTTGGAAGTGAATAACAACAGTAAGAGTGGTGAGCAGGGCGTGCAGGTGGAAGATGGAAACGCAGACCTTGGGCTGAATGAACTGGTTTTGAGTGACAATGTGGAGAATAATTCTGAAATGAAAAACAATCCCCTTGACAGGCCTGGTCCAAGTGATGCAGAGACGGTGTGTTCCCTTGAAAGCAGTAAAACCATTGCAATTGTAGCTGAAGGCGAAGGTGACAGTGAAGCCCTTAAAAAGATGTCACCAGGAACTGAAACTACCGGCAGAGGAAGCACAGATTCGACAGAGGAACGCCAGGGGTCTGCTGGCAATTGCCACGCTGAGAATCAAGCTGTTTTAAAAGGTGAAATGTGTGACAGCTTAAAACCAGACACTGCTTCAGCTAGCAAATGTGAGCCTGGGTCACAACCTCCATTTGACGCAGGTTTGTCCTCAGCAGAAAAAGAGCCTCTGCAAAACCAATTGGTGGCATCAGAAAGCATTTCTGAACAGGAGGGGGTTGGCAAGCAAATCAAATCAGTCTCGTCTCCCTTATTTAAAGGAGATGTACAACAGGGACAGGCAATCGGTCAGGAGAGAGATGCTGCAGTGGCACCTCCAGGACAGGAGGCGTCTGTGCATGGAAATGATCCTGTCTTCTCTTCATGTGGAATGGGCACAGAGCGTAGCCAGGATAATTTAATGGACACACCCTCTGCAATTCATAATAAAGAATCTAAACAAAACCAGGAAGTAGCAGCAGTAGCAGAGACAGCAGTGCCTGCTGAACAGGACAGTTCGATGCATGGTAAGGTAACCGCAGAAACTAGTTTGCCTAAAGACAGTGGGGGAAAAGAGGGCTCTGATGAGCAAAGTCTGTCACAGCCGGCTGAAGAGAGCAAAGCTGAACCCAGTCAGGAGCTGTGTGAAAATGGGACACTTGGCAAAGAGAAGGGTTTGTCCGAGGAGTCTGCTGCTGCTGCTATTGTGAAATCCTCTGTTTGCAGTCAGGTCGAGGAGTCTGCAGCGAATGACAGTAACGCAGATATTGGGCTGAAAGGGGACATCTCCTGTCAGGAAGCAGATGACAATGCAACAGTGGATGCAGAAGAAAGTATTGTACAAGGGTCTGAATCAGAGTACAAATGGCTGGATGCGAAGAATGACCCTCCTCCCGACACAATGTTGAACCAAGAATGTGATCTCAGTCAGGGGGCACAGGGAGGCTCTCTGCAAAACAAAGCACCAGAATTAAAGGAGGTCTCTGTTATGGAAGCACCTTCTGTTGCCTTTGAGAATAAGTCACCTCTAGGTGTAGCTGAGACATCCACTGTACCAGGTGATCCAGAAGAGGAGGAGGATATGAACAATGTACTCTCCAGAGCATCGCTTCAGCCTATTGCAGAAGAACCCCCCTGCGACAGCGACTCCAGCACTGACACCATCTGTTTGGCTAGTGAGAGCGAAGCTGGGTCTGAAGTGAAAGAAGCCCAGCGACAGGTCTTGGATTGGCCCAACAAAGATCAAGAGGAGGAGAGCAATGGCGTGCTGGAAGCGTCTCTCTCACAGTCACATCCATACAATATAAATGCTGCTGCTGAGCTGACAGATGACGTGGGGGCAAAGAGCTTGGTTCCAGAGGCTGATGGCTCCTGGCTGGATAAAGTTGCCGATACGGTGAAAAGTCCCGATGGATTTGTTTCTATATTGGAAACTTCTTCTGTCCCTGAGTCTGCAGTTGGGAAGCTAGAGTGTGTACCTGTTGGGGTTCTCCCCCCATCCCCTCCTGAAACCCGAGTGATTACGGGAGACATCCTTAATGGAGAAATGGATTTAAGTTTGCAGTTTGATGAACCAACGAAGAGGGGGGATGCAAGCTCAGAAGTGCTAGGATCTGAGTCTGTTACAGGTAAGCAAAATAGTGTCTTGTTTATTTTATATAGCACCATATGTGCACATGGCATTTCACATGCAAATAAAGGAAGAAGCTCTCTGCCAGAAAGAGCTTCCAACTTAAAGGAGATATTTCTTGCTTTTAAAGAATGAAAATCAGGCTATGGTGGGTAGAGAAATGGGTGTCAGAGGCCAGCCCCGGGAGGGAAATCCTGCCCTTGGCAATTCTTTTCCTGCAGAGACCAGAAATCTGAAATAGATATTAAAGGGTTACACTACAAGTACATGTCTCTAGGATTGCATCATAGTTAGGAAACGGTCTTATATTTATGCTAAAGTATTTTAGAGGAATCTTTAACATGTAAATTATGTTCCCTAGGAGGAAAGAAAACAGTTAAATGGGAGTGTGATGCTGAAATTTGCTGTGTGTTTGTTACGTGTTTCCTTCTGGGCCAGGTGCCTTAGGGTTTTGTGCTAACTTGACTCTTTCCTTCAATTCTGCCCTGTATTCTCTGCGAATCTGGAGTTAAAGAATATAACAGTGCTGTATTAAAGCTTCCTTACCGGTCAACTGGAACAGCTGTGAGTGTCATTCTGAACTGGGCAAAGAAGCTTCCTAATTGGTGGCATTGAGTCATTTAAATAAGAGGGGGAGAGAACACTCCCTCCACCCACTTTTCCTGACTCTGAAGCCATCCTGGAGCGAAGCTGCAGTCTTTTCCACTGTATTTAAGCAGTGCTGGAATTCAAACGCTCATTACTCGTTCAGTGCAACAAGCAAGGATGAAAGATCAGTGGGGACCTCTGATGAGTGATGTCATAGGAGATAAGTGACTGCATCAGGAGAGCTTTGGCAGAGTCAGTCTATGTTCAACAAGAGCGAATAGGAACCGTCAAAAAATAAAAACAAAACAAAACAGCAACTCTTCCTCTGATAAATACAACAAAAAATAACTGACTTTCGGAGTCTTCCAGTCTGGACTGAAATCACAGGTGACATTTCTACTGAAGCGCACAGCTGGTTTGATCCAGGCTTTATATTACACCTGTTCAGGCAGCTGTTAAATGTAAACAGCTGACCTATCTCTGTGTTGCTCTTATTTAGTTATAAGAAATCTGTAGGTAAGACATATCTTTCCTTTAACAAGCTCAAAACAAAAGACTAATTCAGAATTCTAAAGAAAATAATCAAAATAGATGTAATGTATCCATCAACCCCAGCCGTTTAGAGGCGGGAGCTGTAAAATCATAGAAATATGTGACTGCTTTTTACTGCATAAAGGGAAGAGATTTTGTCAAGTGGAGTTGTGGAAGGCGATTTATGTTAGCATTGACTGGCAGCACAATTGTGGGTACCTGTTCTTTGGGGGTAGGGGTGGTGAATATTTTGTAAGTTTTGGTAAATTTGGGATTTTAAAGAGTTTTATTAGTCATAATAAGTTATCAGCTGCTATGTAACAGGCTGTTTACATGAATCAGAAAGCTCCTTTAAAAAAGAAACTTCTATTTTTGTATTGTGGCAGGTTGACATTTCAATAGAATGGGAGTGGCTGAAAGTCAATACCTGGGAATGCTAATTTCTTCTGGGAGCTCCTTGTTTTTTTGTCTCCTGCGTCTAAGTCTCTGTAGCCAAGGTTTAATTCTATACCTGCTGTTGGATATACAGGTTTTTCATGCAAGCTATCGTATAGAAATCGAAGAGACAAGGAATTACAGTGTAGTAAATTAGCGCCCATATTGAAAAATACAACTTGTGTTTTTATAAAAATGTTAAAACATCATTCTAAGCTAGGGTAGGGGAAAGGAAACTGGGAGGTGATTATGTTACAGATTTCAAAAATGTAAAAGGGAAATAACATACAAGGATCCAGCATATGTTTATCTCTTCTACCCATAAGAAAAACATGGTCACAATCTGAAGCAGCACAAAGGACAAATTAGGGTAGAATGGCTTCTCCCGGGGATTATTGGAACAATCTACAGAATAATGCTATGTGAGCACAGACAAGACATGGGTTTAAAGCAAAGACCAGAAGATGTGTTTTCTATTATTATTGTGTGTGTGTGTGTGTGTATATATATATAAAGAGAGAGAGAGAGAGAGAGATGGCATTTAAACTTTGTGTGGTGACTGCCCTACCTGGATAACTTATTGTCTTGTCAAAGGAGCAAATTACTAAGTACTGTGAGGTTTTTCAAGTTCACTTTGTTCTGAGTCAGAACTTATCTTGGCAAGTAGGGACGTGTATATATTTATTTTGCGGTTAGGGACGTAACTGCTGCTCAGCAGAAAGAACCAAAATCCTTTTCTGACAGACTTTGGGCTGGAGCCCTTCTGAGAGTAGAGGCTCGGGTCAGGTGGATGCTTCCCAGAAACACACGTCACTGGGGATTTTTTTTTTCATTGTCATCGCTAAATTGTCACAGTTTGTGATATGCAATCAAAAGATTTTTCTCAGTGAGAGAGGCAGGGAAAGATGCAAGACCATCTAGCTGTGTAAGTTTATGTTCACTGCTTCTGATGACATCACTCTCTTTCATCTCATCCTCATGTCATGTGATCAGTTTAATAAGATTTAGAGTCTCCAAAAGCAAAATCAAGTCTGCATCCAAACAGCTATTCAGGGCCTGGTCCTAAAGTGCAGTGAAATCAAGGGGAGACTCCCATGCCTCTTGTAGAAAGTCTTACGAACCTCATGCAGTACCTAGGGGTTGGGCCTTTTATTCAGCACTGAATTACGCCTGTGAAATGGGATTTTCCATGCAAACTATTTGAATAGTGCATATTTGGCCTGACTCGCATTTGGGCAAGCAAGCAGTTGGGGTATGAAGCTGAAGTTCGGACACCCAACAGATAAGACGACACACACTGGCCTGGTTTCTACCGTAACTAAATCAAGAATAGCGTGCTTTGTTCTCTAGAGATTCCCCTTGAACAAATTGCCCTAATGGATCTCCTGGCAGGTATAGGCCTTTAGAGAGAATTTATTGGCTGGCATATGCTTAATTTCCAATAGTAGAATTTTACCATTTCTACTTTCCAGCGCCTAACCTCATCTTCACCACGGGAACAGAAAGGTTTGACTGTCCAGAAAGGTTTTCACTAGCATTTATTTCAGCAGCTAGAGTGGCAGTTTCCAGTGGAGACCAGCTTTATTAATATTAACAATATTACTTAAAGTGCTCCATGCCTGAATGCCTCCATGATGTATTTCAACACTAGTTTATGGGTTTGGGATATTCATTCTTAGTAGAAGTGCTTGTGTTCTGGAAGTAAAGTGCACAAAACTTGGTTCTTCCAAATCACATGCTGGACCAGTCCAAGTGATTATATGGAAGCCCACAAAGGTCCAAACCCGGAAGTCAGATTTGGCTGGGTTAATCCATATATGTAAACAATGCTCAGACAATGATTTGCAAAGATAAAGTCCTTAAATTATACATCTAGCCAATCACAGTTGTATAGGTTAACAAGAAAAATATGGCCTGATCTTGCTCCCATTGAAGTCAATGGATGTTTAACTGTTGGCTTTAAGGGGAGTGGGATTAGACATGTCCCTTGCCCCTTCTTCAGGATCTCAAAACACTTTACAAACGTGAATGAATTGATCCTCACAACCCCCCTGGGAAGGAGACAACTATCATTATGATGGGGAAGCTGAGGCACAGTCAGTTTAAGTGACTTGTCCTAGGCCACAGAGGAAATCTGTGGCAGAGCCAGGAAGAGAACCCTGATGCCCAGTACTGTGTTTTAGCAACAAGATTGTTCCTTCCACCCCTATACTTAAGGGGCACCTTCGTGCATTCATGATAGCAGTCTGTCTGTTCCCCCTAAACACAGTTCCTTGTTTATATGTGCAGCCTGGGTCCCCAGGGTGGCTCCCTTCCCCCTCTATACCCTGGGGGAGTTAGGGTGCACATGCTGGGCATTAACAGGCTGGCATTTCTTGGGGGTCCATTCCTGCGACATTATTATCCTTTCCGACAGCTCATTTCAAGAGTTTGTGAGGGAGGGTCATCCTTTCTGGCTGAACTCTCCTTCTTATCATAAATACATGATCACTGGCTGTTTTGCCAACAAACTGGTGTCCCCTGAGTGATTCTCACATGTGCTCAGAACTACTGCTGAATTGTCTCTGGGTTTTTAGGCGGTTCTGCTGTTAACAACCCATAAACTCATCAGGTCTTTCTATCAGATACCACAACATTGTGTTAATTGCTAATTTCTTTGAATTAGCACAGCAAGCGGTGTGTAGCAAAGTATCCTTAATGCCCTTAAGACAGACTAGCTTGCACTATCAGTGCCAACTACTTTTTTCAGTGGTTTTAATTTAAGATGGAACTGTGGTTTCCCACAGCCTCCTTTTGTACAAATGATCCACTACAAATTGTCAGTTAAAAATCCTTTTGATTTCTATAGTGCTCAGTTAGAGGGCTAGGAGAAGAATGATGTGCCTAGTGGTTAGAGCAGGGAGACAGGGGTGTGTCGTTCTGTCCCTGGCTCAACCACTGACTCACTGTGACACTTTGGTCAAATCACTTCACCTCTCTGCACTGCTGTAGAATGGGAATATTTATATAACTCGCGGGGGGTGGGGGGGAGGTAGGGAAGCTTCATTCACTGTCTCTGAAGTATTTTGTAATCCATGGGTCTTTAGAAGTGGAAATTGGCTTTAGATTTAAGTCCTGGTCTGTGTAGGTGTCACAAGACAAAAACGGTTATTTGAAGTGGGAAAGGTGCAGAGAGAGAAAACGCTGGTGTAAATGGCGATCGTTTAAGTTTTACATGTTAATTTGCTGGGAAGAGAGGACAATGGGGACACGAAGTTTCTCTTGTGTTCCATCAACACCATTACCAAGGGGAAAAAATTGTCCAGACAGTTGCCAAATTTGGATGGAGGCTGACTTGCCTTACTACTACCCTCTGGGACCTAATCCACCACTTCAGGTTAAGGAGAAGAGGCATGTGTTGAGAAGCTGGCATTGCATTAAACACTTGAAAGTTGAGAAAACATTCTTGCCTCCCACCTGTCTCCATGTTAGGGTAAAGAATCAGAGAATCGTAGAAGATTAGGGTTGGAAGAGACCTCAGGAGGTCATCTAGTCCAACCCCCTTCTCAAAGCAGGACCAACCCCAACTAAATCAGAGAAAAACAAATATATACTTTTTAATCATACAGCAGGAATAATGGAAGTAAAGTCTTCTTTGGTGTAAACATATATGCAGATATAACCTAGATTTCAAGCTTCACATAGAGCCATCTGTAGAAGTCTAGTCCTGTGGTTTCTGTGTGCTCACTGCTGTTTCATAGTTCCCTTCATTCACAGACACTGTAGTTGTAAAATTACTAACAAACAAGCAGCAAAGTCAGGAATGAAACCAGCTGTTGGAAGGAAAGTAACGCCTGTCAAGTTTTTTAGAACTTTTTGAATAAACAGAAAAACAGCAGCCTTGGGGGAAGTGTGTTTAAATCTTCTTTGCAAACCTTCTGTCCTTGCAGAAAAGCTGGAGATGAAAACTGAAGATGAGGTGGATTTTTTGAAAGATCTCAGAGAGCATGCAGTTTCTGAAGGAACAGTAAGTGTCATTTTTGCATCTTTATCTTGTACTTTGCAATGCTTTAAAAAGAAATGTCTGTGCAGCTGTTGATGATCAGCTGAGTTGCTGATTTCCTTTCCACAGCTGCTGTGAAGCTAAACATAAGTTATACATTGTGGCTTTTCTTTTTAACCTTCTAAAAATAGCATTGATTTTTAGTCCTCCTTATTTTTGAAATGGTATTTAGTTTAAAATAAAAAGATGATAAAAGACAAATTAAAAAATCAAACCCACAAAAAGTTTTGACAGTCTCATAATGTATGATAGATAGCTCAGGTCCCCACAATATGAGGTTGTCCAAAGTTGGGGGGGTGAAAGATTCCCTCCTCCCCCTACAGTATTACTGTAGCTCATGGTGTAGATAACATAAAATGATTGTTCATAAGTGTGTACAGAGAGAGAGCATGGTCTAGTGGATAGAGCACTGCACTGGATGTCAGGAGATCTAGTATTGTATGTGACTCTGCTCTGTCCTGTTTCCTTGTGCAAGTCACTTCATCTCTGTGCTTCTGTGTCTCCTCCCACCGGTCATCTGTTTAATTGTTAATTCGTCAGGGCAGGGGACTATTAACTATGGCCTGCTCTATGCTAGAAAGTTAGGTTGACCTAGCTACATCCCTCAAGGGTATGAATTTTTCACATTCCTAAAAGACATAGTTAAGCCGACCTAAGCCCCAGTGTGGACAGTGCAAGGTCGAACAAAGAATTCTTCTGTCGATGTAGCTACCACCTCTTGGAAAGGTGGATTTACTAAAGAACCCCTTCCGTCTCTGTAGTAAGTGTCTATGCTATAGTGGCGCAACTGCAGCTGTGATGCTGTAGTGTTTCTATTGTGGACGTAGCCTGTGTGTTTGCACAGTGCCTAGCACAGTGGCACCCCAATTTTGATTGGAGTCTATATGCACTACAGTATTGCAAATAAATAATAATCATAAGCCCAAATACAGGGCAAACCAAATCTGAAGGGGAAGGGGGAACCATAAAATGGGAGACACCAGGAAAAAGACCAGGCAGGAAGTTTGAAATGAAGTGGGGTTATTTTGTGTTAAACATTTTCTGTCACCGTCAGCTATCACCGTTTTTGAGGATTCATTACAATAATAAAAGCTAGGGTATCACATTTGTTTGAGATGGAGTTAAGTTGTGGTTTAAATCAGCCTTCATGCATTTTGCTCTGTTATAAGCTGTCTTTCTTGACGTTATCTGTCCCAATTGTCTTTGAGGCATTTTCAGTAGTGTGCGTGTGCGCTATTTTAGAGCAGCTGTGTTTTTGTGTTGGTTTATAATTAAGAAGCTAATGTTACAATAGTAAACAGTATAGAGATGAAGTAACATTACAGGGTGGAGCCCAGTGAATTCTTCTCTGCACATTAATGAAAGCTCTTTGGGCGGTAAAATAACCTTGCCAAAGCAGACAATAAAATCAGGCTTATTTTTGTATGTTTTTAACAAGTTAAGGCTGAGTTTGTAATTGTTAACTCAGCGAGTTAACCAGGGAATAGTGTTAATAACCTTCCAATCTAAAATGTGTGTGCTTCGATAAATGTCTTTCATTATCATAATGCTGTAGTGTAAAGATGCTGACTGTTCTTAACCCGCCCCTTATAGATAATTTTCATGACTAATCCCTGGGTGTCTGCTTGTATAGCAGGATCTATTTAGACAAATGCAAAAAAGAACACACCCCATATTTCATTTATTTCAAGCAACGTGCGTCTCAAAAGAGGGACAAAAATAAAGATACTGAATTTAGGTTTGTTTTATGTGTTTCATAATGTAGGTGGTATGATACTTCAATATCAATCTGGCTGCAGCTTTGTCCTGTCCCTTTGCTTCCCTGCAGAGGGAAGGAGCATGCTCAGATTAGCCAACCTCCCCGGCCCCTTTTTAAATCTGGCTTTTCTGGTGTGGGATTGGGAGCGCCAAGAGAATGGAAAGTTTGCTGCAGAAGGAGTGACACAGTTTCCTGTTGCTAAGTTCAACAAAAACAACATAACAACTGTACTATATTAAGGCCATTTAAAAAAAAAAAACAGCTGAACATTTATAAATAGAGCTTAATTCACACGTGTAGGTTTAGCTAGTGGCTAGGTTTAGGCTGGGGATGGAAGGGGGAGGAGAATCACAAAATATAGATGTGCTGCTCTCTCTGTTCTCTGCTACTGCTTTATGTAGTGTTAATTTCACATAGCCTGGAATTTTTCAGGTGTCCGCTGCCTTCTCATTAGTGGGCCATTTGGTGGTTAGTAAAAGTGGTTTCTTAGCTTGCTCCAAATAGGGACTATTTTATTGTTTGCACCTACTCATGGGTTTTGTTTATCAAAGATTCTTTATTGATGTTGTTGGGAAGCAAAGTGAAAGTAACCACATTTTTCACATCTGAAATTTGTGTGGTAGTACAGTATTTGCATATTTATAATTCAGAAATAAACTTATGTGCAGAAAGCAGTAAGCATTGAACTTTGTCCCTAAAAGAGAGACGCTTCATTGTCCTGAGCCTGTTGCATGACACATGCGAACATGGGGGTGGGTGGAATTCTGTATACCTCTTCTTATGGTTTAGTCTCCTAGCCAGAGGAGTAATTTGATAGCTGGTGCACAGCGATTGTACTCGTTTGAGCATTATCTGTACAGTTACCTATCCTGTCCCAGAACACTTTGCTTGAATATGGATCTTGTGCATGTGATGGAAAAGCCGCAGCTGAAAAGGATTTAGGAAAAGGGTGGCTTTGAGGGTAGCAAACATTAAGAATATAACAGGAAAAGGGTACATGAGAAGGTAGTTCTGAGTGGAAGCTTCTGAATTTAACAATCAACATTGGATTTGGCTTCTCTGTACACAGAACCACACACTGTCTTTGAGTTCATTGATATAAATAGCTACAGTTGTCATAAATACTGTTAAACACGACCTAGGAAGATCTTCTTTACTGTCACAATGGTGGGGCTGGGTGTTCCAAAGTACCTGTCCATTGCTGCTCTTTGCCATCCAGTAATTATTTGGAGATGAAATTGTTTGCTCTTCCATCCTCCTTCCTGTAAGGTTTCTCCAATTAAAGTGGGCTTTTAAAGTGGGCATTTCTCAAATGTCCTAAAACTGTTTCCTTAGAAATTATATTTGTTTAGTTTTAGGTCCAATTTTGTAGCAAGAATTTCCCAACTTGTTCAAAGAACTAGGGGTCACCAAATGAAATGAATAGGCAGCAGGTTTAAAACAAATCAAAGGAAGTATTTCTTCACACAATGCACAGTCAACCTGTGGAACTCCTTGTCAGAGGATGTTGTGAAGGCCAAGACCATAACAGGGTTCAAAAAAGAACTAGATAAATTCATGGAGGATAGGTCCATCAATGGCTATTAGCCAGGATGGGCAGGAATGGTGTCCCTAGCCTCTGTTTGCCATAAGCTGGGAATGAGTGACAGGGGATGGATCACGTGATGATTACTTGTTCTGTTCATTCCCTCTGGGGCACCTGGCACTGGCCACTGTCAGAAGACAGGATACTGGGCTAGATGGACCTTGGGTCTGACCCAGTATGGCCGTTCTTATGTTCTTCATGCATTTATCAGTATGTACTATAAACTGTGGTTATGTCTGAGATTTAATTAGCTACTCTTTTGTGTCTCCTTTTGTATTTTGTTTGGGGAACATAAGTGGAATTGGGGACGATAGCAGGCTATGATCAATTAATGTTAAACGTTCACTTCTAAAACTGAATGACTCTAGACTCTCCATCCAGGGGTCGAGACATACTGATGGGAAATCAGTCCTAGCTTCGATACGTGGTTATATTCAAGCTTAGCAGACTTGACTTAGTTTCAGTAAACTGACGGGATGTCAGATCATTTGTGCACTGACAGCCTTAAATCTTTATTAAGTCTCTATTTTTTGAAGAGTTAAATGAGCCTGACTTTGTGTTTGTATTTAGAAATGGAACCTGGTAGCTGTGGGCGGTCAAATAACACTTACTGCTTTCTGACGTACATTTCCCCTTGTGTTGGCCCCAGAAATAAATTGCAGCTGTTTTATTCGTTGAATCGCTTTGTGTAGCGGTGACAGAGTGGAAGAAACTGCCTTTCTTGGTTCTTGCTATTTTTTTGAGTGTCCAAGGGTGAGGGTAACCGTTAGTAACTGGCAGATGAGAACACAGAGATGATTCACTCGGAGTTCTCCTTTTTGCTTATTATTTTGTTTATTTACCATATATTGTTGAGTGTTATGCACCCTCCCTTTAAAGGATGGAAGGTTTTAAAGGACTGTATGTATTTTCAGCAAAAGGTACGTTGCTGGTAAAAGTGGAATTTGTAATGATCTTTGCGTGGAGGGAAGCTAAACTAAAGTAAGCCATTTGCACTTTTCCACATGTCCACTGGTCCAGCTTCTGCAATAAGGAAACACAAATGACAGGTGCTAGCCACATCATTTACTTCATTGGTAGGTGCTCAGGTACCATGGTGATGGATGCAGTAGATGCTTGACTAGAATATACTAGATAATGCTGCTTATATACCCTTCCATAAGCCTTTTTGTTCTGTGTTTGCACAATGCCTGGCATAACAGAGTTCTGGTCCATGACGTGTCTCCTGGGCACTGCTGCAGTACAAATTATTAATAATAATAAATTGTTGTTTAACTTTCCTTCCAGCTTAATCTCCCACATTTGAGGTTATTAGCACTTAAATTCAACTACAGCACTTAGAAGAAATGGAATTGAATTACTAAAGCTAATATTTGTATATGTGCTTAGGGTTACTTATGTGAGAGACACATGCACCCAAAAAACACAAAAGGAAAATTCTTTTAAGATCCAAAACAATTAGCAACATAAGTGTATCAGTTTTAAATTTTAAAACTGCATTTTAAAGCATTATATTTGAAACCACCTTCTGTTTTATTTATCCACAAGCCCTGAGCTCAAAGCTATATACTTCTCATCTTAATTAATAAATAAATAAATAACCCTTTAAAAAAAGCTGTTGACTTTTTCTGTAGCATTATTTTTATTATTTCATGTAGCTTTTAGGACAGGGGCACCTTTTAGACCCTTAGGACATTGGTAGCTCTGCCACTGGGATGCCTGAACCACTGCCCCACAGGGAAATGAGAAAATAAAATAAAGATTTTCCAAAAGTGACTAATGATTTTGGGCACCTTAATTTTTGAGGGGGGGAGTCCAACTTGACACATTTTAAAGGGACCTGATTTTCAGAGGGTGGGCTCTTAGCACTTTCTAAAAGTCAAGCCCCTTTTGAGGCATCTCACATTACCTATCCAATAATTGATGTGCTCAAAATCATTAGTCGCTTTTGGAGATTTTGGTCATCATTTTATTATCCTTGCAATATTATGTGTCATTCTTTATTTTTAATACCCCATTGTGGCTCCTCACAATGAAGGATCCATTCAGGGGCAGCTGCACCAGTGACTCATACTGTGTAGTGAATATCCCAACAGGTGACTCTGAAGCAACAGTAGCAGCCGTAGCAGTATTTTATTGGACAGCCTGACAACCACAGCCAGTGCCTTTTCAAAACTGGGCACCGTGCTAATAGAACAGCAGAAGAGTGTTATAGTCCCCACTTAAAATATTGACCAAGACATTTGGAATGATGTAAATGAGCAAAACCAGAATATATCATGGGCAGTGAAGACAAAGATTATGTTGAAGTTGTAGCTAATTACAGGCATTCCTGGTAGCGATGTCTACAGTTAAGGTTGCCCACTACTTCCCATCATAAGACCTCATAGAATATCAGGGTGGGAAGGGACCTCAGGAGATCATCTAGTCCAACCCCCTGCTCAAAGCAGGACCAACCCCCAACTAAATCATAAGCATGAGTGGGCTCATCTGTTGAGTTTTGCTGATGTTGATGCACATCTCAGGGACAGGGCATGACCAGTATTTGAACCCAGAACCACTGACAGCCAAAGCTGAGGCACTAACCCTAAGCCACGGAGCCTTGTTCAGAATTGTTTATAAGTTTGACAGACAGTAACCATTCAGGCTGGAATTTTCCATGCCCGGTGTCGGCCTCAATCTGAATTTTTTGGGGGAGGTTTTAGTTAAAATGATTCATCTGTTTCTGAAATTAAGGAAAAGTACTTTTTGACCAAGTTAAAAAAAAATGCTTACAACCATTTAATTGAGGAACTCTAGTGCCCCCATGCTTTGGAGCAGGGAATTGAAATTTCACAGGGGGGGTCGCCCTGGTGTCAGGGTTGTGCCTTTTGATGTTTCTGTGAAAATCTGTCTAAATTTGGCCAAGATATGACTCCAAAAAATGTCAGTTTGAACATGTTCAGTAGAAAGTTAGTTTTGCAGCTAAATTCTCCAAAGATTCCGACTGTACTGAGCATGCTTCAACCCGGATGGCAAGGGCTGAGTAAACTTTCCCTACACCTGCACCTTCTGGCAGCCAGGGACTAGCATGGCACCCAGCACTGGAACTGAGCATTAGAACACTGTCTTTTGCTTTCAGAATATAGAGGGGTGAGGAATTGGGAGGTAGAAGGGTCCTTACCTCCTTGAAGGAGTCATGGAGGATGGGAGACAAGAGTTGGAGGATAAGGGGAGCAAAGAGAGTCAGGAGCCGGGGGAGGGTGGAGGGAGGACACGAAAGGGGGAGGGGAGCATGTGATAGAATTTCTGTTTTATATTTTTGGAAATTACTTTTAATAAACAAACAAAAAGAGACATTAAAAGAATGTGAAGGTTGCAAAGTCAAGGACATAAAAAGTAGGAAATGCCAAAATTAAGGGTCGTCTGTACAATCCTAATTCAGCCTTCTTGTTAATCTTTAATTGCATGACTGCATAGTATATTTTCTGTTCGACCCCGCCTCATTCAGTGATTGTATAGTGTGGAAAATGTCAATTGAACGTCCGAAGTTTGGCAGTTATAAGCAACTGAGAACCTTAACTGTAGGTGGCCCTATGTTCTCTGGCTATTAAATTCTTTATGCCATTTGCCTTTTTAAAATGTTTTACTGCATTTGTAACGATTATAAATGTGGAAGGAAGCCATGCAGGAGAGACGATCCCGCTGAAATAACTTGCAGTTCTTGAAGACGACGTTGCTTTTCTGTGAGTGATGCAATGAGGATCAATCTCCTCCACCCTTCCAGAGCTGACAAGGAGAGGAACAGGGTGGAAGAAATGAGCCAAAAATGGGATGTTTTATCAGTGTTTCCATTACCATGTGTTCTACTTACTCTAGTAAGGGTGACACACTGGGCCAGAACTTTAGTCCAGTCATCGGCACAGACCTTTCTCACACCCACTAGTATCCTGTCTCTAGCTGGGTCATTCACAGAGCACAGGCTCCTGTGGTCTGAGGGGAAATTATGTCAGATGGTCAAACTTTTTTGATTTCCTTCTCATTTTTAATCTCAGTGTCTTACTGAATAACATTCCCTTTTATGTTTGTTAGCTTTAAATGGTAAATATGTTCTGATTTCAGTTTTCCCCTCTCCGCTGAACTACACAAAGGCGATTTTCGCTGTTAACGTTGCCTGAGGATATGTAGTTATGTAGTTCCCTCCCCCCCCCCCCCCCCCCCCCCCCCCGCCAGTGAAAAGCCTGGTCACCTCCAAATAGACTTTAAGGTCAGAAGGGACCATTGTGATCATCTAGTCTGACCTCCTGCACATAGCAGGCCACAGAACCTCACCCTCTCCTGAAGTAGACCCCTAACCT
This sequence comes from Terrapene triunguis, assembly GCF_002925995.2. NCBI lineage: Eukaryota > Metazoa > Chordata > Testudines > Emydidae > Terrapene > Terrapene triunguis. The sequence continues at coordinate 39,719,587 of NW_020664418.1, read as the reverse complement.
CTGGCTGAGTTACTGAAGTCCTCGAATCATGGTTTAAAGATTTCAAGTTACAGAGAATCCACCATTTACTAGTTTAAACCTGCAAGTGACCAGTGCCCTGTGCTGCAGAGGAAGGCAAAAAAAACCCAGCGTCTCTGCCAAACGGACCCAGTGGAAAATTCCTTCGTGACCCCAGATCTGGTGATCAGTTAGACCCTGAGCGTGTGGGCAGGACCCCCAAGGCAGATACCTGGGAAAGAATTCTCTGTAGTAACTCAGAGCCCTCCCCATGTCCCATCTCCATCAGTTGGGGAGTTTTGCTACTGGCGGTCACCAGTGGGCCACATCCCATTGTAGGAAATCTCACCATACTATCCCCTCAGGTCAGATGTTTGCCTTTGGATTACCAAAGCAGCATATTCCACAGTGTGTGCTTTCTAGAGTTAGAATAACTATAAAATGTAAGGAAAGTAAAATAGTGACTAGCCTGAGACTATCCTGAACAAGTATTACCAGAACTCTTTCTGTTTTATAACTCGGCAGCAGGAAGGCTTTCACAGTACTCATTTTTTTTCTTCCCACGTTTTGTCTATGATGTCATAGTTGAGATTTCCTTCATGCCTACATCCCAGTAATCCTCAGTTGAATATAATAATGTCCAAGTTCAGATCACAGGATTCCTGGAAATCAGTAAGAGGGAGCAGTACCATAAAGTAAGGGGCAAAATCCCAGATCCAGTGCCAACACCATATCCACAAGCTCAATACTGGACAATTCTGCAGGACTATGAAATGGATGAATGCTGATCTCCAGAGCCCAGGTCACAGAGTAGAAGCCAGTAAGACTGTTGTTGTACCTGCTGGTGGCTTGAGATGGCAGATCCATGTAGTAACTAGGGTGACCAGATGTCCTGATTTTATAAGGACAGTCCTGATTTTGGGGTCTTTTTCTTATATAGGCTCCCATTACCCCCCACCTCCTGTCCTGATTTTTCACATTTGCTGTCTGGTCACCCTAGTAGTAATGGATGGACTTACTTGCACCTGTCTCTGCAGAGTAGCATTCTTTGGTGACATGGAAGAAGCCACCACAGAGCTGGGCTCTGCAGATTGCAAAGGCTGTTGCATGGGGTTCTGATTTTCTGGCTTCTTCATGCCCCCAGACCCCCAACTCCTTCAGATTGACCTCTAAGGTTCCCTTACAAAGCTGAGTTCTTCATCATGCTGGGTAGATGCACGCCTTCCCCAGGATCCTCTTGCTGCACCGGGTGAAAGGGGCCAGAATAGCTTTGGTTCCACTGCCAGAAGATTCTCAGCAGTCCCACAGACAAGACCGCGTTAGCTTGTGTGTGGGAGCCATGCTCCACATTATTACCCCTTTGGTCCAGATTTCCTGCCAGTACCAGTCACAAAGGGTATTTATCTGTTAGCTTTTTCATCTTAAGTGTTGAAGCTTCGTGAAGTAGGTGGAGTTCCCATTGCATTCCGCAGATGCCATTCTGCTGACCAAAACCTCTAAGGCTGTGGTGTAAAAGTTGAGATGGAATATGGATGTAGTATTTGAATCTTTCTGTAATACTTTTGTTGAACATTAAGTAGAAGAGATTAGCTCTTGTTAAGATGTATATAATACAGTAGCACCCTGACACTCCAATCAGTATCAGAGCTCCATTTTGCTACAAGCTTTTACAAACATATATGTTGACTGATTCTCAACCACAAAAGGCTTCCAATCTGGGAATCTCGCTCAAATAGCTCACTACTGGTAAATAATGTATTACTTTCTCTTTATGTGGTTAAGTTATTGCTGGGTATTGATTTTTTTTTAATTGTTTCCTATATTAACATAGCTGTGTAATCAAAGGTATCCTCACAATGGCATGTAAGAGCTGGCATTAGCAATGTTTCTTGAAGAAATACTGAATTATACTTAAATGATTAGGAGAACCCAGGCATTTGGACTCTTTCACTTCTACTTTAACACTTTCAATCTTGTCTTGTTATAGGTGCAGTACAACAAACATAATTACCACATAGTTAACTCCTACTCTAAATATAGAGAAAAGCTGATACCAACCTCAGAGACCAAATGCTGATTTTCAGTGGAAACTTATATATTATGAGAAGTGGGTATTTTTGGAGGTCACCTTATAGAATGTTTACTTTTTACATTTGTTTCCATTCTAGTACTTTGGAATTTGAAATCGGCACTCTGTAACCTGGATAAGCAAGGACTTACTGCTACATATAGGCTAAGGCTAATTGGTTATTAGAATGGTTTAGCAAGAAAATTTATAGCCAAGAATTCTATGCTGTGAACAAAATGTGACAAAATTGAAATGTCCTTTAGCTCTCTCTCCATCCTGGGAAGATGTTTACAGACTTGACGACGCTCATCCAGTATGCTAGTTCTCTCTCACAAGTATTCATCACAAGTGGTTCCCAGGACCCCATCAGAAGAAGAATGTTGTTATTTTGTTGTGTAGGAGCACATATTTTATAGCAGCAACACATTCCATAGCCTGTGCTATGATTGGTGTTGCTGGTTTTGGAAATGAAGTATTTAATTTCAGGTGATACGGAGAAAGTCACTGCTAAACTCTTGAAGTGTTACACAGACCAGTCTTAGATAGTTGCCTATTAGTTCCTCTGATGTATGGTTGGGCACACTTTCTGTGGATAGTGTGAAGAATTTTTCTTGCTGGAAGCAAAGATTAAAAAAATATTTAGTAGACCTGTTTAACATCTTTCAAAAATATTGTGAAAAATGTTTCAGCACATTTTGACCAACCCTATATTTTATAGATTTTCACTGAAGATCCAGTATCTTAAATCTCTAACCTTGTGGTGGTATATTATTCACATATGTTGCTGGAGAGTAATTTGCATGGAGAAGTTCCTGCTGTTTCATCTGTAGACTGATATAGTGTGGGTGTACTTTATGGACTATCCTTTTGCTTCCTATCCCTTGTTTTGAAGACCCCCATGAGTCTGGTGGAGGGAGATAGTGAGAAGAAGGGGAAGAGGGTGGGAAATGGTAGTGGTACATACAGAGTTTAAAACCCTTTTGCAGTACAGTGAATTTTCTTGTTTGTGGAATGATGCAGAAGAGCAAGAGTGTGCTACAGTTTAACTGACTACCAGATTTGGCATTGGGGAAGGAATTCATCCCTTCTTCTGAAAGCTTGTGACAACAGTAGGACAAATGCTAGCTGGATGTTGGTTGTTACGGCATCTCCAGTATGTTTGTTTTCCTATCTATTATTTTTGCTTGGCACAAGGTTTACTTTGCACTGAGTGTGTACTGAAGCTAGCAACCTAATAACACCTGTGAAGATTTTGTTTGTGAATCCAGAGTTCATAATATGCATGAGCTTCATTTAAAAAAAGTGTAATCAGGCTGGCTGTTGGAATGTTGTTGAAAATTGGAAAGAGCTCAGAAAAGAGCTACAGGAATGATTTGTGATCTGGAAAACATGCTTGATATTGAGAGACTTAAGAAGCTCACTGTATTCAATTTATCCAAAAGAGGATTAACAGGTGCCTTGATCATGATAGACGTCTTTTTAATCTAGCAGAAAAAAGGCATAATGATTTATGAAAATGACTATTTTAGGTGCTGTTGTCAGAGTGAAAGGGTTAACTGTACCTTTGACACTCACCCCCTCACCCCCCACCCCCGAATCCTTGAGAGCACCCACTTAAGGTTTCAGGCTGTCAGCTGTCACCTCTCTTGGGCAGAGACATCCATCTGTCCCTCCGTCCAGACTGGGGGTTTAGGCTTGCAGCCCCTCTGCACCTCACTGTGATTTCCCCAGCAGATCCAACCAGGGTCCAGCAGGTGTGGTTAACCTTCCTCTGGTGGCTACAACAGTGTACACCAGTTACCAACCAGCCCTCACAAAGCAAATATAAGGTCCTATTCATTTGCTGGATCCAGAAATAAGGCCTTTGTCAGTTCAAACTCAAAAACTTTTTTCTGTGTTTGAGTCTCTGGGAAACAAAAACAAAAACAAAACATTTGAACCAGTATATGCAAACCTCTCCAGGTGCTGGTACCTCTCTAGAGTTGTTGAGTCTCAGTGTCTCATCTTAATTATCCCACACTGTTTTTATTTCCTGTAGGAGCTGTGGGAACCTTCCCCCATGGAGTAGAACATAAGCATACACAAACCATTCATAAATGTAATAGAGTGGTCCCCAAAATATTGCATGGGGTTGCAATATCGGTCACACCTGTTACCTTGGTGTCTAAGTGCTTCGTATTTAAAGAGCTTCAGCTAAGTTATGGGAGGGCCCCGGTCTGGGATAGCAGAAGGTGCTGCAGATCAGGATTTGAAGTGCATTTACATTACTGTAATGAGAAACCTTCAGCAGTGTCTGCCCTTGTTATGCCTGACTACAGCCAGCACCAGCAGCCCCTCACTTTCATGGGCACTGAACTCACTTCCAAATTAAGGAAGTGTCTGCTTGGCGAATTACTGGATGGCAAGCCAGGGTGTGAATCTACAGCCCTCCAATTTGCCATGGATTAATGTCCCATGTGGACACGGCTACAGTACAGTGAAAGCTTAGTGTACTGGAAAGTGTAGTACGCCAAGCTGCCGTCTGGGACTCTCACTGCATTGTAGCAGAGTTCACATGAGACATTACTACATGACAGGCTGGTGCATACCCTGGCTTGCCATGAAGTAACTCACCGTGGGGACTTCTGAGCTTTATGTAGAATTTCTGTATTCACCCTCATTTATACCAAAAGCCAGATCACATCTTCAGATGCAGATGCTTCTAAAATGCATGGGATGATACTGACTTTTCTGTTGAAGGAGAACCCAGAAGTATGAGTGGGACACCAGAACAATGTTTCTTTTTACCACCACTTAGGACATTCCCTTCACCAGTTTGTTGTTGTTCCTGTGGTCTGTGTTTGGCCACCATGGAGCCTGTAACCAGATATATGACTCAGTTTTTGCAGTGGTTTAGTGAAGTACATCGTAGCAGCAGTGGGATAGCGAGAGATTTTGCATTGGAACTAGCCTGCTTGCGGTTCTTGTCTTCTTATTTCCCTCTCCTCTCAGCTTGCTTGGGGTTTTTTAATCTGTTTTGTATGTACGTGTATTTAATGAAAAACAAAATTGGCACTATAATGGGATTTCTAGTTCTAAATGGCCCCAGAAACATCTCCTTTGAATCACCAGTGAATTTAGCTGTTCCCTCCTCTTCCTGTTTATCATTTTAGTGCCCACAGTGTGCTCAGTGCTGTATAAAACAAAAGTGACGGCAGTTCTTGTCCCAAACAATTTACTGTATATAGAATAGATGGAGAACCAGTGTTGCTTTTTGGGGGGGAGAAGAACGTTTTTGGGAGGGCTTTTTGTTTTGTTTTGCTTGCTCTGTGGGTTTTTTTTTTTTTTTTTTTATAGGAACAACTCTCTGGGCAAGTTCTTGCAGTAATTGCAAAATTAAGCCTGAAGCAAATGGTCATGGTTTAGCTAGAATCCCCTTAAGAAAAGGCTTTCTCTTGGAAGTCTTCCCCATCCCTTTAATACAGGGATGCAGGAAGGTGCCTCTGTGCATTTTGTACGGGCTTGTTACTTTCTTCAAGTGTCACGTGCTTCCCTTTCCTACAGGGAGTGCCCTTCTGTGTGTCTTTCTGGTAATTGAGTTTCTTTTACCAGTGTTGTGACAGTGATCTGTTTGTGTCCCCACCAGCATTTCGCTACATACACAATATTGTGTATTCCCCTTTCCATTACTGCTTATCCTTGTTGGAGAGATAAGAGGCAAGAAAGCGAAGCCCTGCCCTTTCTAACTCATTAGCTCTAAGACCTGGTATTGAGCCTGCTCAACATCAAGCACGGTGACTTGTTTTTCTTCTGTCTGAGATTGTACTTGCCTCTGTAAATTAGAGCGAGAGCCCAAATTCACATTCAACTTTTAGCTCAGCCTCCACACACAGCTAGACACATTAAAGAGAATACCTAAAAGCAGTTAGGAGGGATATTGCTATTGCAGATTGGCATATAATACAATTGTAGAAAGGTGGACGATAAAACTCCTGCTTCAATTTTCAGTCTGAGATCTGGCACCCAGGAGCTTAGAAATCTCTACGGTCTCTTCTAAATGCTGCAGCACAGTTCTCAGTGTTGCTTATCAAGCAGAGAAACATTGATGGATGTGGACAGCTGGGGTCTGTTGTCATCACTGACAAGTATTTCTCAAATATCAGAGGGGTAGCTGTGTTAGTCTGGATCTGTAAAAAGCGACAAAGAGTCCTATGGCACCTTATAGACTAACAGACATAAGCTTTTGTGGGTGAATACTCACTTCGTCAGATTTGTCAGTATTTCTCAGTCATTTTCCCCTTTCCCTCCTTTTCTTTTTTCCCTTGCATTTCTTTCCCTGTGATTGCAAGATGAACACCTGCATGCCCAGAAGGAGGAGGACAAAGCTGTTTGCCTCACAGTTGTGCTTGAGCATTCTCTGATATTTGGCAAAGGGGAATTTTCCACCACTTCACTCACAGAGGTGCAGCCAAAGGGACAGGTCATGGTTGCCACAGGGGAACTGGAATAACTTCTTGCCAAGCAGTAGCTTGTTTTAATGGAAAGATGCCTTTTAATGGGAAGGGTTGTTAATATTAGGTCCCCTGGGATCAAGGTGGAACAAATATTGTACTTCTCTTTATTTGGCAGGACTCTTAGTTGGGGATGAAACCAACTTTCCATCCTTAGTAACAGGGGATTGGCTTGAGTTGGGTTGGTGCCTCTCCCTGTGTGAGAGGTTGAGAGACCTGTTAATTGTGAGATGAGAGTGCTGTCTCTGTGGGGATGCCCAGAAAGGAGTGAGTCCCTTGTGGAGTGGGAGACCCCAGAGGTTGAGCAGAGTTGGGTTTTATGGGGCAGATTATATTTTGCGGGACTGGGGGCAGTGGGAGGCAGTAGATTTTTTTGGTAAGAGAGACCTCGTGCTTACAGCTTGCCCTAGAGTATCTATTTGGACTCTCATCTGTAGCACTCCACTGCTACCTTAGGGTGGCTGAGATGGTTGAATAATGATGCAACACACTGGAAATGTGGATGCTGAGGTGGAGATATTGGTTGCAAGGTTTGGGTCCCTCAATCCCTGCAGTAGTAGACAGAGGGAGACAGAACAGGGGAAGAATAATGTAGTGCCGAAACTGGAGCCCTGAAAGGAAAACAGGTGCAGAATGCTGCAGCCTGCTTATTAAGTGGTATATCTTGGCAGTAACACACCAGCACCTGTGCTCTGTATCTGCACTGACTACCTGTTGGTTTATTGGAGTGGTTTAAGGGGGTGTAGATGACCTGGAATCTGCTTTCCTTTCTTCCTATGCCAGACTGCTGCTGCAGGCAGCAGAGATGCTCAACCTGGAGCTCTCTTGATAGGAATGGCACCTTAACTCTGTATTTAACTTCCTTACTCCCTACTGTTCCCTCGGTCTGAAACAGGCTCCAGGGCCCTCCGCATGTCCCGTTTCTCTGCCCAAGGTTTTGGGGAGGAAAGGAGGGAATGGAATAGTGAGGACAAGGCTTTGCAGTTGGTTGGCTTGCTTGTCAGTTTTGGTAAATGCTTATCCTTTGGGGGAGCTGCCGGGTTTTGTGTTGTATTTTTAAAATTGTCAGGGGCATCTGTATCCCAGAGTATGCGCTTTTTCTCTTGCTCTCTTTTTGCTATAAATCTAAATAAATAGATTGATTAAATAACTGTCCCATTAGTGGGGAACCCAACACTTAGAGAATGCTCTGACCAGCTCCTCACCCCAGCCCTTCTCAGTGCATCCCACTTGCTTCTAATTTGGACTTTGCCTTTGGGATTTTCTAGGCTGACCTCTCCATGGTATTAGTTTTTATTGTGCTCCAGGTACCAGTGTTGCCTCTTGGCTGTATGGCTCCTCGGATTCCTAAACCTATCCTCCATTCAAGAGCAGGGCAGGCTCTACCCATTTCAGATAAGTGAGCTCTGTTTGCATTAGGTTTTCTTGTTGTTACCATTCTTTTGAGAAAGTGTTGCTGCAAATAAACAGATATCCAGCCAGATTCTAGTAACACATGATAGCATAAAAACAAAGGAGTTTTAAAGGAAAAAGCAGTCAACTGCATTCAGGCCAGAGGAGTGCGAGGAAAATTCTCTGAGCATTGCATGTTCTCTGAGCATTGTCTTTTCTCTCTGTCTACTTAAGAATATAATGAAAAGGTCTTCATCAAGTACCTACTGATACTACAGTGCAAGAGCTTTCCCAAGTTGTTCTGGTTCCTTGTCTGTTAGGAGAATAAAGCTAACAGACAAACTTTATTCCACCCAGTAGCTGAGCTAAGTTTCTCGTTGATTTCTAACTGAACTTTAGGTTTCTGAGAAAAGCACAAAAATGAAATGTATATGTGTACTGTGATGAGTAACAACTATTCCCCAACTGGTAAGTAATGCTGTCTGGCGGGTTAGCTACCTTTGGCAGGTCTGCTTTTTAAATATATGGTGTGTCACCTTTTATGGCAGATGTCTGGGGTCGCAGTACTGAAACAGCAGAGGGGTGGTAGGCTGAGAGTGAGGTTATTGGCAGAGCTGTGAGGGGGACAGGGAGTAAGGAGGCCAGATGTGGAATATCCAAGGATGCTGCAGGTCAGAATTTTGGTACATTAGCAATGCGCTATGTGGGACCCAGGACTAGAATAACAGGGAGTGCTACAAGTCAGGATTAAAGTGCATGAACAGTGCAGTGAAGGCATCCCTCTGGGCATTGCATTTTCTTGGTTTTATATCTAATGCCAATGATTAAGAATTGAAAAAGGAAAAGGAGCTTATCAGTTTAAGCATAGTCTGGCCGTCACCCTTTTAGCTTTAATGGAAGGAGCATGGCCTCTGTCGGCCTCTTTACCAGGCCCCCCGAGGGGACTGTCTTTAGTGCTGGAGTTAGGGGTGAGCGTCGGGAGAAGGACACGACTAATATTTCTTTCCATATTTCTCTGAAGCTGACCTAGTCGAGAGAGCACGAAACGGCAACAGCTGTTGAAAAAGCCATAATTGTTTGACTATCCCAGCAGATGTTCCCATAAGGCATTTAAGTTGTCCCAGCCCCAGTGCGGTGAGGGAAGGGGATGGAGGAGGACCCTAATATATATTTTTAATCCTCTAAAAAAGGTTTTGCTGTTGGCCAAAACGTCACAGGCTGTCAGAAAAGCTGCAAACAGAAGTACACCAAAGTATATTGTATTTCTTTAAACATTTCTAACTTTAGCTTAAATCCTGGCTTCTCCCCTGTTACTGAATGCTTTGGTTAAGAAAGAAAATGTTTTTCTTTCAATAGCTTTTGGATCTTTTGCTGAGGCTCCCCCTCACCCCACCCCCCTTTACCGTCTGTATTAAATAAACCCATTTAACAAAACCCGATCCTCTTATAAACATGGAATAATGACAGCATCCCACATATGGGATTCATTAGTTTTTGCATGTTTTGAAGTACTTTTTTTTTTTCTAACTGCAAACTTCAAAAACTTGAGACACTAATGCTGCGTAATAGCCAAAAGGGCTCGCTGAGTCAGCTGCAGTTCCAGCGTTGGGTGGAAGGGCTTTGTAGATAAATTAATTAACCATTCCATAATGGGAAGGAATTTCTTTCTTGCTTTACAAAATAATCTCTTGTAATTCTTGCATCCTCCAAATCCTTTTGTTTTGCTTTTAATTGATTTCACTGGGACCTACTTTGCTGAAAACTCTGAAGGTTTTCATGCTTCTGAGTCTAATAAACATTTCTGCTATTAGGCCCCTGAGAACACCAAGAAATATTCCCTTCATCCCTCATTTAATGTAATATAATCTATATTTATTTATTTTTAAAATCTCCTTCCTTGGAGCGGTTAGCAAGGGACCTGAGATCGTCCTTTTTATTCAAGAACAAAGTGCTGAGTTACCTGTGGCATCAGGAGTGTTAACTGAGGAAGGAAGATCCCAGTTTAGTCTCTCCAGTACCCCAGGGAATTTCCAAAACTCCCAAGCATCTTGAATGCTTCTGTGTGGCATTTCCCCCCTGTGCGTCCTGTGCCCAGTAGGTGGGGTTTACTGCAGTACCAGCAAGTACACACTTCTAATGCCTTGAGGGGCTGTGATTTCAGCAAGGATAAGGTAACTGTGTTGGGGAGGTATGTGGTCATGAAAAGGGAATAGACAAAGCCTCTCCAAAACACACTCAGTGGCCTGAGCTTCCAAGCTTGTTCCAAGGTAGAACTGACATTATTTGAAGCAAAGAGAGACCTGTTCCCCTGAGACGCTCTGCCAGCAGGAACAGATTTATTCCAGTGGGGTTCCGTGATAAACTGGAAGGAATGACAACCTTCATGTACTATATTATGAGCCAAAATTCTTACTGAATAGCTCTAGTATGTAGTATTCCATAATCATAAAAATAAATATTATTTTTCTTTTCTGTAAAAATGTCAACAATAAGGCTTAGGCTGTGATATCTGGCTGCTAAGTAAGAGATGCTTTTTATCCCCTGAAGTGCCTCTTGTAGTATTACATAAAGCTGTGAAGAAGAGGCATCTTAGGCATGTTCTGCTACAGCAGAGAAGTATCTGGTCATGTTTTGAATATGTCTGTAAATTGGAGCTTAGTTTTGTATTCCTTGGGGACCCTACCCATTCCCTCCCTCCAGTCCCCTATAGAAATCTATAGGGCACTGTGACAAAGTTCCTTCTCTATCTTGGTGGGTCCTGCGCTTATTGGCGGATTTTTCTTGCCTCAGAGATTCACCATGTGGGTTGGGGAACAGCCCAGAGACCTTCCCCTCTGGAAGAACCCACAGTCCAGGTCAATTGGGAGGTTTGGGGGGAACCCGGGCCCGCCCTCTACTCCGGGTTCCAGCCCAGGGCCCTGTGGACTGCAGCTGTCTATAGTGCCTCCTGTAACAGCTGCATGACAGCTACAACTCCCTGGGCTACTTCCCCATGGCCTCCTCCAAACACCTTCCTTATTCTCACCACAGGACCTTCCTCCTGGTGCCTGATAACGCTTGTGCTCCTCAGTCCTCTGGCAGCTCTCACTCTCAGCTCCTTGCTCCTCTTGCTCCCAGCTCCTTACACTCGCACCACAAACTGAAGTGAGCTCCTTTTAAAACCCAGGTGCCCTGATTAGCCTGCCTTAATTGATTCTAGCAGCTTCTTCTTAATTGGCTCCAGGTGTCCTAATTAGCCTGCCTGCCTTAACTGGTTCTAGCAGGTTCCTGATTACTCTAGTGCACCCCCTGCTCTGGTCACTCAGGGAACAGAAAACTACTCATCCAGTGACCAGTATATTTGCCCTCTACCAGACTCCTGTACCCCACTGGTCTGGGTCTGCCACAGCACAAATGTACACGAAGTGTATGGATTTCTAAAGTGCCCTTCATTGCAGGATCCAGATGTCTATCAATTCCTTACTGCAGTGTTTCCCAAACTTGGGACACCGCTTGTGTAGGGAAAGCCCCTGGCGGGCCAGGCCGGTTTGTTCACCTGCCCCGTCCGCGGCTCCCACTGGCCACGGTTCGCCGCTCCAGGCCAATGGGGATTGTGGGAAGCGGCGGCCAGGACGTCCCTCGGCCCGCACTGCTTCCAGCAGCCCCCATTGGCCTGGAGCAGCAAACCGCGGCCAGTGGGAGCCGCGATCGGCCAGACCTGCAGACGCGGCAGGTAAACAAACCGGTCCAGCCCGCCAGGGGCTTTCCCTACACAAGCAGCATCCCAAGTTTGGGAAACACTGCCTTACTGGGCTCATCCGTTGTAAATAATAGTGAGCAAAAATACTCTGATAGGGGAGTTTCCGGGTGACATAAACATATAGATGAATAAACGAGTTGATATTTGAAATTTGGTTATAAAACAGAACTTGCAGACAGAAGGAGTTGTGGCCAATGCACTCCTCAAAGTTAGGCTTTAATTGTCTTTGTTTCCTGCTGTGTTTCGTTGTAAGTCATGCCTAAAGAAGGCATGAAAATATCAGTTGTATATGAGTATAGGTATGCGGTCTAATTGGAATCGTTGATATTGTTCACTCTCTGCTAAGGAGGGAGTGCATGCCTTTGATCAGTGGTTCTCAAACTAGGGCCGCTGCTTGTTCAGGGAAAGCCCCAGGCGGGCTGGGCCGATTTGTTTACCTGCCACGTCCGCAGGTTCAGCCGATCGCGGCTCCCACTGGCCGCGGTTCTCCGTCCCAGGCCAATGGGGGCTGTGGGAAGCGGCGGCCAGTACGTCCATCGGCCCACGCCATTTCCTGCAGCTCCCATTGGCCTGGAGCGGCGAACCACGGCCAGTGGGCGCTGCGATCGGCCGAACCTGCGGACGCGGCAGGTAAACAGCCTGGCCCAGCCCGCCAGGGGCTTTCCCTGAACAAGTGGCGGCCCTAGTTTGAGAACCACTGCCTTAGATTGCTGCAATCACTGACTATTCCAGTTACCACTTTGTGATGCTCTACCCATCTCCATCCTCCCCCCCCCCCAAATGTTTTTTGGAGGGACAAAACAAGTAATGCAGTGTCTTCTCTTCCCTGCCTTTTTCAGTAGGAGCCAAGGAAAAAATTGACCTGGAAATGCAGTCCGATGGTGGATGCTTTTGTACACCAGTCTTCTACTTTCCCACCACTTCTCCTTCCAGTCTTCCAAGCTGCTTGATGAAAGAGCAGATTTTCCCCCCCTTTTGACAGAATGCCCAGCAGGGACCATAGGCTGGATTGTGTGTACTCCCCCGTCTAGTCCAAAATGTGTGAATACTAAAGACTTAAAGAAAAGTGCCATAGGAAGCTGAATCGTTTTCTGGCCTGAGCTCTGCATTTGAATGATCTTTCTGTGTTATTCAGTTTGATGAAAGCAGTTTAAACTAAAAGCTTAGAAGAAAAATAGAATATGAATACTTTTCCAATCTAAACTGTGCCATTTTATGTTGTCTAGTAGTTTTCCTCATTGATTTTGTATGTGGGTTTTGTTGGACCTTGTCAGCCAGTTGGTCTATCTAATCTGCTATCTTGTCTCCCTTATTAGCTAAATACGTAATATTTGTTGGGGGAAGAATGCACCTGCCCTAAGTCATCTAAGACAATTGTGTCCAACTGTAGGAACATAGGAATTGCCATAATAGATCAGACTCATGGTCCATCTGACTCCGAGAGTGGCAAGCAGCAGATGCTTCAGAGTAGGCAGATGTGAGATAATCTGTCCCCTACATCAGACCCAAATCCTAAATTTAAATCCTAAAGCATTGTGTGGAATATCTGTTTCAGAATTTATTAGCATTAACTCTGGGTATTCTAGTTATTCAGATGAATGTCCAATCTCTTTTTGTATCTCACTAAGTTTATGGCCTTAATGTCATCCTGTGGCAATGAGTTCCACAGTCTAGTTGCATGTTGTGTGAAAACTGTTTCCTTTTTTCAGTATTGTATTTGCCACCTTTTAATTTCACTGAATGTCCCCTTGTTCTTGTGTTATGAGACAAGGAGAGCAGAAGCTTGCACTCTACCTCCTCTGTACTATTCATTATTTTATGTACTTTTATGTCACCTTTTATTCATCTCCTTTCTGAGGTAAACAATCTGATCTTTTCATACGACATGGAAGCATTCCTTCCTAACCCCACACATCACTATCTTCTGTTCTGGACTATGAGGCTTGATTTCTCTTAGTTTGCATAGCTGTCAATATGGTTAACGCTTCTAATAGTATATAGTCCTCTTTAAAATTCTGTAAAATGCTCTGTTCTGTATCCATGTGACTTCTTGTAGGAGCCGATCCCATAGGTCAGTTTTGTGTTTTCCATTTGCTGCCTTCAGGTTTTATAGTCTCCCCTAGTCTTCGTATTACAGTATGACGGGGCAGAAAGAAGCATCTGATCACTTGTGAGTGAAATACACATTGCTGTCTATGCCTCAGTCCAAGTCCTGACTTACTCTTCTCCTTGCAAGTTAAATAATTCCAATGTTTCTCCTTTGTATATAAACTCAGCTAATGTCTGTGTCTCTAAACATTTTTAAGGGCAAGCCTACACTGCTCCACAGTTTGGACTAAGGGGAAAGCACTCAGGACCTGTACCTTTGCGCTCACAGCATCCACATAGGGGACTTAAAGCGCAGCACTTTTGGTGTGCACTGCTCTTCACGCCCCCTTAGTCCGAACTCTGGGGCAATGTAGACGTGCCCTCAGTGACCAGTGTGTAAACACCTCTGCAGGAGGATGTCAATGGAGATGCTGAAGTTGATGAGGATAAAGAGGAGAGGTATTAACGTCAGTAGGAGTTGAGGGGCACTGAGCCCCTTGCAGGACTGAATCCATAAGTAGCCAGTTTTCATTATTTTCAGATTATTTCACAGTGTCTAGTGTAAATGTTCATTTGACTGCAGCAGGTGTTAGGCAAGATTACCTCTCACTCTGTTAATTAGCACTCCTCAAGAGCAGTACATCATATATAGCAGGGGCTCTATTATACAGAATATTTCTAATGGAGGAGTTAGCCATTGCACCTCCTACAGCTGTTAATAAGGAGTAGACCAGAGAGGGAACTTTGAGTTTGGGGCCATGTCTACACTACTGGCGCTACAGCAGTCCGCTGCAGCTGTGCCATTGTAGCGCTGTAGTATAGATTCTTCCTAAAGTGATGGAAGGGGTTTCCCCTCATTGAAGGAATTCTGCCTCCCCAAGCAGTGGTAGCTAGGTCGTTGGAAGAAGTCTTCCATTGACCTAGCCGCATCTACACTGGGGGTTAGGTCAGCATAGCTGTGGCTCTCGGGTGTGAATTGTTCACACCTGTGAGTGCAGTAGCTATGTCAACCTAACTTTTAAGTGTAGACCAGGCCTAAGTTAACAGCTCTCCCTGGCTTCCCTCTTGCTCCAAGGGGGAAATCAATGCACCTGCTGGTCTATATCAGTAGCCAACTACTTCTCCCTCTACACCAGCTCATCTGTGCATGTTTCTGGGGTTGAGCCAAAGCCCTTCCCATTCCCCACCCCTGCTCATCCACCTGCACCGGAGGAAGAGTTGCAAACTCCTACAGGGAGTAAAGGGATGCTTTATACCCCATACTCTCTTCCATGGGCTTGTAGGGCAAGAGATGATCTTGCCGATAGCGAGGGTAGCTGTCAAGATTTCTGTAAGAAATGTCTCTTTTGAGGAATTTCCCACTTGGCTGTGAAACATGTGTGTTCGCATTAAACTTAGTGCACAAATTCCCAGCATCTTAAAATCATAAACGAATAAAACTTCCTTCAAGCTCATGTGGGCAGCTTTTTTGTTAAAACAAATCTAAAAAGGAAACACTTGCTTCTGGTTGCAGACTTCGTTTCCATATTCCAGCAAAAAATGAATTTTCAGTAGAAGAATTATTAATAATAGTCAAGTAAGACATATAGTTATTACAGTGATAGATGGAAGACTGGGGAGCGGATGCTTTATAAAGGATTAATTCATCAATATTTCATATCAAGAGATGTTGTTTCAAAATGGGCTTAAGGTTCTGTTGACAACAGTGTCCATATCACAAAACTTCCTGCCCTGCCTGGAGTGTTTAAGGCAGTGCTCCCCAACCTTTTCCGTGGGGCAGGCGCCAGACGACTAGCCGCCGAGGACCGTGGCCACCGGACAAGCAGCCGCCGAAATGCCATCGAAATTCGTGAAGCAGCAACGTCAAGAGGCGTCATCGACAGGTGTCGCCGCTGAAATTCGGCGGCATTTCGGCGGTAGCGCTTCTTAACATTGCCACTTCTCGGCGACATTTCGGCGGCTGCTTGTCCGGCGGCCAGTAGGCGGGCGCACATGGATGCCCCGGCGGGCGCCATGGCGCCCGCGGGCACCGTGTTGGGGAACCCTGGTTTAAGGACTCAAATAGCAGGGGTACTTGAGGAGGCAGAGCTGTGTTCTGAAGCCCAATTCTGGAATATTAGTGTAATGCTACAGGTGACAATTGAGGTGCCTGTTGGCAGTGTTCCCGATTTTAGCGATTTCTCTTACTTCCTCACTTTTGTGAGCTCTAAATTTACACAGGTCAAACAACAAACAAACAGAACACACTGTTATGAAGAGTTACTTTTAATACCCTTTGTTTTAAAGTTGTGGCACTTGCGGGGCCGGCTCTGGCTTTTTTGCCGCCCTGGGGGGGGGGGGGCGGCCGGAGCCCCGGTGGGGGCTCCGCTCTCCCCCCCGCTGTCCGCCCGGGGGGAGGGCGCCAGAGGGGAGGGCGGCCGGAGCCCTGGGAGGAGGGCGGAGCCCCAGAGCGCCGGGGGCAGGGCCGCGAGCCCTGGTGGGGGCTCGGCTCTCCCCCGGCGGCCAGAGCGCCGGGGGCAGGGCGGCGAGCCCCGGCGGTGGCTCGGCTCTCCGCCCCCCCCTCCCCCCGGCGGCCAGAGCGCCGGGGGCAGGGCGGCCAGAGCGCCGGGGGGAGGGCGGCGAGCCCGGCTGTGGCCCCGCTCTCCCCGGCGGCCGGAACACCGCGCCGCCCCCCTCCAGGTGCCGCCCCAAGCACCAGCTTGGGTGCCTGGTGCCTGGAGCCAGCCCTGGGCACTTGCAATAAGTTTAGAAGATCACCAACTGAGATCTAAAATATGAGGTTTTCGGTTGTTGTTTTCAAAGAGCTGGCCCCACTGCATGGTTCGAAATGGTCAGAATTCATGGCAGTGAGGAGACACTTTCTCCTAACACTCCCACAATGTTTGGAAGAATCATCCATGTTGTTGACAAAGTTCCCACTGCACTTGAGGCAGCCAGACATCTTCATTTGCAGCTTATTTTTGGTATAGGCAGAGCTGTACGTTGCAAACTGATGTAAAATGAGACAAGAGTTTGCTAATCTCTTTGGGAGTTGTAGAATGTGCAGTTTACTTCCTCTGAAAAAGATGTTCAGACATGCACTGAAGTCTAATAAAAGTATTAGCATTTATTCTTTTTGAAAAAAAGCCAGTTATTTACAAATTTGGCTGGAGACGTTTATACTGAAGACAGGGCCGGCTCCAGGGTTTTGGCTGCCCCAAGCAGCCAAACCAAACCAAAAAAAAAAAACACCACGAACGTGAACAGCGGCGGCAATTCGGCAGGAGGTGCTTCGCTCCGAGCAGGAGTGAGGGACCGTCCGCCAAATTGCCGCCGAACAGCTGGATGTGCCGCCCCTCTCCGAAGTGGCCACCCCAAGTACCTGCTTGGTAAGCTGGTGCCTGGAGCCGGCCCTGACGGAAGAGGTATTAAGAAAGAGAAAGTTGGGAAGTAGTTAAAAGGCCTGTAGGGTTGACGTTTATCTTTATTTTTATTTTTTAAATATGCACTCCATGTTTCTGTAGTTAGAGGAACTTCCTCATTCTCTCTCATTTATTTTTCACTGTTTCAGAATTGTTTATTTTACAGTTTGTGCAAGCTGTATGATGTGTAAGTCTTGTGTCTGGATTTACAAGTTCAGTTCTGGAATGTTATCCCACTGTGTTGTGTTATAGTTTAATTGTGAGGGGATGGGCCTGATTCTAAAGCCATTGAATGACTATCTCAGTGATTTAAGTGGGGGCTACATGAGTAACGGTTGCAGGTTCAGGCTTTTTATTTGAATTTGCCTAGCAGGGAGTTCAGTATAATTAATTTAGGCAAATGTGGGGGGCCAGAAAGGAATTTGTCTCCAGGGTATATAAGCAGAATCTTGGTGCTCTTGTGTCTTCTGTATTGTTGAGCAGAGCTTATTCCTTTGATTAGAATCCGCTAAACATGTGCCCTACCATTTTCTTTTAGGCCTCCATCCTTTCAGTTGTCCAATTTATTTTCTATGCAATGTCTACTAGGGGAATCCAAGGTAATAACTGCCTAAGTTGCTAACTTTCTATTTGTTGCAAACTTGCTTCAATATTTGCACAACTGCAAGAGCTTTCATTTGCTTTAGGAGGGACATCTGTTAACTTTAAATAATTAAATAAATTGTAGCCACCAGGTGGCGCACAGGCCGGTTCTGTTTTCATGTTCAGCTGCAACATTCATCAGATCGGAAAAAGAACAAGCATAACTGCAAACAAAATGTTTTCCAGACTTCGTTTGCCCTCTCAGAGGGTTCAGTTTCCAAATTCTGCTTTGTTTTTAGAAGCATGTTGTGAGAATGCAAAATATATTATGTCAGATGTTATATAAATACTTTGAAAAATGCCTGTCTTTTCAGTACTGAGTTGTATGTGACTCTTTGCTGTAGAGAAACTGCCTCGTCCTCTTGAAAATACACTCTAGGGTCTCTGTCTTCTAACGTTTTTTCTCTTACCATTGCTGACCTGCCATTCTCCAAATAAGCTAAATGTGCACTTCTTCCAAACTTGGATGTAAATTCTTTCTTAGATTTGTAATGTTCTGTTGCAGATTTCCTTCCTCTTCTTTGGTTTTAGGAAATAGTGTTTTTGTATCTCATTTAGGCAGAAATCTTAACAACACTTTTTGCAAAATGTCATATCTTTTTAAAAGCACAGTTTAAAACCTAGCCCTTTCCCTGTTCTCCTTCTGATGCATTTAACAACTCCTGCATGTAGTGATCAGAAGTGGGTTTTGATTTGATTAAAAGGAAGAGGATTTTTTTTTTTGCGCTCTACTCTATTAATTGATATCAGAGCCACAGTTTAAAATATTAATATTCTGCAGTATTTCTGTAGATTGCATCATTTTCAGCGTTTCATAACTATATGGATCTTGTAATTTGAAACAGATAACAATAATGCTGTCTGTTTTAGGCTAACCATGATTTCCTTGTCATTAAGCGGTCTGTTAGCTCGTGGGGTGGGGCAGGAGGGAGGGGTTTTATCTGGAGGAGTTAGAGATCATATGATGCAGTTGAACAAGACTTTTTCTTCACTTGAAATCTGCAGCACTGGTTTTGGTTTGGATATGAAATGATTGGTTAGTTTCAAACTCTTCATCATTTCCAGATGTTTTTAATAAAGTGCCCAGAACTGTCGAATCTGTAGCCAGTGGATGTAGTTGCTGATTGTTTCTGTTCTCCATTTTGAGTAACTCTCATGAAAGGAGAGCAGATAAAGAGAAAATTACTAGCTCATTTGTTTTCTCTCTGTCTTTTCCACTGATAGTGCCATGCATTTGTGGTTGTATTCCTCAGCATGTATACAGTGTCTATTGCCTGGGTGTACGCATGTGACTACGTGTGTCCAGGGACTGCCTGCAGGTGTTAAAAATAAACAAACAAAAGATACCAGGATACCATTGCTTTTCTTTGACTCAGCAGGAGCCTGTTTCCTGCATCTTCCTTCTGCGTGTGTATGTAAGGAGATTGGGATGTCTGGGAAATGAGATTTCCAGCCTGTGGCTACGTAGCAAAAGCCCCACCTAAAATGGAAGGAGACTGACCGTCTCTCACGTGAGCGCGCGCCTGGCAGATAATTTTGTGTGTGTTTTACAACGTGAAGTTTGTTGACCACAGAACCTGGGAGGAAAAACCCTGGAGAAGGGGCAGGAGCGTTTGTAGCCACCGCCAGGAGCAACGTAGGGAGCTTCAATTTAAAAAAAAAAAAAAAAATCTGTAAAAGAGTTGGTCACTTCACTGTGCATGTGAGAGGGGAGCTCTAAGGGATTCGTTGGTGACCCTGCCACTGAGTTCCAGAGCCTATGAGATCAAAGCATGTTAATCCTGAATGGAGTTCCGGTAGTCACCTCACTTCACAGAGCTAACAAGATGAATAGATAGATATTGATCCTTTCCTTGCTCTTCTTCCTCCTGGTATAGAAAGTACCTGCCTGGGTCTCCTCTAGTTTTTGTCCCCGGCTAGAGGTCATTGTCACTTTCTAGCCTTTAGAAAAGGTGAAGTGGCTGCTTCTAGCCTATGCTACAAATGGAGTTGCCCCCTTTAGAGGTTTGTCTTATCACATATTTCTGCCCAGAATCCACCACCATGGGGGGAGGGATAGCTCAGTGGTTTGAGCATTGGCCTGCTAAACCCAGGGTTGTGAGTTCAATCCTTGAGGGGGCCACTTAGGGGATCTGGGGCAAAATCAGTACTTGGTCCTGCTAGTGAAGGCAGGGGGCTGGACTCGATGACCCTTCAGGGTCCCTTCCAGTTCTATGAGATAGGTATATCTCCATATTATAATTAACACGGATTGGCCTGTTCATTTGTCTCATTTGGAGGCCAAGGACCGAGTGAGCCATAATCACTGAACTTCTCTCTCATCATTAAAAGACTATAACAGGGTTCAAAAAAGAACTAGATAAATTCATGGAGGATAGGTCCATCAATGACTATTAGCCAGGATGCGCAGGGATGGTGTCCCCGTTTGCCAGAGGCTGGTAGTGGGTAGCAGGGGTTGGATCACTTGGTGATTTTCTGTTCATTCCTTCTGGGGTGCACCTGGCATCGGAAGACAGGATACTGGGCCGGATGGACCTTTGATCTGAGCCAGTATGGCCATTCTTATGCCCAGTAGCTCAAAGGTGAGATACATTATCTGAGGCAGTCTGAAGGAGCTTGTACAGCCGCTGCATGGGTCAGACATGCTCTGTAAAGGAAGAGAAGACTTATGTGTCTCAGTGTCTCAAGAACCTGTCACCAGGAAGTTCAGTTTAAAAAAAAATCACTAAGTTCACTTGAAAACAATTGAAGAAAACGCCAAATGTATGAATTGTAGATGCTGTTTGCTACACTCCATTGGATTAGAGCATCATCCCGTCACACTGCTCATCACAGCTTTCCTTATCTGAAATAACTTGAGTTTGAGGAAATCCCTGCCTTATATGGCAGAGCCTGAAGAGCTGTCACAGACATTTGTGATTTCTTATCTCTATGACTGCATGACTGCTGGGAATTCATCACTGGATGAAACTGGTGACTCCTGAAAGTCCCTGTTTACTGTATTGTCATATTTGGGGTATGTCCTAATACCGAAAGCAGAAGCTGCGTTCACTAACAGAGAGAAAAGATTCCGGGACTGATCTTAGGAGCCAGTGGATGGTGCTATCTGAAAGATTCAGGTATGGGAACCTCCTTAGTCTAGTTGGGTGAGTTGTGGAGGTGATGTTATAGGTTGTGAGGGAGAGTTCGGAACTGCTCCAGGCTGTGGAAAGCTGAAACAAGAGGTGGGGGCTGGAGATGTCAAAGGAGATCCAGACACTTTCATCTTCCTAGTGGTAGCTGGTACCGAGCCACTCTGACGTGTTGAATGAAACTTCTAGTCTTCTGAGCTTGCATGGTGAGTGTACTGGTTGTGGTGGTTGAGCCGATGGCTTCAGAATAGCCAGATTGGGGTGGCATTTGCAAGGCAGCTCAAAATAATAATTTACATTTTTGGACCATATTTCATCTCAGTGTTTTACAAACTCTTTGCCTATGAGAATCAGTTTGCCCACCAGCGAGAGGCAGATCCTCTGGGGCAGAAGCCAGCGACATGCCCCAGCAGACTTGACAACATTCGGAAGAGAGGAACTTGAGCTGTAGCAGACTCCTGCACTTGCAGAAGGGTGAGAAGAGCTCTCACATGTGGGCTCAGAGCAGATGGGACCTCTGATTTTAAAGATGCTTCTGAAAGATCCTCATGCATTGATATGGGTGAAGCTCACTTTTCATCTATTTTGGAAGGATGCAGGGTTGAGTAGTCCCTGCCAGAATTTGAGCTTGCGGTTACAAGTAGCCTTGAACAACTAATGGGACTTAGACCACTGAGTCATTGCCTCTGGGACTGTATCAACAGCCTCAGAAATCCTCAACTATGTGCATTAATAGAGTGAATCCCTGTCCTGGGAGATTGACCAATTTCATGGGCCTCATGAAGAACGTCTTTCCATATCTGTAATGGAAGGTTGATTTGATATTGCCATTACATAAAGTTCTTATTTTTCCCTTTGTGATGCAGTCTTAAAAGCTCCCTTAATTCCCATCTTCCTCTCTAGCAACAGCAGTGAGTTCTTCTGCTCTGTAAAAATCTCTGCATTTTGCAACTTAAAGTAAAGAAAGCCTTTTTCCTTTTCTCTTCTGTCTCTGTTCCTCTTCCCTTTTAAGCAATGAGTGAGAGAATGTCTAAAGCCAGGGAAGTATGGAAACATTTCGTCCCATGAGAGGTCAGGGTGGGGTGGAAGCTGAAGGAGGCTCTGAGAGGGCTGAATCAGTTTGAAAACAGGAAACCATGTGGCAGTGTGAAATGAGGGCCCAGCTGATGTGAATGAGCCATTGAGAGGAAGGGAGACTCGCTGGCTAGACCAGCATTAGAGAGACTTAAAAACTTTGTTTAAACACACTGCTTTTCAGATTAAAACAAATGAGAGAGAATTGTATTTTTTTTATCTGGTAAATATTATAACAAGCTGCTGAAGCCTTTTGCTTCTCCTGCTGTGCGCTGCAGACAGAGCAAGCACCGAAAATGGCTGGTTTCCTTTTTTTCACACATTAAATCACAAGTTTCCATTCCTGTTTTTGAGAAGCTGTACGCCTGAAACTGTCTCTTTTCATTCACCTGAGGCAAGGATCGGGAGAAGGGCTGTCTTTTCTCCTGATCCTTTTCTTTAAGATGCACACTTTTACTCTTCTTCATCTCTTTCCATTAACCAAGTCCACCAAGAGGCTGCATCTTGAGGTGAAAGAAATAGGGTGAAAAAGAAAACCCTGTTGTTCCCCTGCTTTTTCTCTCTACAAAAAAGATGAATCATGTTCCCACAACTGCAATTACATTTTCAAGACTCAAAGAACGCTGGTACAGCACTAAAAAGGCAAGCAGTGACGTTCCAGCTGAAATTAAGAGGGAGTGGCTTTATTTTATTTATTTTTTTTCCCCTTTTACCCTGTGCTGTCATTAGAAATTTAAACTTATTCAAGACCATTCCCTCTTGCCTGGTTAACAGTGGACTTACTTGAAAGGAGGAAAGTGTTTTTTGTTGTTGTTTTGCTTTTCCATCTTTAAACAGTGGAAGAAAAAGTCTATCAGCAACAGTATTGTCTTTGGATTTGAGGGCCAGACTCTTTTCTTCTTTGAATTAGACACGTTGTGTTTGAGTCTAGCCTAGGTATTTTTTTTTCTTTCTCTTGGTATGTTACACAGTTCCAGTTGCATGCATCTGGCTTTTGTTCTCGCTCTCTTTCCAGAATTTAATTTTGGTGCTTGTCTGCCATTAATATTGGCTAGAAAACTTTTTTTATCAAATGTAGCAGGAATACTGGTGCCATCCTTACCACTTAATATTATTTTTAATTTTCATATTTAGAATAATCTCTCTAAACATATCTGTCTTGTTTGCTATAAATTCCTACGTCATCTGCATAAGTGACCCTGTGTTCTAAGAAGACTTTTATCAAACAGTCACAGCTCTGGGATTTTCTTTTTCCTGTTAAGAGAATTGGAGAGGCTGATGTGATTCAAAGAACGCTGAGATGCAGGGGCTTCTCTGAGCACATATGTGAGAGATTTGGACTGTACGCCTTACCGAGTTTATCCTGGAGTTAATGGTGGGCTCTGCTCCTTGCATTTTACCTCTGTTTTCCCTTTTTTGGACAAAATGTATGAACGACACAAGAGGCGGTACAGCCTGTGTGACATTTCCAAGGTGGACAGGACTGTAGATGTTGTGTTGTTAAAGGTACAGTATTGTTTGTTTACACTTCCTATTCATTAGTACTGCTTACTCATCTTGGATTCATTCATCTATTCCCTGCTGTAAATGCACCCCAGACAACCAGATTTCTTGTGCCTCCTTTGAAAGGGGGAGCAGGTGGGAGGCAGCTATCAGGAGGTGACTGTGCAGCTTTTAGATCTCGAGTATTTATTAAAATTATATAACATCAAATGATTTTGTTCTTGCTATGACCGATACTTTGAGTGGTGATAGAGACATACTGTTAAATATGTGTTTTTCAAGTGTTCTGGCTGGCTGTCTTTTCTCCTCTATCGAAATCATCAGTGGGGTACTGCAAAGATTTTGCAAACTTCCCAAGGAGATGTGTTGAGCCTTCCTGTATTAAGTTGCTTTTGAACTAAAGATGTTTTTACCCACTGGTCCTCTGCACTTCACCTGGAAGACACTGGGTTCAGCCCAAAAAGGCATGGTAGGTTTTTTGTCAGTGCTGCATGGCTCTGGCTGTTGGTTCTGTATAAAGCTTTTCTATTTTGGCGGAGAGGGAGAGGGGTTGTTTTTGTTTGTTTAAATGTTTGTCTTAAAATGGGTGGAGGAAAGCCTCAAATGCCTCTTGGCTAATTGTCCAGGGCTCTCTCCTCCAATCTAAAATTAGTAAGTACTCCACCAAACGGTATGGTGACAGTCTGGGAATGTTCTGTCACCGTAATAGCTCGGCTTGGAGCTTGAACGGTTTCCTGGCACAGCGGATGGAAATGGGAAGGCAGCCCAAGTAACTTCATAACACTGCCTGACTTTGATATCTTAACTCATGGAGGAGAGTCACCTTTTTGAAACTGAAGGCGGTGGGGTGCTGGATGGGTAGGTGTCTCCTGCTGCATGGTTGCGTGGGTAATTTTTTTAGTCACACTTTATGGCTCCTAGAGTCTTTTTTTCCTTTTTGTATGTCAGAGGTGAAGATGGAAAAACTACATTTTTTTTTCAATCCAGAATTATAAGCAGTGTAGTTATTTTTTCCGGGATATGTCTTCCCAAACGATTCCCTGACCCATCCCACCTGCACTAAGATCAGCCTGGCACTTGCCAACTCGCATTCACTTATAGAGGATTATTATTTTTGGCTCCCACTTAATATGTTCTTCCCCCACCCCCAAAAAACCTTTGCTGGATTTCTTGCCATATTGGATTTGGTGAATTGTTTTCTTATACTATCTTTCCTTAAGCTGATTACAAGAAACTGGAAGCCCCTGCAATGCAATCTCTAGACACCCCTCTGAGTCATAGACAAAATAAATGTGCAGACACGTTATACAAACAGTGCTTTAGCTGTGGTGTTGAATGGTCCCCTACAATAGACAGGAAGCATTGTTACCCCCTGACAGAGTCAACTGTTTACATAAAAAGCAGTCTTTTTGGAAGCTGTGTTTGTCTGCCTAGACTGAACTGTTATTTGCTATGATTATAGTGAATTAGTATTTCTGAAGTCATCAGTTCCCTAGCTTAATTTTTGTTAAGTAAAATTTAGAATTTATAACAAAATATGGTTCTTGTGAAATCACCCTAATATTTTTCCAATCGGCTTCCAACACTGGATGATACTGATTGGTCCTGAAAATAACTCAGTGTGTGTGTGTGGATGCTGTGCTAATTCAGGGAACATAGAGACACAAACAACTGGGAATTACAGTAACATTTACCTTGTATTTTAGTGCCTCATGTTTTAATCTGTAATCTATAACACAATTTGGATTTTGGTTTGGGTGGGACACTGTTTCCTTAGCCTCAAGTGTCCAAAGGTCAGATATCAAAAGATAAATTAAAGCAAGCAAGCAAACAAAAATACCCTTCAGTAATAAGTCTGCCTCTGAAATCATGGTGAAGTAGATAATAAGAAAGCGAGTAGCTTTTATGTTGGTGCATTGATTTGATTCTCAAAGGACTCGTGAATCAAGGGCTGTCAGTAATGCATTGGTGTGCCCTTACCCCTGTATTTTTTTTAGGTAGGTGATCTCGGTGACATCAGAAGTAAAAACAGCTGGTAGGGGAATATCACTGGGATAAGCTCTGAACATAGGAGAACTAATGCTGTTTTAGCTGCAGAATATAAATGATGTTGCATTTGCATTGGTTACACCACTTGTAGGTAAAGTTGCAAAATAATTTCAGTTCTAACTGATTATTTTTATATGCTCATAACTTTCCTAAGGATTCAACTTTGGAGCTGAATGTTTTCATGTTTAGACTGCCTGAAGCTGTTTTTTTGGAAAGTTTGAATCAATACTCATCAGCCATTTTGAGGTTGAGAGGATAAAAATAATTTCCCCCTCTGTTTTAAAAAATAATCATCTGACCTCCTTTTTCTAGGAGCAACTCAAAAATTCCTAGCATTTGAAATTTGGGAGCAAAACCTCTTCCCTACTATATGGTCCTGTTCTGTCACTGCAGCAGCACAGAGGTTATAAAGCTGGTTTAACTGGCTACAAGGGGATTCTGACAGTATATAGGAAGTCCTGGATGGCATAGAGCTGACATTGTGATTCTATGCCACCCTCCCTTCCCTTCCACCCACCCGCTATGCCACACCTGTCTAGGAGATGCAGGAGAAGGGGAGCGGTCAGAGTGCCTCTACAATACTTATTTCTCCACCTGCCTGAATGGCTGCTTATGGTTCTAGGCAGCAAGGTGTAATTTAGGAACGCTCTGATCCATCTCTAAGTTACTCCAGGAACCAGCCCTGCCAGCCATAGAATCAGGGAGCTTCAAAGTATTGGTAACTATCCTCTCTGGGTTCTTATGCTGTACCCATCATCATTGTGTATAGGTGTCTTACAAATATATTGATGTAAATACAACCTAGGCATAGCACCCAGATACCACAGTGATTGGCACCTTACATGTCTGTCTGTCTAGGTATTTGTATGTAAATAGGCCTCGATTACCAGTATTTGCTTTGCTAAGTTTTAAAACAACCAATTCAGGACTGAGCAGTGACAGTAAAAAATTGCTTTAAAGAGCTCACTGTACATTTCACAGCGTCTTCGTAGCTTCATGCTTATGAAACTGTTAGCTCCAGGTCAGAGAACTTAAATTCCGCCTGCAGAGTTTATAAGATGTATGAGTCAAATAGTTGAGGATTTTTCCTCCTGCTTATTTCTTCTCAATCAGGGATACTGAGGGCCTATTGAGTCACCCATTGATTTTAGTAGAGATTGAATCAGACCATACGTGCAGAAATTAGCAGCAGCACAGTGTGAAGGTGTGAAAACAAGCACTTGATATTTTGAAACTGAATGGACCAGATTTTCAACCTCTGGTTCAGACAGATTGCTCTGCTCCATGTATTAGACTGCAAGGGGTCGTGGCGGACGAATTTCCGTGCAATAGATGGTCAATGCAGTTGTCCTTATAGGACCATTGCAGCTAGCGTAACTTAGAGCAGTATTTTCTCTATTCTAAATTATGCAGTGGACTGTTTCAGTTCCAGTGCGGCAAGAATTAGAGCTATCTTTCCCACCTTGATACAGCTCATACCTAAGCCCAAGGTTTCTCTGTGTTAACTTGTATATATAGCATTTTATCTCCCTCTGTGCATTTAGTTTATAGACCTGTTTTTCTTCACTAAATAAAAACATTCATGAATTTGTTGGATTTTTGTGCATTACAATCAAATATATGAGATATGCAATTCCCCTTGTGGAAGGAAGCCTTAGCTTTTGGAATTAGGGTTTTTGACTGTTTGATTTCAAAGCCATAATGTTGAACTAATGTCAGCTTTTGGGGGTTTGCTGTTTGTGTTTTTGTGGGGAAGGGGATACATTTAATATGCTGTAGGTTTCATTTGTTTTGAACGTAGTTTGTTTTTCCAGAGAGAAGCAGAAGGATCACTCAGGTTCATTCAGGATAATAGGGCATTTTCAGATTGCCAGTAGGTTTCAGATACCGGGAATTTGGAAAGAGGGGAAAATATAAGGCTAGAAGGTGGCTTCCTTGCAGCTCACAGACATCTACTTTAGAATGCTTTTCAGCACCAATCTAGTCCCAGCTAATGGGGAAGGGACCTCACTGTGTCAAAAGTTAAAACATATTCTTGGGACATTTAGCCACTTTCCCATTTGGAAGATTGCCAAAGGGAATGCTGCAGCCTGAGAATCCTCTGGTGTTCTTAAACTACACAGCAACAATTTACCTAGCAATTGGAAAGGTCTTATGGTTATAGGAGCCTCTTCCCCGCTCCCCGTTCAAACTACAGCCGTTGGTAGCCCTGTCCCTTTTGTTCCACTTACTTATTAATATATCCCACAGGCCCTTTTTTGAATACCCATACCCCTGGAAACTGGGAGAAATGACCGTGTTGTTCAGTGTACTATAAGGGTCCAGGCCCTAATCTGGCAAGAATTTACGCATATGCTTAACTTCACGCACTGTGAGTATTTCTACTGAAGTCAAGGGGACGACTCCGAGCATAAAGTTAAGCACGTGTGCAAATCATTGCAGGATTTGGCCCATAGTCCTTTCTGGATAACTTGTGGAATGGCTTTTACGTTCCTCTACCGCCTTGATTTGAGAACACCTCCCGATGCAACACCTATTGCGTGTCTATGGAACCATGCTGAAAATTCCATTATTGAATTCCCCTTCATGCATGTCCTATTAGATGGTAGCTTTGTTACTGGCTCTGGAAGTCTTGAAAACATAAGGCATTATCTTAATTTTTTTTTCCAGGGAAGGAGTATCCATAATTGGGCCTTTCCCTCACTTTCTGGTCCAGGAATATACAAGTGGTGTCTGTGACTTTCCATAATAATTTTAATTCACTTAAAATTTAATTCCAGTGATTTGTGTAAATTCCTCAGATGAAATAATAAGGACCCCCAGGATATTTCCATGAATGTGAGGGCAGGGCTAAGGTTTGCATTTGTTTAATTTAAAACTCATTGCACAATTTCTGAATATTAATCAAATGGGAAAAACATTTGAAGTAAAATAGTATCTTATTTAAAATCAGAAAAATTCTCAAGTAACTTTTGTTCAACTATATTTGTTCTCCATTAGACATTTCAAATCTTTTCCCTAGTACTGATTAATACTCAGGTATCCTAAGTACTTAATAATATATCAGCTGAATGTAAATGAATAGATTAACAGTATATATTTTTTCTTTAGAGCCATGGTCTCTTTGCGTAGTAGTATCCTGCTCTGAGTTGTAAGGTAGAACTCAAAGGATGGTAGATTTAAAAAAATAAAAGAGAGAGAGAAACCTGGAAACTTTAATTGCAAATTTAAGACTATGTTAAAATAATAAAGAAGGAAACCAAACCACTAGAGATTTTCAAGGAAATTAAAGCTAAAATTATCTGGTTCCCCCTTCTTCCGAGATACTTCAATTTAATTTATCACACTGCCAACAAAAGCTGAAAATTGCAAACCTTTTAAATAGCAGAAGGCTTCCTGATGTCAAGATAATGTGTGCAGTGGAGGGGAACACTTTGAGAATAGAATGGAAACGAGACCTTTCTCCATTAAAACATCTTGTAGTGTCCCCAACTATTGCATCTTAGTCATTATTACTCATAAGTCGCTCCTTTGGGGAATTTAAAGTATGGTTAAAGCAGGAGCACTCACTGCTGTCTCACTATATGGCCAGTGAGGTGTAACCTGCAGAGCTCTGTTGCAATTCAACCTAGCACTGTTACCGTGCATGAGTCTTGCCAACAATCCAGTGTTTGAGGGCATTTGTTATGACAGCTGCTGATCTTAACGACGCTTAACATAACTCTTCTCTTGGAAAGGAAACACTAGGGCCCACGTTCAGGTCTCACACTGATGCACTCCCCGGCGAGACGGGTAGATGTGAATGAGAGATGAAGATGGGACCTAATCATCTACTGCTTAAGTGCGAGTCCTCTGGGAAGGTCTTGTGACTGTTTGTTTGAAAAGACACAAGCTGCAGCAGAAGAGGAAAGTGACAGTGTTTAAAAAGTTATCTGAGAAGAAGTAACAGAGCCAGTGAAGTGGAACATTACTGAGTACAGTAAAGGATGTTGGAGAACTCCACTGAGACACATTGATGAGCACAGGAAAAGGGAGGGGGGCGCCATTGTGGGTCTTTAAAATGAAACATCTCTGTGTTTAGCTGAAGGAAATAAGAGCTGGTGGTCACTAATTGTTCCCACATGATGCAGAATGTAACTTAACAGCCCCTTTTGTCTAGCAGACTCTCTTATGTCTCCTCTTTCTTTTTCTCTGCACAGAGGTTTCTGTATTAAGTTGCTTTGGATTTTAAATTAAATGTCTGCAGTATGTTGGCTCTGAGATTCTGGAAACCACTGCACACATGTTCCCTGGAAGAAAAATCGAACAGTCCAATGTTTGCACATCCACACTGGTGTCGGCCTAATTGAGTCCTCTTTGGTACTGAGCTGGCTGCTACTCTGCCATATCCACACGCCGGTCCTGTACGTACAGCAAAAAGCAAAAAACAAGCAAACCAAACCCTCAGGGATACCCTTTTTAATTGCAGTGGAGGTGCTTCCTTGATCCGTTCATTGTCTTAAGCAAGTTCAATCCAGTGCATGTAAAAATACCTGGCTTCCTGCTGACCTTTTCCCGAAAGTCTGCATACTGAAGCTCTGTCCATCGAGAATGCTGCAGATTTCCTGCTGCTAAATGGTGCCATATTATCTCAGCTCCCACACTAGCAAATCAAGATGCAAGCCTTTGGCAGCTCAGAATCAACAAGCTATGATCAGTGTGGGTGCCGAGGGAAAGAAGGGCTTTGAATTTTTTGTAGCAATCAGTCTGTCTTCCTGTTGCTAGCATCCCTCTTAAAGAAGCAGAAAGACTGGGAGGAATTCGTTTTAGTGATTGCCAATGGTTCTATGTCCATGATAAAATCTCTAGGTTGCGACAGAGGCTAATAGAAGGTAGAGCTGAGACTGATTTTGTGTGACCAGCCTCACTTGTCTGCCCAGTGCTTCAATATTCCGTCACCGCAAAATGTAAACTTTGGGCTGGGTTTTGATGAGGATGAAGAGGGGCTCTGGTAAGAAAGTTTATGTGGACGGCCCTTTGTTTTGAGTATGTCTGGATGACCCAGTTTCTGTGATCATCGAGCAATCTTCTCTCAAATGCTGCTTCTTTGGCTTTCTATAGTATAGAGAGCATTCATTTACGCAAGGAGTTTTATTTGTTTTTATATTGGTGCATAATAAATATTCTTCCTGTGTTAGTGCAGTTAAATGAATACTTGGGTGTATTATAAAAACAGAATCTATTAAATTATCTGTAAAAGCAGGTGCAACACCGACAGACCCTTGTCGTCGGCAGGCAGGATCGAACTGAAGACTTCTGGAGCTTAGCGCATGAACCTGTACCACGGGAGTGGGCAAACTACGGCCCGCGGGCCGGATCCATCCCCTCAGGGCTTTGGATCTGGCCCGTGGTGCCACCGGCACCATGTCCCTGTGGCCCCTGGGCGGGGGGGCAGAGGGCTCCATGCGTTGCCCTTGCCTTCAGGCACCGCCCCTCGCAGCTCTGGTTGGCCGGGAATGGGGAACCACGGCCAATGGGAGCTTCGGGAGAGGTACCTGGAGGTGTGGCAAGGGCAGTGCACGCAGAGCCCTCCATCCCTCCTCCCCCAGGGGCCGCAGCTTCCGGGAGCAGCACGGGGCAGGGGACAGGGTAGGCGTGCAGGGAGCCTGCCCTGGCCCTGGTGCGTGCCACTGCCACCCTGGAGCCGCTTCAGGTAAGCGACGCCGGGCCGGAGCCCGAACCCCTCCTACACCCCGCCCCCCAACTCCCTGCCCTAAGCCCCCTGCCTGCCCCTCGCATCCCTCCTGCAGCCCAACCCCCTGCCCTGAGCCCCCCCTGCACCCCGCACCCTTCCTGCACCCCAATCCCTTGCTGTGAGCCTCCTGCCACACCCAGCACTCCTTCTGCACTCCTGCCCTGAGCCCCCTCCTGCACCCCACCCCCTTCCTTGAGCCCCCTCATGCACCCCACACCCTTCCTCTGCCCCAATCCCTTGCCCTGAGCCCCTTCCTGCACACCGCACCCTCTCCCACATCCCACACTCCCTCAAGCACACCAACCTCCTGCCCCCCGTCCCTGCATACAATTTCCCCACCCAGGTGTGGCCCTCGCCCCAAAAAGTTTGCCCACCCCTGCTCTACCACATGAAAGCCAATTGGCTCTTAGCTAAGGCTGTAGAGCAGACTCATTTAACTCTCTCTAAGTGGTCTCAGTGCCACTAGATGGGACACAACACTACACCCAGAAGGTTTCTGGGTTACATACCTCCCCTAGCTGAGGAAATGTGTCCTGAGCTTCAGAGTCTTCCCAGTTGAAACCCCAGAGGAGCCCCCACTTGTAATGCCGACAGACCCCAGTCGTTGGCGGGCAGGTTCGAACTGGGGACCTCTGGAGCTTAGTGCATGAGCCTCTACCTCATGAAAGTCAACTACCTCTTAGCTAAGGCTGTAGCCCAGACTCATTTCACACACCCAACACCACCCCACCCCACTCCACTCTACTAGATGGGACACAACACCACACCCAGAAGGTGTGTGTGTTACACAGGCTTGTTAAGGTCTCCCTTCAGTAGCACCCTTCCATTACTTACTTTTATTAATTAGTTTTAGAATGCAACAGTTTAAATCCTTGGAAAAGCCACAGGCTAGCGAGGTGGAGCTTGCTGGCTAATGGGGAAAAATCACAAATAATTATCTGATGAAAAAATTGCCAAAATCTGTACTGAATTTGAAGTGATTTTATTCAACTAACTCTGATAGAAAAAGAGAAAATGATAGATGATGATGTTAATCCAACTCAGTGCAAGTTATGCTGTCATGACAAGTCTCTTGATCAGCTGCAAACACCCTATCTGTTTTCCAAGCACTGTTTGTCGGACAGGACATCATTAGGCATTATTTTCTTCTCCCTGACGTTGATGTAAATTGGGTGTAATTCCCTTGGTTTTGTGGAGATACACTGGTGTGAAATTGTTGAGAGGAGAATCAGGCCCAATATTTGCAAGGGAAGGTTAGGTGCAACCTCGTGTTGAAGGGAGAGAAGGTTGGCCCCACACCACAAATAAATGACCACAGTGGATTTTCTTCAGAGACATAAGCTTGGGCAAACCTGAATTTATGTTGCCATGTGTTTGCAGATAATTCCTCTAGATTTGTCAGTGAAAGCCTACGTATCCGTTCCAAAGAGATTCTGGTTTGACTTGGAAGGGTGGAAGAATATTGCCATGGTATTTAGCGATCTCTATTGTGATGCTCTCAATTGTGAAATATATGCATGTAAATCCAGGAATGGATAGATGCAACTTCTCTGTATTGGACACATCCTATCAACCTTGCTGCCACATTTCTTCCTGCAGAGTTGAATCAGAAACTCAGAAAACCCCAGTTTCTAACCAGTGCATATTTACAAGGTCTATATAATGTTTGCAGGCTTTACTAAACCATTTAATTATATACTGCGCATCAGTGTTTCCCAGGTATTCGATACATATGAATGGGACAGTGCCAATCCCTTCCCCTCATCCACATCGCCTCACGGCTAGTGTGTGTGTATGTTTAATATTAAATGTCTTGTGTTTTTCCTCGTAACCGTCACTTAGACTGGTTACATGCATGTGAAATCTGAAATATTTAAAGGGCTTCTGGTTCCCACTCTATCTTGGATTCTTCTGTGTCCCTCATTACCATAGTATCTGAGCATCTTTATTATATCTCCTCATAATGCGCCCCTGACGTACTATGGTGATATGCTCATTCTGTAGATGGGGAACTGAGGCACAGAGTGACAAGTGACTTGCCCAAGGTCTCACAGGAAGTGGAGCTGGGAATTGAGCTTGGGTCTCCCGAGTCCAAGGCTAGCACTGTAAACATTGTGTCATCCTTCCTGTCCACTCAAGCAGGATCTCACGCTGATCTTGGAAAATAACGATGTAGTATGTTTGGTCATTTCTTTAGCCACTTAAAACAAACACATATCCTATCGCTTTGTGAGACAGTTTTGAGATTCTTTTGGCCCAGGAGGCAATTAGAAAGCCGTATAACATTAGGGCTGTTTGTTGTATGTATCTGTATTATAGTAAGATTTAGCCAGGACATCAGAGCAGGATGCCTAATGCTTTTCCAGGGTGCCTAATGCTGATTTTTTTTACTTATGTGACTTTACCAGCTGGCTCTCCTGTGGCACTGGCCAGTTAAGAGGTGGCAGATGTCATAATCTAGTTCCAAACCCACCTTTCTGATGTTCTCTACATGTAGTGGAGGGAGCGCTGAAGAGTGATAAAATATTGCATCTTCTCTTTCTTCTCTCTGCTAAGGTCCACGGATCCATTACAATGGATATTTCAGTCTGCTTGCAGCTGGGGGACAGAACCAGATCTCTGGTGTCAGTCACTGGCAGCACCATAATGCCCTGCCCCCAGAAGTTCCCTGCGGTTGTCTCTGCCTCCCTGGCGGCTGCCCCAGCCCCCCCTGCTGCAGAACTTTACAAAGAGAAAGGCCAACCTTTTATTTCAAATGACCAACAGTTTGTCTGTCGTGTCTGATTCCCAGCCAAATCCCAGGTTGTTCCCCTCGGCTCCACCTCCCCGATTGAAGTATTTGCAGCAGCTGAGGCCCTGTCAGCTTCTGAGAGAGTTCCTCAGAGCTAGACCAAGAAAATCCAAAGGAAACAGGTGGACATTGGCACCCAGAGATGTGGTGGTGTCTCACTAAAGGGAATGTCCCATCCCCTACAGCAGGATAAATCATTGTGCTTTTTCCTCACAGTCTAGTTAACACAATCTGTAATTCAGGGAAGTAGAACTAAATTAATCAGGTGGTGGGGGCTGTCTCAAATGGTGGGCACTACTGGGGTGTGGGGAATTCCCTTTCTGCCAGAGACTGACAGGTCTTGTTCTGCCCCCAAGCCTCAAGTAGGCCAAAGTACCCATGGCAGTGGAGCTGTGGACCTTAGTGCTGGAAAGTGAAAATGGTCCTATAATCTTCAAGTCAGCACAGTGCCACTGGTGGGAATGTCCAGACAGGTCTCCGTGCACCAAGAGCACTATGCACTTAAAGCAGGAGCAGTGCACTCCCTAAAATGGCCTCACTGTTGACATTTACTTACTTGGCCTACTTTCTGCCCTTTCAGATAAATCGCGAAAGCTGGTGTTCAATAGAGCCATGTTCAGATCCTTCACTGCTGGAGCCGACGCAAACTCATGAATCTAGAGGTAAGTAGAATGCTGTGCACCCAATCCCTTTGTTCAAGGAGGTGACGCACCAGTCTTTTTCCTTACAATTAACCTTCTACCATGGAATTATCCTTCTTTCCTTCCCTTTCTCTCTCTCCTCTTTCCCTTCCCCATAAAATAAAAACATGCACAAATGGGAGAAAATGGCACATGTAATTATTAGTCCATTGTTCCAGTGCTTATATGACTGGTACTGAGACATCCAGCTACATAGCCCATCTCCTCATGATGCAGTTCTGTGTTAAAATATTTTATTCGCTCATTTGATTCATAAATAAAATTTAGAAGCGCATGGGTGTATAGATTATAGCCAAGACTTTGAAAATGGGTGCCCCAAATTAGATTCCTAAATCCATATTGAGACACCTAAATCAGTAGCCTGATCTTTCAAAAGTACGGAGCACCCAGCAGCCTCCATTGATTCCCAGGATTCATGGAGAAGGAAGGTGGTTCAGAGCCATCTTTCCCACCCCCGTCCCTGAGCTGTGCTGAGCTTACGGTCATTTATGCTGTTTAATATTTGCCCTTCCTTCCACGTGGATGGAAAAACTAGCCTGGCCTGTTTCAGGGTGCCTTGATATCCCAGATAAGAGGGAATATTTCCTGTCTTCTAATAGGTGTGTTTAAAACAGCATAAGTTGGAGGAGTTTATCTGCTCCCTTAATGGTGGCTTTGAACTGGGCTTTTCTTACAGTGGCCATGTCTTGCTTTGTTTTCATTAAAGAAATTACACTTGAGGGGTTGAGATGTGGAGAAGGAGGAGTAGTACCTTGTTTTCAGTGATGAGTTGGAAGATAAGGGTTAACTCTCCTGAGTGTACATTATTGGCTAACAGCAACACTCTGGTTAGTGTCAGGGCTGCCCAAAGGGGGGGGCAAGTGGGGCAATTTGCCCTGGGCCCCGCAGGGGCCCCCACGAGAATATACTATTCTATAGTATTGCACCTTTTTTTTATAGAAGGGTCCCCCAAAATTGCTTTGCCCCAGGCCCCCTGAATCCTCTGGGCAGCCTTGGTTAGTGCATTAACATTCTGCCTCTGCTTCCTGCTGAATAATGCACCTAGACGTGCACTGTCGTGTCATGATCAGATCCTGGAGTGAAGTAGCGAACTGTCTGGGTGATTCTGGGCATGCTGACCAAGCAACATGTTGAGTGAAGTATCCATTGCAAATGAGTATTATACGTAGGTCGGAGGATTTGTCACGGCATTTCTTTTTATCAGAAATCACAGAGCAATCAGGATAAATCTAGTAAAAATCATGGATTTAGTGACTGCTCCATGATTTTTATTTTATTTTTTTTAAACAAAGCCCTGACAAATGAACCACCCCAGCACTGCAACCCTGTTTCGGTCCAGGTGAGGAGGGGAGGTGGAGAGGGAGCTAGAGAGCAAGCCCACCCCAAACTCACCGCGGGCAGTGGTGGCTCCTGTGTCCCAGGGCTGGGCTTTGGGGTTGAGAGCGAGTCCATCCTACACTTACTCTGGGCAGCGGTGGCTCCTGTGGGATTGGGCCCAGCTCCTCGCTGTGGGTGTTGCAATTTGGCTCATGGAGTCACAGAGCCGCTGAGGTTTGGCCCAGCCACCCTTCTGTCATGACCCACTTAGAGCCTTCCTGCATGGAAGTCACAGCCAAACAGAGAAGTCAAAGTATCCGTGACTTGTTCAGCAAAGTGACAAACCTGCAGCCCTAACTGCAGTTTCGTGAGGTGGCAATTTAACTGTCCTGATGAATTCTCACAACAGTCCAGTGTCTGCCCAAGCTCATGCATTCCTTCATATGGGACTTCATCATCTGCTTCAAAAATCTGAGCTGTTTCTTAAGTGAAATTAGTTAAACTAGTTTTTTCATTGAGGATACAGCCTTGAGTCTTGCTCTCTATGCAAGACACACACAAAAAAAGACTTGTACAGTGGCCCCAAATGTGAAGTTCGGATCTGACTTTGGCCAAAGTGCTGTTAAGAGGGGGTGATGTGAGTAGTTAAGTGACCAGGGGTCTACCCAGGTTCTGCTTCTGGCCCCTTGTAATCAGGCGCGGATTCACCCCTGCGGCGCCTCCTGCTGGTCGTCTCGGAAATTAGCTCACCAGTTGTCAGAGCACCTTCTGCAGGCCAGGTGTCTAGCCTGTCATTGGCCCCCGTGTCCTTCCCGGACCCCGGTGCCCTGGGCTTGGGTGCTGCCCCCCTGGCAGTACCGCACTCTCTCTCTAGGTCTCCCCACCCAGGGGAACCCCACCCCCTATCCCCATGTTGTCTCAGTCGTGGCTACTGCCAGTCACCATCTAGCCCAGGGGTCTCAAACACGCGGCCCGTGGCGTTCTTTTGTGCGGCCTGCCAAGTTCCCCACGGCCCCCACCGCCTACCCTGTACCGCCGCGAGCCCCGCACCGCTCCCTGAAGCGGCTGAACTACTGTATGTCCCTGCAGCCCCGGGCACAGGGGTGGGAGGCGAGTAGAGGGCTCCGTGCTCTTGCAGCTCCCATTGGCCGGGAACTGGGAACCGCGGCCAATGGGAGCTTTGGGGGAGGTACCTGGAGGAGCAGAAAGAGCAGCACATGGTGCCGTTTCCCCTCCCCGCCCCCCCCCCCCCCCGGGACTCCGGCTGCTTCCTGGAGAGGTGCGGGGCCAGGGACAGGTGAGGCAGGCAGGAAGCCTGCCCTGGCCGCAGTGCGCGGCGCTGCCACCCCGGAGCCGCTCTAGGTAAGCGGCGCCGGGCCGGAGCCCATACCCCGCACCCCAACCCCCTGCCCTGAGCCCCCATCACATCCCACACCCCTCCTGCACCCCAACTCCCTGCCCTGAGCCCCCTGCCACACCCTGCACTCCTCACCCCTCCTACACCCCAACCCCCTGCCTGGAGCCCCTTGCCACACAGTGCACTACACCCCTCCCACACCCCAACTCTCTGCCCTGAGCCTCCTGCACCCCACACCCCAATTCCCTGCCGTACCCTGCACACCTGCACCTCAACTCCCTGCCCTGAGCCCCCACCACACCCCACACCCCTCCTGCACCCCTTGGGGGCAGGGAGGGGGCAGAGTTGGGGTGAGGACTTCAGGGAAGGGGTTGGAATGGGGGCAGGGAAGGGGCAAGAAGAGGCGGGGCAGGGGCGGGGCCTCATGGAAGGGGTGGAGTGGGGGCGGGGCCGGGGCAGCAAGTGGTGGGTGTCAGTGATGTGGCCCTTGGGCCAATGCACTAGTCCTCCGGCCCTCGGGGTCATCTGAGTTTGAGACCCCTGATCTAGCCCCTGCACCCTGGGGCGGACTGCAGTCTATCAGCCAATCATCACAAGCAACAAGGGGTTTGGACTGGCTGCCTTTACCCACCCTCAGGCTGCCCCTCTGCAACTCCAATACCTATGTGGGCCTAGGACCAGGCCCTGCAGCTTGGGGAGTTGCTGGCCTAGGGCTTCCCAGCCCTGCCTCACTCTAGGTCCCCGGTGAGTTCCCCAGCAGCCAGGCCTGTCTCTCTCTCCTGTCAGAGCGAGACTCCCCAGCTTCTGGCTGCCCTGACATTCTTATAAGGCCGAGTTGCTCTGTTTGGGGCGTGGCCCCAGCTGCAGCCACTTTGCCAATCAGCCGGGGTTTTGCTCCTTTCCCCAGCCCCAGCGGGTGTTCACTCCGCTACACCCCTATTAGATAAAATAAAACTCTTTTAAAACCTGGACTTTCCCTGGGGAAACACTTGACAGTAATCCACCATATCAGTGAGATAATAAGTATCACATATTCTAAACAGTCA
This sequence comes from Terrapene triunguis, assembly GCF_002925995.2. Classification (NCBI taxonomy): domain Eukaryota; kingdom Metazoa; phylum Chordata; order Testudines; family Emydidae; genus Terrapene; species Terrapene triunguis. Next base: position 39,681,067 of record NW_020664418.1, on the reverse strand, counting down.
ATAATTCCACTTCTGAGTCCCCCCAGATTGATGGGCAGTAGCAAGCACCAATCCTTTCACTGCCTTCCTGTCTCTTATTACGTCAGTTTAAGCTCCTTGCATGCATTTTCAAAGTCCATCTGAATTTCACCCCCACTTACATGTCTCTTAGCTGCTTCTTTTGTCTCCTTTTAACCACCCTCAGCTGTATTTTCTTTCATATGTCACACTGTGCTTAGAACAGCCTAGCACTCCCAAGATGCACTCAGCCTCCTCTTTCAATTGCACTTCTTTCATGAGACCTTTCAACATGGCTTGCCATCTTCTGCATATGTGGTTTCCCTGTGGGTTGTATTTCCCTCTGTGAAATTGATTTTCAGTTCCTCAAGGCAGAGCCTGTGTGCTCCATGCGTTTGCAAAATGCCTTTACACATATCACTCCATTACTCCATAAATAATGAAAACAGGACACACCAAATCTACTGTTGATCTGACTGTGGGAGTGTTGGTGTTACCGCTTCTGAAGCCAGTGTCTGTACTCCAGCTCCTCCGCTTCTGTCCCTTTCTGAAGTGGTGTGGTTACTGCACAAAGACTTCAAGGATCACAATAGCAACACAGCTCCTGACTGAGCTGCAGTGCTGCGGGATGGGAGGAGGGACAGGGAAGAATGCAGGTGTCTCTCTCCCCTTTAGGCAAAGGTCTGACAGAATGTGACAGAGATGAAATCAGTAGAGTTCTGCAGACATTAACTCAACAACCAGTAGAATTCAATATTACTCCAGAGGGCATTCCGCGCCAAAATTTAAAAATTCTGCGCACAGTATTTTAAAATTCTGCAAGTTTTATTTGTCAAATAAATGTGGAAGCTCCAGCATGGCGTTGGGGAGCACAGCACAGAGATGGGAGATCACTGTGCAGCTCCCCTTTCTCTCCCCTCCCACCTCCCCCAGGACACGGACTCAGCGGTGAGGCTGCACTCAACCCTGACACAGCGCAAGGAACAGGCCTGCCCCACAAACACCCCCCGGCCCTGCCCCTCCATATCAGGTGTGGGCAGGCAGACTCAGCAAGGCAGGATCCAAGTGTGGAGAGGCTTAGTGGGGGGGACAGGTGTGGGTTGAGAGGGTTCTGTGTGGGGCAATCTGGATGTGGGCAGCTCAGTGTGGAATTCAGGTGTGGGGGGGATCTGGATGTACAGGGACTTGTTGGGGGTTTCTAGGTGCAACAGTAATGGGACACTGCAGGGGGGTCCAGGTGAAGGTGGCTGGGGCTCAGGTGGGGGGGGGGCTGGGTATAGAGGGGATAGAGCTCGGCAGGGGGGTCCAGGAGTGGGGAGATCTTGGGGGGATCCAGATGCTGGGGGGAGTGGGACTCAGTGGGGTGGGGCTCCAGGTGCAGCTGGTTGGGGCTCGGTAGGGTGCGGATTCAGGTGTGGGTGGCTCGTTGGGGTTGTCCAGGTGCAGGGGGAGTGGAGCTCATTGGGGGGGTTCTGGGTATGAGGGGGTCTGGATGCACAGGGGTTGGGCAGATGCAGGAGCAGCTCCCTGTATAGTGATCCCTCCCCCTGCAGCTGAGGAGCGATGGGTGCAGGAAGCGTGGGGCAGGGGCGGAGTTTGCAGAGTTTCCTACAGCTGAGGGAGAAATCTGGGGGTGGGTCTGATGTGGCCCCGGATTCTGTGCAAGGGAAGAGAAAGTCCTGTCCTCCCCAGCACAGACGGGACTAGCAGCTGAGCTCGGCGCAGGGTAGGAGCCACCAGCCATGTCTTCCGCAGTCCGCCCCCAGCACCACAGTGATTTACCTCTCTGCCGGCTGCCCTGGGCACCCGAAACATGCTGCTGGGGTGGGTTGCATGACTGCTTTTGTGGCTTCCCTTTGCTTCCCCATCTGAAAGTCATTTTTCTGCGGGGAAGCAAAGAAATCTGCGGGGCACATAAATTCTGCACATTTGCAGTGTCGTAGAATTCCCCCAAGAGTACAGTATGGAATTGAATCCTATCAAATTTGATAGTAGAGCTGGAGCTCACTTAAATTTTATAGGATCATTAAAACAACCACTTATAGAAAGGTTCTCATTTAATATTAATTCTTATAAAAAACATATAGGTTGCTTGAATACATTGAGAGCTATGGTTTTCCCATGGATCTCAGTGCAAGCATTCAGTTAGAAAGCTATACCTTCTCCCTCCTTTACCTCTCCCCCACTTTGAGGCGATGATGCTGTAGTAATTCCGTGCAGTGAACTGCTTGGAGTTTTCCTTCCCATGGGTTTTTAGTTTGATTTGTATTTGTCTCCATATGATGCACATAAAAATGCACCCAGTGTCATTTTATTTTCATATGCATCGCCATGGAGAGAGACACACACACATGTATGAGCAGAGTTAAACTATAAATCATGTGTGCACAGTAAATACATGACGTATATGTGATGAGAGTCATCTGTCTAGTTCTGTTAAGGCATTGTCACAGTGTCGTCACCAGGGCTTATCAGATCATGGTGTAAGAATGTGGAGTCCCAAATTGTGCAACATGTGTACAGTTTAAAAAAAATCAATAAATAAAGTGCCCCTGAAAAGGGGAGAGAATTATTCCAAACAGCCTTTGGATTTGGAAAGTTCTCAGCACAGCTGGGATGAGGTATGTGTCAGGTTTCTCCTCCCCCCATTGTTTCTTGAAAGAAAGAAACTCCTTCCTCTTCCACCCTCTCATGCCCCTCTGTTGGCCCTGCAATCCTGTTTAATGCCTGTTCTGATTTATTTTCTGGGCGAGGTATCCGTCCATTGGCGAATCTGGAGCTTCCCTGTGAATTTTCCATCAGAACGTCGCTGAGCCTATTTGTTTTTCCGTCTGGAATGTGGACATGCTCTGTTAAACTGCCAGCTGGATTGTCCGGGATGTTGGCTCACAGTCTGTTACAGCTTCTCTTTTTTCCTTTTCTCTCTTTCTCCCCCTCTCCCCCCAAAGTTGTGGAAAAGAGGTTCAGATTTTCCGGGTTACTGAAAGGGGAGAAGGAATGGGGAACAGCCACACCTAGTACAAGAAGTACTTTTCCTATTCTTTGTGGTTTGGAAACTCATCTCTGGAATATTGGTGTTTCCAGTCTTATTTTCTTTCTTGAGCGTAATTACAGTACCACAGGGAACATCTTTATCTCCACTAGTGGAAAGCAGTTTTCTAGGGAAGCATTCGTTGTATCTGAGTGCTTTCAAAAGAGCATTTTTTTCATTCTCTTTGAACTTTCCACTATTCTTCTTTTGCACAACTATCAAGCTGTCTCCATTTCCCACTAGCCAAGGGACACAGATGGAAATAGGTGGAACCATGCTGTTCCTGGATGTAATGGCTCAGTGCTGGTGCCAGGGGTGGATGGTTGGCTGTTTAGCACTCTCTCCCCACCACCACCAAAGGCCAAGCATGTCACTACCACAACATAGTCATCTCTCAGTGACTCAGTAGACTATATAGCGTAGCCAGCCTTCAGTTGGCATCTCTTCTCCTGTCACATACTCACTGAGTGAACTTCTCAGCTGAGAAGTACTGAGTTTACATGTACTATTTAGCTAGAGTTGAATTTTTAATTAGGGCCATCTGAACATGGGCTCGTGGGAGACCTTTGCGGTGCAACCTGACAGTCCTTATCTCTTGGGCTAAGTTTTGTGCAGAGGCTGGCTACAGCTGGCGTAATATTATTTGTATTACCATAGTACCTAGGACACCTACTTATGGTACAGGACCCTGTTGTGCTAGGGGCTGTACAAACACAGGAGCAATAGATGGTCTGTGCCCCAAGAGGCTTACAGTTGAAGTAGAGCTGCCATGGGGGAGAGGGGGCCTGTTTCAGATAGAGACAAAGGTGGCTTATGGCTCCTCTCCTCACCCCAAACCCACCTCAGCTACGCAGAGTGTACGTATGACACAGCTGAGGGTTGAGCACAATAGATGTAATTTAAAAGTGAATAAACGTTTCATTCAAGCAGATACCATCAAAATGTGTTTGTCTGCCTAGGTTAGGCCAGGATGAAGATATTTAGTTAAAAATATTTTGATGGAAAATTGGTTTTTTGCTAAAACGAAAATGTTCATAGAAAGTGCTTGCTTTTCTCAACTATTTTCAGTTTTTTTCCTTAAAAAAATAGAAACTAAATCGTTCAGTTTTTGGCTAAACATTTTTTGATTGCCAAAGGCTGAAGAGATTTTGATTTTCAGGTTTGGGGTTTTTCTATGAAATGTTGACATTTTGCACTGAAATATCAACAAAAACTAAAGTTTGTTAGTTTTTAAAAAAATGATGTAGAGGAGATAATCCCTTTCAGACCAGCTGTACTCTAAGTGTTCATTCTGTGCTCAGCACCAGGATAATGAAAGGTAGAGGCAATTTATGAAAACATGCATTAGGTTGAAATGGATTTATTTTTAATTTATAAAATGTCTCTAACGATCAAAGTTCCAGGTGCAAGTACAAAATTTAAAAAACGTATGAATTCTGAATAACTTAATCTGTTAAGAGAGCATACCTTTCTCCAAAACAAAGTGAACTCTTTCACCCCTGGTAGGAGATGTGGGAAATTCTCCTGCTAAGCACTAAAGAAATCCTAACCTTGGCTTTAAAGAATTAAATGGAATTGACTTTCTCTGATATTGAGAAAGAGGAGCACACGTTTCACTTACATATGCTTTACGCCAGTGTTTCTCAAACTGGGGCCGCCGCTTGTGTAGGGAAAGCCCCTGGCGGGCCGGGCCGGTTTGTTTACCTGCTCTGTCCGCAGGTTCGGCCGATCGCTGCTCCCACTGGTAGTGGTTCGCTGCTCCAGGCCAATGGGAACTGCTGGAAGCAGCGCGGGCCGAGGGACGTACTGGCCATCGCTTCCAGCAGCTCCCATTGGCCTGGAACGGCAAACCGCGGCCAGTGGGAGCCGCGATCGGCCGGACCTGCGGACGGAGCAGATAAACAAACCGGCCCGGCCCACCAGGGGCTTTCCCTACACAAGTGGTAGCCCCAGTTTGAGAAACACTGCTTTACGCCTACTGATTATGGGCTTAATTCTGCTCTCATTTAAGTCAATGGCAAGCCCCTTATTGAGTTCAATTGGTCCCCAAATGTATATTGTATATGTACGGGCAGCGTATACTACAGGTAAGAATATATATGTTTTACATGGCATGTCTATTTTACATAGGGTGACCAAATATCCTGTTTTTAAAGGGACAGTCCCATTTTTTGGGACTTTTCTTACATAGGCACCTATTACCCCTCACCTCCTGTCCTGTTTTTTCACAGTTGCTATCTGGCCACCCTAATTTTACACAGCCACACTTATGCCACGTAAGTTATATCTACACAGCAGCTGGGAGGGTGATTCCCAGCTTGGATAAACATACATGCGGTAGCTCTGCTTGCTAAGAATAGCCGTGTGACCACAGCATCACAAGCGGCGGCTTGGGCTAGCCCATCCGAGTATGTACCCAGGGGTTCGGACAGGATTGTACTTGTGCAGCTAGCCCAAGCTGCTGCCTGTGACGCTGTGGCCACACAGCTAATTTTAGTGCACTAGCTCAAGCAGAGCTAGCGCATGTATGTCTACCTGTGCCGGAAATCACCCTCCCACATACTGTGTAGACATACTCTGAGAAGTACTAAAAAAGGAGTTCTGAACCGTTGAATAAAATGTTAAAAACCTGCTCTGACTTTCTGGGAGGTGCATGCAGAGTGTGACACAAACACTTGTTTGTAAAGTGGGTTGCACACTTGTGGCCTGTGTAAATAAGTCAATAGCAATTAGCTGACATGACCAGTGCTGCTGTCCACAACCAATTGCAGGTGTGATGCCCTCTCTAGTGATTTTATTGAATTTGTTTTTGTACCTCATGCAGCAAAAATGAGAGGTGGATGCATGTGACTGCAAAAGAAAAGGCCAGGTTGTAACTCATTCTGGTGTTTTGTTGTTTGTTTCCCCAGAATGTGAAAATTTTCTGGAAGATGGGCTGAGTGGAGACTGTGCCTCATCGCAGGGTGTCCTGAAAAGAGGAACTGGAAGCGAGTCTGAACTCTTCCCCTTGCCTGGCGATGGGATGGATGACATCGTCTTTGGAAAGGTAGGGCTGTCTCAGAAGGCCAGTTTACTGATCCTAACGACCCTCCCCAGGCAAAACTCCCATTGATTTTGTGGGAGTTCTGCCTATATAACGACTGGTGATTAGGTAACTGGAAATAGATGAAGAGATAGGAAGGACCAGGCCCCTGGTGTACAGCTACAATGATGATCAAGAGGGACATGTTTGCTGTGGTTTTGCACAAAGTTTTATTGATTTCCAGCAGGGTTCATTAAAGGGGATAATTTGATTTTAACTTTCTGCAGATAGATCAAACGCAATCGGGAGAGTTGAAAAAGCACACTTTCTTTCAAGGTCTCTAATAAGGGTTGCACAGAGGCTATGAAATCCAGTGTTACAAACGTTACATTTTTCTCCTACAAACAGAGACCTCCTGCAAAGCACTGAACTTTCCATTGGCCTCCTCTGCACTGTATACTACGGTTTGTTGGAGAATCAGTGTGATTCCATCACTTCAGTGAGAGTATGTTAAAAGGAAGAAAACACTCACTCCGGATACTTAGGGCCAATTGAACAGTGCAGAGTGGCATGGTTACATTGCCAGGCAATAGCAATATAAGTGATAGTAATAGCTCTAGTTGTTGGGTGTTTTTAGTGACAGTGCTTCCAGTTTCCTAAGGGGCCTAAAAGTCCTGAGAGTCATCATTGGCCTGAGGAGGAGGAGGAGGGTGAAAACCAAGATACAAGATCAGACTCTTCAATGAGAGTTGCTTTGTTTCAGAAGTTGCCTTGGGTCTACTGCTTCCTGGACCAGGACAGCCTGGTATAACTTGAGAAGCAGAAACCACCCACCCTCAAATACTTCCAGCTGACCGATTTATAATGTTAAGCTGCTTGCCTTCACCCACTCTACCTGGTGAAAGGATAAGCATAGCAGGTGGCTGAAAGGGCACCTCTGGAAAAAATGCTCCAGAATGAGAAGGCTCACTAGACTCCTGTGAACAACCGTCACAGAAACCTTGGCACAAGCTCTGTGTGTATATGGTGAAGCTTAGAATTCTGCACAGATTATTATTTATCATCTGTAGCCATCCCATGCTTACCTCCTGCTCAGACATGCGTTTCCTATCTTGAGCAACTGGAAGTCGGGGCGATTTTCATGCAAACTTCCAGAGCAATGCATTTAACAAATTGAATTTCTCTTTGGTTAAATCAAGTCAGATGATGGCGAACGTTTTCCAGCACGATGGGAAAGACCACAGCCTGGACTAAGTGATCTCATGTGCTGTAAATGCACTGGAAAGTCACCCTTAGTGAATGTGGCAAGGCGTGGAGCTCACCAGCCTCGCCCTTTCCCATCTCACTCACGAAATGGGGGAGGGGGACTTGCCTCTATACAGGGCTTTCCTTCAGGCAGAGCAGAGCATTGTCTCCAGTTATCTCATTCAGGGAGTTGCATGAGTTACAGAGTTCAGCATTGCTCATTCGTTGAGTCTGATCTTAATAATGGTGTTTGTGGAAGTGGCGGGGAGGAGTTAAAGTAAATAATCGCAAAACGTTTTACATTTCCCCCCACGTTATAAGGTGTGTTTCCCAAAATATAACCACAAAAATGGAGGTTCAAAATGACATAGTAATCCAAAATGGCAGGAGTGTCACAGGGGAAAGAAACGTCAAGGTGTGGGGCCGAGGGAAGTGTGCAAGTAGGGTATATGATTCTTTAATGGCTCCATTACAGTGACAGGGCAAGTACTGAGGAAATTTTCATTTGCAGAATGGAAAGCTCTTATCAAATCAGTGTTCTGAGTCTTTCCCACTATGCGGTGGATTGCATCTAGAGATGGGTAAAACTGGAAAGATTTAGCAATGTAGTTTGAAAGCTTAGTCAAAGCTGAAATGACTTAGTTGACCTCTGCCTTACAAGCACTTTTGTCTCCCCTTTGCTAACCCTCCAAATCTAAACAGAAGGGTTCCCTTTTCCCTGCCTCTCTCCTTCCTGTATGTTTGGCACCTCTTTACTACATTTGTGCCTCCATCCATTGTATATTTATAAATACCAGAAGCTTTCATCAATACTATCAAGCTTTTAGTAGCTTTTTCTGGTTTTCATTTATCTTTTTTTCCCAGGGTCCCAATAAGAGATGGGAAAAATCAGTTTTAAAAAGAAAGTGTTTTTGAACATTCATTCAAATGAGTACTGACCTCAATCAGATGGCATTTGTGGCCCTTTTTGCTCACTTTTCACAAACGTTAGTACCAGCACGTTTTGTCCATAAAAAAGTTTTCAAAATGGAAAGTGCTGTGAATATTGACATATTTCAGAGAAATGATGGTGAAAATATGCATTTACACAAGTATTGATGTTTGAATGGCCATCTTAAAGGGTTTGTGGGTTTGGGAGTCGTCCAGCTCTGGAGCACTGCCAAGATCATGTAACTTAGGTGACCAAAGACACAGCATAAATAGAGAGCTATTCATAGCAAATCATGAGTGGTAGTCACAGCAAATAGTTTATGAATGACCCGTAATGTTCATGTAACCCATTCAGCAAATGATTCTGAATTACAAATGTTATAAAAATCAGAATCTGCTCACTGCCCTGCTTCTTGTCAGGTTTGTACATGAACAGCAAGGAGTTAAATTCATTAAGTATATCCTAGACCACTCTCCCAATTCGAGTCCCAAATGTTGATGAGTTCTGGTTTAGGAATCGAAGACTAATTTGTACAGGGGAGAGAGACTATCAAAATACAGGCAGGTCGTGCTAGACATTCTGTGATGTGCACACCAGTTCTTACGTATCAGGGTCTGTGTTGTTAAATGTATAGGAAATACTGTGGAAAAGGAGCAGGGATTAAAAAAAAATCGAGTGAAAAATCGAGTGGAAAGTGGAGAGACTGAAAAACAAATAGAGTTAATTTCAAAAAGGAGTAAAGAGAGAGAAATCCTAGTGATCAAGCACAGCATATACTGTAGGACATCTTATAGCCTGTCTTTCTTAGAGGTAGTGAGGTAGTTCTGGCCCTAGTAACTAGCACAGGCTTCCCTTTATCCAGGTCAATATTGTTTTAATTGAATTGTGGTGGAGTGTGGGGAAGAGAAATAGATTTCAACTGTGGAAGAAAAAAGTTTGTAAACTACTTGTGTGAACAACAACAACAAAACCCAAACAAACCAAAAAGCATGTGAGAGTCTCAAAACCTCGAGCACACTGATTTTGACCATTCCTTATTATTATCATTATTATTACTATTATTGTAAAGTTCCTGTTTCTCCTTTGGATGGAGTTACACTTGAACTGCTTGCTGCAGCAGCTGTTTGCTGTATGAAACATCCATTCTTCATAGCAAGAGTTACTATACAAATACTCAGTGAAGTGAAAGATAGCACTGGCTGGAAATCCAATATTAGTTGTTTAATATAGTCAGGAAACTGTAGGCAGAGCAGTCCCATGGCTATACGGAGCCTCTTGTGAATATCAGAAATTCTTGTAGCCTCCACAAGATTGTTAACGTTTCATCCATTTTAAGCCCTGCTTCTGTTCAGGGGCTCCAGAGGCTTGAGGTCCTCTGAGCAGTCAATCTCTGCGAGATGCCTGGGACTGCATCTGACTATAGGGGTGTGTGTGTGTGTATATATATGTTCTCATTACTATGTTTTTTACCCATCTCCCATATTGTTCTGATTGGCACATGCAGGGTTGAGCATCACGTGCCAAAGAAACAAGAGCTCCTCAGTTAGAGGCCCTATCATCAAAGCACGACTTGTTTCTTCAGATTCTTTGCAGTTGCTGGCATCTGAGAGTCATTTACACAATGAGCCCTAAGACTCCAGCAAAATGTCAGGCTCTATTCCAGTGTTTATTCCCATAGCCTAGTCATCCTCCTCCTCCTTCTCTAGAGAGCTATCTGTGCAGTAGGCAGATATTGCAACATTCTCTTCTGTGAATGATTAATGCTGTCTAAGGTTATTTCCTGTCTTCTGTGTAACTCTATCTTCCTGGGGCATAACTAGTATTGCTTGCTCATCTTAGCTTTTAAGCTCCCATTGACACTTAAAGTCACCATGCAGCTTGTGAACCTGCCCTTGCAGATATTATTAAAGAGATTACCTCTGTGAGCCAGAGGTCACACCGGAGACTGTATTCCTTATCTTTTTGAGCCACCGAGCAGTCTTACAATTTAAGCTGTGGTACACTGCCTACAGCTGGAAAAGGAAGAGAAATCCTATGGAGTATTTCCTAAAGCTTTCAATCTTGCACATAGTCGGGCAGTAGATAGAGAGTCGGTGATATATAGAGATATACAATGATCATTTTCATGAGTGGACAGCTTGGCCTTCACTTCCCAAAATGCTAATATGATTTAGGATTCTCCCAAAGACTTCCTCATGGGTGATGGCCCCATCTCACTAATTTTTTTACCTTCATCTATGATCTTTCTTTTCCCCAGAAGCTTCCACACTCCCCTGAACAACAGCATAAAAGAAACAAAGGAAACTGTTTGTTTCTCATTTTAATGTTAAGACCCTCCCACTTTTTGGCACATATTAAGACCATGTGACATTCTGTGGTTTTAAAATTCCCATCACATTAATTAATCTGCCTTCCTTAAAGTTCCCAGGAGCTAGCATATGATGATGTGGGGTTTCGGTTGTTTTTTTAATTAGCTAACACCTGGGAGCCATGGTCATACCTAGTTTAGTAATCACCCCCAACACTGGGTCATCAGAAGGGTTAGAATTGAGTACCTAAGTTCATTAGCTGGAAGGAATAGTAAGCAGTTGTGATCTGTGGACCTGCCGGCACAGTTTACAAGTTCCATTAACACAGATTTTTTTTTTAATCTACTGTGATGGCAAATTGCTAAATTTAAAAAAAAAAAAAAAAAAACTCTGTGTAGTGGTGATGATGAATAGCTTATGACTATCAGGCCTTGTGATATTGAGAGGTTCCAGTCTTGTGTTGTGGGTTTTGCTTTCTGTAATTTGCATCATTATCTAGGGAATTTACATGCAACTGATAAGTGGGGCTAAAAGAGGATGTTTTGTTAATGGAGTGGAGGGACATTTTCTGCATTCCAGGTTTTGAAATCTTGTACAGGTTTTTCCAACATGATGATTCCCATCTACAGATACAATCTCCTGTGCTGCACCATTTTTGTTTTTAAGTTATCATTGTTATTCCTAATGCAGCTTTTAATGGTTTTCTAATTAGCTATGCAAATTAGGGAGAGCAGACATGATGGGTCTAGCTAGCCATAGCCTGAAATATGCAATATTTCCTGGGAGATTTAACATCTTATTTACTTAAATTAATAAATCTCCATTATAATATTTGATTGAAAAGTACAGGTGCCAAGCTACACTTTCATTGTGAATCAGAGATGCCCTTTTACATTGATTGGGAATCCTGAAATAAAAACTAGTGTGTATAATTCAGTGCTCAAGAGCAATTCTGCAATTGCAGATCAATATGTGCAGCCCAGAGTCCTTGAGCATTATGATGATAATAATTCCGATACAGCATTTTTCATTTATAAATTTCAAAACATTTTACAGAGGAGGGTCAGTATCATTATCACCATTTTACAGATGGAGAAACTGAGACTCAGGGAGGTGAAGTGTCTTGTTCAAGATCGCCCATTGGCAGAGCTGGGAATAGAATCCAAGTTTCCTGTGTCCCACTCTGGTGCTGTATCCACTAGGCCACACTGTGTGCCTGTTAGTCTTGACTCTTTAAAATGCTTTGTCTTACAGGAAGGGAGTGTCTTTTTTTAAAATAGGAAATCAGTGTTATTTAGGAGAACTTTTTCTGAAGAACAGGAGGGATATTAGAGTCATGACTGTACACTGGAGGCTCGAGCAACTCGCACCTTGTTTTTTTTTTAACTAAACCAGTCCAAGAGATGAAGGCAAAACCATAAATGAACCAAATGTATAATTATAATTATAATTTTTAAATTATATTTTGATTCTATCCAGCTGTAATTTAAGAAACAAGCAAGCGCATCTATGAGGGAAAGTAATTCTGATTTTTTTTTTAAATAGGGATGTTTTTTTTTTAGTAAATTATTTCCATTTGGAAAATAAAAATCCCTTTGCCTGTTTTGGAGTTAGGCAGCAAAACACAGTAATTTGGCAATTTTGCACTACATCCATTCCATTTGCATCCAGGATTAATGTCCTTTAACTAACTGCACCCTTCTGGTGGTCAGCCAGGATGCAATCTTCCTGCCCTTCAGGGACTCTGCCTTAATTATGACAACAGCTTCCTGTGACCTGGAAAAGAGAAACAAACTATTTCCTTCTCTAATAAAGTATTGTTCTCATCATGACTACTAAGTAATTTGTCTGGATTTAGGCAGTTCAATAAACTGTCATCATGACATGCAAATGCCAAGCTATCATCAATGATGTAAAAAAAAAAAAAAATCTGTAACTTTATAAGGCTGCTTCTCCAGTTTTCTTATGTTTTTGTTTTGTTTTACCCTAAACCTCATTTAAAAAATATACTGTAATATACTTTTTTCTAACACTAATTTTGTCACTGGAGTATATTTACAGAAAAATTATCTTTCATGGCCGATATTCCTTATCATGACACACAGATCATTGAATTATTTCAACCAAAAATATATACTTACAATGGGGCGGGGGGAGTATTACTCATGCAGTCTACTCTGTGGATATTGGTTTTTGATGGATGTGATTGTGGGAAAGAATGTGGAAGCATTTCTTTAATACGTGTCTTAAAAAATGTATCTTGTACTTATTAAACTGATATGAGAAGCAGGGCTAATGCCCACCAAACTTGGCAGTAAGGTTTCTCTTTAAATTATGAAGTATTTTACCAACGACTGTTTTCAAACACCTCATACTCCCTTTTTAATTGCCATAGGAGCTTTTAGGTGATATTTTTGTTCTAGTACAAACGCAGAACAGAAACATGCAGACTCTGGAGTGGTCTAATTGACTGATTTTTGAAGAGCCCACGATGTTGGACTTTGAGGTGCCCCATAGTGGGAATGTGGTAACAGCATTTGTGTTCACGTTCATTACTGTTGTCTCTTGCATTTGTAAAGGCACATCTCTCGTCTGACAATTGAATTTGGTATTCTGTTATCTTTTTGCAAATGAGATTTGACGGACTGCAGCTCCCCGAATGCTCAGTTCCTGTTGAGTATCAGTGAACCTGCTAGTTGAAGACCGCGACAAAGCGTCCTGTGGCACCTTATAGAATAACAGATGTATTGGAGTATAAGCTTTCGTGGGTGAATACCCACTTCGTCAGTCTATAAGGTGCCACAGGACTCATTGTCGCTTTTTACAGATCCAGACTAACACAGCTACCCCTCTGATAGTTGAAGACAGTTAGCCACTGTGGCTTTGGTGAATAGTCCATTATATACAACTGGATGGATCATTCGGAATATTATTATTTTAAATGATACGGTGCAGGACTCTGCAGGAATATACATTGAAACTTCCCACATTGGCCTTGAGTCTGAAAGTGATGTCATCAACATGCTTGTGTTTTTTATACTAGCCATCGGGAACACAGGATAATCATAGACTCACTTTAGGATGTATTGTCAGAATGTGGCCGATAGCCGAATAGAGCTAGCTGGGGTTCCACTTACTGCTTTTGGAGCAAACTAAACTCAAGATTACAGTCTGAATAAAGACCCGTCCCACAAGGTGGCCAATCCTGTGGAACAGTATTTTTCAATTATAGTTGGATTTGACAAATGCTGAAACTCCTGACATTAACTTTTTGATAAATGGAAGGTGGTTGGGGGAGGGGTCTAATCATTTTGTGTGTGTTTGTTTTATGCTACTGACTAATGTTCAGTTTGTGCTGTATGGTGCAGTGGAACAGTGTGTTAGCCTTTTTGCTGTAATGACTGGAAGCTACAAATCTGGTTCAGCTCACACAAAGAGGACTGAGTTTGCGGACTGAAGTCATATGACCTAGCAATCATCTGTGCCCATCATTTAAACGACATAAGTATATGGCAAGCTTACAAATCTTTGCCTGGCAAAAGGCTTTAGGACTGGAAATGCAGGAGAAGCTACATTGTAGGGTTACGGTGCATTGACAGAACTGTGAGAAGGACATTAATAGAATAGCAGGAAGTGCTGTAGTGTCAGGATTGGATTGCGTTGGCAGAACTGAGTAGGGAGCCCAACTTTACAGTAGCAGGATGAGTTATTGGGTAGGATAAGACAAGGGAGCAAAGTTGTAGAGGGTGACTTGTGCAAATAAGAAGGAACAGGCCTAGCTTTTGTGATGACTGGCTCTGGCCAGAGCTGTCAGTTGAGATCTCTCTTGGCTAAGGTTCATGTTTTTACTTTTGCTGTAACAGCCTGAAGAGGAACAGTCTGCTTGCGATGTCACCAGTTCCAGCTCATCGGCAGACGACACAGTCTCTTTGGAGAGGAATTCCTCTCTTGGGAGTGACATATCCCTTCCACATGCTCTAAACCTCAACAGGCCTAAGGAGAGGCACACTCTGGATGGAAACGGCATTGACATGGGAGCCGCAGGGGGACGGGAGAGTGAACTTGGTGGCTCGGGCGAGATGGAAGAAGAGATGGACAGTATTACAGAAGTGCCTACCCACTCCTCTGTCTTAAGAAACTCCATGCGACCACTGTCACCATTCCGACGGCACAGCTGGGGGCCGGGGAAGAATGCTGCCAATGAGGCAGAAATCAATCACAGGAGGTGAGTGAAAAAGGCTGTTTAAAGCTGTTTACACGCACATAAGCACATGCATGTGGGCTTTGCGACTGGCATTTGAAGGATGTGCAAAAACACGGAAAAGTGAGGTCATTCCATGAACTCTGAGGAGAGAAAGAGAGAGAACCACTTACTACAAAAACAAACAAACTAATCTTCCTGGTTTTAATTACATGTTGAATTAAAAGTACTTTATGTCTACAATATATTTTAGCTTTTCAGAGGACTTAGGTCCTTATCTAAAGCCCATTGAAGTGAATGGAAACACCTTGGACCAGTTCTTAATGTAAATTATCACCACCTGTTCCTATGCAGAGGGTTTTGCTAAAGGAAAGGTTATCTGAGTTAAATCTAGGTGACCACAGAATAAACACAGCCACTATAAATCAGTAGCGTTCTCACATTAAGGTGTTGTGTGGGCTGTAAGCCTTTAGTCTTGGGACTGGGGTGGATGGGTTCCAATTTGACTCCTGATAGAATTGCAGTATTGAATGAAGTGGACAGACCCTATACACCCTATGCCTAGGATGTTCTTCCAGTTTCCCCCTCTGCTCTCTCTCCTTTCAGAAAAGACTAGGGAACACCACAAAGGCAAGGCTTGCCATGTACCTCTTTACATCAACTACTGTGAAAAGAAATAATGTTGTTTTCCAGAACCACTCTTCCCTTGATCTCCAGTTGCAGAAAAATTCCACCCATAAAGTAACTGATTAGGAGTAAGCCCTCTGCATTCTGAGTAACTATCAAGTTCTCTGACTCCCTTTGTACCCAGCATGTTCTTACGCACATCAGCCTTTCTTCATTTGCACCGCACAAAAGTTACTCTAGTTTTACATAGTCATTTAAGATCCTGGTCCTGTTGAAACCAAGTGAGTTTGGCCGTTGATTTAAATAGGACCAACATCCCTTTAGAGCCAGGGTGGTCAAAGTTTGTTCCCTAAGTCACATATATTGTATACCACTCTCATCTGCAATATGGATGTGTGGCTTGTTGAAGACTGCAGGTCCATCAGGAGTCAAATTGGAACACATCCAGTTGACTGCTGGGAGTTGTTGTTTTCATGGGTCACAGCTCCGTATTAACAAGTAACATGGCCAGAGTCGTCTGCATTATATTAAAACCAATAGTTGTCCTTTGGTTCCTGGTAAATTGCCAGAGGGCAGAGTTTGGTGACCCCAATTTAGAGATATTAGTCACCCTTTAATGCATGTGCATAAATCCCCTTGACATTTCTAGATGTTATTTTCATGCACTGAAGAGAAATTATAGATCCTTAAATTATAAGTTTTATTTCCTCTAAAGCTAAACTTGAGAAACCATTCGGTACTCGGAAAGTAATATGCATTGTTTGTTTTGTTACATGACTTTGTCACCCCTTTCTGGACTTCTTTGCAGGTCCCGGGATGACACACAAATAAATAAAATCACACCGATATTTTAAAACCGCAAGAGAGGCAACTTCAGAGATCAAAGCCAGTTTATGACAGACTGAGTCTATAAGCTCATAAATTAATTTAGAAAGATTTATTTTTTATGTACTGATCTTATTATGTAAGGATTTCTGAGGGTAATAAACTCTGCATATTTGGCAATTACAGCTAATGCTAAGCAGATGGAGTTAAAAACTTCTGAATCAGAGGTTGGATGGCACAGGTTGGATGTTTGTGACATGGGAAAATATTCCTACTGTAAATGATATATTCTTTTTTAAGTAAAGAAACAGAGAAATTATTTTCATATTTTCACGTACACAGCCACCAATAGACAAGGATGTACATCTGGCTGAAAGGTGATTTGCAAAGGCAAAACCAGTTGAGGTTTTGCACCTTTTTGCTTATTTATGATGCATAAAGGCCTGGAAATTAAGTTTTATTCAAACCCAAATCTCTATATGGTTGATTGTTTTTTGCTAATAACTATTTAACTAGAATATTTTTGTTGGGATTTAACTCCTCCATCCCTTCAGTTAAGGGCTGAGGGCCTGATCCAATTCCATTCAAGTCAAAGGTAGTCTTTCCATTGACTACAATGAAAGCTGGACCAGGCCCTGAGAGAGCTGCCCATGTGAGACTCTACCCTACCCCATAGGTCCTATAGCAAAAGCAGGGAATAACAGATTTGATATTCTCTATATTTCTATGGTAAAAAAATTAGTGGAGCATAATCTTTTTATTAAAAAGAAGAAAAAGACAAAACCTGTTGAGCATCTTAAATATCTTTTAAATATGGCTTTTAAACCATTTTTTTCCTTTATAAATCTCATGAAGAATACTTATAAGGCTCCAATGGAGCATGCTTATCCTTGGTAATTCTTAGAGTTCATACTGAGTTTTATACATCTCACATGGGGTGGATTGCAGCTCATATAGACATACTCTGCTAACGTACCTAGTTATTTGGCTCAGGTACAGGTACTGGAGCAGTACAGGGTTCATGGTGGACTGTGCAAGGCCACTTGGAACCCAGGGCTAGCCCACACTGGAATCGTGCTACCATGCGTCACTGCTCCTGTGTCCAAGTTAGCTGGATTATAGCTGGCTCGAGGATGTCTCTGTGAACTGCAGTCGCGCACCATGTTTTCAGCATTGCCATGCCTTTAGATTGCCACTAGTTGCCATGTTTTTAATGCCCTTTTGAAGGAAAGAAAAAAATAGATTTTTCACTGATGGTCCTTTAGACTTCGTCTACACTACCACATAGAGCTGTTGCCAGTGAGGGTTGCTAACAATGCCTGCTGTTGAACTGGCACTGACTAGTTTGTCCTTGTCTACACATACAGCCGACCCGTGACTGGCACCTGCTTATATGCAACCATTGTCAGTGGCCATTATACTTTGTTCGGTAACAAGGCCTTACTGTGAAATAGAGGGAGAAAGATAACTTCATAGAAGACACATTTCTCCCTTAAGTGCTATAGTTTTTATACTCCCCTTTTCATTCCTTCCTTCTGCTGTTTGTTTTTTGGGGGGGAAGGACGGGTGGGAGGAATGGGTGTTTTCCCTTCAGCTGTCATTTGTTCATTTTGTTCCATTCTCATCTCTGACCGCTTTCCATGATTCATTTTCAGTTCAATGCGAGTTCTGGGGGATGGTATAAGGAAGCCTCCCATTCATAGGAGAAGGTACAGAGCCAACTAACTTGACTAACCATTTTGCATTTGAATGTCTACTAACTTCATACTCTCATATTAGTTCATCCAGTTTAGATTCAGTACTTCTTGGAACATGTGTCTTATACGGAGACACGCATCCGATTTCATCGCTCTCACCCTTAGCCTGACACAGCCCGGTTTTTACAACCTTCAGTGCAAGCTTGCAAAGTCATTCTTTCTAGGGCTTTTAGTTGATGGGGTGGGTTGAAGGATATTGGACATTGCGGATTGGAAGCATCCAACAAAATAATATATTTAGGACTGGAGGTTGAATTTAAATGGGCAAGGAATTGTTTATTTGTCTGTTCGCCTTAATTCTTGTTTAAAATGTATCAAAATCCCTAGATCTCCAGGATAGGCATGTAGGAACATATTTGCAAATAGTACAGAGGATACATAATACACTTGGTATACCTGCAGCAGCTGATTTGCTTTAATTTGAACTTTATGGGGTTTTTTTTTAACCCTGCCTCTTAAAAGCTGGAAAATAAGCATGATTTTCAAACCAGTTTTTGTCCCTTTCTATCTGGCAAACATTTATGATTTCTTATCCTCCCCATACATATTTATTTATATATAAATAAAATAAGGATAAGGCAAACTTACCCCTATTTTATTGTTGAAGCATCAGCATGATTAATTTATGTGAGCAGCAATGTTTATAGCTCAGGAAAGAGATTTTTTAAAAAAAACCTGAATGCTGGTTCTACAGAAACACTACGTAGACCCTACGAAAATAGTTGCTGCTATTACTGTTAGAATTCTTGGAGGTGCAGTAGAGGATCCTTCCTTCGCCCTCCATGGCCCCGGTTTTATGGGGAGTTTTGTTGTTGTTTTTGACCTTGTCCTCCCTGCCCCACCCCAGACCCATTAATTCCTTTGACGTACCCACTTCTCTGAAATTTTACTTATGATTGTGTCATTGTTGTGTCATTGTTTTGACTGGAGAGACTAAGTACCTGCTACGTTGGTTCACTTCATGTGCCATGACACTCATTCTGCTACTGCCACAGAACATGGATCTCTTGTGGATAGTTGTTTCCTAAGGCCTTGTCTATAGTAAAGGGGTTCAGCAAAATATTCCCACTAGTGGTATAACTGATTCAGTTGCACCAGTGAGAATTTTTTTTTCTACATGATCTTTGGCAGTAAACACAGCTCCTGGTTTTCTTCCTAGTTGTGTAGAGTGAAGCGTTAGCCCTTGACAAGCCTTTGACACGGCCGTTGACCTTGACTCTCAACTCCACAGAAGCATGCGCTCTCACACCTGGCTGTAACATGCAAAAACCTAAATTCTCAAGCACGGCCTCAAGGAATTAGTGTTCTATGTGCCTTCTACGGTGTCTTCCTTTACAGTGCAACACAGACTGCACAGGCCTCAGTGAAGTACTTAGCATCTCCAATTTTGATATTATAGCCTCTGAGAAGAGCAAGTGAAAGGGGAAATAGTGATATTTCCTCTGTGCTTCCCCCTGAGGCTCTCAATCCAGTATCTTCATGCGTGCTCACACCTACTGATATCCTTATTACCTTCATTAATATACTAGACTTCAGGTTATTGTTACGCCCACCCTTAATGAAACGCTATGGACTCCATTCGGCTCAGACTCCACACTGCTCTGTACTTTGTAAGGTGGCATGCAAGGATTGCCTTGTGAGCATATGCATGCTAACTGCTTTTTACCAGCTGCACAGTGATAGTCACCTGACTTCTACAGAGGAGCTTGGGGTCCTTATGCTAATCGTAAAGAGAATGTGTCTCAAGTTGGCCACTTAATATCACTACTTACCTTTGCAATTTAGGTCAGATTCTTTAGTCAATGTACTCTCATTCTATCTCTTTACCACTGCCCCAGCCTTTTTGATACCCTACAAGCGAGTGCTGGAGAGGGGACAATGGCACAGCCTCAAACTAATTCCAGTCTGTAGCTGGTCACACAAATGGCTCTTCCCTCTTCTCCCTCCACCCTCCTCCCCAGTCTTCTGCCAAGGGTTTGTATATATCTTGTATGACGGGCCACTGTCTTCACTTTTGCATGGTGTTGCCAATAGACTGTGGGTGGCTCACCAGCAGGATTAGAATTCTATATGTCTGTGTTTTCCACAGCTCTTGCCAAGAATTTTTATTCCTCTCTGGGACCTTCTGCCATTTCCTCCAAGCCTCCTACTCCTTCATCTCTCAATTATAGAGTTTCTGCCCCGCAGTTTTGTAGTCACACTATAAAATTAATATAGTTAAGAAATATATGTATGTAGAGAGAGATTATATATATATATATATATATATATATATATATATATATATATATACCCAGATCTACAGAACTGTCAGCTGTAGGTCAGTTTTCATGGTGAAGGAAATTGGATACACTCTCCTTCCCCACCTCACCCCCATAATACACACACAACTGCATGAGTGTGTTGAACCGTTGTCTTAAGGGACACACAGGTCACCTAAGGCTGTCAGCAGACTCTGAAGGTGAGAGCAGCCGTGGAGTTGTAAATGATGCGAGTTATTCATAGTATAGCAGGACACTGACTCCCTTTGTGACCTTGAGCAAGTGTCTGATCCCCTTTGTTTCAGATTCTCCATCTGTAAAATGGAGATACTTCCTTACCCTGCGGTGGTTTACTTAGCTGCTGATTACAAATGCACTTTAAAGGTTGTGCACGTTACAGCAAGGTGATTGTTCATAATGGATATTGATGTTAATATTCTGGAAGCAATCAGAAAAGATCTTCTATATATCTGATGGCCTGCCAAGCACCGGAGCTTCACTAACAGATGCATCATGGCTAGGACCCTAACAAATTCACGGTCCATTTTGGTCAATTTCACGGTCATAGGATTTTTAAAATTGTAAATTTCATGATTTCAACTATTTAAATCTGAAATTTCACGGTATTTTAATTGTGGGGTGGGTGGGTCGCAAGGCGGCGCTGTCTTCAGAGCTGGGCAGCTGGAGCACGGCAGCGCCACGCTGGCTGGGAGTCCAGCTCTGAAGGCAGAGCCACCGCCAGCAGCAGTGCAGAAGTAAGGTCCCCTTTAAGCACCACAGCTGAATAGAAAATCAGTTTCTCTGAGCTCGAAGAGTCTGCAATTGGGCTCCGTTGGGCATATTTGTAGGGCCAAATTTAACTATGTAAATTCTAACTCACAAAGAAATAATAATTGAAACCATTGTTTAAAATGAGAACCAAAGAAATTGTCACTGTGTTTTGAAATTCTAATGGTTTTACATGCAAGATGGAGACTGTTTGGTTCTTGGCACTGGTATTTTGACAAGAGAAACTTTCATTTCACGGTCCCTGATTCGGATTAATCCTAGATTCATTGTGAACTAAAAAGCAAGACGCATTGCCTAGTGGTTACAGCACAGAACTTGGAGTCAGGAGAGCTGTAGTTTCTGTTCAGGCACTGACATTGACTTGCTGTGCAACCTTGATCGGATCACTTATTCTCCTCTTCATTCTTCCCCATCTGTAAAATGAGGTTAATATGCTTACCTGATGTGGGGGGAGCTTAATCCATTCAATGGTTGTGATGCATTTTTCAGATCCTTGGATGTAAGGTGCCATAGTAGTGCTGATTACTGTTGTTGTTAATAGACCTGTTACCTCATGGCCATTTGCTTTATGTGAAATTGGCCTTTGTGGGTCTCAATCCCATTCTCTCTCTATAAAATGCTATGGCTTGGCTTGACTGGGTTGCATATGCCAATTAAATGAATAAAAAGTTCCCTCACAGCTGGTACAGATTTTCACCCAAGGCTGTGAGCTCCCCTGTCAGCTCCAGTTCAGTATTGGCACCCATTGGTGGAAGCAGTTCGAGGGAAGCTTGCACTGTTCCACTACCTGTAACATCCCTGTTCTGTGGTAACTAACAGGACTTTAGTGTCCTAGGACTGCCAATCTGGTACCTTTCACTCACCATTAATTAACATACAATGCAAAAATCTTTCTAAAATTAAATAAGTTTAACCGAGTCCTGAAACATTCCCTTTCTGTGACAATCCAATAACTGCAGCCCTTTTCCTTTCTCTGCCTTTGATATCCTCAGTTTGAGCTGGTGTCCCTCTGGCGTACAGTACATTACCATGGGTGCTGACTTTAATTGTAGAAGGTATGGTATAAATAAATGTGCAGCAGCTGAGGGGCATTGCAAACACAGTGTTGTCAGCTCTTTGTGTGGTAGTCTGTTTCTCTGTTGCTCTGGCTGGAATGTGCTTGTGTCTGTTTGCTTTGTCTGTTTTCCCCCCCCCCCCGTCACATTTGGTGTTGGGTCCTCCAAAGACTGAAGTACAGGTGAAGGTGTTGGTTAGTCTCTGCTAGTCTTGAGTGTCAGAGAAGCTGCATTATTCACCTGGAGCTGCTTTTTTTCTGTGATGATTTTTAGGCACATCTTTCCATACAATCAGAGCAATGAAAGTGACAGCAAAAGAATCTAAGCCAGAGTTAATGAGAGACAGCAGGGGTCGGCAACGTTCGGCACGCGGCTCGCCAGGGTAAGCACCCTGGGGGGCCGGGCCAGTTTTATTTACCTGCTGACGCGGCAGGTTCGGCCGATCGCTGCCCCCACTGGCCGCGGTTTGCCGTCCCGGGCCAATGGGGGCGGCGAGAAGCCGCGGCCAGCACATCGCTCACCCACGCCGCTTCTCGCCGCCCCCATTGGCCTGGGATGGCGAACTGCGGCCAGTGGGGGCCGCGATCAGCCGAACCTGCCGCGTCAGCAGGTAAATAAAACTGGCCCGGCCCCCCAGGGTGCTTAACCTGGCGAGCCGCGTGCCGAACGTTGCCAACCCCTGAGATACAGTTATGTTTTCCTCCATTCTGACTGATATTTTGTAGGCATTTACATTCATACAGACTGCTTCTAGTA
The DNA here is from genome assembly GCF_002925995.2 of Terrapene triunguis. Lineage (NCBI taxonomy): Eukaryota > Metazoa > Chordata > Testudines > Emydidae > Terrapene > Terrapene triunguis. The sequence goes on along the minus strand of NW_020664418.1, from coordinate 39,658,261 downwards.
CAATGAGAGTTTTTTGCTCTCTCTTGAGCAGAGAAGCTAGTCATTTAAACCTCTCTAGAACAAAATCTGATAACCACAGATTTGGTTTTCCCAGGCACTTAAAACTTGCGTGTCCTGTAGAAAGTCCAGAGTCAGAATTAATTATCACAGGTGAGATCCTCAACGGAGGTACATTGGCAAAGCTGAAGATCTGGACCCAGATTTATTTTTGCCTCAACAGTTAAAGGATAGAATTTCCAACTGTATTTTCTGGAGGCTAGATAACTCTGAAGTTTGGAATACAGATCATTTATTTTAGAACACTGATTTAAATGTGATCCAAATACAGTAGGTAAAAACCACAGAGCATTATCAACTGATGACTATTTGATGGCATGTCTGAAGAGAGTTGCTGTTCTGAGCCCAGTTATTAGAGGATAGATGTCAAGATCACAGCAAACTACCAGCGTGATTTTGGGCTGCAAGAATAAAAGCCTGTCCTCCCTAGATAATAGGAGTGGGACAGATTTCCCCTTGCAGATGTTTGGGAGTAAATTTTACAATGCATGCTATAGCTAAATACAATGCAATTAAAGGCTTTTGTGAATTGATAAAATTGCAAATTCTGTGATTTGTCTGCCTCTCGTTTACTAACTTGAAAAAAATCTTTGGAAGACGGATGTCTGTCTCTTCTAATTTAAGATTTACTTCAGCTTTTGCTTTCGAGATGATACATGTTTGTCAACCATCAGCTCCTCCAGCGATATGTAGAATACTAGTATCCATTTGGTGTCTACGTGGATTTAAATCTCCACTGTACATTACAAAGTATTTTATTTTCCCTTTTAACACGTTTTGAATGTTAACTCAATAGTGAGTTAGATTTCATGATTAACCTTGAGTCCAAGTGTGTTGTACATATTAAATGTTTTCTGTAAAACACTTGCCCCTTATCCAACCACAGCAATTTGTCAGATAATATACGATGCATAGAGAGGACAATCAAAATAACATAAAAGTGTCACTGTAATTGACATTTTGTCTTCAGGTACTCACAGGCCATTCAATAGCAATTGATTCAACTCCAAAGTTTGAAAAAAAGAAGTATTTGAAATGCTAAGGTTATATAGCAGGATCCTATCCGAAAGATGTCAGGAGGTGCACTGGGACTAATTTGTTCATCTTTCACCTTTAGAAAGAGGGGTTGAAATCCTCATTCATGTCAAAAATGAAAATGTGTGTATTGGTGTCATCTTTAGTTCCTACTGTATATTGGACCATAACAAAAGCCACCTTTCTCAAGGAAGGCCCTGGATCAGAATAGCAGCGTTTGCCGCACATGAGAATTGAGCTTCAGTGATAGAGCTATGTTGGGGATCTAAGACTGGCATAGTTGGGGGCACTGCAGGTCAGGAATGAGGTGACTCTACAGATCTGTAGGGTGACCCAGGCCTGGAATTGCAAGGGATGCTGCAGGTCAGCATTGAGGTGCTGAATACAGTGCTTTTGATAGGACGGTGAGGCTGGGACGATAATGTAATGTGTGGCAGCAGGGAAGGGAGGGAGGTTGGTGTTGCCAGTGAGAATTGAGCTACGCTAGCGTGGCTCTTCGTAGGGAAAACTTGCATATCAGCAGCCGTCACTGTGGCTGAGTCTGGCCAACTCTTTCATAAGCACCAATGTTGCAGACAAATGCTTTTTGCTTTGTTTTAAGTGATCGTGTCTGGCTCAGTTGGATAACCTAGCTGCAGAGGCAAACGCTGAAATGTGATTCATTGGCCGATGGAGACAGCACTTATTTAATACTTAGATTTTGGCACTAATACCCTGCTTTCTGCCAAAGCCTTGTACAGTGGCAAATGCTAAGCAGCATCAAGGAACATCTCTGCGAAGAAGAGTTGTACACATTCAATATATTGCTGTCTATAAACCAATGGCTTCATAGCTGTGGGAGGGTATAGAACATCTGAGCATAGAACTTCTGTTCAGGGGCAAATAGCATCAGGATATACCAGCTATGTCTAACTTAAATTGAGCTGCATCCAGTATATCATTTGAAGCTGAGAGAATAGAATGAGTTGGAAATAAGCACACCTAAGAAAGCTCCCGGTTTTTCTTTTGCACTGTTCAAGAGAGTGAGAAGGAGTCCAATAACACAGAAATGTATTGGTCCATTATTCTCACACAACCATTTGCCTGAGTGTACCAAGATACTGCTGTCTGCAGTGAACGCGACAAGCTGCTACCTGCAGTAGGTCACGTATATTACTCAAGGAAGTAACACAAACTGAGGGAATAATATACGTTTCACTCCACGGTGAATGTCGAGGTTGCATCCTTTTTGAATTAGAACGTGTCTCATGCACACAGTTCAGGCGCCACATTGTATGTTAAAGCATTAAGAATTTTCAGGGTCTAACCTCTCTGATTTTTCTTCAGTTACAGCCTAGAAGGCCTTGCAGGAGACTCCGATGATAATAAGAAGCCCTCCTCAAATTTAGAGACTTCCTCTTTGAGTTCCAAAGACCTCAGGCGAAGTCCACTTGCTAGTGACGAACGTGGCTCCTTGGTCTCACTCACTGAAGAGGAAGTAGAATCTGAGCAGGGGGAAATCAGAGGCTTTGACCGTCAGGTAAAGCTGTACTTTTCTTATTGTTGGGTTTTCACAAAACTCTAAATCAAAGGCTCCAAAACTTTGCCCAAGTGAGGGTCCTCTTTGCATGCATAATACAGAGACATTCTCATCTTTAATATAGATATGTGCCTGGCAAAGACTAAAAGATGCATCACTCCGACTTGATCAAAGCGACCTTGCTACTCAGCCATAAAGGCAGCATGGTTAGACTGTAGGACAGGGAACAAGTAACTCCTGAGTTTTCTGCTACGGACTGGATGGTCTTGGAAAAATCACTTTGCTTCGTATAATGGAGTTAATAACACTTCTCCTAGAGAGATGTTATGAGGCTTAGAAAAATGAATGTTTGTGTGGCACTCTGAAGATGTGAAGCATATATAAGTACTAAGTATTATTTTATCTGTTAAGTTTTTTAGGTTTATACCCATAAGAAAATGAGGACCTTTCTCTTTCACAATAACCTGTATTCTGATTTTTTTAATGTTCTCATCCTACTGTTACAAGCAGCAACTAAATGCAATATAACAAATGGAGAATTATGCAAATTTAGGTTCACCTTCTTGGAGATTTAACCAGGAGAGATGGGCCTGTGTTTTGTGGACATGTATCTTCAATCTGTTTTATTAAAAAGGCAAATATATTAAATGCATTGAATATCTGAAAGCCACACTTCCACCATAATACAGTAACTCCTCACTTAACGTTGTAGTTATGTTCCTGAAAAATGCAACTTTAAGTGAAACGATGTTAAACAAATCCAATTTTCCCATAAGATTTAATGTAAATACAGGGGGTTAGGTTCCAAGGAAATTTTTTTAGGGCAGACAAAAGGCATTATATACTGTACAGTACTGTACTGTGGTTGGGAAGTGCCCCTGGCTTATCCCACACAGGCACAGCCTGCTGCAGGCAAGGATGCTAGGAAGCACCTTCGCAGCAGCAGCAGCTTCCCTGGAGAAGAACAGGCACCAACTTGGCCCGGGGGATGCTCCAAGGCCCTCCTCTTCCCATCCCCGCTCCACTCCAGGCCCACCTCTTCCCATCCCCGCTCCACTCCAGGCCCACCTCT
>NW_020664418.1:39650776-39654568 GCF_002925995.2 Terrapene triunguis | reverse complement strand
TCCAGGCCCACCTCTTCCCATCCCCGCTCCACTCCAGGCCCACCTCTGCCCACCCCCGCCGCATCCCCGCTCCTTCCCCCGCCCAGAAAGTCCTAAGCTGTTTGGCGGTGCTTAAGGCTTTCTGGAAGGGAGGGGGAAGAGTGGAGACGCCATGCTTCCCCACTCCTGCCCCTCCCTCCCAGAAAGTGCCGGGAGGGAGGGGGAGAAGAGGAACTTGTGCAATGCTCCCTTGTAAAGTCGCTGCTCTTCCAGCCAAACAACATTATAAGGGAGCATTGCACAACTTCAAACGAGCATGTTCCCTAATTGAGCAGCGACTTAACTTTGAAACAATGTTAAGCCAGAGGACGTTAAGTGAGGAGTTACTGTACTTCTCTGGGCAGACACAAAAGAACTGGGGGTTATTCAGCTGCCCCTGTTTAACTGGTGGAGATTGTCTTTGTTGACTGATCCTGGCACATTGATTTTCTTTGACATCTTCATGAGTCTCACATAGAGGAAATTGGTGTTGCTTAGTGCATCTGTCACTTGAGCATCAAACTGTTGTTGAAAGTGGCATTTGAATCACAGCCTAAGTAAAGGTGAAGGGAGTAACCAGGGCTCATGAGAACTGATCTGTGAGAGCTGGCTTTACGATGGGATTGTATCTCTTAGCCATTGCTTTGATGAATGGTGTTCATTGAAAGTCCATTGTTACAGCTACAGACCCTCAGTGTCAGACTCTTGCCATTTTGTACTGACAGCTGATGTGTAACCTTGATTTATGCATTCCCAATTAATAGGCTAAGGATAAGCAATAGAACCAAACTGAACTCTTTAAGGTTCGAGCTTCTGGGGCAGTAACAGATAATTTAATGTAATGGAGGACTGTGAATGACACAGTGAGGGACAGCATTAAAGACTTTATTTAAAATAAAATAATTAGTTAAAGCAGACAGGCATTACAGTATAGTCATACACTGCATTTATACCCACATTCCAGGATAAAATGGTGCATCCAGGCTGACCAGTCCCAGGATGAGAAGAATGAGTATATAATCCTTTCTCTCTCTGGTACCCCAAATTAGCATACTACTCTTTATATAATCAATTATAACAACACCCCTTAATTAATTAGCATTAGGCCTACCTTTTACCGTATTTACCATAATTAAATATTTTCTACTTTCTCATTGGTTGTTTAATATTACACATAATCTTACTTAATGTCTACGTAAATATCATTCCAATAACTATCAATACAGATAGCATTCTTCTAAAATATTCACATTTTGTCTAAGACACATGTTAAAACCAAAATCTGTTTACAACATGGCCTAAGATTGTGTCCGAATTTATCTCTAACTTGCCTCTAAATTATCTCACTTTACTCATATTTTACTAGGCCTTATTATTATCATGCCCAAATTTAAGGCCCAAAAGCATATTTTCTACTTGCATTTCAGCACATTTCTATTTAACATAAGCAAATGTCATCTCTATAGGCTACAGCTGGCGGGGTTGAAATCACAGCAGTATTTTCATTGGTCATCAGACAACAAACATACATTTTATTGGCTTGCCAGAGAAGGAAGCAGCCTGTGCTTGCCTCTATTTTTATTACATACTTACATTTGTTTCCCATGTTTAAAGACGTTGCATTTCACTTTTACAATTCCTCTGTGGTTTTGTCATGCTGCAATTCACTGTTTTTGTACCCTACCACCCTAGTTGGGCCCATCCCTTTGGGGAAGGTATTCTTGAGTGTTTTAATGTTCCAGTATTTAAAGGGATGGGCAACTAATGCATTTAAACACTAGACTGTAGTCTGCAGTTGGGGTGAGGGCATTGCTTGGCATATCTTCTTAATAGAGTTGTTTTCTATTCCACAGATATGCCAAAGATCACAGCCGCATGGATTTAGTTTCTGTACTTCTGCCACTTCTCCGCTGACCAAATCCATTTCGCTAATGACAATCACTCAACCAGGACTAGACAGTGAGTAAACATGACTTTCCATTTGCCTTATCATCCCATATGCAGTATTCACGTACCCCTTGCTAACTCCCCAAGATAGAATCCCCCAAGCTTTCTTTCTGTCTTATTACTTGAAGTAGAGGTACGCTTCTCTACTGCATTTAATTACAAAAAAGAGGCATCACTCATTTTTAGACCCAAATTTCGCACCTTGCATACCTAGAATTATTTTACTCTGTTAACGTAAATTATTGGTATTAGAACTGATGTTTCTTGACTATATTATAAAAAAAACTGATTATGTTCATGATAAATCCTGTATCCTTTTGAATTTATTCCTCTGATGTTACTATAATGGTTCCTCATTTGAGGTATTACTTTTCCATATCTTGGAAAGTTGAGAGATGTAGAGATATGGAATCCGAATCTTCTGTATCCTCAGAAGAAAAGCCATAAGACTAGTGTTTAGGCTGGAGAGGGAATGGCCTTCCTGATATTAGTTCTCTAAAGGAATTTACTCATTAATATTCCTGTTACCCGGATCAACCTTTCTGTGGGTTGACGGGCATAATTTCAAGTTGCATGTTTTGAGGAGAAGCAACAAATGCAGGGGTGAAATGTCAAAAATCTGGAGTGCTTTTCTTAAGTTAAATTCTGTGAAAAGAATAAGTAGTTTGCAAAGTCTTCTTTATTCCAGATGTGCTTGAGAAGACCACACACTTCTTCTCCTCACTAAGTGTTGGCCAGGCAGTATGTTTGGTCTGCTTTTATACAATTCCTCATTGGCTTGATGAGACCAGCTCTGAGCTTTTTCTCATTACTGAAATGCATATGATCTGTATGATCATCAGTCTTTACATATTGTGGATTACATTTTACTAAAAATAACCTGTCTGTTTTTGGCCCATTGGTCAAAATCATCCAAACAAAGTTAATAGTTACACCAGAGATTTGTTTGGCCTTACATTTATAAAAACCAATTCTGTTTCACCTAGCTTCATCATGGGGCTCCTCCCCTCAACTCAGTGACAAAACAGCCATTCAGTGGGAGCGTCACACCCAAAAGGACCTGTTCCTAGCAAAAAGACATGCTTTAAAGTAGAGAGTTTTATTTTGTTTGGAAGCTAACAGGGAGAACCACACAGAGAGGGTGCCTTGTGACATTTTTAAGTTCATTGCCCTCATTCTTCCATGATTAATAAGCATGTGGCCTAAAGGATGTGTCCCATAGCAACAGTAACCAAAACACCACCAAATCCATCCAATAAAAAAAACTACATCTTACTCTATATTATGTCACACCCTCTTTCCTCTTTTTGCTCAAGCCCTTCCTTTTTTTTTTAAGTAAACAGTTTTTTGGCATCATTGCCAGTTGCTAACCAAACACTTTAAATAACACAGTCCCAGAAAAACAGATGTTTTTTAGAGGACCAGAAAGCTTGGCAACCTAATGCTTTTCTCCCCATTACTTGGAAACTTTCTGTTGGGCTCACTGAGGAGATTGCCTCAGTAGAAGACTTATGCCACCTCACTTTCAAGTAAACTGTGACCCATTTCATAAAGAGGTTTCCCTCATAATGCACATTACAGGTACCAGCAAGACCTGAATTGGGAGCAGATAAACTTGGTCAAAAATCCCTCCCTTTTTTTATATTTGTTTTTGTCTAATTAATGTCAGCCCAACGAGAGCACTCTATATATCAGGGGTCAGCAACCTTTCAGAAGTGGTGTGCCGAATCTTCATTTATTCACTCTAATTTAAGGTTTCACATGCCAGTAATACATTTTAACATTTTTAGAAGGTCTCTTTCTATAAGTCTATAATATATAACTAAA